>NC_053037.3:428756792-429381792 GCF_002575655.3 Aegilops tauschii subsp. strangulata | reverse complement strand
TTAGTATGGGCCAAATTAATTTTATCATTGATCCAACTAATCAGTTGATGCATAGCTTCAATATTGCAGCTATCTATATAAGGCTGACCAGATTTCAGGGATGCGTTGAACTAGCATACTCCTGCCATGAATATCTGTTAACCAACCTCGTATGCTAAGCTGAAGTATGGAGTTTGCATGGACTAGATGGAGAGTATGCTTAGTACATGTTCATTACTGTTGCATGTGATAGCGACGTGGCCGGAGTATTTTATTATTTCCTTGTAGATACAAGAGTATATCTACGTGACATGGTTAGAACTAGAGCCAGTGTATTATTTAGTATGATTAGCGACATGATCGGAATATTTTACTATTTTCCTTGTAGGCCCAGGAGGATTTGTACGTGACATTAATTTGGGCCACTAGTGCAAGTTGTAAACAACTGAAATAAGGCATATCCTATTCGGTTTTGGCTTCAGAGTTTTAGTCTTATATGCCAAGTCCAGCGTGCCGTATATATGTAAGGCCATGGCCGATTGGAAAACCCCTAGCAATCGATCTATCAATACAAACTCTATTTTCACGTACGTCTATTTTCCGTCGTTACTTCTTGCCGAGCCCTAGCAGCCCTAGGGTTTGGTGATCTTTGCCGTTTTGCGCTGAAAAGCGGCCGGTTCTTCTCCACGAAAGCGAGAAAATCTTTGTTGCTTTGCTCGTAAAGCAATCGTTCGTCGTCACCAAAGCACGACAGATATCCTGGTGTTGCTCGGCGATTTCGTGTGCCAACACAATTGGCGACTCCGCTGGGGACGAGAAGAAGAAGAGATACACGATGAGTACCGAGTCCAAGAACGGGAGCGACATCGACCCGGAGAACGTCATCGCCGTCACACTCGACGATCTGTCGGAAGATGATCAGCGCGAGCTTGAAGAGGAGCTTGAGAAAGAAAAGGTTGAGAGGTTGAAGCTAAAGTTGGCTGGATACGCGAAGACGAGGAACGGCGTCGTTAAAAAGGTAGTTCCGAGCCCTTCCGATGCGTTCAACACTCAGGTAAAAAACTCAACCGAAGAAATTGCCCATCTAATTGATGTGTCCATAGCTAGTAAATATGGTTCTGATATGGAAAATACGACACGTACAATTACTCGAGCAGTAGCTAATAGACTTGAAGAATTTAAGGTGCAATTTAATAAAGATCTTGAAAATTGTCTACCTGGTCATGTACGATCATTAGTTTTGCAAGTCAATGATGAGTATTCTAGAAAAAGATCGATGCCACCAGACAGTAGCAGATTTAACAATTTGCCAAGTAATATACATACGCCTAGTGCATCGGCTAATGCTATGCAGCCTCACGTGCCTTTAAACAAAAATCTGGATGGCCGGAACTATGTTGGTAGTTCGGCTAATAATGTTGTTCCTAATACTACTGCTCCTATTGTTTCGACTTCGGCTCCAGAAAATCACAATAACAATAACCAAAGTTTTGGATTTAATTCTAATATGCAACAGCCTAGTTATCGGACAGTGGCATATAGTACACCACCACTGCCGCCGGTCGGTACCGGGGTTCCGTATGGGCCGGTACCTAATTCATATTTTAGTGGGTCTCCACTTCAAACTTCGCATGCTCCAATTTTTTTGCCAGAATTTCCGCCACGTGCTTGTGTTTCATCTGCTCCACAAGCCAGTTCTATACAGCCCAATGATAATTTTAAAGATCAACTTGTTAGTATACTTAGAGAATCTGGTTTAGAACCTAAGTGTGACGCCCGGATAATTAAGCCACAGTGATACTCTGCTAATGATGCCACATCACCACGATCACTATTGCTAATCTCACATTAGTTCATAACCGATCCAAATTCAAATTTGAATAGGGGCCAACAACAAAAGTTTTGAAACATTAAAACTAAAATGTTCATCATGTGGCAAATAATCCCTAACTAGTTTTGGTGGTGGAACGAACCTTTTCATCGTGTTTAAATGCCCTAAACTAATTAAAAACAGTGGCTAAAATAATAATTTCATTGCTTTTGAAAATATAAAAATATTAAACTAAATTATTTTGGGTCCAAACTAGGTTTGGCAGTGGCCTATTTTGATGTTACTAATTTAGGTGCTAACTTGGTATTTTAAAGAAACTAAACTAACAAAAACTAAAATAAAAATAGTAAAGAAAAGAAAAGAAAAAGAGAAAAGCCCCCCCCCCCACTGAGCCACGACCCAGCAGGCCACCAGGCCGGCCCACCAGTCGCGCCCATATCCCCCACCCCGATCGAACCCTAGGGAAACCACCCCCCCCCACTTCCCCCATCGATCCAGATCTAGATCGGGATCATCCCCGTCGCCCCGCACGACCACCCACTCCTCCCGCACGAACCCCCCACTCCTCGTGACCGAGAACCCCACCCGCTCTCGTTCTCCAGCGTCGCCAAGCACCCCGCACCCGACCCCTTGCCGCGCCGGAGTCCCACGTCGCCGTCGTGCCCGCGCCCGAGGAACTGTCACCTACGGCCATCGCCGACGCCCGCCTTCTCAACCCTCCGCCCCGCGTGGATCTGGTCGGGGCAGCCGACGCCCCGCGCCTCCCGTTGCCTCCCCGACCCCGTCGCCGGACCGTCCCCGTCTTCCTCCTCAACGGCCTCCACCGAGCCTCGCCCCCCCCCCCCCCGTACCCCTGCAACGCCGGTGAGGGCCACGCCCTCCCCCTCTCTCTATCTTGGCCGCGGTCACCGCCGCTCGCCCGCGCTCACCACATCGTGCCCGCGCCCCGTGCGCGCCCGCAACCGCCACACAGCCCAGCGCGCCACGGCTTGCCGCACCCACGCGCCACTCCCTTCCTCCCTGCGTGCCCCCGTGCCACTGCTCCCCCCGCGCTGCCCACGGCCACGCCCGCCTCACGCGCCCCCACTGGCAGCTCGGCGGCTCCCCGGACCGCCACCCCGCTTCCGTCCCGCGGCGTCCCTGCTGATGCGCCCCACCGACGCGCAGCCCTGGCCCCCTGCTCCGCTGCTGCCGCTCGTCGCGGTGCCCACCGGCACCCAGCGCCCGTCCCTCCCCTGTCGACCTGGGCGGGTGCCCAGTGGCCGCTCGAGGCGCCCGTTAGCCGACCCGCTAAGGCCCTGGCCCTATGACAAGGGGCCCCACCCCTGGAACGTTTTAATAATATATATATATTAAATAAAATTAATTAATTAATTATATAACTAAATTAATTAACTTAATTAATTATGGTTAGTTTAGCTAATAGTTAGCCAACTAATTAAACTTATTTAGTTAGTCTGAGACAATGGCGAACGGGCCCCACCTGTTAGTTTGACCGGTCAACGGTCACAGACTCACAGTTGACCGCTGACGTCATGCTGATGCACTAATGCTAATTTCGAATTAATTTAATAATAATAAATTAAAAATTGATTAAACCTTTAAAAATTAATATAAAATAAATCGTAGCTCGGATGAAAATACTTTGTACATGAAAGTTGCTCAGAACGATGAGACAAATCCGGATACGCAGCCCGTTCGTCCGCCACACACCCCTAGCATATCGAACACACAACTTTCCCCCTTCGGTTCATTTGTCCGAAAACGCGAAACACCGGGGATACTTTCCCGGTTGTTTTCCCCCTTCGTCGGTATCACCTATCCCTGCGTTAGCTCACCCCTGGCACCGCGTATTGCCTTGTTATATTTTGTGATGCTATTGTTTGCTCTGTTATTTATTTGTTTCCCCTTCGTTGCTTCTTTTCGGTAGACTCCGATACTGCGATAGACCCCGAGACTTTGATGCTTCAGTGTTCGACTACGGCTACGCTTCCGAAGATTCCTTTCGTCTGCAGAGCTTCCAGGCAAGCCCCCCCTTGATCACCAGATATCGCCTATTCCTTCTCTATACTGCTTGCATTAGAGTAGTGTAGCATGTTACTGCTTTCGGTTAATCCTATTCTGCTGCATAGCCTGTCCTTGCTACTACTGTTGTTACCTTTACCAGCAAACCTAAATACTTAGTATAGGATGCTAGTTTTCAATCAGTGGCCCTACATTCTTGTCCGTCTGCCATGCTATACTATCGGGCCGTGATCACTAGGGAGGTGATCACGGGTATATACTATATACTTTATATACATGACACGTGTGGTGACTAAAGTTAGGTCAGCTCGTTGAGTACCCACAAGTGATTCTGATGAGGGGGCTGAAAGGACAAGTGGCTCCATCCCGGTAGAGGTGGGCTTGGGTTCCTGACGGCCCCCAACTGTTACTTTGTGGCGGAGCGACAGGGCAGGTTGAGACCACCTAGGAGAGAGGTGGGCCTGGCCCTGGTCGGCGTCCGCGGATACTTAAAAATAACATGCTTAACGAGTTCTTGGTATTTGATCTGAGTCTGGCCATTTGGTCTATACGCACTAACCAACTACGTGGGAAAGGTATGGCCACTCGACGTCGTGGTATCAGCCGAAGCCTTCGTGACGTCAGCGACTGAGCGACGCACGCCGGATTGGAACGTAAGCCTGCTCTTGTATTAAGGGGGCTAGTTCTCCTTCCGGCCGCGTACGTAACGTGCAGGTGTGCAATGGGCGATGGGCCCAGACCCCTGCGCGCATAGGATTTAGACCGGCGTGCTGACCTCTCTGTTGAGCCTAGGTGGGGCTGCGACGTGTTGATCTTCCGCGGCCGGGCATGACCCAGAAAAGTGTGTTCGGCCAAATGGGATCGAGCGTGTTGGGTAATGTGGTGCACCCCTGTAGGGAAGTTTATCTATTCGAATAGCCGTGATCTTCAGTAACATGACGACTTGGAGTTGTACCTTGACCTTATGACAACTAGAACAGGATACTTAATAAAACACACCCTTCCAAGTGCCAGATACAACCCGGTGGTCGCTCTCTAACAGGGCGACGAGGAGAGGATCGCCGGGTAGGAGTATGCTATACGATGCTACTTGGTGAACTTACCATCTACTCTCTTCTACATGCTGCAAGATGGAGGCTGCCAGAAGCGTAGTCTTCGATAGGATTAGCTATCCCCCTCTTATTCTGGCATTCTGCAGTTCAGTCCACCGATATGGCCCCTTTACACATATACCCATGCATATGTAGTGTAGGTCCTTGCTTGCGAGTACTTTGGATGAGTACTCACGGTTGCTTTTCTCCCCCCTTTTCCCCCTTTCCTTTCTTCCTGGTTGTCGCAACCAGATGCTGGAGCCCAGGAGCCAGACGCCACCGTCGACGAGACTCCTACTACACCGGAGGTGCCTACTACTACGTTCAGGCCACTGACGACGACCAGGAGTAGTTTAGGAGGATCCCAGGCAGGAGGCCTGCGCCTCTTTTGATCTATATCCCAGTTTGTGCTAGCCATCTTATGGCAACTTGTTTAACTTATATCTGTACTCAGATATTGTTGCTTCTGCTGACTCGTCTATGATCGAGCACTTGTATTCGAGCCCTCGAGGGCCCTGGCTTGTATTATGATTCTTGTATGACTTATTTATGTTTTTAGAGTTGTGTTGTGATATCTTCCCGTGAGTCCCTGATCTTGATCGTACATGTTTGCGTGCATGATTAGTGTACGATTGAATCGGGGGCGTCACATGTTGGTATCAGAGCCGACTACTTGTAGGAATCCCCCTTTCCAACTCCTTGGCTGAAGTTGAGTCTAGTCATTGAAAAAGTTTTTACTAACATGGATGTGCGGCTTACGGGCCCACGTCGCCATTGGGTGGTATTAGGATCTTTTACTCCTCGTCTATACTCTGGGAATCTGATCTCTCTACTATTTGGGTTAAATGATTTTGCTAAAAACAGACTAACTTTAGGTTCTCGAAAATACTTTCTCCCGGAGAGCCCCTCACTCCAGATGATTGCTTGCTACACCAGAAGATTTCGAAGATACTCTCCGATATTATCCCGAGAACTTGTGCTCATTGCGTTTGCAATCCCCTACCCCCGATAACATCCCTATGGATAAATACTTACACCTGTCCTTCCTACTTTCATTCCCAGCTGCTCTTGTTATTACAAGATGCATCGAATTATTCTTCGACTTTTAAGAATCTCTTGAGCCACTGCCTTACAGATCTTTGCCGCATGAATACCCCTACGGATAATTCCTCACACTTATCAAGTATCCGTTCATCCACAGTTGATTCCCGATTTCACATAAGTCTTCGAAATACCATTCGTTCTTCTAAAAATCCTTGACATCCTAATGCTCTTGAAATTCTTGCTTACTAGCATTATGATTAATCCCATAAGTCTCGTAATCTTATTGGCATCCTTTGTCGTTATCATTTTGAGTTCATTGATTCAATATGTTGCGAATGCTCGCAATCCTCAATCAGATCCTAGAGTTCATCCTTCCGGCTCAGACTTCATTTTTAACATGAGCTGGATCTCGACCAATCAAATTGTCGTCGTTTGTACCCCTAAGGCTATTCAACTTATCCATCCCTAATCAGAGCATTGCTTCTGATCCCTTGTCTTGGAATTCATAATTCTTTTGCAAATGAGCTTTGAAGTAGTCAGTTGTTTCTATCATCTGATCTCCTTACATGCTTTCTTCTTCTGGTTGAGTACCGATGCTCACACCAGATCCCTTATGGACCACCAGATCCTTTGTTGAATTTTATCCGACAACGTCCTTCATATTCAATAACCTTGTGAGCCCTTCCTCGAATACACAATGCCTTTGGTAAATTGTATCCTCTGCTTTCTCAACCATGCTTTTCTTCCGAGCTTGAGCTATTTACCCCTGAAGTTTGTGGTATATGTTTCTAAGAAGCCCCGATGGGTTGAACCTATACCTTCTCTAAAACCGTGTGAACCCGAAAGTTTTCACGAGTCATACTCTTCTGGTGCTTCGCTAGATAAAATTTCAACACTGCAACTTCTTCGAAGACGAGAAGTGAATGAAAGGTTATGCATTAAAGAAGTGGGAGTCGACCTTGAACTTAGTGTTCATGCCCATGGACACGATGTAGATCCTATCATGGAAACTTCTTGTAATAATAACTATTTCCTTGATATAGGTTCATCTAGTATCCATGTTTGGTCCTTTGCAACCGTGGTTCCGACCATGATTGTTCTCCTTTGATTCCATTTCTCAGACAAGATGAAGTACTTGTCTTCTGCAGATCATTTCACGTGTCCACCGTCTACTCTGCTCTACCGTCAAGTATTACACTCTGGTATCTCGAGAATATCACCGAACTACATAACTTCTTGTGAGTTCTTCATCAACTATTATTTCTCGATGATTCCAATTTTCTCCGGGTTTTGAGTTGTTTGTCACTCGAAACACCAATAACTGAATCGAGTTCGTTCTACGGTTCAACTACTCTTTGTAATCCTTATTACCTGTGAGTTGTACTCGCTGATGTCATTCCCAACCGATTGGCTACATCATCATCGTCATGTTAAAGCTTAAACTGTGCTACCTGGTCCTTATTCCCAGAGCACAACTTTCGATGATGAGCTAAGCTTACGTCGATCTTCCTTGTCTAACCGTTTCACCTCAAACAACAAGCTTGATTCCGAGTTTGTGTCGTATCTGTGGTTTCAATAACTTTTCGCTCCATCCTTCCTTTTGCTTGATGTCGTCGATGAGCGATTATATCTTCATGAAACCTCTCGACAATTGTGTCATGATCATCAACATTCTGAGCTCTTCCAGGATATCAATTGAATTCATGATGAGAAATACCACCCTTGCCCTCGATGATTTGTGTTGTCATCGACCACTTTATTGCCTTCCCTCCAACACAAACTTGTTTGTGTTCTATGTTATACCTTGAGTTCCTTGCTATCTAGCATTTGTTCTTCTTTACCTTGGAGTATTACCATCTTTTATGTCAAGAATGTCGTGAGGATTACTCCACCTCTTAAGAATTCTTGGTATAGTGATACTTCTCACCATCACCATTCTTTCTTGGTCCCCGTGTTGTTTCTAACCAGAATGCCGACAATTGAACTATGATGTGTGAATTCAAAACTTTTAGCAACCCTATTGCTTTGAAGTGAATGGTCGATTGATTCATTTTAATTCTTTTGATCATTAAGTCGTCGTTCTAACATTTATCGTGCAACCCATCCCATATTTCGGGTGCACCTGTCAACCAATGTTTAATTGCGGATGTTTTCCTCGAACATACATCACTATATCTTTTGATCTGACAATTGTTATCTCCTTGTTCACATAATTGTGGAAATCCATCTTGTTGGAAATCTTGATGAATTGTCGCTGAGTCCATCAGCCACCTCCTCATCCTATCCTTGGTTTAATGATGAACTCTTATTTCGGAACTCGCTTCCATAGATCATTTTCGAGAATCTCATAATGTCCTCTCGTCAAATTGTGTTGAACCTTTTCTTCTCAGGCATCTTGAGTCTGAGGTATCCTGACACCAATCGGATCTGAACCTCGGTCAGATATGATGGTTGGGACATATTTCCAAGAGTTATAACATTGGTCTCTACATAACCCGGTAAGGTGGTGTCTTTGCTTAGCATCCCTGGCCAGAGGACCTAGTGTTATAGTTTCCTTTTTAACAAGGTTAACCATTTTTCCATGAGTAAATTGAATGCCTTATTTAATAAGTTTATCATGATGGATCCTTTGTGTATCCAAAGTCTGACCTTTGCTTGAAGACCATGACAATGCTATCTCGAAGCATGCCTGTGGTACTCCGATTTTCAACAAAAACATTTGAAGCCCAATGCTAAATGTTTCTTGCTCAATTATCCAAACACCGTTGTCTGGGTAATGTCATGAAATTTCTCCCCCCTTACCTAAAGGGTTTTCTACATTATATCATGTCATGGATATAATGCTCTGCTTGTCCTTGGGAAGGATATACCCCTGAAATATGTGTTTAAACATATTTTCCTTTCCATTGTTTTGTTTAATCTTTCTTGTGATCTATATGATCTAAGCAGTAATAATTTACTGCTTATGTAAACACCTCGATGTACAACTCTGTCAGTAAGACCCTGTTGCTTTTGTTGATGGCATTCTGGTAACCACCGATGGACGAGAACTTTGCCTATTGGTCCGCCTCGTTCAACGAGCAGGAAAATGGTTCTCTTCGTCCCTCGCCCTTGGTATCGATGTTGTTGCCGACATAACTGACAGGCTATCCTCTGACATGCCTTGTTTACATGATCGTGTAAGACGTCATCGCCTTCCTACTTTTAACCCACATGGTGGGCCCATAACCCACAGTTCCACAGGATCGAAACCTGACTCTCTTGCACTCCTTGTTCCCAAGATTGTCCTCGCGTGTGGCCTCGTATGTAATTCACGAGCTACCTTCCGAGAGATCATCAATTCTGGTATGAAACACAATACTTATTTCGGTTGCTCCAAACCCCTTTCACACTCTATTTCCAACAACGAACAATTGTCTATCCACTTGAAACTTCTTATGGTACCTTCGAACTTTACTCTCGATGTGTTTTAATTGTTCAACTCGAGAGGTACTCATATGCTCATTCATGGGTTAATCCTAGATTATTACCCTTACAGCATTTTGTCATTGTCGATCTGCCCCGTTACCTATTCATAAGTACGAAGGAACCCCCGAAGAAAGAATGCCGACTTCATCACGATGACCCGAAGCCGAGAAATTAAGACATCAACGAGAGTGATTAACTCCTCGAGAAGAGCTACCAAGACCAAGAAGAATTCGTTAGAATTTTGGAACCAAACTTTTTCCCCTTACTCTGCCTCTTAAATCTCGGGACGAGATTTCTTGTAGTGAAGGAGAATTGTGACGCCCGGATAATTAAGCTACAGTGATACTCTGCTAATGATGCCACGTCACCACGATCACTATTGCTAATCTCACATTAGTTCATAACCGATCCAAATTCAAATTTGAAATAGGGGCCAACAACAAAAGTTTTGAAACATTAAAACTAAAATGTTCATCATGTGGCAAATAATCCCTAACTAGTTTTGGTGGTGGAACCAACCTTTTACATAGTGTTTAAATGCCCTAAACTAATTAAAAACAGTGGCTAAAATAATAATTTAATTGCTTTTGAAAATATAAAAATATTAAACTAAATTATTTTGGGTCCAAACTAGGTTTGGCAGTGGCCTATTTTGATGTTACTAATTTAGGTGCTAACTTGGTATTTTAAAGAAACTAAGCTAACAAAAACTAAAATAAAAATAGTAAAGAAAAGAAAAGAAAAAGAGAAAAGCCCCCCCCCCCACTGGGCCACGGCCCTGCAGGCCACCAGGCCGGCCCACCAGCCGCACCCATATCCCCCACCCCGGTCGAACCCTAGGGCAACCACCCCCCCCCCCCCCACTTCCCCCATCGATCCAGATCTGGATCGGGATCATCCCCGTCGCCCCGCACGACCACCCACTCCTCCCGCACGGACCCCCCCACTCCTCCTAACCGAGACCCCCACCCGCTCTCGTTCTCCAGCGTCGCCAAGCACCCCGCGCCCGACCCCTTGCCGCACCGGAGTCCCACCTCGCCGTCGTGCCCACGCCCGAGGAACCGTCACCTACGGCCATCGCCGACGCCCGCCTTCTCAACCCTCCGCCCCGCGTGGATCTAGTCGGGCAGCCGACGCCCCGCGCCTCCCGTTGCCTCCCCGACCCCGTCGCCGGACCGTCCCCGTCTTCCTCCTCAACGGCCTCCATCGATGGCGGTCATCGCCGCTCGCCCGCGGTCACCACGTCGTGCCCGCGCCCCGTGCGCGCCCGCAACCGCCACACAGCCGTGCGCGCCCGCAGCCCAGCACGCCGCGGCTTGCCGCCCCGCCGTCGTCCCGCCCATGGCCCCTCCCCCTGCTACCCCAAGGCCGCGCCCCGACCAATCCCACGCGCCACTCTGTGCGCCCCCGTGCCACTGCTCCCCCCGCGCTGCCCACGGCCACGCCCGCCTCACGCGCCCACTGGTCGCTCGGCGGCTCCCCGGACCGCCACCCCGCTTCCGTCCCGCGGCGTCCCTGCCGATGCGCCCCGCCGACGCGCAGCCCTGGCCCCCTGCTCCGCTGCTGCCGCTCATCGCGGTGGCCGCCGGCGCCCAGCGCCCGTCCCTCCCCTGTCGACCTGGGCGGGTGCCCAGTGGCCGCTCCAAGCGCCCGTTAGCCGACCCGCTAAGGCCCTGGCCCTATGACAAGGGGCCCCCACCCCTGGAACGTTTTAATAATATATATATATTAAATAAATAAAATTAATTAATTAATTAATTAACTTAATTAATTATGGTTAGTTTAGCTAATCAGTTAGCTAACTAATTAAACTTATTTAGTTAGTCTGAGACAATGGCGAACGGGCCCCACCTGTCAGTTTGACCGGTCAACGGTCACAGTTGACCGTTGATGTCATGCTGACGTCATGCTGATGCACTAGTGCTAATTTCAAATTAATTTAATAATAATAAATTAAAAATTGATTAAACCTTTAAAAATTAATATAAAATAAATCATAGCTCGGATGAAAATACTTTGTACATGAAAGTTGCTCAGAACGACGAGACGAATCAGGATACGCAGTTCGTTCATCCGCCACACACCCCTGGCATATCGAACACACAACTTTCCCCCTTCGGTTCATTTGTCCGAAAATGCGAAACACCGGGGATACTTTCCCGATTGTTTTCCCCCTTCGTCGGTATCACCTATCCCTGCGTTAGCTCACCCCTGGCACCGCGTATTGCCTTGTTATATTTTGTGATGCTATTGTTTTCTCTGTTATTTATTTGTTTCCCCTTTGTTGCTTCTTTTCGGTAGACTCCGATACTGCGATAGACCCCGAGACCTTTGATGCTTCGGTGTTCGACTACGGCTACGCTTCCGAAGATTCCTTTCCTCTGCAGAGCTTCCAGGCAAGCCCCCCCCCCTTGATCACCAGATATCGCCTATTCCTTCTCTATACTGCTTGCATTAGAGTAGTGTAGCATGTTACTGCTTTCGGTTAATCCTATTCTGCTGCATAGCCTGTCCTTGCTACTACTGTTGTTACCTTTACCAGCAAACCTAAATACTTAGTATAGGATGCTAGTTTTCCATCAGTAGCCCTACATTCTTGTCCATCTGCCACGCTATACTATCGGGCCGTGATCACTAGGGAGGTGATCACGGGTATATACTATATACTTTATATACATGACACGTGTGGTGACTAAAGTCGGGTCAGCTCGTTGAGTACCCGCAAGTGATTCTGATGAGGGGGCTGAAAGGACAGGTGCTCCATCCCGGTACAGGTGGGCCTGGGTTCCTGACGGACCCCGACTGTTACTTTGTGGCGGAGCGACAGGGCAGGTTGAGACCACCTAGGAGAGAGGTGGGCCTGGCCCTGGTCAGCGTCCGCGGATACTTAAAAATAACACGCTTAACGAGTTCTTGGTATTTGATCTGTGTCTGGCCATTTGGGATATACGCACTAACCAACTACGTGGGAAAGTTATGGGCACTCGACGTCGTGGTATCAGCCGAAGCCTTCCTGATGTCAGCGACTGAGCGGCGCGCGCCGGATTGGAACGTAAGCCTGCTCTTGTATTAAGGGGGCTAGTTCTGCTTTCGGCCGCGTACGCAATGTGCAGGTGTGCAATGGGCGATGGGCCCAGACCCCTGCGCGCATAGGATTTAGACCGGCGTGCTGACCTCTCTGTTGAGCCTAGGTGGGGTTGCGACGTGTTGATCTTCCGCGGCCGGGCATGGCCCAGAAAAGTGTGTCCGGCCAAATCGGATCGAGCATGTTGGGTAAGGTGGTGCACCCCTGCAGGGAAGTTTATCTATTCGAATAGCCGCGATCTTCGGTAACAGGACGACTTGGAGTTGTACCTTGACCTTATGACAACTAGAACCGGATACTTAATAAAACACACCCTTCCAAGTGCCAGATACAACCCGGTGGTCACTCTCTAACAGGGCGACGAGGAGAGGATCGCCGGGTAGGAGTATGCTATACGATGCTACTTGGTGAACTTACCATCTACTCTCTTCTACATGCTGCAAGATGGAGGCTGCCAGAAGCGTAGTCTTCGATAGGATTAGCTATCCCCCTCTTATTCTGGCATTCTGCAGTTCAGTCCACCGATATGGCCCCTTTACACATATACCCATGCATATGTAGTGTAGATCCTTGCTTGGGAGTACTTTGGATGAGTACTCACGGTTGCTTTTCTCCCCCTTTTCCCACTTTCCTTTCTTCCTGGTTGTCGCAACCAGATGCTGGAGCCCAGGAGCCAGACGCCACCGTCGACGACGACTCCTACTACACCGGAGGTGCCTACTACTACGTTCAGGCCGCTAACGACGACCAGGAGTAGTTTAGGAGGATCCCAGGCAGGAGGCCTGCGCCTCTTTCGATCTATATCCCAGTTTGTGCTAGCCATCTTATGGAACTTGTTTAACTTATGTCTGTACTCAGATATTGTTGCTTCCGTTGACTCGTCTATGATCGAGCACTTGTATTCGAGCCCTCGAGGCCCCTGGCTTGTATTATGATGCTTGTATGACTTATTTATGTTTTTAGAGTTGTGTTGTGATATCTTCCCGTGAGTCCCTGATCTTGATCGTACACGTTTGTGTGCATGATTAGTGTACGATTGAATCGGGGGCGTCACACTAAGGGTAGAGCACGTGCATATCAAAAACCATACCCTGATTATTTTGACTCGACGCCATATCCTCGTGGTTTTAGAATTCCAGATTTTGTTAAATTCACGGGGGAAGATGGTAGATCTACTTTTGAGCATGTAGGACAATTTTTAGCACAATGCAGCGAGGTCGGCACATCGGATGTTTTTAGACTAAAATTATTTCCTTTATCTTTATCTGGTACTGCATTTACTTGGTTTACATCGCTTGCTCCTAATTCTATTTCAACATGGGCACAATTGGAGCAAAAATTTCATGAGTATTTTTATAGCGGTGACACAGAACTTTGGCTTTGAGATTTAACTATGGTTAGGCAAAAATATAATGAGCATGTTCATGATTATATTAGGAGGTTTAGGGATGTCAAAAACCAATGTTTCAGCTTGACCATAGCCAAAAAGGACTTGGCCGATCTTGCCTTTGCGGGTCTACTCGCTCATATTAAGGATAAACTAGAAGGGCAAGAATTTTTAGATGTTAACCAAGTTTTACAGAAGGCTTTGGCGCAGGAAAACCGGGCTAAGGAAATTAAACAATATAGCCGGTTTAAAGATAATAGAAATAAAGAGAAAGATAACCATGCGGTTAATGCCTTAGATTATGATAGTGATTCGGCTACTGAGGATGATGTTAATATATGTGTAGCCGAATGGGTTCAAGCGCCAAAGTCAAAACCTTTTGCATGTTCTGCTTTGAAACCTACACCTGCTAGAAGAGGCGAAATTAAATATACTTTTGATGTAAGCAAGTGTGATATCATTTTTGATGTTACTGCAAAATAAATTAATTAGAGTGAAGGAGGGTCATGTTATTCCACCTCCAGAAGAATTGGGTAGAAGAGCTTATTGTAAGTGGCACAATTCTTTTTCTCATGCTACTAATGATTATAATGTGTTTCGTCGACAGGTGCAATCGGCCATCAATGAAGGACGATTGACGTTTACAGAAGGTTCTAAGATGAAGCTCGACAGCGACCCTTTTTCTATCAATGTGGTCGAGCTTGAGAGTGAAAAAATGCTTATTCGGTCGGATCAGACCGAATCCGCAAGAGAGAAAAATGTTGTTGATAACAATGCTCCTCCAAGGATGATCAAACCAAAAAATCCAGAACTGGGAGTATGGAAAGTTAATGGCAGAAGAAAACAAGCTCCAAGGCCAAAGCCGGCAGTTAGCATGTTGTTGGAAAAATATACCTCACGCAAGACCAGCAATGTGTTTAATCGGCTCGGAGGTAATAAGCGTCCAAGATCTCCTTCTGGACCTCGCGGTCATGAGCAATGGCAAGGAAGTGCGTATGACCAACAGCCATATTTTGCAATGGAGCCAACATATTGGGGTTGTGCACCTCCTCTGTATCCGCAGCTTCCTCCATTGGGGTTTAATCCTTGGGTGCCATATCTTACAGGGCCAGCAGGTTATTTTCAGCCGAGATGGATCCCGCCGAGGCCTATGTTCAGACCAAACGTGCATGAGAAAAGGGCTCGGTTCAATGAGGAAGCTAGATCACATAATGCCATCGAGATTCGAGGAAGTCGATCACCTGTACGCAATGCAGATGACAAAAACTATAAGGGTGGTCACAAGCACGTGTGGGTGCCGGTGAAGCGTGCTGAAACTAAAGCGGCAACAAATTCAGATGATTTAGATGCTGCTCATGGTCTGAAAATAGCGGAACACCAGTCAGATGAAGGTGTTGTCAATTGTACAGAAACAAGCAGTGTCTCAAAAGAAGCTCTCGGTACAGAGGAAAAAATTAATGGTGTAAAGTTGCGGCAAGCTGGCCAGTCTAATCAATTTGAAAAGCAAACTAATTCTGGGCATGACGGCCAGATGCTATATCCTCACGTACTATTCAGAAGCCTAAATCGGCTAGCACACAAACTGATTTGGTCATAAAGAATTGTTGCACAGGAACGTCCAAGAGTTTGCCTCCGAGGAGTTTCAAGTCTAATACTAGTACATCTACACGTTGGGACTCAGGCGATGTACGCGGCCAGGGATTTAATGCCAGTACCGTATATGATCAGCGGAGAAGTTTTTTGGCCAGAGATAAAATGTTTGCCAGAAAAACAGAAGTACGCCAGTATAGGCCGAAGGACCCGGGGGGCAGCCAAATTAAGTCTGTCGCATCAGGGACTAAACTAGCACCGCAGTGGTGCCCAAAAGGACTTACTCACACTCAGAAACGACGTGTACAGCGACTGCGGACATTGGCAATAAAGGAAGAGATAGCTGAGAAGAAGCACGATAAATGGTTCAATCAAGATAAACAATAATATCCACAAAGACTTGGAAGGAGAAGCGCATCGGAGCGGAGGAGAATAAAAATATGGATGACGCAATTGTTGCTGAAAATTCAGAGAATAACGGTGACGCACCTACTGATATGGATGTTAACATGGTGTTCGCGTTCCCTGCTGAATTTCACGCGCCCGAGGCTGAAATTGCTGAACTTGTTCTTGGCCCAAAGAATGCTACATTTGAGAAACCAGAGAAGCATGGCTAGCACCTAAAACCATTATTTATCAGAGGTCACATCGATGGTAAGCCTATTGGTCGCATGCTTGTTGATGGCGATGCAGGTGTTAATATTATGCCCTTTTCGGTATTTTCTAAGCTGAACCGAAAAGAGAGTGAGTTAATGAAGACCAATATGGGACTTAGCGGGTTCTCAGGAGAATTATCTGAAGCTAAGGGTGTTATTTCTATGGAGCTCACAGTCGGAAGCAAAACTTTGCCGACTGCATTTTTTGTTGTTGATGTCAAAGGCCGATATAATATTCTGTTGGGACGCGACTAGATTCATGCAAATTGTTGCATCCCTTCTACCTTACATCAGTGCTTAATTCAGTGGGTTAATGATGATGTGGAGGTGATTGAGGCCGACAATTCTTCATGCATTGCTTTGACGGATGCGTGAGTTGATTGGCAACACGGTGAGATGTGATGTTTGACCGGTAGGGATTTGTCGGACTATGATTATATCAGTATTGGTAGAGATGGTTTTGTACCTATAAATGCGCAGCCGGCTAATGTAGCTCGGCTTAATGATTTATCTATATAAATGATGAATAAAGACGATAGTATTAAGTGGCTCCAAAGACGCACGGAGGAGTATGTTTCGGAAAGAGCGATATGCATGAAACAATTGAAGATTTTGGTGACATGGAAAAGCTTGGACAAGGATTCTCATCGGTTGATCCACTTGAAAAAATTGATATTGGTGATGGAAGTATTCCGAGACCTACATTTATCAAAGCTAGCTTGAAAGCCGATCAGAAAAGCAAGGTATGTCTATTACTTAAAGAATTCGTTGATTGCTTTGCTTGGAATTATACTGAGATGCCCGGTTTGAGTAGAGATTTAGTAGAACATAGACTACCTATTAAATCTGGTTTTAGGCCGCATAAACAACCTCGTAGAAGTTTCAATCCTAATTTGTATGACCGCATCAAAGAAGAAGTTGATCGGTTGATAAAAGCTAAGTTTATTCGGCCGTGTAGATATGCAGATTGGGTTTCTAATATTGTGCCCGTGGAAAAGAAAAATACTAGTAATATTAGAATCTGTGTTGATTTTAGATATTTGAATAAGGCTACTCCGAACGATGAATATCCTATGCCTATAGCCGACATGCTTATTAATGATGCATCGGGACATAAAGTGATTAGCTTTTTAGATGGTAACGCAGGTTATAATCAAATATTTATGGCCGAATAAGATATGTCTAAGACTGCTTTTCGTTGCCCGGGTTTTGTTGGTTCGTTCGAGTGGGTCGTTATGACATTTGGGTTGAAAAATGCCGGTGCTACATACCAACGAGCTATGAATTTAATTTTTCATGATCTTTTAGGCATTGTACTAGAGATATATATTGATAACATAGTTGTTAAATCGGATGGGTTTGATCATCATTTAGCCGATTTAAGATTAGCTTTTGAAAGGATGCGTCGGTATGGATTAAAAATGAACCCACTCAAATGTGCTTTTGGCGTGTCGGCTGGTAAGTTTTTAGGCTTCATAATTCATGAAAATGGCATAGAGATTGACCCTAAGAAAATGGAGGCAATTAGAAATTTGGAGGAACCCAAGTGTAAAAGGGATATGCAAAAGTTGTTAGGAAAAATTAATTACTTGAGACGATTCATATCTAACCATGCAGGGAAAATTGAATCGTTTGTTCCTCTACTTCGGCTAAAGAATGAAGCCAAATTTACTTGGGGGCAGAGCAACGAGATGCTTTTAATTATATAAAGCGATGCTTGTCGAATCCTCCAATATTGCGGGCGCCCAAGTCCGGTGCACCGTTCAGGCTGTACATTGCTGCAGAAGATAGGGTGATCGGTGCAGTGTTGGCGCAAGAGGTCAGCGGGAAAGAATACATCATTGCATACTTAAGCCGTCGTTTGCTCGACGCCGAAAGTCGGTACGTGTTTATTGAAAAGTTATGCTTATCTCTGTACTATGCATGTACCAAGTTTCTGCCTTATCTTCTTTCTAGTACGTGTGTAGTAGCATGCCAGGCCGACGTCATTAAGTATATGTTGCAACAACCGATTCTTAGTGGTAGGATTGGAAAGTGGGCTTACGCATTCATAGAATATGATTTAAGATACGAATCGTTGCGTGCTATGAAGGGTCAAGTTATTACCGATTTCATTGTTGACCATAGGATTAAAGATGATGAAAATATTAATTATGTTAGTGTGTGTCCATGGAAGCTTTATTTTGATGGATCGGTTTATAGGGACGGGCAAAGCGTCGGTAATGTTTTAGTTTCACCTAATAATGTTGTTTATGATACATTGGTCCGTTTGGAATATCCTTGCACTAATAACCAAGCTGAGTACGAAGGTTTACTGGGTGTAAAGGATGTAGATGCTTTTGGGGATTCGCTTCTGGTAGTACAACAAATTAAAGGCGAATTTCAATATTTTGATGGGTTATTAAATAGTTATTTGGACCGATGTTTGGACATAATTAAGTCTCTAGATACGTTCACCATCCATCATATACCCAGAGAAGAAAATTCTAAAGCTAATTGTTTAGCACATCAAGCATCCGGTTATCACATTAGTAAAGGAATGTTTTTTATATTAGAAAAGCCGATGCATGCTGAGTCTATAATGTTGGATACTTTGCCATAGGGTGCACTTGGGCCAAGCACAGTTGAACAATTAGTTGTACAGTGTAGTGCAGATTTGATGCATGAGTCACAAACGACCGAATTAGCAAATAACTTAGACCCAAGTGATTGGAGAGTTCCTCTAGTTAATCATTTAAAGGATCCAAGTCAAACGAGAGATAGAAAAATTCGGCGACAAGCTTTAAAGTATACTTTGTTTAACGATGAGTTGTATCGCCGAACAATAGATGGGTTATTTTTTAAATGCTTGGATTCTGATCAGTCTAGAATAGCTATGGGTGAGGTGCACGAAGGAATATGTGGAACACATCAGTCGGCTCACAAAATGCGATGGTTGTTAAAGAGAGCGGGGTTTTATTGGCCGACTTTGCTAGAGGATTGTTTTCGGTACTATAAAGGTTGTGAGGCATGTCAAAATTTTGGTAATGTACAGTTAGCGTCCGCATCTATGTTAAATCCCATAATTAGGCCGTGGCCATTTAGAGGATGGGGCTTAGATTTTATTGGTGAAATACATCCTTCGTCTTCTAAAAGACATCGCTTCGTCCTAGTAGCCACAGATTATTTTACTAAATGGACAGAAGCAGTTCCTTTGAAAAACATGACCCATAAAGAGGTTATCAATTTTGTTTTAGAGCATATTGTTCATAGATTCGGTATTCCTCAAACTTTAACTACCGATCAAGGTGCTTCTTTTATGTCTCATCAATTTCACGAATTTGCCGAATCTTTAGGAATTAAATTGTTAAATTTGTCGCCTTATTATGCTCAAGCTAATGGACAGTCCGAATCTAGCAATAAAACTTTAATTAAGCTTATAAACAAGAAAATTGAGGAGCATCCGAAAAGATGGCATGAGGTACTTTCGAAAGCTTTATGGGCTCATCGGATATCTAAACATGGAGCAACTCAAGTGGCACCGTACGTCTTGGTATATGGTCAAGAGGCGGTGTTACCTATAGAGGTTAATTTACAAGCTCTTAGAGTGGCCAGACAAAATGATTTGTTGGCTGTAGATTATAGTGAATTGATGATGGATAGGATAGATGAAATTTCAGAAGAGAGATTAAGAGCCTTGCGAGAAATTGAAGGAGAAATTAAGAGTAGCCAAGGCTTATAATAAAAGGGTGAGAGGGAAATCGTTTCAAATAGGAGATTTAGTGTGGAAAAAGATTTTACCTATTGGAACTAAAGATAGGAAATTCGGCAAATGGTCGCCAAGTTGGGAAGGCCCGTACAAAATCATAGAGATTGTTCCTGAAAATTCATATTTTGTACAATCTTTGCAGGAAGAGAAGTTGTCCAAAGCTCTTAATTGAAAATATTTGAAAAAGTACTATCCTAGCATGTGGCACGAGGCTTGAGCACGTTTGGCCGATATATTGTTCAAGATATCGCCCTAAGAAAAAAAATTGGCCGATGTATCTTTGGACATCGCCCAGAGCAGTAATATGGTCGGTGAAGTGATCAATTTCATCCTACGGTAATTGCTATTGTATTTTTGGTCAATACAATTGTATCAAAAACAGGGAGCATGTGTTGACAATGTAATTTGGCTAGTTAGTATCGGCCAAATTAATTTTATCATTGATCCAACTAATCAGTTGATGTATAGCTTCAATATTGCAGCTATCTACATAAGGCTGACCAGATTTCAGGAATGGGTTGAACTAGCATACTGCTGCCATGGATGTCTCTTAACCAACCTCGTATGCTAAGCTGAAGTATGGAGTTTGCATGGACTAGATTAAGAAGTATTCTTAGTACATATTAATTACTGTTGCATATGATAGCGACGCGGCCGGAGTATTTTATTATTTCCTTGTAAATACAAGAGTATATCTACGTGACATGGTTAGAACTAGAGCCAGTGTATTATTTAGTATGATTAGCGATATGGTCGAAATATTTCACTATTTTCCTTGTAGGCCCAGGAGGATTTGTACGTGACATGTTAATTTGGGCCGCTAGTGCAAGTTGTAAACAACCGAAATAGGGCATTGTCCTAGTGGGTTTTGACTTCAGAGTTTTAATCTAATACGCCAAGTCCAGCGTGCCGTATATATGTAAGGCCATGGCCGATTGAAAAAACCCCGGCAATCGATCTATCAATACAAACTCTATTTTCACGTACATCTATTTTCCATCGTTACTTCTTGTCGAGCCCTAGCAGCCCTAGGGTTTGGTGATCTTTGCCGTTTTGCCCTGAAAAGCGGCTGGTTCTTCTCCATGAAAGCGAGAAAATCTTTGTTGCTTTGCTCGTAAAGCAATTGTTCGTCGTCACGAAAGCACAACAAATATCCTGATGTTGCGCGTCAATTTCGCGTGCAAACACATGCATGTTGGCCATCACAGATAGACAGTACTACACGAACAACTAAATCCAGCATCTCAATCAAATAACAAAAAAGTTGATCCCGGTCGATATTCAAGATGTAACCAAACAAGAACGGTTGTGAATAGTGAGATGGCAATCACCCAGATTAACAGGATCACACCACCAAAATTTCCAAACCCATGCATACGGATAAGAAGACCTAGCAGCACGCCGCCGGCGCCAGGTAGTCCTTGGCCCCGTCCTCCACCTGCGCCTGTCCGCCGAACAGGCCGGCCCTGAACAGAAGGAACCCCACCGCGTGGCCGGCGACTGCCACGAGGAGCACGCCGACGTTGAACGACATGAGCGCGAGCATGAGGACGTACGCCATCCCGACGCGCAGCGCGTGCACGGCGGCGCGCGCCGCCCCCGCCGCCACGGGCCGGTCGCGGGAGGAGAGGCGGGACTCGAGCCAGCGGCAGGAGGAGAGGCACTCCACGAGCACGGCGAGCGCGAAGACGACGAGGAGCGCGAGCGCGTACATGCCGCCGCTCGAGCCGGGCCACCCGTGGAAGAGGATCTCCGAGTTCTTGCCCCAGTAGAAGGTCATGTGCATGTAGTGCATCCGCATGCCCCCGTGCGCCGCCGCCGCCGCCGGGGCGGCGCCGCCCATGCCCGTGCCCATGGCGTGCCCTCCTCCCATGTCCATCGCGCGCTGGCCGCCGATGATGATCTGGTGGGGTTCGTTGCATCTGCGTCCGCGCCCGCGTGGGTGTATATGTGCGGGGCGGCGCGGCGTGGCGCGGCGCCTGTGCAGTACGCATGTACGACACTGGGCAGCGAAAGGAAGTACACAGTCGTCAGCCGCGGCTGTCAGTCAGATCGTAACCACCCACGGCCCACGGGATCTTTTTTCTTGAGGGGTCGGCCCACGGGATCTTTGTGAAGAAGGATGGCGGATCCATTTTTCCTCTTCTGTGGACAGGCTTTCAGATTGTGGGCCGATTAGGTAGCTTGAAGGGTGGGTTGGTCGCGATCTTCTTTCTAGCCGCCCAGTGTACCGGCCCAGGCCCATCACCTCTTATCGCCCTCGCCGACGATGGCGCACAGCCTCACCGGCGGCGCCGTCCCCTTCTGCTGCTACCCTTGCCCACCCTGCTGCGCCGCCGGGCGAGCTACCCCGACCGCCCCCCCTTCCATCCGCCGCCGTGTGGCCGCCTCGGCGTCCCCTCCGCCGTCCCCGCCGGCCATCGAGGGCCGCGGGGTGGGATTTTCGGTGACGACGAGGCGGGGGGTGGTGCTGCCGGTGCTCAAGGACTGCTCACTGTGCGTCCCGCCGGGGCAGCTCTGGATGCTCCTCGGCCCCAACGGCTGCGGCAAGTCCACCCTCCTCAAGGTCTATCTTTTTCTGAACTACTACTCTGGTGCTTGTTTCCACGCGCATTTTTATCGATAGACCGGCGGTAGCTGTGCTCACCAGGCCATTGACCGAAATACAGCATGCAAATTATCAATTCCAAGACCCATGGTTAAGTAGCTGGTCTGTTCTTAAAGAGAATTTTCTTCTTAGTGTGTAGAACCAACTCATGGAGTGAATACGATACCACAAGCACAATCTGGTCGTGTTTGATTCAGTTCTCATAAAAGATATTTTTGGAGGATTAGGCATAGCATGCATACTTTATCAGAAATCAAAATGCTGAATGGTATCCATTGAATCTTTGGACTGTCCCGGATTTCCTTTGAGCACCGAGATAAGGGTCTGTGCGACCTAGGAATGGCTCAGAATTTGCTGAGTTTGCGGTCATTCGAGTTGCTTGAGAAAAAAAAATGTCAGCCACCATCAGGAACCAACAGGAAATTTAATGTGATTACTGATAGTAAATATATCCTGTAGCATAACTACCAGCATCTTCACGTGTAAATGAGCAATCATGCATCAGATATTGAGTGTATTGTATCAAGTACATTCGACTATTGGAGCACTGAACACCAGATCGACATGGTAATTTCACATTTCTCAGGATATATGTTCAACTTCAACCTGAATAAAAATTATGACAGGAGTAGTAAGGGAGTATTCTAAGAGAAGTTGCATAATCTGTTCTGGTATTGTTAGAATATATTTCATAAAGCAGACTGATACAAAATTTGGTTTTTGAATCAATCTATTTGCTTGCAAGTTTTTCTTTCTCTTTGCATACTTGGACTACAAAACTTTGATAGATTTTCGTACTACTAGTACCTCAATGGGATGCTAACTTTTTGTTCTTTTGTAGGTTTTGGCAGGTTTTCAAAATCCCTCTGCTGGTACAGTGCACATTAATAGGCCATTCAGCTATGTCTTCCAAAATCCTGATCACCAGGTTATCACTAGTTCTTTGATGATTTTTTACCTGCAATTGTGCCAGAACGCATTATCAAGTGGCTTTGAATTCACAGAATGTTTGTATTGTTGATTCTTGAGAGCTTTGTTAGTAATGCAATTGTCCCAAATTAAATGAAGTTCTGCTGCATATTGAATTCTGTCTTTTGGATGCAGGTTGTGATGCCCACGGTGGAATCCGATGTTGCATTTGGTCTTGGTAAGCTCAATCTTTCATTGGATGAGGTTAGGTCAAGAGTGTCACAGTCTCTGGATGCAGTTGGAATGTTGAGCTACTCTCAAGTAGGCAGCTGACATGCACATTTTGGATTATAATCTACTATTGTCTGCACAAGGTTCACAAACATCCTTCATCCAAAACAGAGGCCAATCCAAACTCTGAGTGGTGGGCAGAAACAGAGAGTTGCCATTGCTGGTGCTTTAGCTGAAGCATCCAAAGTACTACTGCTGGATGAGCTGACCACATTCTTGGACGAATATGATCAGGTATTAAGATTATCCATGTTTAGTTTTTAATAAGATGCACTAAGATATATGATCACGAGGTACCTTTGTTAGAGCAATCTTCAGTTAGCATTCCATTTCGAACTGGAGTTGTAGTTTGGCAATTGCGCTAAAGCTCCCAACAGTCTTTAGTTCATTAAAATTGGTGTAGCCATGGTTCTCATAGACACATTACGATTTTGGACTATATTACATATAATTTTCTGATGCTTCTGTCGCATTTGTTGTGTGGTTGATATGCCTTAGAAGCTATGGCTAACCTACACTGTATTATGTATGGAAAATCCTCTGCTGGTTGTTGAAATTATAAGAAATCGTTATATTTTCCTGTTTCTGATATGTACTCCCTCCGTAAACTAATATAAGAGCGTTTAGAATACTAAAGTAGTGATCTAAATGCTCTTATATTAGTTTACAGAGGGAGTAGTTATCATCCTTTTTGATTGACTGGTAGTTACCACTTAGCAGGCCTACTCTTACCTTGTAGTTATACTTGATTGTTATGGGCATTGTAATCTTGGTGATCTTGGTTTCATGAAAGTGCAGATGGGCGTGGTCAAGGCGGTGAGGAACTCTGTAACTGCTAGTGGGGAGGTTGCGGCACTGTGGGTGACTCATCGGCTGGAAGAACTCAGATACGCAGATGGTGCTATTTACATGGAAGATGGCCGGACGATTATTCAAGGCGACGTCTCCAGTATATCCAGATTTATAAAGAGGAAACAAGCACGCTACTTTGGTCATTTTGAGCTCTGATCTTTGGGAGTCCCAAGCTGCAGGCAGAATTATCTGCTCTTGTGTAGTACGAGTACATCACTACATCATGGTACTAGAAAACAGTTTCTTCTCTACGGCGTTTTGTATGTTCGCAACTGGGAAGTTAGGGATTCTGTCGCTCTCGCCTCTATCGCTGCCGAAACATTGGTTTGGCGAATTTAGTAGCTGTCGATTTTCGGTTCATACATTGTCCTTGTTCATTGCTTTTAATGTTAAGAGTGTGCTTTCATGCAAGAATGTGGTATGTTCTCTTGCGTTGTCCTTTGCTTTGTGGTCGCCGTTTGGCAAGTGATTTTCTGCATGGAACCATTCTTTCATATACCAATCATATCTTGGGTGTGGAAAGCGTGCCTAAGATATTTTTTAACTGTGTCTAGATGTTGCTTACACTGAAATCAAATAACAGATAAACAAGAATCTAATGCTAACCATGTAGTTTTGCATGCACTATTATATCCATTAAGTAGTTGAAAGCCGTTGCAAATTGCATCCTGAATTGCATTTGTGCGCCAATGCCAAAGTGCTGATCACCTTCTGTTGTCGCCTGTAAATCATGTAGAGTTAATTACCCTATTAGTACACAAACTTGCAGTGCGGGTACAATTTCATACAACAAGTTGCAAAATGACTCATCTTGCCCCCTAAACTCGTTTTGCGGGTTCACTGATGCACAATTCGCGTCCGCATTAGCCACGTCGGCCCCTGGTACTTGCCCACGTTTAGGATAATTTGCAGGACCCCCCCGCTGTATGCCGTAAATAGGTCTCTAGCCCAACCATATCCCGTAGCTCTTTTGTCTTGTATCTTCGACCTCTCTGTTTTTTCCTCAAATCCCCAGCGAAATCCGTAGACCTCTCCTCTGTTGTTACCCCAATGTCTGCGCAAGGACGGCACAAGGCGGCTCACCGTGACGCGACGTCCTCGCCGGCGGATCGTGGACGGATGGGCTGGGCGGCGACGTTGGTGTTCGCACTCGCGGCGTGTTGGCGGGGGCGCTCGCGGTGGCGTTCGCGGCGCCGTTGTGGTGACGCTCGTGGCTGTGTTGGTGGGTGCGCTCGCGGTGGCGTTCGCGGCGCCGTTGTGGTGACGCTCGTGGCTGTGTTGGTGGGTGCGCTCGCGGTGGCGTTCGCGGCGCCGTTGTTGGTGACGCTCGTCGCTGTGTTGGTGGTGCCGCTCGCGGCGGCTGCTGCAACGAGTGCTTCTTCTATTCATAAGCTCTCGTGTTACAGTTATACTGCAGTATATGATCTCTGAGCAGAACATAAATTTCTTGCATAGGCAAATCGAAATGGCCACTGAGTATGCAAATGGCCCTGACTTTCGTGGGATTTAGCAGGAGATTTGCGGGCATTTTCGTAGCCCTGTTCTTAGAGTGTGTACAGAAGGATTGGACGCTGGGAGTTGGTTTCTAATTTGTTCGTCAGAGGTGTGTAAATAGTTGTGCTGAAAAAGATTTTAATGGGCTCACTTCTGAAACTTTGCACTGATATATACAGTATTGTGTGCTTTGAAGGGTTGTGAATCTCCTTGGATATTTGAAATGGGTTGATGATGAATGGAAAGGAAGATCTAGGACTGTTATTCACAAAGCCTGCGGAAGAAATCATGAATTTGAAGAATGCATTGCTGGAGAAGGACAAGCGAGTTGAAGGATAGCAAGGCTAAAGGCACAATGAGGCAGAATATAAAAAGCATGGAGGAGGGAATTGGTTTTATTCTCTGTACAGGTGCATTTGCCATTGTGTATGTGCTCTGTAGGGTGTTTGTTTGAGAGTTGTAATGCAGTTGCGAGGAATTCTGTATTAATAAAGAATTTGTCTCGAATCCAATGTGTGAACAAAGTTTTAATATTTTGCAGATTTTGAAGAATAATCATGGCATGCTGTTTCTTGTTATAAGCAATTCTATTTGCATTTTCATAGTAGCTGACAGTGAACGATGTCCAACTTGGACTGAAACTACATAAGTAGAGCAAAATTTATAAAAATCTCAGCTATCTGTTGTAGATACTGCAGCAGTGAATGAACATACATCAGCATGTAACAACACTGACTGAACAACAGCAGGAGCGACTAGATAAAGAAGAGCATAGATGAACAACAACACGTACATCAGCAGTAACTGAACTTGCACGGTTCTACATAAAGAACAGTTATAGATGACTAAACAACATGTGTAGTTGAACAGAAAAACAACATGGACACCAAACAGTACGTCATTTATTTGCAGCAACACTTACTAAAAGTTCACAGTATTTTGACTGACTGAAATGAAAGAGCAACACTGACTGATAGTTCACAACACTTACTTAAAGATCAAACCTAAAAGGGATAAATCTGACAGAAAGTTCACACATGAAAAAAAGGAAGGGCTTAAAAAGTCACACATGAACTTTGCTAACAACCTACTCCACATGACCAATAGGTGCATTCTGGGTCACATTTATTACTTCTTGGGTATTCAGTTCTGGAATCACATTTGTATTAAGGTCTGGAATAGCACTGTTTGTTGTGTTTCCATCTTGTCCAAGCAGTAGATGCCACCAGCCATTTCCAGCAGATGTAGATGATGCAACACCTCCTCTTCCACCTGTTGCAGCACCTCCTCTTCCACCTCTTGCGGCATAGGTTGGCCATGTTGCAGCAACTCTTTCACCTCCTCTTGTTGCATTGTTTGGTCCTCTTGCAACACCTCTTCCACCCCTTGTTGCCGCATTGCTTGGCCCTCTTGTACCTCCTCTTGCTGCATTACTTGGACCTGCAGTAGCAATGCTTGATCCTCTTCTCACCCTCTTAGTTTTGCCTCCGCGTGAAGCACTAGTTTCTCCCTCATCAAGTGCCCTTGCTTTGCCTTTTCCCCTTATCCTACCCCTAGTTGTAGCAGTAGTAGTTGATCTTCTCTCAGGAATGGAGTCCCTGGCATCAGCTACAAATCTTGCAATTTCTGGCAATGGACCAAGGGGTCTGACATTTGAGACATGGACTCTCTCCTACAAGAAATATTCACAAGGAGCAATCAGAAGTGAACAATGAAAACTTACATGCATCAGTTAACAAAGTAAAGCATCCGACAATTACCTCTTCCCTCATTCTGTAAACCATGCTAAGAGGCAAATGCATAGGATCCATCCTTGAGTCCAACACATGTGGCCTTATGTCCTGCAAATTAATCTTGTCCAAATAAGTTAACTCTTGAAAATGAATGGCGAAATTATGCAAAATTAAATGGTTACATTTAAAATTGAAGGATCTTCTATTTCATCTTCTTGCTCTTGCGCTTCCCTCTCCATCTCTCTCTGCATGAACTTCTGATGCCCCTTTTTATTGTGATCTGCTTTCCCACAAATTGAGCAATGCATACTAACACCTTTCTTGTTCAGAGCAATGCTGCCATCCTTCTGAAGCTTTTCTTCAGGTGTTTTCTTCCTGTTCTTTGGTGGCCTTCCCATCCTCTTCTTATACACTGGTGGATGAATGAAAGGTCCATCCACTTGCTCCCAATGAGCTCTGTCTCTCATAGGCATTACATTGTGGCCATATGCTTGCAGGTAAGTCTCTATGGTGTAGCACTTGTGGACCATATCTTCTGGATCTATCCTCTCTTCTCTAAAGCATGCAATTGAGTGGCTGCAAGGTATACCACTCAGTTGCCATCTCCTGCAATCACAGGTCCATGCATGAATATCCACAAGATAAGTGTTGTTCCCTGATAACACAGAAAATACTCCAAGTCCAGAATGACTTGGAAAACAGCTAGCAGACAACTCAATTTCCTTCTCCAATTTTTTCTTAATCTTTGGGCAGATCCTACCGCTCCAACTATTTACTGCTTGCCTTTGTTTGCCCTCATGTCTTGCAGTGATCTTACTCTTTATGCATTCCATCATTGAAATGACAGGAAAGTCTCTTGCTTCTAATATGTAGCTGCATTACAATGACAGTCACTGTGAGTAAATAACAAGAATAAAAAATAGGAATTGAAATGAATTTTCTAGCATCAATTCAAATTATGTACCTGTTGTACACTTCTGACATATTGTTAAGCAGGATATCGCACTTAGGGAAAACACTAAAGAAAGCTTTCACCCATTGCGTAGGATCTTTACCATCCAACCAAGCATAAGCACTAGGGCTGTCCTCTCTCAGCTTTTCTCTATTCATTTTGAACTTTGTATCATTAGTAGATCTTGCAATTGCCCACAGATCATTTTTCAAAGTTTCACCTTTGAAAAGCATATGAAAATTTTGATATAGATGTCGAACACAGAATCTGTGTTCTGAATCTGGGAACACTTTTGCAACAGCATTTATTAAGCCCTAACAACAATGCACACATGTCAATACTTATATGTGATCTTATGCAGCAAGTATGCACCAAAAAGAACACATGATAATTGCATACCTTCTGTTTGTCACTCATTATGGTGAATGGAGAAGTGTTCACAATGTTCAAATCATTTTTTACTGTTGTCAGAAACCACTCCCATGAGAATGTTGATTCTACTTCAACCATTCCCATAGCTATCGGATAGATGCAATCATTAGGGTCACATCTGAAAGCTGCTGTTTCTTTTGTCACATCTGAAAGCTACTGCTTCTCTTGTCAAAGAAACTTCTGAAACTAAACAATAATTTTAGTCACCAATTAGTGAAGCAAATCGAATCTGAAAACCATTGTATCTTTTGTCAAACAAAAATTCTAAAACTAATCAAATCTGACGAAACAAACCAATTACTGATGAATATGAAAACTGAAAACTGTTGTTACTTTTTCCCTACAATTCGTCAGTGATAGACTTCTAAAACTTCCCTACAATTTTGGATTCACATGTTATCGGGGTAATGAAATCTTCCGGATATATTCCTCAGTCACAACATTATGAAACTAATCACATATTAGCACACAACAACAATCGAATGCAGCAGCGGAACCACTTCCTGCCACTCTGAACATCACAACCAAACACTCGTTTCAGTAAACAAAAAGCATCGTCCTACCACAAAACAAAGATGTACAAATGCCAGATTATCAACCATACGCATTAGTAAACAACCACACGCGGGCAGGAATACCTCCGATCAAATACCATCAAAACCCTAGAGGTAAGGAGGCCGAAACAGAGGACCAATCCAATACAGCAGAAGGAGTTTTCATACCATAATCCGGCGGAAACTCGCCAATGCCCCGAGGACGTGGCTCCATCAAACGATGATCTCGTCGGCGGCGTCCAACGAGGCAGCGCCGTCGCCGCCGCGGATGAGAAACAAACAGGCCAAGAGGCCGATCAGAACCGAACAGGTGAAGGGGTTTGTGCTGGGTCGTTTTCAAGTTTTCTACTCCCAGATCTCTAGAGGACCGCGGGTTCGGTTATTGCTATACTTGTGGGGGTTTCTGCATAATACCAAACCGATCGGCGCGTGCCTCCCATCTGACGTGGCAGGTTTCGGACTAAATTGTACTCCCTCCGTTCGGAATTACCTGTCTCGGAAATGGATGTATCTAGAACTAAAATACGTCTAGATAATCCATTTCTGCGACAAGTAATTCCAAACGGAGGGAGTATCTATCTGTTCGCGCAGAGCAAGTTTAGGAGCTCAGTTGAGTCATTTTGCAAGTTACTGTACAACATTGTACCTGCGCTGCAACTTTATGTACTAAAACAGTAATTAACTCAATCATGTACTCCCTCCGTAAAGAAATATAAGAGCATAGGTAAACTAGTAATCAGAGGGAGTATAGTAACTTCTAATGAACAGGAATATAACCCACCACTTGTAATTGTAAATCGTAGGTAAACTAGTGCTTTTTCTCCTTCCCATTGGCCATTTTCAGCCGTTATCTCTCAGTCAATCATCTTTGTTGTAGCATTACTCTTCCATCCATGTTGTCGGTGCCGCGCTGTGTGCTTGTGAACTAGACATGTGCTTGCTTGCAACTAAATATTTTGTATGAGAACATGATGTAAATGATGCACGATAACAATGGCGCATGTTCCAGCCAAACCACATTTGATCCAACGAAAAGCACGATGCACCTCGCAACAAGATTTCAACAAGTATATATAAAAACAAGTAATGGTTATCCTTTCGGCCATAACGCATCGGATACATGAGATTAGCATATTACGAAGGAATGCGTTGGTAGCCCTAGCAAAATACGTTCGATCAACAGCAACCCATCACAACTCATCATAGGGCTATCCTGTCAAAAAAAACTCATTATAGGTTTTTCTTTTGGAAACACTTAAACCCAACAGACTAATTTTGTGGCTGCATCGGCCGCATCGTATGCTATCCGATCTCAAGCGATCTCGTGGCTGGGAGCACTTCTCTCCCCCAAGCAAACGACACAGAGCCTTATCCAGAAACGTCTCGGTCTTTCTTTCTGGCTCCCTCCCGAACTCTCTCTCCTTCCTCCTGCCTTCCTTTGTTGGAAGGGACAACACATCAACTCGATTAGATGTGCAACTAAGGGTATATATATTTCTAAAACATGTGCGGTGTTGCAATGGTTTGCAATTGGGGCTATGTTTTTGAAACATGTGTGTTTTTGCAATGGTCTGTAGCGGGGGCTATGTGTTTGAAACATGTGTGATGTTGCAATCATGGCTGCAGTGCGCTTCTGCAACATGGCTCATGTTGCGAACAAAAACGAATGGTATATTGTGATGGCAACATAGGTGCAACCGCAACATATGCATTATTTCAAAAGAAATAAATGGTTCAGTGGGGAGCGCAATAGTGCTCATGTTGCAAAGCAATGAGTGCAACAGGAGCCTTATTGCAAAGGCTGGCACGCTCATGCTCACGGGGGAGAGATTGAACGGTTGTCTCGGGCTTCATCCAACGGCTGCCGAGGCAATCGATCTTATCAAATGGCCGTGCAACGAGAAGAACCCGGGAGCAGCGAAAAGAACGGATGCAAGCACGAGCACACCTGGAGCTGCATGCAGTGGCAGAGCACCTCGTTGAGCAGAAGTTGTGTGCAGTCTGTAGACCATTCTAAAGAGGGCCTCATTCATGTGGCCATGGAGCACCTGGATATGCTATGGATCCATTTGTGGGTGCATTAGCGCCTGTGTTGCAAGTGGGTCTCAACAATTTAATCATAAACACTACTTGTTATTCTCTCTCTCTCTCTCTCTCTCTCTCTCTCTCTCTCATTCAATGGCATTTCCTGCACTTGGGTCTGTCCATGGATTGGGCGCACCGCTCTCTGGTGGTTACATTCATCTACTCGCAATTTCAATCACCAGGTCGGTTTCTGTGGCATTTTCTGCGTTGTCGTGTAGCTCTGATGCGGGCCTCGTAGACGGTGAGGTGTCAGGAAGGGCAACTAAGACGACAGATAGAAGGAACGGTCGTTGTGTTGAGGAAGCTTAGATGGATACAATAACGATTATGACCGTTAGATATGTTGCCCAGTTGAGATGGGAGCTAATAATGTCACCTTTGTAGTAATGCAGAGGATCTCAAACCCAAGTAAAGGACTTAACCATCAGGGCTAAATGACCACTAATTATTATGGATCCGTATATAGAATACCATCAATATACAATCCGTACACGTGCATCATGCATGTTGAATGGTTAATCTTAAGGGTCGACAATATCGCAGAAGGAACAGTCCCGGCACCATCACCATAGATCAGACCTAAAGAAATCGCTCCCACAAAGTCATCAACTCCTTGCGATTCAGCCACTCCCAGACAAATGGGATAATTGTCCCGATGAACATGTCGATGGTGTAATAAGCACCGATGTAGAAAGGACTGGACATGGTCATTGGGATTGGGATGAAGCTGGACACTTTCTTTGGAATTAAGTCCATACAGTCTCTCCTTTATGATACATGGGATGTCCTAGGCAATGGGAAAATGTACGGCAGCCTAGGGCCCATCTCAAATATGATACCATTAGCAAGTGTGCGCGGGGGTGGGGGTGGGGGGTGGGCTTGCCCCCTCCCCGATAGTTCACCATGTTCTACTTATTCAACAGTTGCTTATGGTTGAGTACATGTTTCTTTGGGTAGGGCCTATCAAGTACTTTTACACATGCTCTAGATAAGGCTTGAGGAAAAATTCATGTCTGAAAGGTTCAGGGCTCGACATTGTGGATCTTTCTGTTCAAAATGATGCCTTCCTTATGAAGCACCCCTACAAATTCTAAAAAAAGTTGGCATTCCTTGGATTAATGTTGCCTAAAAATGTTATCCTTGATCTACTCCTCGACTGCTCGCTCCTCTGGATCCCTTTGGTGGCAAAATGTCTTCAAGCCCTCCTCTAAATTAGAACTTGAACTCTGGTGGGCTGTGGATATCAGAGTCCTCCTAACCACGTACTCAAGTACATGTTGAGTCGCGTAAGTCTTGTGTTCTGATGGAGGAATGTTATAGTTGACCTTGGCCATTGATGCATGCGGGCGGCTGATCGAGTTCCTTCGCCGGGTGGGACTTTCGGTGACGGAAGTGATAAACTGGTGCCGGTGGTATCTAGATTTCCGGTTGAGCTGACCACCATGCATGCTAGCTGGATCCTTGGGTCCATGTGTAACTTTGGTCCAAATCTTTCCGGAGAAAGCAGCAGCGTAGCTCAGCTATCACGTTCTTGATATACATCCGGAAAGTAAGACTTTGCGCTGGTCAAAGCACGCGAAACAACGGAGTGCCATGCATATGCATGCATGCGCGCCCACGCTCCGAGCCGACGACCCTTGCTTGATTTCAGCAACAGCAAGCATGTATGGTCACAGCGTCACTTTGTCCTCCCCTACGCCACTTCGCTAGTAAGCCACTTCGCCTCCAATTAAGCTCCCTCGCTAAAGTTACCACGCCACTTCCATCTCTCCCATAAGAATCCCTCGCTAGGCGCCACACAAACGCACACCACAACCATCGAAAGCCGTACAAACACACACTTGATCGAAGAAGCTAGCACTTCACGAGCTCGATCGTCGCGGCAATGGCGCGGCGCGGCGGCATGGGTCAGCAGCTGGCGGTAGGCTGCTGCCTCCTGGTGGCGCTCGCGCTGGCGTGCGGCGTGGCCTCGGCGCAAACCTCGGAGACTGGTCAGCCCATCAAGCTCCCGCCCAAGGCCACGTTCCAGACCATCACCATCCCCAAGAACAGCAGCAAGCGCCTGTACGCAGTCACCTGCCCCGAGAGGCGCAGAACGCCGTGCGTCGTGTCCTGCCCAAGCCGCTGCCCCAACAAGTGCCTCGCCTACTGCAAGTACTGCATGTCATTCTGCGGTAAGCTAGCTGTTCCCGACGGCATTACGCCGGCCTCGTTGATCTTGAGAATGAGACGTCAGTTCAGACGCTAACGCGTTGCATGTATAGTGTGCGATCTCGTCCCGGGCACTTCGTGCGGAGACCCTCGCTTCACCGGCGGGGACGGCAACACCTTCTACTTCCACGGCAAGAAGGACCAGGACTTCTGCATCGTCTCCGACGAGGCCCTCCACATCAACGCCCACTTCATCGGTAACCACAACCCTGCCATAAGGCGCAGCTTCACGTGGATCCAGGCCATCGGCGTCAGCTTCGGCCAGCACCGCCTCTACGTCGGCGCTCGCAAGACCGCCGTCTGGGACGAGGAGGAGGACCACATCCACATCATGCTGGACGGCGAGGCCGTCGACGTGGAGACCGTCAAGAACACCCGGTGGGTCTCCAAGGCCCTTCCCGCCTTGTCCGTCACGCGCACCGACACGGTGAACGCCGTCATCGTGGAGCTCGACGGCGTGTTCAGCATCTCGGTCAACGCGGTGCCGATCACCGAGGAGGACTCCCAGATCCACAGCTACGGCAAGACCGGGAGCGACAGCCTCGTGCACCTTGACCTCGGCTTCAAGTTCCATTCCCTCACCAAGAGCGTCGACGGCGTGCTCGGCCAGACTTACCAGCCGGAGTATGTCAACAAGGTGGACATCAGCGCCAAGATGCCCATCATGGGCGGCGCGCCGAAATATCTCTCGTCCAGTCTTTTCTCCACGGATTGCGCCGTCTCCAAGTTCCGCAGCAACAACGTCGCCGGGCCTGTCGTCACCTTTGCCTCGTAAATCGTTCGCCCTTATGGACATGTAAGCACCCATTCATGCTACAATGGAATAATAAGTCAGTAATTGGGGTATATATGTACGTACACAAAAAGAAATAAGTTCGGAAAACATCGACCGGTGGTGTTTGAAATCTTTCAAACATTGTAGAAAAAAGCTGTATTTCAATTGAATTGTGGTCGAGCAATGTTTAAACATGACAGTTTGTGTAGTAACTTATATGATACGCGGGGGCGGGCCCAGCATAATTCATGGGTATTCAGATGAATTGGCAAAAACATTTCATGTAAGGGAATAGAGAGAAGATTGGCGGAATATGATGAATGTATTATTGAGCCTCGAGGACGAGTATATATTGAGTACAAAACTTGGAGGTACGACACCTCCTAAAGATAAGATGGAAACAATACCTATCTATTCCCAGGCAATCTCTACATGCTAAATACTCCCTCCGTTCCTAAATATAATTTTTTTTAGAAATTCTACTACAGACTACATACGGAGCAAAATGAGTGAATCTTCACTCTAAACATGTCAATATACAACTATATATAGTTTGTAGTGGAATCTTTAAAAAGACTTATATTTAAGAACGGAAGGAGTATATCTCTAACACATGCAACTTGGCACTTTTAATGTCGAATCTGGATTCACTAAGATAGAAATAAAGCATTGGGTCGAACTCTTCTTTGGTGTTAAGGTGGTAGCTGTGAATAGCCATCGACTACCTGAAAAAGTAGAAGAATAGGCCCCCTCGATCGATTCTCTGTGGGCCAGCCCATTTAAAAGTATTTGAGTTTGAGTGGAGTTCGGTCACTGGTTTGGGGAAGCACCTCTTTCTACCCCTCAAAAAAAGGGGGGAAGCAGCTCTCTAAAAAATGGTTTTGGGAAGCTTCCTCAACGGTTATGGTAAGCTTTTAAAAGCTTCCAACCAGTTTTTTGTTTCTTTTTATGATTGGGACAATTTTGTTTGGTAATATTTTATTTTACTTTTTTTATTTTTAAAATATGTGAACTTTTTAAACTTCAAACAGATTCTTCAAATTTGAGAATATTTAAAAAAAGATAAACACTTTTCCTTAAATTCCTGAACGTTTTCCCCTTTCAAATACGTGAACTTTCTTCACATCCACAATTTTTTAAAATCCATGAACTTTTTTCAAATTCATGATTTTCTTCCACATTCCATGAATTGTTTTCCAAATTTCATGAATTTTTTCTCAGTTTTTTTGAGAAATAAATAAATTAGTAAACCTTTTAGATTCACAAACTTCTTTATATAGTGTTTTTAATTTTTTTTGCATTTTTTTCAAAATTATGAATTTTTTCTAATGTGTGAAAAATATTGCATGCATTTTTTTCAAATTCATGATTATTTTTTCACATTTTTTTAAAATTTCGTGAACTTTTTTGAAAAGCCATTGGTCAACGTGGTCCCTGGTCAACTGTTAACAGCGGCGGGTCAACTAAAAACTGACCAAACCGAGAACCATGGAAATAAAAAACTAAGCGAACTAGGAACTTTACGGTGTCCCGACTAAGGGACCTCTCATCATAATGACCGGAACCTGGTGGGCTGGGTCAAGGACCTCCATGTCGGTTTCGTCTTGGGCCACTTCGGACGGCCCATGACGTTGCAAGGAAGATCGAGAAGGCTTGACGTATACTCCAAGACGCTGGATTTGGCTTCTCGTATGTAGCCAACTAGTATCTTGTAACCCTAGGACCCAGGTACATATATAAACTGAGGGGCTAAGCTAGTAAATGACACATTACAATCTTTTGGTTAATACGTATTCTGTACTACACCCCATCGCAATAAACACAAGCAGGGCGTAGGGTATTATCTCCTCGGAGAGCTTGAACCTAGGTAAAATAGTGTGTTCTTGTTACCATCGCTTTTAGACGCCTAGGTTAGATCCCCTACCTCGAGATCTGCAGATTTAGCTTCCGCCAGCTAGCGATCTAGTAATGGAGCCAGCACTCGCCATGTTTTATTGGGCCGGCCCATGAGTAGGAGGTGCGTGAGCGTCAGTTCTTAACTGGCACATAAGGCACCAATTAGGAGCTCTGCTCTCAATATGAAGCTACCGTGAGCGGGATGTACTAAAGTAATGCAACCCTATCGAACTCCTTGTGCAGGAGGTGTCAGTTTCATCACGAGAATCGGGTTTGAATTCCATCTTTGTCTCTCTCTGTCTTGAACCATTTGCATCAATCTGCCTCAAACCATGTATATCGATATATAAACTTCATTGAATAGTGAGAGCAATCTCATTCAGGCTAGCTAGTCTGAACACAAGAACATAAAATGGGTACTCACTAATTCATGAGAAGGCGAAGCTTTTCAGTAGTCTACAAAGAAAGGAAAGAGGATCACATTCTAGACAAAAAAGGAGTAGTCACAACGCGGTTGACCAAATTGTTGTCTATGCCAATTGTGCAACCGTGAACTAGAATATGTGGTGCACATGTTCTTCAAACATAGATCCACAAGGCGCGTTCGAGATGTGATTAAAGTTTGGCTCGAAATGATTGTTATTTACACTGAACTGGAACATTTTCCTTCTTCCCATGGATTGGTGGTGCTCGATGGCCAATATCAATGGCCAAAATGGCATCAGTAGCAAGAGGAATGGAATGACATCCCTCCTCTTCATATCACGCGAGATTTGGAATAAGCACAATGAGAGAGTGTGATATGTCTCTATAATTTTTGTTATGTTCATGCTATATTTATACCATTTTTACATACTTTTGGGGCAATTTATATCATTTTTAGTTGGACTACCTACTAATCCGATGACAAATGCTAGTTCATGTTTTCTATCATTTTTTTGGCTTTTTAGATGAACAATTTTCAAAGCCAGAAACATATGGAAAAACTTAAAAAAAATAGGACAAAAGACTCCACCATCCAGAAGATGGGTGCGAGGGGAGCCACTAGGTGGCCATGCACCCCCTCGGCGCGGTCAGGGGCGACACATGCACATACCACGTGTGATCTCCTTAGGCCGGTTTGACCTCTCCTTCGATCGCGAGAAATATCCCAAAATATCAAAATTTCCCTTAAAATTTCAACCCAATCAAAGTTATAGACCTGAGGTGATTTAAGAAACGGCGATCCTACACAAAAAATATCAAAAATAGAGAGAAGAGAGATCCAATCTCAGGGGGGGCTCTCACCCTCCGGGAGCCATGAGCACCAGAGACCAAAGCGGGAAACCTCTCCCCATCTAGGGGAGAGGCCAAGGAAGAAGAAGAAGGAGGGGTCCTCTCCCCTCTCTTCTGGTGGGGCCGGAGTGCCGCCATGTGAACCATGGTCTCCATCAACTCCACCGTCTTCATCAACATTTCCATCACCTTACTCCCTCTTTATATAATGGACCACTCTTTCGCAAACCTTTGTAATCCCCTACTTAAACATGGTATTTGATGTTATTAATTTTTTTTTGAAAAGGAGGTTAAAACCCCCGGCCAAGATGCTATTAATTATTATCCAATGATTTCTTGCATTCCGTTATGTCTGAGTAGATTCTTTTTGTCATATGGCATAAGTGGTGATCTACTATGGTTGTCCTTTGGTATCCACCATTTGCGCACATGTATGGATCACGCCTAAGGGTTTTGCATTATGTGATTAATTTGCTTAGGATAGGACGGCTGGAGTGACAGATATTACCGTGTCCTAAATTAAATTTATGAATTGTTACATATATGGAATGAAGGGGACCAATATATAATGCTCGGATTGGGTTTTACATTAATGAATCTTTAGTATTTTCTATGCTTGTTAAGCCTTTCAATCATAAGTATGTATGAGTTCAAGTATGGACAATATGTTAGTAAAGACCTCTTGCACATATAAAACGGAAATGATTATTATCGCCTAGTATTGTAACCAATGGCCTATGGACAATTCCGCACGTGCTACCACCACTACTCCACATGTTGGGGAACGTAGTAATTTCAAAAAAAATCCTACGCACACACGGGATCATGGTGATGCATAGCAACGAGAGGGGAGAGTGTTGTCTACATACCCTCGTAGACCATAAGCGGAAGTGTTTATCAACGCGGTTGATGTAGTCGTACACCTTCACGATCCGTCCCGATCAAGTACCGAACGTACGGCACCTCCGCGTTCAGCACACGTTCAGCTCGATGACGTCCTCGCCTTCTCGATCCAGCAAGAGGGGCGAAGTAGTAGATGAGTTCCCGGCAGCACGACGGCGTGGTGACGGTGTTGGTGAAGAAGAATCTCCGCAGGGCTTCACCCAAGCACTACAAAACTATGACATAGGATAAACTAGAGGGGACGGGGTAGCTGGCACACGGCTTGGTGTTTCTTGATGTGTCTTGGGTGCTAGCCCTACCCCTCTATTTATATGTTAAGCCTTGGGGTCGAAACTTGGAGTAAAAGCCTCCACAAAGTCGGTTTCACCCGAAAGGCAAGAGTCCTTCTCGGACTCCAAGGCCGGACGCCAGGGTTCCCGGCGTCTGGACCCAGACGCAAGGGACCCTGGCGTCTGGCCCCTGGACTCCGCAAAACTTCCTTTTGCGCTTTTCAAAAACCTCGTGGGCTTTCCCATTTGGCCCAGATAAAGTGTTCTCGTGCCCAAACATTTCGGGAAACATCCGGAACCCCTTCCGATGGATTCCGGAACCTTTCCGGAGATCAAACACTACTATCCACATATCAATCTTTACTTCCGGACCATTCCGGAGTTCCTCGTCATATCCGTGATCTCATCCAAAACTCCGAACAACATTCGGTCACCAACATACATAACTCATAGTACTATATCGTCAACGAACGTTAAGCGTGCGGACCCTACGGGTTCGAGAACTATGTAGACATGACCGAGACACCTCTCTGGTCAATAATCAATAGCGGGACCTGGATGCCCATATTGGCTCCTACATATTCTACGAAGATCTTTATCGGTCAGACCGCATAACAACATACGTTGTTCCCTTTGTCATCGGTATGTTACTTGCCAGAGATTCGATCGTCGGTATCTCAATACCTAGTTCAATCTCGTTACCGGCAAGTCTCTTTACTCGTTCTGTAATACATCATCCTGCAACTAACTCATTAGTTGCAATGCTTGCAAGGCTTATAGTGATGTGGATTACCAAGTGGGCCCAGAGATACCTCTCCGATAATCGAAGAGACAAATCCTAATCTCGAAATACGCCAACCCAACAAGTACCTTCGGAGACACCTATAGAGCATCTTTATAATCACCCAGTTACGTTGTGACATTTGGTAGCACACAAAGTGTTCCTCAGGTAAACGGGAGTTGCATAATCTCATAGTCATAGGAACATGTATAAGTCATGAAGAAAGCAATAGCAACATACTAAACGATCGAGTGCTAAGCTAACGGAATGGGTCAAGTCAATCACATCATTCTCCTAATGATGTGATCCCGTTAATCAAATGACAACTCATGTCAATGCCTAGGAAACATAACCATCTTTGATTAACGAGCTAGTCAAGTAGAGGCATACTAGTGACACTCTGTTTGTCTATGTATTCACACAAGTATTATGTTTCCGGTTAATACAATTCTAGCATGAATAATAAACATTTATCATGATATAAGGAAATAAATAATAACTTTATTATTGCCTCTAGGGCATATTTCCTTCAAGGAGGCCCAGCGCGTGGACCCGGCCGCCGCCCTTCAGGAGGCGACGGAGAGGAACGCGCAGAAGGCGCAGGAGGAGCGGGAGGCCGCAGCGCGAACGGAGGCTGATGCCCGAGCCGCAGCGTCAGCCCAGATGGAGGCCCAAGCCGCAGCGACGTTGTAGGCGGAGGCAGCGACCAAGGGGCTGGCAGAGACCGACGCCAAGGCTGCGGAGGAGCCGGCCGGTAGTGGGATCTCGGAGGCTGCCAATCTGGAGCAGCCATAGCCGCCGGTGGTGGAGGCCCAGGCAGCGACTGGAGCAGCCAGAGCTGACCAGGCGGCGCCAGAGTAGCCAGAGCTGACCAGGCGGCGCCGGAGCAGGTGGTTACCGACTCCGTAGTCCCGGAGGCCGAGGTTACCAAGTGCGCGCCGGGTGCTGGCGAACGGAGCGACAGCCGCCCCAAAGGGTCGGAGACGCTACTGGCCGGTGCTGGGATGGCGACGAGCCAGGTCATGACAGCGCGCTCCCCATTGCACCTGTGCTAGGCGCGAGCGGCCTCTGGCCGAGGCCGGTGGAGACCGGGGCCGCGAGCCTCCAGGGGGCTGACGCCGAAGCCACGAGCTCCGCCTCGCCTGGCTGGCCGTCAGGAGCCAGCACAGCCGTCCTGAACCTCGCAGTGCAGGACGTCCTGGACAAGTTTGCCACCCACAGTGCCACCCTCCTGAAGGCGAGGAGCAAGATGGCAGCGATGCAGACGTCTGTCCGGGTACGCTCTTGACTTTGCTTCTTCATTTTTGCAATCTTCAGTGGGGGCGCGCTAGCGCACCCACTGGGTGTAGCCCCCGATAACGGTGTCCTAGACTAGGGGGTACTATCCACGTCGTCTCCCGACCAGCTGGATCGGGCCAAAGACCCCCATGGCGGTTCACTATTGGGCCAGCTCAGACAGCCCATGCCGTATAGAAGGAGGATTCTACAAGACTTGGCGCCCAACACAAGGACTCCTCTAAACCCTAGGCCTACGGTGTATATATAAACCGAGGCCAGGCTAGTCAATAGACAATATCATATCCATTACTACAATCTCGTGGTAGATACATATACTCTATACTACACCCATATGAATACAATCAAAAGCAGCATGTAGGGTATTATCTCATCAAGAGAGCCCGAAGCTGGGTAAAACCCCGTGTCCATGTTACCATCGCCCCCAGACGCCTAGCTTAGGACCCCTACTACGAGATACGCCGGATATTGAACCGACATTGGTGCTTTCATTGAGAGCCTGCTGGCGGTCGCCACGGGGCGATGGGAATTCGGATCATCTTCGGCGCGATCTACGCATCGGAGCCGAGCTTTATGGTCGATGTCGGCATCTTTTGTCGCCGGCTCGACTGTCCACCTTGGCTTAACCAAGGACTGTGCCCTACCTCCGATCATCATGTTCGGACGAGGGCCTTCATCAACATCAACTCCGATCTCTATCATGATCATGGAAGAATCATCCATGGAGCTCGGGGGCTCAACGTCAACATTGCCCTCGGGCGACCGTGCTGTTTTTTCCGAACAGCAAACTTGTATCCGCTGCGACCACCTCCTCGAGCATCACTTTGACGATTCCTTCGGTGGAATTGTGCGAAATTAAGTGTAAAACAACCATGCCAAATTTTGTCGAGTTCCGATGGAGGAATCTCTGGCAATCTACGATATACCAGAGCCCTGTCAAATCTGGACGAGTTTAGGGCGTGGTCTCCAGAGCCCAGCTCGGAGGTCCTTTAAAAGATCCAACCGTTCATCTGCTGAGGAATTCTCATATCTACTACCCCTCCAAATTTTAGCTTGATCCGACGGTTCAAACTCCGGGAACCTTCCGATGAGTGGACCAATTTTTGGATCTGTTTTCTACGCGAATACGAATCTGGCCCGAGTTCATGTTTCTTCATGAACGGAATATTGGACAACCCTTTTGAAGTAATTTTTTTCTAGGGTATTGTGCGTTGTTTTTAAACACGTAGCCATAAAATTTTAAGCCTCCTCCGAGGTAATCTTCACCATCACGCTGGTGTCAAACCAGTCCGGCAATATTGCTCCACGGCTGCCGACTTGCGCTAGACACGTCGCCGCTTTGTTGAGCCGAGCTCAACTTTTTCGATCATTATCTCGGCAAGCCGAACAAGAGTTCGGCATCAGGAAGGATAAATCATCACCAACATCGCTGCCCCACGGATTACACGGAGCGGGCAAACCGGCATCGCCGCATGGTCACTTCATCAAGCCGGCATTGACCGCGTCACAAGTCATGACCTGCGTCAGCATGGCCGCACTGTTGCTTCTTCAAGCCGGTGTCCATCACGCCGACCTGCTTCAACACCTCGGCTGACATGGTAGCTGCAACGTCTCCTCACCGACCTGCTCCGTCACCTCGGCTGGACCGGGGACTTGGCTGTTTCTTCATCAACATACTCCGGTGACTTCGGCGTCACCAGCCGACCAGCTTCGTCACGTTAGCTGGACCGAGGGCTTTGTCTCGGCAAGCCAATCTTCGCCAGCATCGCCATGCCGTCGCTTTATCGCCCATCAGGCAATGGGTGTGCGGATCGAGTCCCAATTTTGGGAGTCACCTTTCTTCGGATTGCTACAACAAATAAACCAGGTGCTATGTATCCTAATAATTTTTGCTTGTTTGGGTTTATTTTTCCCAAGAAATTATTACTCTGGTTTGTTCCATCATTTGTACGCAGGTCTATCAAATGGTGGCCGCATTAACGATTGTCACATGGTGGTTCGGTAATGGACTTCGACTACGTCACGTGGTCTCTTCGGCAAGCCGACGCCGTCGTCCCAATCGGCGTAAATCGGCTCGCGTGATCACCTTGTTGGTCGTGTTGCCATACCGACGTGTTCGGTTGCCTCGGGGACTTTGGCATCGTTGAGAGAGCTCTACCTCATCGAGTGTTCGGCACACAGGCCATATGTCTTTTATTACTCACTTTGCATAAATTATTAATTATGCAACATTTTTTTAAATTTATTATTATTCCTATTATCTCCGGCTTGCACTATTTTCTGTGCACAGATAAAGGATCCGGATCGGGCAGCGCTGTCACCTCTGCGTACCGACGTACCACGTCACCTCGGCTAGACCAAGGGCTCCGTCATCACTTCATTCACCCACGGCGGGAACTTCAGCGTCACACTGCGGGCTTGCATTGGCCGTGCTATGTCGCCACTTCGGAGTGCCGAACTCTTCGCTCCGCCACCTCGGGACCGGCTTGGGGGCTGGGACCTTGTCCCACCGTATGCTCGGGCCGTGCATCGACACCGAGCACATTAACCAGCTAAGTCGCTTTTATGCTCAGAATTTTCAATTTTAAATTTTGTTCGGTTCGACCAAGCATTATACTTTTTTGGCAAATTTTAAATTTATCATGATATAAGGAAATAAATAATAAGTTTATTATTGCCTCTAGGGCATATTTCCTTCACCACACTCGCTATATTTTACTTTCTTGTTCATTTATTTTGTAGCAACTAACTTTTATTTACGAGTTATTTACTTTCTTGCAAACTATCCTTTTATAAACGCAAAGTAGTTTTATTTTGTGTTTCTAAGTAAAGCAAACGTTTGATATACGTAGGGTTGTATCAGTGGTTGAATGCATCTTAAAGAATATAAATCCAACATTTAGTTCTTCGTTGTGTTTGACACTCTTTCTTATAAAAAAAAGGCTACAATTGATCCCCTACACTTGTGGTTTATCAGAGTATTTAGAAAATATCTCATTTATGCCATGTGTTGTTGTTTGTAAGATTAAAGAGGAGGTTCGATTATGAGCGATAGCGGGCACTATGTGTTTGAGTTATTTGATGTCGTGAGTGTAGATCATGTATGAGCCCGTGCACTTTATTTCTTTGTAAAACTCTCCTTAATTAATGTGATGGGGGCAAAGCTTTTGTCTCTATTTCCGAAAAAAGACGATTGAATAACTGCTCACGTGGTAGGGGTGCAAACGGCGTCCTCACTCATCCAACAAAATGTTAGATTTTCTGGACCTCGGCTCACTAATCTTGTATCTCAACCAGTTACAATTTAGAAATCTCAACCAGTTTAATACCATAATCTGCTACTGGAGTAAAAAAAAATGCCAATATAAAAGGTGGGTTGTTCTACTACTGCTTGTAGTATGAGAAAAAGAGAGCAATAATGCATCTGTTCACTCACTTCACTTCACGCCACGCCATGCAACACGCGTCGTGTTTATGAATCGAGTTCGAGTTTGGATTAATGTTATGCGCCTTGCTGGAAGACCTAAATTTTTGCTCCACGGTGCACTGCCTTGTTCTGGTAAAGTGTCAATACTCGAGCTCGTTGTGGACACACTTTCTACCCTTAGAGTTCTTCCACCATGTGGCAGTTATATCTCTTCATTCTCCCACCGCGTCCTCTCTATGTAGAGGAGAGAGGCTACGTAGAATGAAAAACACACAATAGACCGCACTAAACACACACGTTTCGACTTCTTCTGTGCTGAGTTGCTTCTTCGATCACTCCATCCCGACAATTGGGTGCACAATCGTCCGTGTTAGAAGGGAGAGAGGGGGATTGTTGCGGAATATGATGGATGTATTATTGAGCCTCGAGGGCGAGTATATATTGAGTACAAGACTTGGAGGGCAAGACGCCTGTCCTAGAGATAAGGTAGGAATCCTAAACTACCAAATACATGTAAGCCAAATATGTCTCTAACATCCCCCACAGTCGTAGCGGTAGCGTTGCGAACAACATGAGCGTCGCGGACAGTCAGACTGGAGAGAATAGCAGCCGACGGGCTGACATCCCCCCGCAGTCGTAGCGGGAGCGTCATGGACGGTGTCGCGTCGTGGACGCGTTGACTGTAGAGGAAGCCGACGAGTTGCTCAAGCGGATGATAGCCCTTTGTGCCGATGTCGAAGTAGCCGAGAGCATAGGGTGGTGTAGCTGTGGTCAAGGTAGCCGTGCGAAGAACACCGTGGTCGATGTCGAGTCGGGTTAGCCGGTGTCGAGGGAGTCGCCGTGGAGCCGCGGGCGCAAGGAGGCGCCGAGTTAGTCATGGGCGCAGTGGTGACGAGGTAGTGGTGCGCCGGAAGGATGATGGTGTTGACGAGGCGTCCCACCGGGTGTGCCAAAACCGGGGACACGTCGTAGACGAAGGCACGCGTCGATGTTGCCAGCACCGGGCATGCGAAGACGGACGAAGACGAAGTTGACGAAGCACCATGTTAGAAGGGAGAGAGAGGGATTGTTGCGAAATATGATGGATGTATTATTGAGCCTCGAGGGCGAGTATATTGAGTACAAGACTTGAAGGGCAAGACGCCTCTCCTAGAGATAAGGTAGGAATCCTAAACTACCAAATACATGTAACCCAAATATATCTCTAACAGTCCGGGAGAGCAGCCCTCCGAAATGCGTCCCTTGAGAACCTGCACCGAAGGAGGGGTGATAAGGTTTTGGGAGCGTTTCAACGTGATTGCTCGCTCAACTTTGACTACATCATCGATGTTCGTCCGCATGCTTCGATTACTTCCTCTACAACGGGCGACCCACCTTGTCTTCACCATCATGACCAAAGATGTTGTTGCACCGGAGTTTCTGATGCCCTCATGTGCCTTGAATATTTCTGTGTTGACACGTGTCCTTGGTCCATATGTGTTAATATGTATGTGCTTAGATGTTTCTAATTGTCGTGATTTGTCATGTCAGTACTTATGATGATGCTATTTCTGACTGTCTAAATTCCGAACACAAAACTCATCAATAAGTTTGTAATTAGCTCATCTTAGCTGTAAAATTAACATACTGCTTGCATCCCTAAACTCTTACCCTAATACCTAATCGTACTTCTTCAAATAAAAACGAAAAAGGAAAGGAATAGCTGCTCGTGGGGATTCCTAACATGCGTGCTGTTGGGTCGCCGTGGCGTTGCGTCACACGAGTGCACAACACCCTAACACCATGGATGCAAGCCGTGTATCCATTCCACGAAGAAAGCTGAAACACACTCAAGCCCAAACTACCGCACTTGATTAGCGTATGGAATAAAATCCACTCCGCTTGACGCCGAAGCTTCCATCGATCTCCCCGTACCACCGACCAGCCACGCTAGCTAGCGGCCCAGGCCACGTTGCCCGCCCTGCCGTGCAGCGGGGACGACGATCGGGGCCGAAGCGGCGGCGTCAGTTCCGCGGCCAGATTCCTCGCGTGCCCGCTGCTGCAGCCTGGCTCCCGCCACTCGCACAGCGCATCTTGTCAGTAAGCTCCTCGATCCATATATCGAGCTGTTTCCTCTGACAATGCCTCCGCTTCTTCGCTTTGTTTAATCGTCATTATCAGCGCAGGTCACCGCTGAGATCCCGTTCCCATCGATCGCCCCAAAACACCTGAGAGGCTGAGAATGAGTTAGGAAGCCATTTACGTCCGCACGTACGGTCGATCTGATCCGTCCGTTTCTCCAGGATCGGACGGCTCCGGAGGCCCCTGCGACGGGCCATCGGTCCCGGTCTCCGTCAGCCGGCCGCGGGGTTGTTCCTTGCACGGCACCGCGGGCGGCGCGGCGCGAGGTCAACAACCATGGAAACGTCATGATCCCATCCCCCATTGGCATTGGGTCGCCGTCGGAATTTTGGTGCGAGAGCGACGGGTTGAGCCACCGTCTATCTATCTGCAAGGTCAGTCAGGCGTCGCTCCCCTTCCCCCGAGCGAGTCCAAACGCCCGCACCACAAAGACACCACGGTGGGGTGGTGGGGTGATCCACACATTAGCATTACCTCCGCGATCAGCGGTCGAGCCCGACACGTGACGCGTCGTCGCCCGCACCCACCACCCAAGGGCCAAGGAGAGGGGGGTACCCATTACCCAACCCAAAACCAAGACCAAGCGCCCGACCTCGCCTCACGCGCAGCCGCCGTGCCGTGCCCCGTGCCGACTACTCGCTCGCTCGCTTCCACCAGAAATCCCCCAACCCGCGGCTGACTCACTCCCGTCTCTCCCCGGATCCCGATCTGCGCTGCCGGCTGGCTTGGCTGGGGCGGATGGAGGAAGGGCGCGAGGGATGGCCGTGCGCGGCGGCCGCGGCGGGGGAGGCGGTGGCGGAGGAGGGGGAGGAGGACCAGTTCGACCGCCTGCCCGACGCGGTGCTCCTGGACGTCTTCAACCGCATCGGCGACGTCAAGGCGCTGGGCCGCTGCGCGCTCGTCTCGCGCCGCTTCCACGGCCTCGTCCCGCTCGTTGACTCCGTCTTCGTCCGCGTCGACTGCGTCATTCCCGACGAGCCGGCCCCCGCCTCGGCCGGCTCCCCGCAGGCCGCCGCGCCGTCGCGGGGCCGGGGCGCGCTCGCCCACATCGCGCGCCTCGTGCTCGGCGGCATCGTCAGGCCCATCCAGGCGCTCGGCCAGATCCTCTCCCCCACCCTGGCCATCGTCTCCCGCCGCTCCGTGGCCCCGCCGCCCGCCTCGCCGCCTCCGCCCGCCGGGGACATCTCCCACCACTCGCCCTCCGAGGTCCTCCGCTCCTTCAAGGAGCTTCGCAGCCTCCGCATCGAGCTGCCCACCGGCGAGCTCGGCATTGACGACGGCGTGCTCCTCAAGTGGAAGGCCGACTTTGGCTCCACCCTCGGCAGCTGCGTTATCCTCGGCGCGTCCTCTGTGTCGTCCAAGCCGCTGCTGCCAACAATGTCGTCCCCTGATGCCGCGGACAGCGAGGCTGCATCTCTCGATGACAACAGGGAGCCTGAAGAATTGGCGAGCATCCCTGAGTCGCTTCATACTAATGGGGGCCTTAAGCTCCGCGTCGTCTGGACCATCAGCTCGCTGATTGCTGCATCGGCTCGGCATTACTTGCTGCAGCCAATCATCGCCGATCATGAAATGCTTGATAGCTTGAACCTAACGGATGCTGACGGGCAGGGTGTGCTCACTATGGACAAGAAGCAGTTACAGGAGCTGCGAGTGCGGCCTGTGTCGGTTTCTGGCAACTCACACCGCACGCTCATGCCAGCGCTTATTATGAGACTTTGGTATGCTCCACATATTGAACTTCCCGGGGGAGTACTGCTGAAGGGCGCCACGCTGGTGGCGATCAGACCAAGTGACGATGTGCTGAGGGAGGGGGGAGGGGTTGAGGCTGCTGGTCCGGCAGGAGCTAGCTGGATCTCAGATGCCTTTGAGGAGCCATATCGAACAGCGGCAAAGGTGCTTTTCAAGCGGCGGACATACAGCCTTGAAATGAACTCGTTCTGAGCTTCACAGAGTTTAACTTTCTAGGAGGTAATTTATCACTTCACATGATTATTGCACATCATTACTGCCAGACTATTTAGATCAGCGCTGATGTCCTGTAGCATTGCAGTATCTGGAAGGAATCAATGCAGTTTCCTTAAGTGGAACTACCTTTTTTTTCTTGCCAAAATCGAAGTGCATAGAGTGAAACCTAGATTCGCGCATATTTTATCATTATCTCTAAAGTTCGCCACCTATGTCCGGAAGCGTATATGCTGTTCTGGATTTATTCAATAATAAAGGATTGGGGTGTATGTTAGCAATATTATTGATTTTTGACTCATTGACATTCTTCTCGTTCGTGAGAGTTATGAAACACGTGGCAAGGTTTTCCATGCCTCTCCAGTTCTAATGGGTCCCAATTCTGAAGGCTTGGCAGTGAGTTATTGAATCTAACACCGGCAAATTTTGTATCATTCTTATTGTTATTAATATTACTAATGCCCAACTTGTAGTTTTGTACTAAGTATTACAACTGGCACCAATGTTTTGCTTCTCCACAGTTTGGAAGGTTCTAAGAGCCTGATTGACATAACCATAACTATGGGTATTATGCAAACATAGCTTGCTTTATGGTGAGCATAACTTGAAATGCTTAGTTTGTTCTCCTTAATCAACAGAGAGTAATGGTAATGGGCACAGGTCACAGACGAATGGTTTGGGTGATCAGGGTTTCCGGGTGCATTTGTTTTGCATACGTATTTTGGTTAGTGTACTGACAGGAAAGGATTTAATGTTTATATAATATTTATTTTTACTGCCATTCTGTTGGTTTGCTGGACCATGCACTGATATGGCTCATGTGCCACTTTTGGCATGGTAAAGGCACAATATATGAGTTCTTTTCGAAGTCCAGGGTTGTTGAATTGGTCTTACCACAGCTATTCGTATGTCTGTTTTAGTTCCTTTCTGTTCCTGCTGGCATGTTTGCTGTGATGCAATTTCTCGAGTATTAGGCAGGTGGTTACTGGGAATTAATAATCTTTTATGGTTTTTGGAGGTCGTGTTATGATTAGATAGGACAGATAATAATGCTCGCGCGGTCTTGTCATCTTTACGGGACTTTTGGTTCCCAGCCGATGTTTGCCACTCCTAACTTTAGGCACACCGCGCACTACATATATAGGTCCATGTTTGGTTTGCACTGCAACTGTGTAAAGATGGCAATCGGATGAGGCTTCGTCGGGGCGACGTTCACCAGACCCGTGCGTGAACCCATCATCAGGTCCAGCGCCTATGCACGGCCCTATCCATGTATTTTTTAATGGCACCCATGTCGCAACCCGACTGGTCACCCAAACTGATTGGGCACCCACCGTTTTTTTAGTAGTTTTCTTAATTTTTACTTCATGCCCAATACTTGGTGCCATGCACTTCTGAACAGATGATTGTTGGTTCTTCTTCTAGTCTCATATAGTAATATATCTGCAGAACTCCACCTCTCGTGTGCTCGATTAGGCGAGGTGGTACTAAAGCAGCTGACCAGCTGCATATTTTGCTTGCCGTTGTGCATGCAAAACACATGCACACGCTAGCTTTGGAGGCCCAACTGGCCAACGTGTTTCTCAGTTGAAGCTACTTGGGTAGCATTTAGTTCATTTATGGGTTTATCTCTTTCGAGCAACCCAACTGGCCAACGTGTTGCTCCGTTGAAGCTACTTAGGTAGCATTTAGTTCATTTATGGGTTGATTTCTTTCAAGCAATAATCAAAGCAAGATAGATGCATTTTACCCTAAAACAAATCTTCACCAAAATGTCCACATGTCATTTAAAATTAAAATAAAAATATTTAAGCACTAGTATTAATCGGGTGACCCATGGGTAACCCACGGGCACATACTCGTAGTCCTGCCCTACCCACTACTAATCGGGTTACCCATGGATACAACCCATGGGGAAAGAGCACAGCGCATACCCTACCCATTCGGGTCGGTTGCCCACAGGCGGCCATAACCATGGGCCCAATTGCCATCTTTACGACTGTGGCTTGCTGCACTTAAATACTCCTATGGCCCATGTCATAGGTTCAACATTTTGCCAAGCATTTCCACACTTCTTGCTAACTTTTTGGTTAGCCACACTTCATAGCAAGTCATGCTAGTGGTGTATGTTTGCTAGAATTTTAGGACCATTCAGTATAGTGGCCCCTGTGCGAGTCTGTCCATTTATGGCTAGAATGGAGAATGACTACTTAAATGATGAACCCTCTTGCATGTTACGGGTCTACAATGGAGAACAATCGACAATTTATGCTTAATTTTAGTACCCAGAATTGTGTTTACTTCATAAATATGCAGAGAAAGCGTATGGCGGTTTGATGCAAGACTCTTAAGGAGAGTATTATAGAAGTTTGTGGTATAGCCTAGTCTGTAAAGGAGAATTCTCTAGAATTTTTTTTTATATGCCTTACACTCTGAACTTGAAGGATACATTTTGACTCATTGAATGCTTATTGGATGGCACAAAGGATTTGAAATGATGTGGCGCTTTCTTAGCACTTCTTTTGCACTCAACTGTAAAAGAAAATGAAGATTTGACTTTTAGAAGGGACTAACAATGCTTTTCCCCAGTCATACTTCTTTTTTGTAACTCGTTATTTATGTCATACTCCCTCCGTCCCAAAATTCTTGTCTTAGATTTGTCTAGATACGAATGTATCTAGTACTAAAACATGACTTGATACATCCGTATTTAGACAAATCTAAGACAAGAATTTTGGGAGTGAGGGAGTACGTAGTTTCTTTACTATTGAAATCAACCATTGCATATTTACAATTAATAGCACTGATATCCGTTGCATTTCTTACGTATATGTTCTTTTACCAGACTATGAAGCATCAGAGACAATTCTTAAAAACGTGCCTCTGTCTGTTGCATTTTTCCATTTTTATTATTTATTATAGCTGATCCATTGAAATGTTTCACTGATATCATTTTCACTCTACTTGCAGGATGATGGGATGCCCTTCAGGCGTATCAGCGTATGTAGTAGTGGTGGACCTGACGCATATGCAGATTATACACACCCTGTTTGTGCTGGGCTTTTCAGCTGTGTGGAATGGAATGTCTCTTCTACAGCAAAAGTACCCTGAAGTGAAGCCTCTAGATGCTTAGGTTGGTTGGCCATTGTTGACTATCCGCCTATTGGACATATTCGATCGAGTAGCATCCCTTTTTCACTGTTACTCTGCTAGTTCTATACCAAATTATAGGCTGAAACATTCTGTCATTTCCAGACACATTTTAGCTGTGCTGTGGCATATGTCACTGAAACGGTTGAACCTTTGTGTGTATCAGACTAGTATAATGTTTCTAGATTGAACTTTTACTACAGAACAGATGCATAATTATCTATGTCTATACCATAATCATTCGATCAACCGAGACATACCGACCGGATTTTTTAATCGACGAGGAAATAAGTAGGGATTTTTTTCTTCCAAATAGTTTCACTCCACTTTGATGTTTAAGTTCTGTTGTACTCCTTTGTTTCATTTACAGCATGCATTGTCGCTTGCATTATTGCATATGTATGAATACTTTGTGTGTGATACATTACCCCTCCTCCCAGTTGAAGCATGAAAGTTCCGCTTCTGTTCAAAACTGAGTGGCTGAATGTTTCTTTGCCAGAATTTAAAACCTGTGGTCATTGGTGAGTAATTCATCTGCATGAGGCCATTTGTGCCTCAAAAGGTTCGACAGCTTCAGGTCGTGTGTCAAATTGTAGGTGATTACGTGACAGAATATACACCTGCGGCACGGTAACTGTTGAATAACCTCATGATTTTGCATCTCTCGAATAATAAGATATTATATCCACGGTAACCGTCCAATAAACATCATGACGGCACAGTTTAGGAAAAAAGGCGAAAGGCATGCAGGCAGTTGCATTTCGAATTGACTCGACGAGATAGCACTCGCTGTTCCATGGACCTAGTTGTAATTTGTTTTACCTCTAGTGTGCTATGTACTGAAATGATTGATGAATAGATTGAAAATTTCTCTTGCAAAAATAAAATAAAATCACTCACTGGTGCTAGCCTGCAAATCCAAACAAGAATGAGATTTTTGTTTTCTTTGACACAAAACACTTTTTTTTCGAGACAGATTGAGACAAAACACTTGGCCACTTAGTCTGGGCTTAAAAAGTTACGAAGCCCAGGCCCAGGATTAGGACGGTCCAGCACCGGATCGACCACATCACGTCCACATTCTCACCTAAAAAACATGTCCACATCTGGATATGGCCCATCACCACGACAAACTCCCGAGTCTTAGGGCGCCACCGGCGGCGAGGATGCCAGCGGCAGACGCAGAGCTTCCTGCTGCCGCATCTCCTCCAGCACTCCCGCAGACCGCCCCTCCTCGGACGGCGACGAGCACACCGGAGCACCCAGACCTCCAGCCCCGGCCGTCTCTGGGAGCGCCTCCATCACCCAAGGTGAAAGCCGGCGGGGAAAACCGTGATCCCTGGCCGCCGGGGGCAAAAGCCTCCTTCTCCGGTGAGGTGGAGAGGGGCCTGGGCTCTGTCGGAGCGGAGCCCTCCCGTCTCGCTTCGCCGAAGAGCACGCCCCCCGCGCCGCCCTTGTCGCCTTCTGAATCGCCGGAGGCGGATCGTACAGTTACTGTTTCGCCCATCAGCAGATCGACTTCAAGCCCGACAGGGATGTGGCCGGAGCTCAGCCCAGATAAGCAGGACTCGCTCTGCCAACAAGATGATCATTCACAGGGTGGTGATACGTCGACATGGTCATGGCCCAATCTACCTGAGGTACGGGATAAAATGTACTTTTACAGATCTTTCTGAAAGATGTGGTTAATCCTTCTATAGTAGTTGGCTACTCTAGGTTTTGTTCAAAGAATAGGTTATGGAATTGGTCGAAAAAAAAGAATAGGTTATGGGGAAAAATCCAACAATATTGATTTCTTAGTGATATACTAGTTGATCATACAAATTGCTACGAAGTGTGAAAGCCACCTACATTACTCTTACATAGAAAAGGAACCTTGGCACGAGCTGAACTTATCTACCACAATTACATTACAATGCACTTACAATGCACTTACCTTCCTCCATGTGCAGCACATTTTGTACAAGTGCGAGCAGATCACTTGGGATTTAAAATTTCTCTGTATGATCCCACTATTATTTGTTAAAAAATGCACAATCCCAGTGATCAACTATTTTTTCCATGCTTGTGCAGGATATCTGGTGCCTTATACATTCCCTAATGCCATTGCGTGATTCTGCCCGTTCTGCCTGTGTATCTCGCACATTTCTATGTTCCTGGAGATGCCACCCCAAGCTTATATTCAGTGAGGAAACACTAGGCTTGAAACAGAAGGAAGGCCAAAATATCGATATAGCAAGGGGTTTCACTAGCAGAGTTGATCATATTCTGAAAAATCACTCAGACACCGGTGTGAAGATACTCAAGTTTGTAATCCGTGATCATTACAATGTCGACACTTGTCATCTAAATAGTTGGCTCCAGAAAGCTGTCACACCAGGGATTGAAGAAGTCACACTTTTGCTGCCTACGAAACATAGGAAAATGTATGAATTCCCGTGTTCAGCTCTACTTGATGGGCGTGGAAACTCAATCTGGTATCTTTACCTCACCAATTGTGCCTTCCGCCCCCCGGTTGGATTTGATTGCTTGAGAAGCCTGGCAAAGCTGCATCTGTATGGAGTTTGTATCACGGGGGATGAGTTGGGGCATCTTATTTCCAATTGTTTTGCTTTGGAGGAGTTAGAAGTCAGCTGTTGCATGAAGCTAATCTGCCTGGAGATACCATTCTGGCTGGAGCGGCTTAGTTGCTTGACTGTGTCTCAGTGCGACAAGCTGAGAGTGATAAAGAGCACAGCTCCGCACCTCTCCATTTTTGACTTCTTTGGTGAACCAGTACAACTCGTGCTTGGAGAATCATCAAAGGTAAAAGACTTAAGGGTGGGGTATTCATTTGCGCCCAATGCTGTGAGTTATGCTATCACTAAGCTACCTTTCATCGCACCACATCTTGAGACTCTTACTGTATACTCGTTTTGTGAGGTATACTCTGAAGCTTCACATCATTAGATTCCAGTGTTTATGACTCGTAGGAAGGAATATGATTAATTCGAGATATCTTTGTGCAGAGGGTTAGTACCCCAATGGTAGCTGACAAATTCATCCACATAAAGCACTTGAATATCTACTTTGGTGAGGATGGTGAGGGGGCTGTTACCCCTGCCTATGATTATTTATCCTTGGCTTCATTTCTGGATGCTTGTCCTGTCTTGGAGAGTTTCATCTTAAGTGTGAGTTAACTGTTCACGCTGCAAAGGTGTCTAGTATCTGCCGTGGAGACATTTAATTTGACTGGCATTTATTCGATGCTATGCAGGTAGATCAGAGTGACATGCGGCATGATTCGGTTTTTGAGGATCCCTCCTCACATCTGAGGCAGATTCCTGAACACAGGCGGCATGAGAGGCTCAAGAAGGTGCAAATCGATGGCTTTTGCTCCGCAAAGAGCATAGTTGAGCTAACATGTCATATCCTCAAGAATGCAACGTCACTTGAAAGCCTCACACTGGACTGCATATTTGGTGCGGATGCAGTTGGTGAGTCTGTTAGGTGTTCTGCCCCAGAATCCGGTAAATGCATGCCCACAAGCCGGCGTATTATCTTGGAAGCACATAAAGCACTCGGTGCCGTCAAGAGATACATCGTGGAGAAAGTTCCCTCTTCAGTCAAGTTACATATTGGGGGGCCTTGTACCCGGTGCCATGTTATGGATGTGATGTTGCCGCAGGTATCCAATATGTAGATTTGCGACGTTGCAGATGTTGTCCTTCGTCTTCATTGTTCGTTGTTGTTCTCTGCTGTGTTGGTACATAGCTGTTCACTGTGTAGGTCCTGTCATACCACACATGTGCTTTCATTTCTTGTCAAGTTACCAGTTTTTCTATGCGTGTGCACCTTATTGGCGTCACTAGAACACCTGCAGGTTGATTGTTACTTCACCTGGATTAGAGCTAAGACTAGTTATACAAATACATTGATCTTGTGTTGTATCCTGTATTCCTGTTTCTTCAATTAAATCGTTGGTAGCCTATCTTTATCAACGCAAATGGTGACGATGACTATCACGGATTTGGCTCTCGTTGCTTGGAGGAGGCTATACCGGCTCCCCATCTGTTCCAGTTCCATCCTGTTGGAACGGCTCAATTGCAAATTTTCAGCTCACTGGCATATATACAAGTCCCTTTGGACACCGGACAGGCACCAAGCAACTGCTGTGATTTGGTCTAGGCGAGTATTGTCAGATATCATGTAGGGTGTGGAAAAGGCCACAAGTATGGTGGTTTTTGTTGTTCCCGCGAAGCGAAGCGAAGATCAATCACTTGGCGAATGAAGTGGATTAACCTCTTTTTGGCAAATGACGATACCAACCAGTAATAAATGCGCTGGCCCAAATTCATTTCCAATGAACATACCGAAGGGATACAGCACATAATACAACATACAGCGCTGATCTCGGGAAGAGTAGAAGGCCTGGATTTCAAGAGCATCTGAGCCCGAGCTCAGAAACGAATTTTCCCAGGTGAAACAATTTTTTATTGATGGTAGAGCTTTGTAGATGGTTCAGCCACATCCGATGCCACGAAATGATTGAGAACTAGAACGGGGTTGAAATGCATCCTATTATGTGCATCCTTGTAAACAGACCCGCATATACATGTCAGTCTGTTGCATGGCTTCTACACTATTTTTCTTTCGAGTGTTCTATTTTCCACTAGTTTTTTCTTAGCCTTCTACTCCAGAGAGGGGCGTTTTGGTGGACGAGCTGCATAGAGGCCGGTATCTGCGTCGTTCGTTCGGGCGTCGCGATGCGTGGCCTCCGCTCCTTTTCTATTTACCGTTTCTATCTGGTTTCTGTCTGGTATAAATACAACGGTGCTGCCTATTTCTGTTTCGGCTTTGTACATGGGCCTACGATTTCTGTACTAGCGTGCACGCACAAGATGTTCGGTCCATGCGGCTTCAAATTTGGCCCACCTCGCGCGCTGGCGAGGTTGGTTGGTGAGAAAAATAAATGTGTGGTTGCTGGGCCCGCTCGGCGACAGCAGCGTCGACCATTAAGCGGCGCATGTTCGTGTTTGGGCCCCAGAAAGTGGACGGCACCGCGCGGGGCGGGGGGCGGCAGCGCCGCTTCCCGCCATGGACGGCATGGAGTTCTTCTTCGAGGAATCTGCAGCAGGGTAATATTCCTAAATCTCGCTCAAGTTCTCGCTACGGGATGTATTTTTTGAGCTAGAATTCCATCGATTGGAGTTTCCCTTGACTTGTTCCTCTTTTTTTGCGGGACTTGACTTGTTCCTCTAACAAACAGATCTGGCTGGCTCTCGTTTGCCTGAGCAGGTTCGTGCCGCGGTTGGACAGCAGAGTTTGCTTAAGGGATCTCGTTGCCGGTGAGCAACTGACTGAAGGCGGCACAAGTGGAACAGAGGATGCGAGGAGGCTTTGATTTCTTCTCTACCGATGGATTATGAAGGGGGCGAAGGAGCTGGTATGGGGGGTGCGCGTCGTATGATCTTGGCAACGAAGGGTGGGCGATTCCTGCGAGATAGGCGGTGCAAATATAGTCCCTGATGCCGCGGACCAGGATCCAGACGAAGATGGCGTGGGAGTGTCGAGTGCAAACCAATCTTCTTGGACCAGGAGGTGAATTTGTGTTTTAGATAATGTCGATTAATTTTCTGCTGAAGTATATGCATCATCAGCTTTTGCTCGTAGTTTTGTTGCACAAAAGTTGTTCGTCTGGTCGGTTTTGAATTTTCTAGCCAGTTCATCATGTTGAAAATTAGTAAGCAACATGAACGTTGAAAAGCGTTTTTGGGAGGGTTACCTGTGTTGTGTAGCACATGAGCGATCAGTCACAGCAGGGGCGATTTCATGTTCAGAATAAAGGAATAAAAAAGAACATGCTATGACGATTTTTCGAGACATGTCTGATGCCTCGGATCACAAAAAAACGCTGGTCTCGCACACCAAAGAAATGGACGATGCTAGCTTGCCGTTTTTGGGGGTTGTTAAAATGATTTTTTTCTGAATCTGGCCCTGCTACTAGCATAGAAACACATACATGTCTAGCAAGTTATATCCCCAGCAAAAATTCTTGATTCTGCTATGTATACCAGCAAGTTGTGTGGGCAGTGTGCCCATGGACAACACTTTATTTTGTGTCCTTCAGTGGATTTAATCCGCTGATGAGTTGGTGTGTCATTTGTTCGCAGGGTCAAAGTTGGTGTGTCACAGCCAAAAACTATCTTAACAGGTAATGCATGATTGGATACAAAAAAAGAAAAAAAAACATTGTCATTGATATAATTTGTTAGAGTGCTTGATGTATAAAATTGTAATGATCTTACTTGATTTCTTTGTGGCTGGGACAGATCAAGCTCGCGCGATGGAAATTGCAATAGGCGATGTCATGCCGCGGACTGCACATCGGTGGTGCAAATGGCACGTGCTGAAGAAGGCAAAAGAGAGCCTTGGGGCACTGCTTTGCAAAGGGAAGTGAATTCAAGCCAGAATTCAGCAAGCTAGTCCACCACATAGTTAGTATTGATGAATTTGAGAAGGGTTGGGCATGCATGATTGAAAAATATGGCCTCCAGACCAATGCATTCCTAACCCAGCTTTATGAAGTGAGGGGGAAGTGGGTGAAGCCATACTTCATGGGTGTGTTCTGTGCAAAGATGACAAGTATGCAGCGAAGCGAGAGCGCAAACCACCTTCTGAAAGGGTATGTACCACCAGGCTGCCCCATGCATTTGTTCATCCGGCAATATGAGAAGATGCAATTTGACGACAACTCAGAAGAAAGTTACCAGGAGAAAAGGACAAAACTAGTGAGTTTGGATTAGTCTTCTATCAATCTATCTGCTTTTGAAATGCTCAGATTTTTAGAATCTAAATTCGTCTTGTTGAGGTTGTCACTTGTTGGGGGATTGTCCTGAAGCAAAATATCCCAGTCGAGGTACATGCATCGCAGGTTTACACCAGAACAATGTTTGAGAAATTTGGTGAAGCATTGTATGTGTGTGGGTCGTATGATCTAGTAGAAGTCAAGCCCCAATTGGAGTACATTGCTAGGCACATAAAATTCCAGTCAAGGGAAAAGTGGTGCAAGAATGAGTTTGTCATCTCCGTGAGTGAGACAATCGATGAGTTCAGGTGCGAGTGTGGAACATTTGAGCACTATGGAATGGTTTGCAGTCATGCGCTTAAGGTGCGTGTCATATCTCCTCTTCGGTATTTTACAAACCATTTTCTGTGTGAGCTCCCCTCCGAAAACATGTGTTGCTGGTCAGGTCATGAAACTGACATTTTTTGGTTGCTGGTTCGCCAGGTCATGATACACCTAAAACTGCATGAGCTCCCTCCGAAACATGTGCTCAAGCGATGGACTAGAGATGCAAGAGATATACTACTGCCGGAGTATTTGCGCTACCAGAAGGACCATGGGCCCCTGAAGTATTCTTCTCGTCGACTGTAAGTGCATCTAGTGCCCCTTAGTGATTTTGGTGTATTGAAGACTTATAGGTTAAGGGACTGATGCGTTTGTGAGTGTACACAGGTCTATAAGTCTATGAGGAGTTTGGTATTTACAGAGAAAGTCGACCCCTAAAAATGAGGTTCTTCGGCTGAAGACTTTGGATTTCTGAAGACTTTCTGAAGACTTTAAAAGTGAAGAAATTGGTGTGACCTTGAAGACTTGGTATTCACTTGAGGAACATGAAGCGTGAAGACTTTTTGTTTTCGTAGTTTCATTTTCTCTTTCTTGAGTCATAGAAAACATCGTACTGTTAAAGGGGGTCGAGGAAATACTAAGGAAAGATCTCCATGTGATGCTCAACTCAAAATCCTACACCTACTTATCCCTTCGAGTGAAGCCATTGGAAATCTCATACAGTTCAGTCATATTCGTCAGTGACAGAGACGAAGTTCTTCTGGTCGCTGAGGAATTTGTTCTGACTGAGGAGTTAGGAATTCGCCAGTGCGGATTGCCTACACAGTGAGGAACATGATAGCCCTGAGGAATTTGATACTCAAATTTCCGACGTTGCTATGCTATGCGCCAGCTGTCCCAAAATATCTACCCACCTAACGGTCATATCATTGAAGGGCATTTATGTCTTATCATGACGGGCTGCTCCCTAGGCTATAAATAGTCGCCCCCTACAACCACTAGCTGGTTGGCTGCTTCGAGAGAAACTGACACTTGTCAATTGAGAGCATCCCATCCTCCGAGGACTTTGAGCGAAAATCATCAAGTGAGGAAAACCCAAACCCAAACACGTACAAACCCCAAGTGATTGAGCATCACTGAAGAGATTGATCCTGCGTGGATCCGACGCTTGTTACCTTTGAAGACTGTGCTTCTTCCAGATGGTTAGGCGTCATGGTCTAGAGCATCCAAGAGGAAATTGTGGATAGCCGAGTGACCGAGTTTGTGAAGGTTTGGAAGTCACCTGAAGACTTACCACGAGTTATTGGGTGAGGTCTGTGTGACCTTAGCTGAAGGAGAATACGGTGAGGACTGTGTGTCCTCAGGTTTAAATACCTAGCCGCTCCAACCAGACGTACAACTGAGACAGCAGTTGGAACTGGTCTACCAAATCATTGTCTTCACCAAGCTTACTGGTTCTATTTTTCTCAACTCTTTCATTTCCTCATTACTGTGTTGTATGCTTGTTCATATCTGTGTTTGAAGACTTTGACTGAAGACTTTCTTAATTTCCTCAGTTCAATTTCCTCAGTCTGTTTGTCTTCATCCTGTGTTATCCTGTGTTTACGCTTTCTGTACTCTGTGCTTGTCTTCATTTCATCATGATGACTATGCTTGTGTTCTGCTATGCATACTTTTGAGTACTTATTCCGCTGCAAGTAGTTCTTCGCTAAGGAATTTACTCATCCACAAATTCCTCAGTGAAGAATTCGTAAAAATTGCCTATTCACCCCCCTCTAGTCGATATAACGCACTTTCAATTGGTATCAGAGCAAGGTACTCCCTTGTTCTGTGTGATTTTGGTTTAACCGCCTGGAGTTTTAGTTATGTCGACCGCAGGTATGATCAAGGTCTCTGCTGGGTGTCCTACCTTCGATGGGACGGACTACCCCTACGGGAAGAATAAGATGCGAATGCATCTTGAGGCAATTGATAACGATCTCTGGTATGTTGTGGAAAATGGTGTTCCCTCTGTCTCACCCTCACTGAACGCTACTGATGTGAAGAGATTCAAGCAACTCGATTCTCAAGCGAAGAATATCATATGTGGCCATCTGAGCAAAGGACAGTATGGAAGAGTGAGTGCTTTGGAAACTGCTAAGCTTATCTGGGATAGGCTGTCCAAAGTAAATGAAGGAGTCTCAACACAGCGTGACTCTCGAGTTGATGTTCTTCGCAATCTCTTCAACCGCTTCAAAAGACTCGACAATGAAAATGTTCAACAAAGCTTCGATCGCCTCACTGACATCTCAAACGAGCTTCAAGCGCTTGGTGCCACTGACATCATCGACCACGAGGTGATGAAGAACCTGCTGAGATCGCTTGATTCCTCATTTGATACTCTGGCATTGATGATACAAGAGCGTGCTGATTACAAGTCACTTGATCCCGCTGATATCCTTGAGAGGCTAAATACTCATGAGTTCCAGCTTGCTGAAAAGAGAGATCTCTATGGCTCGAGCTATGGCAGATCACGTGCACTGAAGGCCAAGGTAGTTTCTGAGTCTGAAGATGAAGACTCTGACAGCAGCCTTGGTGATCCTGAAGAACTGAGCCATGATCTAGCACTGCTCGTGAAGAAATTCCAGAAGTTCTCAAGACGTGGTCGCTTTGGAAGACCCTCAAGGAGCAATGACTCCTCATCCAGTGACTACAAGAAGAGGCTTTGTCACAAATGCAAGAAACCCGGACACTACATTCAAGATTGTCCTCAGTGGGAAAAGGAATCAAAGAAGAAGAAATACAAGGATTACATGTAACGCCCACGATGCGGCTATATCTCCCACGTGTCGAGGCACGACTTAGAGGCATAACCGCATTGTGGTTTTATCGCAAGAAGGGTCATCTTCACACAATCCCATGTAACGAACAAGAATGGGATAAGGAGTTGGCTTACAATCGCCACTTCACACAATACATAAATAAATCATACATCAATCAGAGTACACACATAGGTCCGACTACGGAACAAAAATAAAAGAAGACAACCCCAAATGCTAGATCCCTGATCGTCCCAACTGGGCTCCACTACCGATCAACAGGAAACGAAACACAGTAATGGCCAAGGTCTTCGTCGAACTCCCACTTGAGCTCGGTGGCATCACCTGCACTGGTCTCATCGGCACCAGCAACTATTTTTGTAGAATCTGTGAGTCACGAGGACTCAGCAATCTCACACCCGCGAGATCAAGACTATTTAAGCTTAAGGGTAGGAAAGGGGTAGTGAGGTGGAGTTGTAGCAAGCACTAAGCATATATGGTGGCTAACATACGCAAATAAGAGCGAGAAGAGAAGCAATGGAACGGTCGTGAAGCTAGCAATGATCAAGAAGTGATCCTGAACTCCTACTTACGTCAAACATAACCCAAAAACCGTGTTCACTTCCCGGACTCCGCCGAAAAGAGACCATCACGGTTACACACACGGTTGATGTATTTTAATTAAGTCAAGTGTCAAGTTCTCTACAACCGGACATTAACAAATTCCCATCTGCCACATAACCGCGGGCACGGCTTTCGAAAGATAATACCCTGCAGGGGTGTCCCAACTTAGCCCATTATAAGCTCTCACGGTCAACGAAGGATAAACCTTCTCCCGGGAAGACCCGGTCAGTCTCGGAATCCCGGTTTACAAGACATTTCGACAATGGTAAAACAAGACCAGCAAAGCCGCCCGATGTGTCGACAAATCCCGATAGGAGATGCACATATCTCGTTCTCAGGGCACACCGAATAAGTCAAGCTACGAGTAAAACCAGGCCTCGAGTTTCCCCGAGGTGGCCCCGCAGGCTGCTCGGTTCGGACCAACACTCGAAGGAGCACTGGCCCGGGGGGGTCTAAAATAAAGATGACCCTTGAGTCTGCAGAACCCAAGGGAAAAGGGGATAGGTGGTAGCAAAGGGTAAAACCAAGGTTGGGCCTTGCTGGAGGAGTTTTATTCAAAGCGAACTGTCAAGGGGGTCCCATAAATCACCCAACCGCGTAAGGAACGCAAAATCAAGGAACATAACACCGGTATGATGGAAACTAGGGCGGCAAGAGTGGAACAAAACACCAGGCATAAGGCCGAGCCTTCCACCCTTTACCAAGTATATAGATGCATTAATTAAAATAAGATATATTGTGATATCCCAACATAAACATGTTCCAACATGGAGCAATCTTCAACTTCATGTGCAACTAACACGCTATAAGAGGGGCTGAGCAAAAGCGGTAACATAGCCAAACAACGGTTTGCTAGGAAGGGTGAAAAAAAGGTTAGAGGTTCATGGAAATTTGGGAGGCTTGATAAGCAAGTGGTAGGTAACGCGGCATAGCAATAGAGCAAACAACTAGCAAGCAAAGATAGAAGTGATTTCGAGGGTATGGTCATCTTGCCTGAAATCCCGCTAGGAAGAAGAACGAGTCCACGAAGAAGACAAACGGATGTAGTCGAACGAATCCTCACAACTCCGGAACGAAACCGAAGCTAGCGAGAGAAGCAACCCGGAAAGAAACAAACAGCATAGTAAACAACCACCACATACACATGTCATGATGCACAATCAAGTATGATGCATGTCCGGTTTAAAGAGGCATGGCATGGCAAAGTGCACAAACAATACTACAAGTTAAGTGGAGCTCAATATGCAACGAGTTGCATATTGAAGAAACACCACATCAATTATTTAGTTCTCTCTCATTTATGTACCCAACAATATTAAATGTTATTAAACATGGCAAGAGGTGAAGCATAAGTAAACTAACTATTTAGGCAAGTTTAATTGAGGCCGGAACAACAAACAACAATTCCGGAAAATCCCCATATGCATATTTAGCAATTTAATGGAAACAACAAATATAAACATTTTAAATGTTGTTATCATGATGCAGATGACATTTACAAGTTTTTATGCAATTTATGAAAATGGTGACATAAGCATGTTATGAAGCATTTGTCACCGTGGTGGAAGAAAAGGGGTGCCACGGCAACGAATCCAAAAATGATGCCACGGCAACATATCGGTTCCGGTAGCTCATGGAGATACCGGTGCAAAAGAAGTGGGTGTGAGCGTGTCATGCAAGGATGGGGGGGGGGTGCTCCCGTATTCCGGGTTCCCACGGGACGGCGGCATGGCAAACGAGGAACGTTCAAAGACCTCTCTCGGACACGGTGCAAACACGAGCATCTCATACAACACACATGCATTCGTTCACGAGCGTCGCCTCGGGGTTATACCTTCGAAGCGTGCGTTTTCGGGGCAGATCGAGTGGGTGCGATGTAGAGGAAGTAGACGTTCTCGGGGTGGTCGTCGTGGAAGTAGTGGCACACGGCGACGGTAGTGGAAGTAGTGGTTCACGTTTCGTAGTCGTACACACTCCATAGAGGATCGGGGTCACGGCGAGGAACTTGACGTCCACGGGGTCGACGATAGAGTTACACACGTTGTCGGGGTACTTGTTCTTCCGGTCTTGGCGTCCGTAGATGTACACGGCAATCGTAGTGGTACTTGGCGGTTCCGTGTAGTCGAACTTGACGATCCGAGGGGGTACTTGGTGCATCACCGTGTAGTTGTACATGGGTCAAACAGAGGCATTGACACATCTGGAGGGGCATCGAGGTACTTGTCAAGGCCCTGCCTCGAGAGGTCACCGGAGGTGCGTAGAGGTGGCAGAGATGGTGTTGCGTGGACGCGGGCACAAGACGGGTGAAGGGGTGGCGAGGTGACCAGAGGCGCGAGGAGGGGGATCCTGGTCGCGACAAAAGAAGGCAGCGGGGCGACGTCCTTGTCGGACGGTGCAGGCAAACCATGGCGAGGCCGAACGTGGGTCTCGGGCAGGAGGTGAAGAAGATGGCAGGGACGCGATCTCCGGCGAGAAGGCGAAGCAGAGGAGGCTGGGGTCGAGCACGGGCCTGACAGCGGGTCGACGCGGCTGGAGAGGTGACGGCAGGGATGGCCTGGACAAGGCCAGAGGTCGGGGAGGGAGCGGCCGATGGCGGCCGGACCAGGAGTCGAGGCGGCGGACCTCCTGCTCGGCGACAGACGAAGCGGCAAGGAGGAGGCGCCCGGGGACGGCTCGGGCTCCAGGAGCTCGGGTGCTGGACGAGGAAGGGAGACGCGAGGACGAGGCAGGTCGATGGGGCGGCGCGGTTCACGAGATGGACAGCGCGGGGCTGCAGGATCCGGGGTTGGGGCCGAAGGGGCGGATCGAGGGGCTCCTCCCCTAGCTCGATGCGTGTGTGTGTGTGAGTGGCGGCGGTGTGGGAGAACGAGAGGAGATGGAGATCGATGGGAGCAAGGTGGGATCAGGCTAGGGTTATCGGTGTGGTTGGGCTTAGGTGGGCCGGCGTTGCGGACTCGGCCGAGCTGCAGACTGGTGGGCTGGCTGCATCTCTCTCTCTCTAATCTCTTAGCAAAGCAAAAAAAAGGAGAAGAAAAGAAAGGCTAGGAGGAGAGTTTGGGCAAGGGGATAATTTTCCCGGACTCATAAAAATGTGCTTGTTCCAAGAAAAATAGAAAGTGAGCATGGGCGTGAAGTTGACTTCAAACTCATTTGAATTATTTTCAAATGAGTGTAGGAAGGAAGTGGGTATTTGGTAGATCCAAAAATGTTGAGAGTTTTGGAAGAGCCTCGATAAATGAGATAAGAATTGTTGGCAAAGTTTGAGGCAAGGAATTGAGGTAGAAAATGCATGGAACTTAAACTGTAAGTGTTTTATGGTTTATTCCTAAAGGATGGAATATTTATCATAGCTCCCTAATAATGGGAGGATACGTTATAAGGAGAAATCACCATGTGAATTCCCTCGATTTAAATAGATCAAAAATCTATGCAATTTATTTAGTTGAGTTTTAAAAATTAAATGACATGATGGCATGATGACATGATGCAATGCAAAAAATAAAAGAGCAAGCACAAATGAAACACACAGTGATCACAAAAATATGGAAGTCTTCTGAAGCGTCGGTCTCGGGGCGTTACAACACTCAACCACTACAAGAGGATCTCGTCCCGAGATCTAGGATGGCACCGGAGAGAAGCGGGAGAGGAAGAGGTAAAACAAATTGCTTCTTGACAAACGAGTGAAACCACGAACCTTGAGAGATTGAACGAACGAAAAGAGAGAATACAAGGGAGATGAACGAGATTGAAAACACTCCGTTATCAAAGAGGAACAAGGAACATTGCGAGAACCTTTGTAGGTTGAAGAATATGAAACAAGAGCTTAACGGATCAAAAGGAATATGAAAGCACACCGGTAGGAAAGAGAAACAAGGAACTCCATGTGAACCTTGGAGTTTGCAAAGCTATGAATGACGAGAATAATGGACGAGAAGTACATGCAAGCACTCCGGTTGAAACGAGATGTACAAGGAACGATAAAGATCAATTATGACAACACTCCGGTTAAAACAAGATAGAGAAGGAATAAGAGTGATATAATTTGGACAGCACTCCGACTGTAAATGGAAGGAATTGAACATGATCTTGACAAGATGAGAGGATACTCGATGAAATTAACAACACATTGCCTCCGGAACTAATGAAAGAATGGCACAAGGGGTAAGAAAAATTTCAGATAGCACTCCGGTTGAGGAAGGAGACAAAACTTGATAAGATGAGAGAACTCGAATGAAAACACGACACTCCGGCTAAACGGATAAGAAAGGAAAAATTACATGATCTTGACAAAACAAGATGATTGGTCGAAGAGAGCAACATCACAAAGCCTCCGGAAACAATGCATGATAGTTAGATAGTTGGAGTGAATAGAACAAAGAATGAAACCAACATCTCCTACCATAAATGAATTTTAAAGAGCATCCTTACGAAGTAGGATTGAACGGAGTTGTTGGAAAACCAACAACGAAACGAGTAAGCTTGTAGTGGACTTATGGAAAAACTTCTCAAAATTATGAGGTGAAATTTTGCCACTAACGAAAACAATTGCTTGCTTGAGATCAACGAAGAGATGAAATCTTCTCTCGCCGAGAGGATAGGAGAAAACTTGGATCATTGTTAGACACCACAATTAGCAACATTCCTTAGGGAAGGCTTTAGGTGAAACATGACACAAGATAAATCCAACGAAGAGATTGGTGGATTTAAAATATCTCATTCTTGACAACATGTGAATCATGAAACACGAACTCAAATTGTCAAGAATGACATAACACCACCTCAAATGATAAGGTAGAACGAATTGCACTCTAGAATGCAAGATGAAGAATGCTTGGACTCCACAAAACAAAACATGTGTTGAGCACCATGTTTATTTTAGAGTATAGCTTGGCGGGTCATAACTTCGAGAAAAATCTTGAAGAACAATTCGAGAATGAAAGGCATCCTTGATGAACCATCATGTAGAGCCTCCATGAAGAACTCCGGTAAAAAGGATGATAAAATGAAAGAGAAGTTGATAACACAAGGTGAAGCCTTGCGATGATTTAGATGGATCTTCGCGACGAGATAGTGCGGAAAACTTGGAACTCCGGAAAGAAAAGATGAACAACTTGGAACCGAGAATTTGATATCATGAACGAACTCCGGAAGAAGGAATTAATCACTTGGAGGAAACAAGAATAAGAATTACATTACGCGTATCCTTCACCAATTTAGATTGATGACAAGCAACGGATTTGGCATACTACTTATTCTCGTAGAAAAGATTAAGATAGATATAGCGCAAACTTGAGAAGGACTTCAACGAACCACCGGTAACAACGGAAGAGAATTTGGAAAAGAACGAATGAATTGATACGATAACAACGGAAGAGACTTCTTGAACAAACCACCGTAAGAATTGAGAAAATGAAAGTAGCAAAGGCGCAATTCATCGGGAAGAATTAGAAAACGAATAAAGATACTTGACAGAATTTAGATACATGAGAACGAAGAGATCATGAACTGATTAGAGGATATTTGAATGATGCACCGGTAAGATTTGGAGAACGAGAGCTGAAAGCTGGAATGAATAATTCTGAGATGATGGGCTCCGGAGAATCAAACTGAAAAGACTTCTGAAATGCTCCGAGTAGGTGAAAAGAATTCTCACAATCGAAAACAATTATGAGAGGATGGCATCAAGCTAGAACCATGAATCTTCAAGAGAACGGTCCAAGATTTAGGAGAAATATCTACCTTGATCTTGAAATGTTGAGAATGATGATGAGAAACACCACCATGAATTGTTGAGGCACTCCGGAACCATGAAGAATAGAAAGGTTGAATCAACAATGAAAAGAATTTTAAAGCGATCTTGGAGAAGGAATATGAATGATGATAATTGATTCTTACGTCAAACTTTGCAATGAATTTGAGAATAACTCCGGAAAGAATTAGAAGAGTTAGGTAAGATCCTGGGAAAAGACCTGTGGGTTAGGGCCCACTCAAAAGATACACCATTGAACGATTTAAAAGAGAGATTGCGCCGGTTCAATTAAATGGCTTGAATAAGGTAAGACCTCGAAATAGCTAGAAAGGATTAAGAATAGAAACATGAATCCTCTGGGATACCTTCAGCACTCCAGATAAACATGAATAGCAAGAGGTGGATGATTAAGAGGTATACCGGCATGAGAAAGCATTTGAAAGGAGAAAATGGCTATAATCAACACTGAAAGCTTCAATTGAATCCACCGGAAAAGAATACGAGAATGAAGAATGATAAACTTGAAGAACATCTTCATGAGAAGCACCGGGTAAGAACATTGATTGAAAAGAATGAAGGGACTTCACATGAATAAAATGTATACTTGATTAAGAAATCTGAGTCCTTGACGAAAAAGGGTGGGAGGGCGGGAAAACAAAGGCAACTTGGGGCAGATGGAATAAACACCATTGAGAAAAAACTTAGAATTAATCTCGCGAATGTTGACATGATCGGATCCACTTGAAGAGAAGCACGCCGGTTGGAAAAAGAGTTGACATGACAACCTCAAAGATCAAGAAGGATTAGCACTCCCATAGAAATATGAGAACACCGTTTAGGGAAGGTATGGATCAACACTTGACAATGAAGCAACTCGAATACCACAACTTAAAACAAAAACAAAGGATTGGCTTAGGAAATAAGTCGGAACAAACATATGATAGAGATTTCGTCCGAAGTTTTCGTGGTGGGGCCCACACGGGCTCGATCGTACAACACCATCATGTACAAGGCAGTGCACATGACATACGAAGCGTCCCCGAGTCGGCATAGCCAAGGACTCTTTAAGACACTACGAGACCACTATAAAACCAACCGTGGAAAGGCGGACCACTAGACGTCGAACCCCAATTTCATATCATGCATCTGCCGGAAAGATATCCTAGGAGCTACTTGAATTCCCACTTATAAACTCCCGAAACTTTCTGGTTATGCAATCGGGTGTTGGGGATACAGGGGACACAATATATCTCACCCAAACTAACAATACCTAGATCCAGCTGTATCCATCCTTCAACACATAACCAAGAAACCTTCGGAAATCATTTACCTCAACCTTCGAAAAGCATCCGTTATACGAGTTATGGCAATACTTCCGAACTCCCGCCCCAGTACTGGGTGGCGTCGAGGTGATCTCACCAACTACTGCATAAAAGAGATTTTCGATGTCGGCGAAACTCAGGTATTCCAGAACTGCAACGATAAAATTGTGACGACAACACCTCGGAGCTCAACTCCCCGGGACACTGCCACAACCCCTAAATGTCAGGAGGCACCAAGAACAATGTTCTCGTCACAAAACCATCGGAACGATTCCAAGATACCCGCGGGATCCTAAATTTTTTTAGTGAAATTTGAGGAGAGTCAAAACTTCTACGTCAGGAGGCCTCACCAGAAAGACGAAGGGACTGAGGAGTAAAAAGAATCCTACTCTCCGATATATATAATCCTAAGACTCAAAACAATTTTTTGTTCTAGACTCAACAACGCCAGCGATTCGATCAAGCAGGGGGCTCCTAAGTCGGGGATGGCTCTGATTACCAACTTGTAACGCCCACGATGCGGCTATATCTCCCACGTGTCGAGGCACGACTTAGAGGCATAACCGCATTGTGGTTTTGTCGCAAGAATGGTCATCTTCACACAATCCCATGTAATGAACAAGAATGGGATAAGGAGTTGGCTTACAATCGCCACTTCACACAATACATAAATAAATCATACATCAATCAGAGTACACACATAGGTCCGACTACAGAACCAAAATAAAAGAAGACAACCCAAATGGTAGATCCCTGATCGTCCCAACTGGACTCCACTACTGATCAATAGGAAACGAAACACAGTAATGGCCAAGGTCTTCGTCGAACTCCCACTTGAGCTTGCTGGCATCACCTGCACTGGTCTCATCGGCACCTGCAACTGTTTTTGTAGAATCTGTGAGTCACGAGGACTCAGCAATCTCACACCCGCGAGATCAAGACTATTTAAGCTTAAGGGTAGGAAAGGGGTAGTGAGGTGGAGTTGTAGCAAGCACTAAGCATATATGGTGGCTAACATACGCAAATAAGAGCGAGAAGAGAAGCAATGGAACGGTCGTGAAGCTAGCAATGATCAAGAAGTGATCCTGAACTCCTACTTACGTCAAACATAACCCAAAAACCGTGTTCACTTCCCGGACTCCGCCGAAAAGAGACCATCACGGTTACACACACGGTTGATGTATTTTAATTAAGTCAAGTGTCAAGTTCTCTACAACCGGACATTAACAAATTCCCATCTGCCACATAACCGCGGGCACGGCTTTCGAAAGATAATACCCTGCAGGGGTGTCCCAACTTAGCCCATTATAAGCTCTCACGGTCAACGAAGGATAAACCTTCTCCCGGGAAGACCCGGTCAGTCTCGGAATCCCGGTTTACAAGACATTTCGACAATGGTAAAACAAGACCAGCAAAGCCGCCCGATGTGTCGACAAATCCCGATAGGAGATGCACATATCTCGTTCTCAGGGCACACCGGATAAGTCAAGCTACGAGTAAAACCAGGCCTCGAGTTTCCCCGAGGTGGCCCCGCAGGCTGCTCGGTTCGGACCAACACTCGAAGGAGCACTGGCCCGGGGGGGTCTAAAATAAAGATGACCCTTGAGTCTGCAGAACCCAAGGGAAAAGGGGATAGGTGGTAGCAAATGGTAAAACCAAGGTTGGGCCTTGCTGGAGGAGTTTTATTCAAAGCGAACTGTCAAGGGGGTCCCATAAATCACCCAACCGCGTAAGGAACGCAAAATCAAGGAACATAACACCGGTATGATGGAAACTAGGGCGGCAAGAGTGGAACAAAACACCAGGCATAAGGCCGAGCCTTCCACCCTTTACCAAGTATATAGATGCATTAATTAAAATAAGATATATTGTGATATCCCAACATAAACATGTTCCAACATGGAGCAATCTTCAACTTCATGTGCAACTAACACGCTATAAGAGGGGCTGAGCAAAAGCGGTAACATAGCCAAACAACGGTTTGCTAGGAAGGGTGAAAAAAAGGTTAGAGGTTCATGGCAATTTGGGAGGCTTGATAAGCAAGTGGTAGGTAACGCGGCATAGCAATAGAGCGAACAACTAGCAAGCAAAGATAGAAGTGATTTCGAGGGTATGGTCATCTTGCCTAAAATCCCGTTAGGAAGAAGAACGAGTCCACGAAGAAGACAAACGGATGTAGTCGAACGAATCCTCACAACTCCGGAACGAAACCGAAGCTAGCGAGAGAAGCAACCCGGAAAGAAACAAACAACATAGTAAACAACCACCACATACACATGGCATGATGCACAATCAAGTATGATGCATGTCCGGTTTAAAGAGGCATGGCATGGCAAAGTGCACAAACAATACTACAAGTTAAGTGGAGCTCAATATGCAACGAGTTGCATATTGAAGAAACACCACATCAATTATTTAGTTCTCTCTCGTTTATGTACCCAACAATATTAAATGTTATTAAACATGGCAAGAGGTGAAGCATAAGTAAACTAACTATTTAGGCAAGTTTAATTGAGGCTGGAACAACAAACAACAATTCCGGAAAATCCCCATATGCATATTTAGCAATTTAATGGAAACAACAAATATAAACATTTTAAATGTTGTTATCATGATGCAGATGACATTTACAAGTTTTTATGCAATTTATGAAAATGTTGACATAAGCATGTTATGAAGCATTTGTCACCGTGGTGAAAGAAAAGGGGTGCCACGGCAACGAATCCGAAAATGATGCCACGGCAACATATCGGTTCTGGTAGCTCATGGAGATACCGGTGCAAAAGAAGTGGGCGTGAGCGTGTCATGCAAGGATGGGGGGGGGGTGCTCCCGTATTCCGGGTTCCCACGGGACGGCGGCATGGCAAACGAGGAAGGTTCAAAGACCTCTCTCGGACACGGTGCAAACACGAGCATCTCATACAACACATATGCATTCGTTCACGAGCGTCGCCTCGGGGTTATACCTTCGAAGCGTGCGTTTTCGGGGTAGATCGAGTGGGTGCGATGTAGAGGATGTAGACGTTCTCGGGATGGTCGTCATGGAAGTAGTGGCACATGGCGACGGTAGTGGAAGTAGTGGTTCACGTTTCGTAGTCGTACACACTCCGTAGAGGATCGGGGTCACGGCGAGGAACTTGACGTCCACGGGGTCGACGATAGAGTTACACACGTTGTCGGGGTACTTGTTGTTCCGGTCTTGGCGTCCGTAGATGTACACGACAATCGTAGTGGTACTTGGCGGTTCCGTGTAGTCGAACTTGACGATCCGAGGGGGTACTTGGTGCATCACCGTGTAGTTGTACATGGGTCAAACAGAGGCATTGACACATCTGGAGGGGCATCGAGGGACTTGTCAAGGCCCTGCCTCGAGAGGTCACCGGAGGTGCGTAGAGGCGGCAGAGATGGTGTTGCGCGGACACGGGCACAAGACGGGTGAAGGGGTGGCGAGGTGACCAGAGGCGCGAGGAGGGGGATCCTGGTCGCGACAAAAGAAGGCAGCGGGGCGACGTCCTTGTCGGACGGAGATGGTGCAGGCGAACCATGGCGAGGCCGAACGTGGGTCTCATGCAGGAGGTGAAGAAGATGGCAGGGACGCGATCTCCGGCGAGAAGGCGAAGCAGAGGAGGCTGGGGTCGAGCACGGGCCTGATAGCGGGTCGACGCGGCTGGAGAGGCGACGGCAGGGATGACCTGGACAAGGCCGGAGGTCGGGGAGGGAGCGGCCGATGGCGGCTGGACCAGGAGTCGAGGCGGCGGACCTCCTGCTTGGCGACAGACGAAGCGGCAAGGAGGAGGCGCCCGGGGACGGCTCGGGCTCCAGGAGCTCGGGTGCTGGACGAGGAAGGGAGACGCGAGGACGAGGCGGGTCGATGGGGCGGCACGGTTCACGAGATGGATAGCGCGGGGCTTCCGGATCCGGAGTTGGGGCTGAAGGGGCGGATCGAGGGGCTCCTCCCCTAGCTCGATGCGTGTGTGTGTGAGTGGCGGCGGTGTGGGAGAACGAGAGGAGATGGAGATCGATGGGAGCAAGGTGGGATCAGGCTAGGGTTATCGGTGCGGTTGGGCTTAGGTGGGCCGGCGCTGCGGGCTAGGCCGAGCTGCGGACTGGTGGGCTGGCTGCATCTCTCTCTCTCTCTAATCTCTTAGCAAAGCAAAAAAAAGGAGAAGAAAAGAAAGGCTAGGAGGAGAGTTTGGGCAAGGGGATAATTTTCCCGGACTCATAAAAATGTGCTTGTTCCAAGAAAAATAGAAAGTGAGCATGGGCGTGAAGTTGACTTCAAACTCATTTGAATTATTTTCAAATGAGTGTAGGAAGGAAGTGGGTATTTGGTAGATCCAAAAATGTTGAGAGTTTTGGAAGAGCCTTGATAAATGAGATAATAATTGTTGGCAAAGTTTGAGGCAAGGAATTGAGGTAGAAAATGCATGGAACTTAAACTGTAAGTGTTTTATGGTTTATTCCTAAAGGATGGAATATTTATCATAGCTCCCTAATAATGGGAGGATATGTTATAAAGATAAATCACCATGTGAATTCCCTCGATTTAAATAGATCAAAAATCTATGCAATTTATTTAGTTGAGTTTTAAAAATTAAATGACATGATGGCATGATGACATGATGCAATGCAAAAATAAAAGAGCAAGCACAAATGAAACACACAGTGATCACAAAAATATGGAAGTCTTCTGAAGCGTCGGTCTCGGGGCGTTACATTACAGTTCTAATGATGCGAAGAAAAAGAAGAAATCCTCAAAATCTTCATCATCAAAATCCTCAAAGTCTTCATCTCACAAGAAGAGCAGCTCCAAGAAGGCTCGGGCATTCATTGGCAAGAAAATGGACTCTGAGGCTGAATCTGAAGAAAATGAGGAAGAGGAGGCATCTGAGGATTCCGAATCCGGTGTGGCGAGCCTAGCCCTCGCTACTGCATTCGTCAGCAAGTCTATCTTCAACACTGAAGAAAATGACCTCACCAACAAGGATGATGATGGCAATGATGACTACGCTCCCACCTATTGCTTCATGGCAAAGGGTGCCAAGGTACTCAAATATACCTCCTCTGAATCAAGTGAGAATGAGTCTGATGAAAACCTTAAGCCCAGCTATTCTAAACTCGCTAAGATTGCTGTGAAACAACAAAGGGCTTTTGAAAAGGTTCAAAACATGCTAGACAAAAGTGATGATATGTTGGGTGAAGAAATGGATCGCACTAAAACCTTGACTGAAAATCTTCAGAGACTTCAGACTAGGTTTGACAACCTTCAAGGTCATCATAACAGTCTCTTGTCTGATCATGAGAATTTTTCTTATGAATTTCTTCAAAGAAAGCAAGATCTTGAGAAGCTAAGAGTGAGTTATGAAGATCTTCAGAAGGAGCGCGATTCATTACTTGCTCAACAAATCAGCGCTGCTCAGGAAGAATTTGTTCCTCCATGTTTGAAATGCATTGAACGTGAATCTGCTAATTCTTCACCTGAATGTTCAAATGCTTCTAATACTACAAATTCCTCAACTGTGTCTACTATCACTAATTCCTCATCTGAGGACATTGCTAGTATCACTGACGATGCAGGGCTGAAGGAATTGTACATGACAGGCATGTACAAAAGCCTCAAAGGGCATCAGACTCTTTGTGATGTTCTTAAAAAGCAGATCCTCAACAGGAACCCAAGGAAAGAGGGTATTGCCTTTGAGAGGAAACTCAATGCTGATGGTACATATTGGAAGCCTGAGCAGTACCCCAAAACCTCATGGGTTGCTGCAAAGGGACCTCCAGTTGATCCATCTAATTTATCTGGCTTTACATGTGAATCTTCTCATTCTTCTGATGAGTCATTTGACTCCAACTATAAACTGTTCAAAAATCATAATGGTGAAGTATTTGCTAGATATGTTGGCACTAACTGCAGGAACGGTTCTCCTATGAAGATAATCTGGGTTCCCAAAAGGTGCCTTGAAAGTCTTCAGGTGAATGTCCTCATGACACCACCTGTGAAGAATAGGAACCCCAGATCAAATTCTTCATATGGATCTAAGTCCTCATACGGACCAAATTCCTCACATGGATCAAATTCCTCAAAAGGATCAAAGTCCTCATATGAACATCATCGTGCTAACAACTCTGTTTCGCAGGGAAGAGCCAAGGGCTATGAATATAGCATTATTCTTCTAATCATTATGTTCATAAGTCCTCGAAGAATTTCTCTGCTTATTCATATGCTTACCCTAACTTCTCTTATGTGAAACAAAATGGATTGGCTTCTATTCCACCTTTCTCGTATGGAGCCCGCAGAGTGATGAACTCTTTGCCACCCCTTCAGATGTGGATGGTGAAGAAAAAGAACTAATCTCTTCTGCAGGGTCAGGTCTCCAGACGTGCTTGAACGTCTGAAGAATTTGCTGGAGACCTGAAGAGTGCCTGAAAGGACGCAGGCTAATCATGAAGAAATGAACTTTCATTTCACACGTCCTCATACTATTTTAACTGTTGCATTGCTTGATGAAATTCGTCTGATGAATTGTGATGTCATATTCTTCACTGATGAAGTATATGAAGTTCATAAGCTGCACTAATTCATCTGCAGGATGATCAACCCAAAGCCACTGAGTGGGTCCTCGATAGTGGATGTACTAATCACATGACTGGTGACAAGAATCTATTGATGGATGCTCCTTTATCACCATCGCATCTGAAGCATATCATTTTCGCTGAAAAAGGCAAAAGTCAGGTATTGGGTCTAGGTAAGGTGGCAATCACAAAGGATCAACACATGGACAAAGTCATGCTTGTCGAGTCCTTAGGATACAACCTCATGTCTGTCTCAATGCTTTGTGATCTTGATATGGTAGTTGTCTTTGGCAAGTATCGTTGTGTTGTGGTTATGGAAGCTGACAATTCCAAAGTCTTCGAAGGCTTTAGGAGACGAGACTTGTATATTGTTGATTTCTCTACAGGACCGCAACCAGACGTGTGCCTACTTGCAAAAGCTTCAGAAGGGTGGCTATGGCATCGACGACTTGGTCATGCAGGCATGAGGAATTTGCACACACTTGCGAAGAAGAAGCATGTCATTGGCATTGAGAATGTCAAATTCCTCAAGGATCACTTGTGTGGAGCTTGTGAAGCTGGAAAGATGACCAAGGCTAAGCATCCAACGAAGACTATCATGACCACTACTCGACCATTCGGATTGCTTCACATGGACCTCTTTGGTCCTAATCATTACTCATCTATCACAAATGATGCATCTCTCTATGGCTTTGTTATTGTTGATGATTACTCTCGTTACACATGGGTACATATTGTTACTTACAAACATGAAGTGCAGGAAGTCTTCAAACAATTTTCCTCGAGGGCTTCAACCAACTTTGGTGTGAAGATCAAGCACATCAGAAGTGACAATGGAACTGAGTTCAAGAATTCTGGTCTTGATGACTATCTTGATGAACTTGGTATTACTCATGAGTTATCTGCTCCTTATGCTCCTCAGCAGAATGGCGTCGTAGAGTGCAAGAACAGAACTCTTGTTGAGATGGCTCGCACTATGCTTGATGAGTACAAGACGCCTCGTCACTTCTGGACTGAGGCAATTTATACTGCGTGCCACATCATCAACAGGGTATATCTTCACAAATTCTTCAAGAAGACTTCCTATGAACTTCTCACTGACAAGAAACCCAATGTGAGTTATTTCAAAGTCTTCGGTGCTAAATGTTGGATTAGAGATCCTCATCACAATGCTAAAATTGCACCGAAAGCACATGAAGGTTTTATGCTTGGTTACGGAAAGGACTCACACACCTACAGAGTCTTCAACAACGTTCTTCACAAGGTTGTTGAAACTGTAGATGTGCGGTTCGATGAAACTAATGGCTCGCAAAGAGAGCACCTACCCTCTCTGATAGATGAACCAACACCTGAGGAAACTATCAAGTTCAAGGCTACTGAGGATGTCATTCCAACCGAAGAATCTGCTGAAGCATTCATTCCAGAACATGAAGAACGTCGACCTAATGCACCTGAGGAAATTGCTGAAGAAAATGGTGCTGAAGAAAATGCTGATCAAATTCCTCGACGACAACCTACTCATCCTCGTGTTGCAAAATAAGTGCAAGTTGAAAAGATCATCGATGGCATTGAAGCACCAGGTCCTCTCACACGCTGAAAAGCTTCACATTTATCTAACTTTTGTGGGCACTATGATTTTGTCTCTATCGCAGAGCCCACTAAGGTAGATGAAGCACAATTCGAGCTCAACAACGTCTGGAACTGGTTACACGTCCAGATCCTCGCAAGCACAATATCATTGGCACAAAGTGGATCTACCGCAACAAGCAAGATGAAAATGGCCTTGTGGTGAGGAATAAGGCACGACTTGTAGCTCAAGGCTACACACAGGTTGAAGGAATTGATTTCGATGAAACTTTTGCACCTGTTGCTAGACTTGAGGCTATTCGCATATTACTTGCTTATGCTAACCATCATGATATCACTTTATATCAAATGGATGTGAAAAGTGCATTCCTCAATGGTAAGCTTGAGGAAGAAGTATATGTTGCTCAACCCCCAGGTTTTGAAGATCCTAAGCATCCTGACAAAGTCTTCAGACTCAATAAGGCCCTCTATGGCCTCAAGCAGGCCCCTCGGGCGTGGTATGATACTTTGAAGGAATTCCTCATGAAGAAAGGCTTCAAACCCGGTTCACTCGACCCTACTCTTTTCACTAAATCTTATGATGGTGAATTGTTTGTGTGCCAAATATATGTTGATGATATTATCTTTGGCTGTACTGACCAATGATATAGTGATGAATCTGCCTATATGATGAGTGAAGAATATCAAATGTCTATGATGGGAGAGTTGAAATTCTTCTTAGGTCTTCAAATTCGTCAACAGCGCAATGGCATATTCATATCTCAGGAGAAATACCTCAAGGATGTACTGAGGAAATTCGGCATGCAAGATTGCAAAGGCGTCAAAATTCCAATGCCCACAAATGGCCATCTGTGCACTGATGAAAATGGTATTGACTTTGATCAAAAGGTATACCGCTCCATGATTGGTTCTTTATTATATTTATGTGCATCTAGGCCAGATATTATGCTTAGTATTTGCATGTGTGCCCGATTTCAAGCTACACCAAAGGAATCACACCATAAGGCTGTGAAGCATATTCTTCGATATCTAGCTCACACACCAACACTAGGATTATGGTACCCCAAGGGCTCGGCTTTTGATCTCATTGGATATTCTGACTCTGACTATGCTGGTGATCGTGTGGACCGCAAGTCAACATCTGGTACATGTCATTTCCTCGGACGATCCTTGGTCTGTTGGTCCTCGAAGAAACAGAACTGCGTATCACTGTCTGCTGCTGAAGCTGAGTACATTGCTGCTGGTTCTTGCTGTGCTCAATTGCTGTGGATGAAGCAAACTCTCAAGTACTACGGCGTCAACGTGAAGAATGTGCCTCTCTTCTGTGACAATGAGAGTGCCATCAAGATTGCTCACAACCCAGTTCAGCACTCGAAGACAAAGCACATTCAGATTCGTCATCATTTTCTTCGCGATCATGTGTTGAAGGGCGACATTTCTATTGAGCATGTGAAGACTGAAGAACAGCTAGCCGATATCTTCACAAAGCCCTTGGATGAGAAGAGATTTAGCAAGTTGCGGTGTGAGCTAAATATCCTAGAATCTTCGAATGTTCTTTGAAAAGGACAGTCCTCCTAACACGTATGCAAAATTGATGACTTAGATGTGCAACACATGAATAAACATTTTTCTTCAATCAATGAAGAATAACACTCTAAATGTGAAGAGATTAATGAAGAATTTGATTCTCAGAGCCCTACGACAATTGTACGCGGTGTCTGAAATCATCATTCTTATACGGTGGGTCACGCCACCACAAAGGTTGAAAATCTTCAATTTGAGTTTTTCCTCAGTTTTTGAAATTCCTCCGTTGTTCATATTCTTCAACTTTGCATTGTCTTCACCTTCTCCGTCGTTTTTCTTCATTGGCTATATATATGTATATATGAGTTTATGCCCTCTACAACATTCGCTTATGGCTATTTCTTCAAGTTGGTTTTTCTGCTAAGTGAATGTGATCGGACCCTTCCCCCTCTATGCTATACTCAACCCAATCTATTCACAAATTCTTCATGTGCGTTCTATTTGAAACTCGTTCAAAATCTTCACTGTGTCCTTGTCAGCTGAAGAATTTGCGAACGGAACTTTTAACTGATCTTATCCAAATTTTCGGCTTTGCCGCTCAAACCATTCCGCATCCCACGAAATACTTATCTATTCACCCACGATCTAACACGATCTCCACTTCTCAGTACGTGGGTGACACATGTCAAACGAATGAGAAGGGTCAGGGGCACGTTTGTCCAATTTCTTCGGGCGAACAGTTTTTTCACCGTGGCTATAAATACCCCCTCTCCCCTTCCTCACTTCCTTTACTCCGCTCGACCTCTCTCCCGCTCGAGCTTCTCAAACCCTAGCGCCGTCGCTACTTCATCGTCACCGGTGAGGAAGAGCTTCACTGCCTCGACCTCGTCGCCGCCGTACTCGCGTCGGCTGCGGAAATCTTCTCTCCGCCGCCGCAGTAGCCGTCTTCCTCCGCCGAGTTAGGGCGTGGAAGATCTACACAGACGAACTTCACTTCTCCACCTCACAGTTCATCGTGTTCTTCGTCCAGGGTAATTAAAAGTTACTTTTACTGCCCTCTTTGATTCACATGATTCCTACAAGGTGTTTATTCTTCAAATTTTTCACACACTGAACACCTCACATGTCATCTGTTCTTGATTCGTTTCTCTAAGCATCATTTTTCTTCAAGATTCCTCAATTGTGTGGATCTTCGATCTATACAACTCTGGAACCTAAGACAAAGAACGCTTAGTGAAATTTTTCAAGACTCATCTGGTCAAATTCCTCAAACTTATTCTTTTTGAAAAACCTTCTAAGAACGCATATGACCTCTCCAAATTCCTCGCAACTATACTGTATTCACAGGTACTCATGTCCGCTACTGAATTACTAGGTTCTCATCAACTTAACTCATTTGCAGCGTTCCTCGAAGAAAAGTTGCATACTTCTTCAGAGAGTTCAATTGTTCAAATTCCTCAACTGAAGAAAATGGCTGATGGAAAGAAGCCACAGAAGGGAGGGAAGAGGCCTGAAATCAATACTGCCTTTGAAATCCCAGAGGACATTTACGCTGGATACTGCACACCCCCTGAGGAAGATAAAAATCAGCGCAAGGTGCGCATTCAGAGGATAGAGAGGAGATGGGCAAAAGAGTAGAGGGAGTACAGGTATGTGACTCCAAAATACATGAAGAAATTCGCTGTTACTCCTCCATGCTCGAGACCACCATTGGCACCTGGCCAAGAAGCAGATCCCACTAGCATCAAGCGCGGTGAGGATTTTCCTAAAGAATGGGCAAAGCGCCAGGCCAAGTTGGCCAAACAGGCTAAGGAAGTAGTGAAGAAATTCAACGAAGACTCTACTGCTGCTGCTGAGGCCTCTGTAAGGCTGAAGAAATCCATGGCAAAGAAGCCTGCACACAAGCCAAGTGCCTCTTCTTCAATGCCCTCACGGCCAATTTCCTCAGCTAAGCCCTCACGGCCAATTCCTCATGCCGCTCCTGCTCCTCCAAAGTCCTCAGCTGCTCCGACAAAATCCTTAGCACCTGTGCATCTCGCCACGTGCCAAAGGACTACAGACATCTCTATTGCCTCAGGAGCTTCAGCTAGTTCCTCAGCTGCACCTAATTCTTCAACAGGACCCTCTCTGCTGAAGACAAAGACCACTGCTGGACGAGGCTCTCGCCCAAGTCCTCATAAGAAGCAGGTCGCCTTCCAAGTGCCGTCTGAAGAAGACGAAGCTGATGATGAAGAACTTGCTGAAATCATCAGAGATAGGCAAGTCAGGGCCGCTAGAGCCAAGGGCACAAATGTGCCCCTCCTTTTGGATCCAAAGTTGATCCTCGACTATATTGATCTCTAGCACAAGGAGCCAAACACTCCTATGCCTGACTTCAAGCTAACTCCTGTTCAAAGTCATATGCGGACTGCCTTCATCCAAGAAGAAAAAAATGGAAATTTGAGAAGGCCAGGCAGCTCAAGAAAGCACAGTACAGGAAGGAGAAGTTCCTGAAGAACAACGTTGTCTCTATGACAACTGATGAATTTGTGAAGATCCAGTCTAAAATCAAAGTCCTCAACGATGATTTCAATGCTTACTATGCTGATTGGAAAGGAGCCAAGGTCGGGTTTGTTAAACTGACTAAGATGTTCACCTCAAATGTTGCAGCCCCATCGCAACAAGAAATTCCTCTGGCTGAAGCATCTGCTCAGCCAACTGAAGAACATGCCAGCACCGCTGATGATGATCAGGCTGCTGAAGAAAATGTAAGTTCCAGGGCTGATGACTGCATTCTAGCCGCTGAAGAAATTGCCAGGGCACCCACTAGTGGTGCGCCTGAAGAAAATGAAGAGGTCAGGGCAACTGCATCAGTTGTGCCTGAAGAAAATCAACCACATTCCTCTGCTCCTCCTGCGCCTACTCCAACTCCAATCCTTCCATCTGCATCAGATGTGAAGAGACCAAGGCTGCAGAGCGTGCATCAGTGAAGAAAAGGAAAGCATCAGCTCCTTCAGATTCTTCAGCACCGAAGAAGATGAAGAAATTGACAAGCTCGTTTGCTAATCCAATTGATGCTGTTCCAGTTTTCTCCATGCCATCAAAGGAAATCATCCCTTTTGATGAAGAATATGTGATCCCTAGCGGATCTGATGAACAAAATCCTTCTGCTGCTTCGTCAGAGCAGATGGATGAAGAAATTGAAGTGGATAAAATCCCTTCAACCCCCACTGTTTCCTCGCCTATGCCTCAGTTTACTGCTGAAGAGGCTGGCGTTGAAGAAATTGAAGATGAAGATGTGGACATTGGCTGTACCACACCAGTGATGAATGGTGACTTTTGGGAAAGTCAGCACCCCAATTCTCCACTCTTCACTCCACTACAGCAAATTCCTCAGTCCCCAGCCACTATAGTTCAAATGGGATATGATGAAGCTCATGAAGACATTCCAGCCGCTAGTGCTGAAGAAAATGAAAATGAAGATTTGAAGAACCAGGCTGCCACTGACGAGGAACCAGAAATTCCTCAGCCTGAAGAACCTGAGATTGCGATTCCTGAGGTCATCATGTAACTGACTGACACTCCTCTGTCCAAGCCAAAGGATCCATTCTCAAGGAAGCAAAAATTCAAGGCTGATGATTTCTTCGGCGAGCACATATTCTTCACTGATTACAACCCATATGACTCTGCTCGCATTAGGAAGAGGCGTTTCTGGACTGCCAGCCAGGCAAATTTCTATTCCTCAGTGCTGTTCAACAAAGACAAAGTCTTCGATCATGAGCACATTCCTCACATGGATATGGAATCTCTGCCGTGCTTCGGGCCAGTCCTCAGTGTTCTCTACGACGCTGGACTGTTAAATTTCTGCACTGACATATGTGATTGGAATGAAGAACTCATTCTTCAATTTTATGCAACTCTGCACATCATCGGAGACTCTGAAGATGTGAATTCATGGGTGCTAGACTGGATGTCTGAAAATACTCACTACAAGGCACCAGCTACTGAATTGCTTCGTGCTTTGCCTCTCAGTCCTCCCCTTGAAGGTGCTTGTTGCGTCTACAATGAACCTGAGCTTACAGATCACTATATGCAAGTGCTGATGAAGCCATTGAAGCCAGGTAAGACAAAATTCCTTGTGAAGGAATTGTTGTATGTGCCTTGGACTGTCTATCGCATTCTGACGAAGACATTGAGTCCTATCAAGGGCCATGACTCGAATGAAGAAGAAGTCGTTGGCATCATGAAGAATCTGCTTTTCAATATCATTCATGGCGTTCCTGTCAACTTCCATGATTTCTTCATGAGGACTCTAGCCAATGTCGCAATATCACCATTTGAGTTGAAGCCTTATGCTCCGTGGATTATGAGATTCATCAGAACAAGGTCTTCACTCAACTCAACTACAAAGCTAATACACTGAATCATTGCAGCTACTTGCCCCCGATTGAAGTCCTCAAACAGACATTTTCCTCAGTTGATGAAAAGGGCAAGGCTACTGCTGTTATTGATGAAGGCATTCGTCCATTGGATGGTCAATTTCGCAAGGCTGCATCCTACTTCACCAATGATGACTCTGCCACCCATGACTCTGCCGCCAACGCACCCAAGCAAAATCCTCAAGGCACAACACCCAGGGTGATGACTGACCGTGAGCTTCTCCTCAGTTTTCACCAGAAGGTTGATCGCAATCACAAATGGGTCAAGCGTCAGTTTGGTTCAATTCTTCACAACATGACTGCTACCCACAATGCAGTGAAGAAAAACCATTACTACCTTCATGAAACCCTCAACCGCACCTGGGCTGTTCTGTCGCACATATATGGTGAAGAAGATCTGAAGAAAATGGGTCTCAAGGAAGATTTTGACTGGGCTGCACCTCCTCCGAAGAAGTACAAGAAGGTCAAGGTTCCTTCCTTGGTGGCCAGTTCCTATTCTTCATCACGTGACACTAATGAACATGAAGACTTGGACGACACTGCGGCAGACCCTACTACAACAAACGACCCCAACAACGCTGACGCTCCTTCATCACCTTGATATTCTTCAGGGGCGTTAGTCCTCATTTTCGACCCTTTTGGTCATTCGATGACAAAGGGGGAGAACTTTGAGTTAGTCTTCAAGCGGGTCTATCTTATATGGGCGTTTTCTTTAAGTTACAACTCTCGTTCTTCTGATGACTTTGTTGGATCGAGTTGTAAACTTAAACTCTATGGTGGCCTGATACTTTTGCTGTTCTTCTGCATGCTCATTCCTCGTTAATGTTATTGCACGCATGCTGAATTACATCAGTCATCATATTTCATCATGCATTTCAAATTCTTCATATATTATGTCAAATGCGTGTATGAATTACAAGATATAGGGGGAGATCTCCACGATTCAACTCTTTAAGTGTGCATTACTTCAAAAGCAAATTCCTCACTATGCACATCTTCAGGGGGAGTTCTTCTATATCTTGCAATCAAATTCCTCAATACAGTATTTACACTTCATATGTTTATCCCCGTTGAAAACTTAACCTATATTGTCATCAATCACCAAAAAGGGGGAGATTGTAAGTGCATCTAGTGCCCCTTAGTGATTTTGGTGTATTGAAGACTTATAGGTTAAGGGACTGATGCGTTTGTGAGTGTACACAGGTCTATAAGTCTATGAGGAGTTTGATATTTACAGAGAAAGCTGACCCCTAAAAATGAGGTTCTTCGGCTGAAGACTTTGGATTTCTGAAGACTTTCTGAAGTGAAGAAATTGGTGTGACCTTGAAGACTTGGTATTCACTTGAGGAACATGAAGCGTGAAGACTTTTTGTTTTCGTAGTTTCATTTTCTCTTTCTTGAGTCATAGGAAACACCGTACTGTTAAAGGGGGTCGAGGAAATACTAAGGAAAGATCTCCATGTGATGCTCAACTCAAAATCCTACACCTACCAATCCCTTCGACTGAAGCCATTGGAAATCTCATACAATTCAGTCATATTCGCCAGTGACAGAGACAAAGTTCTTCTGGTCGCTGAGGAATTTGTTCTGACTGAGGAGTTAGGAATTCGCCAGTGCGGATTGCCTACACAGTGAGGAACATGATAGCCCTGAGGAATTTGATACTCAAATTTCCGACCGTTGCTGTGCTATGCGCCAGCTGTCCCAAAATATCTACCCACCTAACGGTCATATCATTGAAGGGCATTTATGTCTTATCATGACGGGCTGCTCCGTAGGCTATAAATAGTCGCCCCCTACAACCACTAGCTGGTTGGCTGCTCCGAGAGAAACTGACACTTGTCAATTGAGAGCATCCCATCCTCCGAGGACTTTGAGCGAAAATCATCAAGTGAGGAAAACCCAAACCCAAACACCTACAAACCCCAAGTGATTGAGCATCACTGAAGAGATTGATCCTGCGTGGATTCGACGCTTGTTACCTTTGAAGACTGTGCTTCTTCCAGACGGTTAGGCGTCATGGTCTAGAGCATCCAAGAGGAAATTGTGGATAGCCGAGTGACCGAGTTTGTGAAGGTTTGGAAGTCACGTGAAGACTTACCACGAGTGATTGGGCGAGGTCTGTGTGACCTTAGCTGAAGGAGAATACGGTGAGGACTGTGTGTCCTCAGGTTTAAATACCTAGCCGCTCCAACCAGACGTACAACTGAGACAACAGTTGGAACTGGTCTACCAAATCATTGTCTTCACCAAGCTTACCGGTTCTATTTCCTCAACTCTTTCATTTCCTCATTACTGTGCTGTATGCTGGTTCATATCTGTGTTTGAAGACTTTGACTGAAGACTTTCTCAATTTTGCTCTGTTCAATTTCCTTAGTCTGTTTGTCTTCATCCTGTGTTATCCAGTGTTTACGCTTTCTGTACTCCGTGCTTGTCTTCATTTCATCATGATGACTATGCTTGTGTCTGCTATGCATACTTTTGAGTACTTATTCCGCTGCAAGTAGTTCTTCACTAAGGAATTTACTCACCCACAAATTCCTCAGTGAAGAATTCATAAAAATCGCCTATTCACCCCCCTCTAGTCGATATAACGCACTTTCATCGACACAACACTTTACACTTGTTGGCAGTGGATGTGGTTAAGTTAGGTGACAGCAATGTGGAAGCATATGCACTTGCAATGGAGAAAATGCGAGATGTCAAAGTGCTGCTCGAGCCAGTTGCCGCCGTGCGGGATGGGCTTGGTTTGTCTGATAGAGAGCTGGCTGCAGATTCAGCCGGCTCTGGGGTGGGAACAAGTAGCATTTTGGGAGAACTGAATCTGTGCACACCCTTTTCACAAGGATCAGGTGTGTTTCCAGCGCCGTCCAAGAAACGATCGGCTGGGCGTCCAACAACCAGCCGCGACAAGGCTCCATATGAACAACCATCGAAGAGGAGCAAATTCTGTTCTATATGTAGAATTCAAGGGCACAAGAGCACAACATGCCCTGCCAGAGGGGATGTGCCAAAGGCACCTAGGAAATCTCCGCGCTGCTCAAAATGTGGGTGACAGGCCACAGGAATAACGCATGTAGCAACCCGCCTAAAGTCTGAGCAAATCTGAATTTTAGTGTCTGTTCGGAGCCCCTCCGCTCCACAACTCTGCCATGGAGCGGAGCGGGCTGCAGTTCAAAATTTCAGAGCAGGGGAATTGGTGCTCCGCCAGATTCGTGGAGCCGGTGGATTACCAAACAGGCCCTTAGTGTTTGTTTTAGCGATTGTATGGATTTGGCTGTGTGGCACTTTGTTATTAGAACCCGTATGTTATTTGTGTAAAACATCAAGAGAACGGTCAGCTGCAATGTTCGGATCCCAGTTAGCTGGCTCCAACGGCCAGAAGCCCCTGATGAACATGAGAGCGTGAGCGTGCCCATGTTCATGAGTGTGCGTGAGTGATGTTGGTACTGCAGGGCCATGATGGGGGAGTGCATCGCACGGATAACCAACCTGTCAGCGAGCCGTGGACGACATGGGATGCTACTGTAGGAAAATACAGAATACGGGGTTGGTGTTGCAGCTGCTAGCTCGAATACATGACATAAATGCGTCGCTGCAGCATCTCGATAGGATTACTGACGACCAGGATAGCGAGCTACATGGAGCTCGGCCTCCAAACGGCATTTTCGTTCTACTCCACTAGTTTTTTCTTAGCCTTCTACTTCAGTAGTTTTTTCTTGAGCAAATTGTACTCCACTATTTTTTTGAGAAAATAAAAAAATCTACTCCACTAGTAGGCCGAAGGCAGAGGGCGCTGCTATGTACCGCTTATAGCAACCGCGAGAGCAATGTGTCACTCACAGTCTCGTCTGCATGGGCCGGCTCAGCGAGCAAGCGTGTCAGGGAGGGCATGATGCTCCCAACGAGTTAGAGGCTGTTCGGGTTCTCTCCGCTCCAGAACTCCGCTCGTGGAGCGGACGGAGCAGCGCCGAACGCGCTAACTCCACGGAGTCAGCAGAGCGGAGCGATTGTTTAAAATCGCGGAGCGACGAATGAGCTGATCTGCAGATCCTAAAAACGAAGGAGTTCATGGAATTTACGAGGGAATGCCATCGATAAGTGAAACGTACCGGTTCGATAGAGTTTGTTTGTCACGCTCGTTACGTTTTGAACCCCGAACGGGCCTGTAGCACGGGGCACAAAACAGATTACTGGGCTTTTAGCCTAACTCACGAAGCGGAGTGGAGCGAGCGAGGCGAACGATTCTTCTGGCTCGTACGATCGATCGAGGAGCGGGAGCGCAGGATTTTACGGAGGTGTCGGACTACCGAACATGGCCTTAGTGTGCCACAACAAGCGGGAGGCTCCCAGCAAGCCGCTGCTTTTTTTCCTTTCGATTTTCTTTTCATTCCTATTGTGGTCGGTTTTATTTTAATTTAACAACTGTTCACTAATACGAAAAAATATTCGCATATTCAAAACCTTATGATTAATTAAAAAAATCACAAATTCAAAAGATAGTCATGACTTTTTTTAAATAGAAAAATTGACAAAATGTTCATCAAAATTAAAAACAATTGCGACTTAACAACTGTCTGCATATTCAAAAAATGTTTGCGAACTCAAAAAAATATCATAAATTAAAAAAGGACGATAATTTGCAAAAGAAATCACGCATTCAGAAAATGTCCATGAATTCAAAAACAAATTCACGAATGAAAAAAAACCTCGGTGAATTAAAAAATTGTTCGTGCATTTAATTTTTTTAGGAACTAAAAAATGTTTGAGAATTAATTTTTTATTCATAAATATAAAAAATGTCGGCACAAACACTGTCTCCAAATATAACACCAAAAGCAAGAGAACCATCGCTTTGATGGGATATATGGAGAAAATTTATTCGTCACCGGCACCAGCACCGGCGGAAAACAAGCCAATTAAATTATGGCAGAGCCGAGGTTTGGCTAAGCTATCATCCATGTTGGTGGTTCTAGCTAGTGTAAACTTTTTTTATTTCGAGGGAAGCAAGTGTAAACTTGTTAGAACTTATAACATGTATTTCCATATGGCAGATGTTTTCCATAGAAACTTGTTAGAACATGTATCAAATGAACTTGTGAGTTGGAACAAAATCTCGTGAGCTATACAAACAGATTCATCTGGTTGGACACATCAAAACAAGTCGACGGCCCGACGTCATTGCACCCGATCCGTGCTCCTCACTCGTGCCAGTTCATTTTCGCATCTTGGCTAGCTGCATGCCATGGTACTCTATCTTCTATCTTGGCTGGCTAGCCACTAACCGTCGTTGACTGCTGATCTGTACACTACTGCATTATGATCACCCACATCAATATTATATGTTTTTTCTACATCATTATGAACAGACACCACTTAATAGATTAATATCATCTGCTTGAATCATGTACGGGCGATGATGTGGAGCTGAGGATTCGATTTGGCCGCATCATCTTCCACTCTACTATAGGGCCATGCATGCATGCCCGAGTTGTCTTTTGCATTAGTTATTCGTGTGTTGCAAGGCCAAGAGGAATGGAATCAAATGGAAGAAGTGACCTTCACGGTCACACAGATGATTGATCCAGACTATGTATTAGGGCATCTCCAACGCCGACCCTCAAACCTCCTGTAATGGTTGGGACCATGCTGTCCGGACTGCGAAAACCATCCGATGCCGACATGTATCGGTTCACGGCACGGTTTGGATGTGTTTCCCCCCGCAAACCGGAGATAAAGTGGGGAGGTTTGCGGGAGTCTTGACCAATCCCAAGCCCGCTTCTGACTGTCCCGGCCCACCAAAAACCACTACCCCCTCCTGCGCGCGTTTTTCGCCTGGCGCCAGCTGTCCGCATTCATGCCGCTCCGTATTGAAGGCGTCTCAGAGCGACCACGACCTCCCACTGCCTCCACCATTGGAGCGGTGCGCCAGCTGAGAGCGCCACCCACTGCACGCCCGGCTGAACACGCCTCCTCGCCGCATTCATATGCCTCCATTAACCCGCGTGAAAGTCAAGAAACCTACTCCAGCCACACGCCCGTTCATGAGCGGGCCGTCATTAAACGCAACACCGACCGAGCTCCTCCCGTCCGTCCTCTATTTAAACTAGGCCAGACGCAGGGCAAAAATGGCTCAGCTCCTCCGCTCCCCCATCTCCCCATTCACCTTTTTCTCCACTCTTCCGATGGCTTCCGAAGAGCAGTTCTCCGGCATACAAGCCGGCTAGGTGGCCCGCCGAGCCTGCCGGATACGAGCGAGGCAGCTCGCTGCTCCACCTCCCTCGCCTAGCCTGACGGAGCCAGTTGGCGCTCCAAGCTGGCGCGTGGTTCAGCAACTCGCCGCTCCAATCCAGCTCGATGAGGAGTGGCGAGTTGCTCCACGTTGGCATGCCGAGGAGCGCGGCGACACGGCGCCGCATCCAGTGTCTACAACCGCGTCATCCGCCATCGATGCTCGCGTAGTCGTGCCATGCACGCAGAGAAAGAAGCCAGCTGTGCGGATGTGGATGAAGTGGCGGCCAGCACATCCGCACCCACGACCATCATCGAGGAGAAGTAGAATACGGGAGGCCACCGCCGCTTGTATCCCATGGAGGCCGCCGCCGGTGCCCTGGCCCGTTGTCCTTTATCTCAGACCATGCCGGGCACTGAGCTCAAAGGAAAGACCCTCCCCCTTCGGTTGAAGCACCCTCTTTGCCGTTCCAATGAGCGGCGCAACTGGACATAGGGATATGATGGAAGAATATTCCTCCGGGGCTCCCGACAGTCCGGTTAGCGGGCTGCCGGAAATGGGGAACATAAAGGGATCCGTCGCGGCCGGTTGTAGACTAGTGTAATGGATCCGGGTCGTGGGAGTGGAGCTCCGCGCGACCGTACGTACACATAGGTTTAGCATTTTAGTTGAAAATATGACCAAAATGTAACCTTTTTTGTCCGTTTTTATGAAATCCGTCATGTTTGTATGAAATCCGGACATGTTTACATGTATTTCATCCGGTTTGTTGAAAAAGAGTTTGAAATGTATGCGGCTAGCGTTGGATGGTGTCCTCCTGCATCCATGTCCATGGACTGGCCCCTCCTATCTATGGACAGATGCGGAAAGAAGTTTGAGGGTCGCCGTTGAAGCTGCCTTTAGAGCATCTCTAGCAGACCCCGTATATAGCCGCGACCTGCATAATAACCGCCAAAATACGGGTCAACACCGAAAATCCTGCCAGACAGACACCCCAAACGCGTCCGACCCATAAATTTTTTTGTGGGGCATGACAAAAGATCTCCCCCAACCTTTAGATTCACGGGGCGGGAGGCCGACCCGAGCTCGGCCTCTATCCGCAGCGAGATTTGGCGGGAGGGACATTTCCGCGCGGCCGTTCCCGCTCCCCACCCCTCCGCTTGTCGTGGTAATCTCACGCCAGATGCCAGGGGGTGGCTTATCGTGGGTGGAGCCATGAGGACGTCGTCGGGTTCCGGAAGCAAGAGTGAGCACGAGCTCGATAGCACACGAGACGTACCCAGGTTCGGGGCTCTCCGGATAGATAACACCACTAGTCCTGCTATGATGACTATGATCAAGTGTATACAAGGTTGCTCCTTGAGCTGTGTTGCTTGAGGAGGAACAAGGGTAGAGCTACCTCTCTTCTCCTAGCTATGGTGAGTGTGTGCGTGGAATGAGGGCTAAACCCTTTGCATGGGTGAGCCCTGAGGGGTTTTATAGGCCAACCCCTAGGGGTACAATGGTAATACGGCCGGGTGTAGGACCCGGACGTTAGTGGCTAGGGTCGCCGGGTTCTCTACCGGCTGCTGGGGCCCGCCTCTAAAGGGCCCCGCCAGCTGCTGAGAATTCGGCCGACAGGTAGGGCCTGCCGCCTGCGGGCCATGCTGGTTGCCTTTTGCCGTAGCTCTGTACTTGCTGACGAGGGCCGCGTCATGAGTCGCATGGCTACAGTCCTATGCCAGGCGGGTAGGTGGCCGCCTGGTCAGCGCAAACTGTAGCCACGCCCCGCTGGGATTCGGGGGAAGCAGGTGGCACTATTGCTATGCTCCGTCTTGTCGTAGTGGGTGAGTGCAGACTCCGAGGAGAAGGACGGGCCGGCTGCTGGAAACCGGCCCGCTCCCCAAGCTGTCTTCTAGGGGTGCGCCATCTTCTGGAAGCCGGCCACGTGGTCTTGACCGCCGTCTAAGGGAACACCGTCTTCTGGAAGCCGGCCAGTGGTCAGTTGGCTTGAGGGGCTGTGCTAGCCCCGATGTCTTGGAATATTATAGGGTGCACATGAGGCTACCCCGGGTCCATCCCCCCAACAGTAGTCCCCGGAGCTGGTGAGGTGCCACGGTTCGAAGCCGGAGTGCCTCAGTAGTTTCCTCCTCTATGAGATCCTGTGTTGTTGCTTCGTCCGGCTTGAAGAAGCCGCCTGCCAGGAGCCGGCCGAGGCAAAGCCGGCTGCCTGGTGAATTTGAATCGTCGTGTTGGGAGCCGAGTGGTACGCCACCGGGTGGCGCGCTCGCCGCCCGTTGCACGCTCGCCACGCGTCGCCAGCAGGCCAGGTCGGCCTGCCAGCCCACGCACGCGACGAGACACTGCCGCAGGCTCGAGCCCACCACTACATGACCTCGACGCGAGCGCGGATCCGCTGTGGCCGAGGTGGATGGTTGCCCTTCCGAGGCAAAATGAATACGCGCCATAAAGGCACGGGATTTGAGGAGGTGTGCGGGACATGGGCGCAGTTAATCCCACGTCCCCCACGAAGCGTCGCCTCGGCCTTGCCGTCTCGGCTGTATAAATAGGAGGGAAGGGGGGGGGGAACACACACGCTCCCCTCCACTCTTTCCATCTTCCCTTGCTTCTCTGCTCCCTTCTTCTTGTCTCTTCGCCGCCGCCGCGCCACTACACCACACGCTACCGAAGCGCCGCCGTGGCACCACCACCGTCCAGCCTTGCCGCGCTGCCACCAGGTCGCCGCAAACCGAGCCATGGCGCGAGGTGATTGGGATGGCTCCAATGTCCATGATGGGCACCTCGAGTTCCTCCGCGCGACGCGGAGAATTCCGGTCGCCACGGTCGTGGGGACGCGCCTTCCCGACGCGAGGGAGATCTCGCCGGCGCCGAGGGCCGGCGAGTTCGTCGTCTTCTAGAGCCATTTCCTTAGCAGATTTGGGTTGCCTGCGAACAGCTTCTTCCGCTCCTTCCTTGATTTCTATCGTCTTCAACCTCATCACCTCACCCCCAACATGGTGGTGCTTCTCTCCGCCCTCATGACCTTCTGCGAAGGCTACCTCGGCATCCTGCCCACACTCGAGCTGTGGGGCAGGTTCTTTTATTTGAAATTGGGTACTCAGGCCAAGGGTGAGCCGACCTAGTGTGGAGCCTGCGTTGCCGTGCGGCGCACTGGCTCTGGGACCCGTTTTCCTCCCATCTGTTTGCTGGAGTCGACAAAGCTATGGCAGAGGTTGTACTTCTATGTGCGCAACCTCCACCCGACTCGTGACTACATCAACTTGCCGGCCTTTGCGATCGGCCCGCCTGCTGAGCCGCGGAACAACTGGGGGCAGCAACCGAGGCCGGTGCCGGCTTCCATCACCAACGTCCTCGCCCGGCTTCAGGAGATGACAGACTCGGAGGGCCTCAAGCCGGCGGACTTGCTGGCCGCGTTCATCTAGCGCCGGGTTCCGCCCCTCCAAGCCCAGGCGCACCTGATCTGCGACATGAGCGGCCGCCGGGACCCATGCCGAATGTCGACCAAGGAGATGCCGACTATGGAGGTGGTCCGCCATGTCAACTACTTCTCCGGCAGCCAGCTCAGCGAGACTGACTGGAGTTTCGGCAAGCCGCCATACAGTCGTGCCAACCCTCCACCGCCGGTTAGTATCTGGTTCCCGTTCTTTCGCTCACGCAGTACTCTTCATCCGACCTGACCACCCGGACGCAGTGCAGCGCTTTCCTGGTCAGGTAGCAGCCGACGCGCCGGCTCCGGGCCACTAATGGACGCCGGACCGTGAAGAGAGCGACGTGGGCGACCCCGAGCTGGGGGAGGCCGCGCTGGAGGACGGAGGCGAGGATGACGCCACTGGGGGAGGCAACGCAGGGGGAGACGGCGACGTTCGGGATTGTCCGGATGATGATGAAGACATCGATGGACAATGCCGCCCCGAAGGCGCCAACAGGGCAGGCGCCGGCTCTTCGACAGCACGACCGACATGCGGAGCGCTGACTAGCGCACCCGGCATGCCTAAATGCAGTGCCAAGGGGTTGTTTGGCAACAAGCCGCCCAAGAAGGTCAAGCAGGCGGCTGCAACCAAGCAGCAAGAGGCCGCGAAAACGGCCGCCATCTAGAGGACCCCAAAGGATCGCCCAATGTTGTCCAAGTAAGTGCGTCAGGCGCACCGTCTTGATTATTTCTTTCTTGCAAGTTTTTTATCTTCGCTTGCTTTGCCGAGCAGGGCCGCCCTCTCCATATCCCGGGGTCCATCTGCCTCACTGATCGGACCAGCAAGCGGCTCTGAGGAGTGTTGGGGAACGTAGTAATTTCAAAAAAATTCCTACGCACACGCAAGATCACGGTGATGCATAGCAACGAGAGGGGAGAGTGTTGTCTACGTACCCTCGTAGACCGTAAGCGGAAGCGTTATATCAACGCGGTTGATGTAGTCGTACGTCTTCACGGTCCGACCGATCCAAGTACCGAAAGCACGGCACCTCCGAGTTCTGCACACGCTCGTCTCGGTGACGTTCTCGCCTTCTCGATCCAGCAAGAGGGGCGAAGTAGTAGATGAGTTCCGGCAGCATGACGGCGTGGTGACGGTGTTGGTGAAGAACAATCTTCGCAAGGCTTCGCCTAAGCACTACGAAAACTATGACGGAGGATAAACTAGAGGAGACGGGGTTGCCCGCACACGGCTTGGTTTTTCTTGATGTATCTTGGGTGCTAGCCCTACCCCTCTATTTATATATTGAGACTTGGGGTCGAAACTTGGAGTAAAAGCCTCCACAAAGTCGGTTTCACCCGAAAGGCAAGAGTCCTTCTCGGACTCCAGGGCCAGACGCCAGGGTTCCCGGCGTCTGGACCCTGACGGACCCTGGCGTCTGGCCCCTGGACTCCGCAACACTTCCTTTTGCGCTTTCCAAAAACCTCGTGGGCTTTCCCCTTTGGCCCAGATAAAGTGTTCTCGTGCCCAAACATTTCGGGAAACATCCGGAACCCCTTCCGATGGATTCCGGAACCTTTCCGGAGATCAAACACTACTATCCAGATATCAATCTTTACTTCCGGACCATTCCGGAGTTCCTCGTCATATCCGTGATCTCATCCAAAACTCTGAACAACATTTGGTCACCAACATACATAACTCATAGTACTATATCGTCAACGAACGTTAAGCGTGCGGACCCTATGGGTTTGAGAACTATGTAGACATGACCGAGACACCTCTCTGGTCAATAACCAATAGCGGGACCTGGATGCCCATATTGGCTCCTACATATTCTATGAAGATCTTTATCGGTCAGACCGCATAACAACATATGTTGTTCCCTTTGTCATTGGTATGTTACTTGCCCGAGATTCAATCGTCGGTATCTCAATACCTAGTTCAATCTCGTTACCGGAAAGTCTCTTTACTTGTTCTGTAATACATCATCCTGCAACTAACTCATTAGTTGCAATGCTTGCAAGGCTTATAGTGATGTGGATTACCGAGTGGGCCCAGAGATACCTCTCCGACAATCGGAGTGACAAATCCTAATCTCGAAATACGCCAACCCAACAAGTACCTTCGGAGACACCTGTAGAGCACCTTTATAATCACCCAGTTATGTTGTGACGTTTGGTAGCACACAAAGTGTTCCTCAGGTAAACGGGAGTTGCATAATCTCATAGTCATAGGAACATGTATAAGTCATGAAGAAAGCAATAGCAACATACTAAACGATCCAGTGCTAAGCTAACGGAATGGGTCAAGTCAATCACATCATTCTCCTAATGATGTGATCCCGTTAATCAAATGACAACTCATGTCAATGCCTAGGAAACATAACCATCTTTGATTAACGAGCTAGTCAAGTAGAGGCATACTAGTGACACTCTGTTTGTCTATGTATTCACACAAGTATTATGTTTCCGGTTAATACAATTCTAGCATGAATAATAAACATTTATCATGATATAAGGAAATAAATAATAACTTTATTATTGCCTCTAGGGCATATTTCCTTCAGTCTCCCACTTGCACTAGAGTCAATAATCTAGATTACACAGTAATGATTCTAACACCCATGGAGCCTTGGTGTTGATCATGTTTTGCTCGTGGAAGAGGCTTAGTCAACGGGTCTGCAACATTCAGATCCGTATGTATCTTGCAAATTTCTATGTCTCCCACCTGGACTAGATCCCGGATGGAGTTGAAGCGTCTCTTGATGTGCTTGGTTCTCTTGTGAAATCTGGATTCCTTCGCCAAGGCAATTGCACCAGTATTGTCACAAAAGATTTTCATTGGACCCGATGCACTAGGTATGACACCTAGATCGGATATGAACTCCTTCATCCAGACTCCTTCATTTGCTGCTTCCGAAGCAGCTATGTACTCCGCTTCACACGTAGATCCCGCCACGACGCTTTTTTTAGAACTGCACCAACTGACAGCTCCACCGTTCAATGTAAACACGTACCCGGTTTGCGATTTAGAATCGTCCGGATCAGTGTCAAAGCTTGCATCAACGTAACCATTTACGACTAGCTCTTTGTCACCTCCATAAACGAGAAACATATCTTTAGTCCTTTTCAGGTATTTCAGGATGTTCTTGACCGCTGTCGAGTGATCCACTCCTGGATTACTTTGGTACCTCCCCGCTAAACTTATAGCAAGGCACACATCAGGTCTGGTACACAGCATTGCATACATGATAGAGCCTATGGCTGAAGCATAGGGAACATCTTTCATCTTCTCTCTATCTTCTATAGTGGTCGGGCATTGAGTATTACTCAACTTCACACCTTGTAACACAAGCAAGAACCCTTTCTTTGCTTGATCCATTTTGAACTTCTTCAAAACTTTGTCAAGGTATGTGCTTTGTGAAAGTCCAATTAAGCGTCTTGATCTATCTCTATAGATCTTGATGCCCAATATATAAGCAGCTTCACCGAGGTCCTTCATTGAAAAACTCTTATTCAATTATCCCTTTATGCTATCCATAAATTCTATATCATTTCCAATCAGCAATATGTCATCCACATATAATATCCGAAATGCTACAGAGCTCCCACTCACTTTCTTGTAAATACAGGCTTCTCCAAAAGTCTGTACAAAACCAAATGCTTTGAACACACTATCAAAGCGTTTATTCCAACTCCGAGAGGCTTGCACCAGTCCATAAATGGATCGCTGGAGCTTGCACACTTTGTTAGCTCCCTTTGGATCGACAAAACCTTCCAGTTGCATCATATACAACTCTTCTTCCAAAAATCCATTCAGGAATGCAGTTTTTACATCCATTTGCCAAATTTCATAATCATAAAATGCGGCATTTGCTAACATGATTCGGACAGACTTAAGCATCGCTACGGGTGAGAAGGTCTCATCGTAGTCAATCCCTTGAACTTGTCGAAAACCTTTCGCAACAAGTCGAGCTTTATAGACAGTAACATTACCGTCAGCGTCTGTCTTCTTCTTGAAGATCCATTTATTCTCAATGGCTTGCCGATCATCGGGCAAGTCAACCAAAGTCCACACTTTGTTCTCATACATGGATCCCATCTCAGATTTCATGGCCTCAAGCCATTTTGTGGAATCTGGGCTCACCATCGCTTCTTCATAGTTCGTAGGTTCGTCATGGTCTAGTAACATAACCTCCAGAACAGGATTACCGTACCACTCTGGTGCGGATCTTACTCTGGTTGACCTACGAGGTTCAGTAGCAACTTGATCTGAAGTTTCATGATCATCATCATTAACTTCCTCACTAATTGGTATAGACGTCACAGGAATCGGTTTCTGTGATGAACTACTTTCCAATAAGGGAGCAGGTACGGTTACCTCATCAAGTTCTACTTTCCTCCCACTCACTTCTTTCGAGAGAAACTCCTTCTCTAGAAAGGATCCATTCTTAGCAACGAATGTTTTGCCTTTGGATCTGTGATAGAAGGTGTACCCAACAGTCTCCTTTGGGTATCCTATGAAGACACATTTCTCCGATTTGGGTTCGAGCTTATCAGGTTGAAGCTTTTTCACATAAGCATCACAGCCCCAAACTTTAAGAAACGACAACTTTGGTTTCTTGCCAAACCACAGTTCATAAGGCGTCGTCTCAACGGATTTCGATGGTGCCCTATTTAACGTGAATGCAGCCGTCTCTAAAGCATAACCCCAAAATGATAGCGGTAAATCAGTAAGAGACATCATAGATCGCACCATATCTAGTAAAGTACGATTACGATGTTCGGACACACCATTACGCTGTGGTGTTCCGGGTGGCGTGAGTTGCGAAACTATTCCGCATTGTTTCAAATATAGACCAAACTCGTAACTCAAATACTCTCCTCCACGATCAGATCGTAGAAACTTTATTTTCTTGTTACGATGATTTTCAACTTCACTCTGAAATTCTTTGAACTTTTCAAATGTTTCAGACTTATGTTTCATTAAGTAGATATACCCATATCTGCTTAAATCATCTGTGAAGGTGAGAAAATAACGATATCCGCCGCAAGCCTCAACATTCATCGGACCACATACAGCTGTATGTATGATTTCCAACAAATCTGTTGCTCGCTCCATAGTTTCGGAGAACGGCGTTTTAGCCATCTTGCCCATGAGGCATGGTTCGCAAGTACCAAGTGATTCATAATCAAGTGATTCCAAAAGTCCATCAGTATGGAGTTTCTTCATGCGCTTTACACCAATATGACCCAAACGGTAGTGCCACAAATAAGTTGCACTATCATTATCAACTCTGCATCTTTTGGTTTCAACATTATGAATATGTGTATCACTACTATCGAGATTCATCAAAAATAGACCACTCTTCAAGGGTGCATGACCATAAAAGATATTACTCATATAAATAGAGCAACCATTATTCTCTGATTTAAATGAATAACCGTCTCGCATCAAACAAGATCCAGATATAATGTTCATGCTCAACGCTGGCACCAAATAACAATTATTTAGGTCTAATACTAATCCCGAAGGTAGATGTAGAGGTAGCATGCCGACGGCGATCACATCGACTTTGGAACCGTTTCCCATGTGCATCGTCACCTCGTCCTTGGCCAGTGTTCGCTTAATCCGTAGTCCCTGTTTTGAGTTGCAAATATTAGCAACAGAACCAGTATCAAATACCCAGGTGCTACTGTGAGCTCTGGTATGGTACACATCAATAACATGTATATCACAAATACCATTGTTCACCTTGACATCCTTCTTATCCGCCAAATACTTGGGGTAGTTCCGCTTCCAGTGACCAGTCTGCTTGCAGTAGAAGCACTCAGTCTTAGGCTTAGGTCCAGACTTGGGTTTCTTCTCTTGAGCAGCAACTTGCTTGCTGTTCTTCTTGAAGTTCCCCTTCTTCTTCCCTTTGCCCTTTTTCTTGAAACTGGTGGTCTTATTAACCATCAACACTTGATGCTCCTTCTTGATTTCTACCTCCGCAGCTTTTAGCATTGCGAAGAGCTCGGGAATCGTCTTATCCATCCCTTGCATGTTATAGTTCATCACGAAGCTCTTGTAGCTTGGTGGCAGTGATTGAATAATTCTGTCAATGACGCTATCATCCGAAAGATTAACTCCCAGTTGAATCAAGTGATTATTATACCCAGACATTTTGAGTATATGCTCACTGACATAACTATTCTCCTCCATCTTACAGCTGTAGAACTTATTGGAGACTTCATATCTCTCAATCCGGGCATTTGCTTGAAATATTAACTTCAACTCCTGGAACATCTCATATGCTCCATGACGTTCAAAACGTCGTTGAAGACCCGGTTCTAAGCCATAAAGCATGTCACACTGAACTGTCGAGTAGTCATCAGCTTTGCTCTGCCAGACGTTCATAACATCTGGTGTTGCTCCTGCAGCAGGTTTGGCACCTAGCGGTGCTTCCAGGACGTAATTCTTCTGTGCAGCAATGAGGATAATCCTCAAGTTACGGACCCAGTCCGTGTAATTGCTACCATCATCTTTCAACTTTGCTTTCTCAAGGAACGCATTAAAATTCAACGGAACAACAGCACGGGCCATCTATCTACAAACAACATAGACAAGCAAGATACTATCAGGTACTAAGTTCATGATAAATTTAAGTTCAATTAATCATATTACTTAAGAACTCCCACTTAGATAGACATCCCTCTAATCCTCTAAGTGATCACGTGATCCAAATCAACTAAACTATAACCGATCATCACGTGAAATGGAGTAGCTTTCAATGGTGAACATCACTATGTTGATCATATCTACTATATGATTCACGCTCGACCTTTCGGTCTCAGTGTTCCGAGGCCATATCTGCATATGCTAGGCTCGTCAAGTTTAACCTGAGTATTCTGCGTGTGCAAAACTGGCTTGCACCCGTTGTAGATGGACGTAGAGCTTATCACACCCGATCATCACGTGGTGTCTGGGCACGACGAACTTTGGCAACGGTGCATACTCAGGGAGAACACTTTTATCTTGAAATTTAGTGAGAGATCATCTTATAATGCTACCGTTAATCAAAGCAAGATAAGATGCATAAAAGATAAACATCACATGCAATCAATATAAGTGATATGATATGGCCATCATCATCTTGTGCTTGTGATCTCCATCTCTGAAGCACAATCCTGATTACCATCGTCACCGGCGCGAGACCTTGATCTCCATCGTAGCATCGTTGTTGTCTCGCCAATCTTATGCTTCTACGACTATCGCTACCGCTTAGTGATAAAGTAAAGCATTACAGGGCGATTGCATTCCATACAATAAAACGGCAACCATATGGCTCCTGCCAGTTGCCGATAACTCGGTTACAAAACATGATCATCTCATACAATAAAATATAGCATCATGCCTTGACCATATCACATCACAACATGCCATGAAAAAACTAGTTAGACGTCCTCTACTTTGTTGTTGCAAATTTTACGTGGCTGCTACGGGCTTAGCAAGAACCGTTCTTACCTACGCATCAAAACCACAACGATAGTTTGTCAAGTTGGTGCTGTTTTAACCTTCGCAAGGACCGGGCGTAGCCACACTTGGTTCAACTAAAGTTGGAGAAACTGACACCCGCCAGCCACCTGTGTGCAAAGCACGTCGGTAGAACCAGTCTCGCGTAAGCGTACGCGTAATGTCGGTCCAGGCCGCTTCATCCAACAATACCGCCGAACCAAAGTATGACATGCTGGTAAGCAGTATGACTTATATCGCCCACAACTCACTTGTGTTCTACTCGTGCATATGACATCTACGCATAAAACCTGGCTCGGATGCCACTGTTGGGGAACGTAGTAATTTCAAAAAAATTCCTACACACATGCAAGATCATGGTGATGCATAGCAACGAGAGGGGAGAGTGTTGTCTACGTACCCTCGTAGACCGTAAGCGAAAGCGTTATATCAACGCGGTTGATGTAGTCGTACGTCTTCACGATCCGACCGATCCAAGTACCGAAAGCACGGCACCTCCGAGTTCTGCACACGCTCGTCTCGGTGACGTCCTCGCCTTCTCGATCCAGCAAGAGGGGCGAAGTAGTAGATGAGTTCCGGCAGCATGACGGCGTGGTGACGGTGTTGGTGAAGAACAATCTTCGCAAGGCTTCGCCTAAGCACTACGAAAACTATGACGGAGGATAAACTAGAGGAGACGGGGTTGCCCGCACACGGCTTGGTGTTTCTTGATGTATCTTGGGTGCTAGCCCTACCCCTCTATTTATATGTTGAGACTTGGGGTCGAAACTTGGAGTAAAAGCCTCCACAAAGTCGGTTTCACCCGAAAGGCAAGAGTCCTTCTCGGACTCCAGGGCCAGACGCCAGGGTTCCCGGCGTCTGGACCCAGAGGCCAGGGTTCCCGGCGTCTGGACCCAGACGCCAGGGACCCTGGCCTCTGGCCCCTGGACTCCGCAAAACTTCCTTTTGCGCTTTCCAAAAACCTAGTGGGCTTTCCCCTTTGGCCCAGATAAAGTGTTCTCGTGCCCAAACATTTCGGGAAACATCCGGAACCCCTTCCGATGGATTCCGGAACCTTTCCGGAGATCAAACACTACTATCCACATATCAATCTTTACTTCCGGACCATTCCGGAATTCCTCGTCATATCCGTGATCTCATCCAAAACTCCGAACAACATTCGGTCACCAACATACATAACTCATAGTACTATATCGTCAACGAACGTTAAGCGTGCGGACCCTACGGGTTCGAGAACTATGTAGACATGACCGAGACACCTCTCTGGTCAATAACCAATAGCCGGACCTGGATGCCCATATTGGCTCTTACATATTCTACGAAGATCTTTATCGGTCAGACCGCATAACAACATACGTTGTTCCCTTTGTCATCGGTATGTTACTTGCCCAAGATTCGATCGTCGGTATCTCAATACCTAGTTCAATCTCGTTACCGGCAAGTCTCTTTACTCGTTCTGTAATACATCATCCCGCAACTAACTCATTAGTTGCAATGCTTGCAAGGCTTATAGTGATGTGGATTACCAAGTGGGCCCAGAGATACCTCTCCGACAATCGAAGTGACAAATCCTAATCTCGAAATACACCAACCCAACAAGTACCTTCGGAGACACCTGTAGAGCACCTTTATAATCACCAAGTTACGTTGTGACATTTGGTAGCACACAAAGTGTTCCTCAGGTAAACGGGAGTTGCATAATCTCATAGTCATAGGAATATGTATAAGTCATGAAGAAAGCAATAGCAACATACTAAACGATCGAGTGCTAAGCTAACGGAATGGGTCAAGTCAATCACATCATGCTCCTAATGATGTGATCCCGTTAATCAAATGAAAACTCATGTCAATGGCTAGGAAACATAACCATCTTTGATTAACGAGCTAGTCAAGTAGAGGCATACTAGTGACACTCTGTTTGTCTATGTATTCACACAAGTATTATGTTTCCGGTTAATACAATTCTAGCATGAATAATAAACATTTATCATGATATAAGGAAATAAATAATAACTTTATTATTGCCTCTAGGGCATATTTCCTTCAAGGAGGCCCAGCGCGTGGACCCGGCCGCCGCCCTTCAGGAGGCGACGGAGAGGAACGCGTAGAAGGCGCAGGAGGAGCGGGAGGCCGCAGCGCGAACGGAGGCTGATGCCCGAGCCGCAGCGTCAGCGCAGATGGAGGCCCAAGCCGCAACGACATTGTAGGCGGAGGCAGCGACCAAGGGGCTGGCAGAGACCGACGCCAAGGCTGCGGAGGAGCCGGCCGGTAGTGGGATCCCGGAGGCTGCCAATCTGGAGCAGCCATAGCCGCCGGTGGTGGAGGCCCAGGCAGCGACTGGAGCAGCCAGAGCTGACCAGGCGGCGCCAGAGTAGCCAGAGCTGACCAGGCGGCGCCGGAGCAGGTGGTTACTGACTCCGTAGTCCCGGAGGCCGAGGTTACCAAGCGCGCGCCGGGTGCTGGCGAACGGAGCGACAGCCGCCCCAAAGGGTCGGAGACGCTGCTGGCCGGTGCTGGGATGGCGACGAGCCAGGTCATGACAGCGCGCTCCCCATTGCACCTGTGCTAGGCGCGAGCGGCCTCTGAGCCGAGGCCGGTGGAGACCGGGGCCGCGAGCCTCCAGGGGGCTGACGCCGAAGCCACGAGCTCCGCCTCGCCTGGCTGGCCGTCAGGAGCCAGCACAGCCGTCCTGAACCTCGTAGTGCAGGACGTCCTGGACAAGTTTGCCACCCACAGTGCCACCCTCCTGAAGGCGAGGAGCAAGATGGCGGCGATGCAGACGTCTGTCCGGGTACGCTCTTGACTTTGCTTCTTCATTTTTGCAATCTTCAGTGGGGGCGCGCCAGCGCACCCACTGGGTGTAGCCCCCGATAACGGTGTCCTGGACTAGGGGGTACTATCCACGTCGTCTCCCGACCAGCTGGATCGGGCCAAAGACCCCCATGGCGGTTCACTATTGGGCCAGCTCAGACAGCCCATGCCGTATACAAGGAGGATTCTACAAGACTTGGCGCCCAAGACAAGGACTCCTCTAAACCCTAGGCCTACGGTGTATATATAAACCGAGGCCAGGCTAGTCAATAGACAATATCATATTCATTACTACAATCTCGTGGTAGATACATATACTCTGTACTACACCCATATGAATACAATCAAAAGCAGCATGTAGGGTATTATCTCATCAAGAGAGCCCGAAGCTGGGTAAAACCCCGTGTCCATGTTACCATCGCTCCCAGACGCCTAGCTTAGGACCCCTACTACAAGATACGCCGGATATTGAACCGACATTGGTGCTTTCATTGAGAGCCTGCTGGCGGTCACCACGGGGCGATGGGAATTCGGATCATGTTCGGCGCGATCTACGCATCGGAGCCGAGCTTTATGGTCGATGTCGGCATCTTTTGTCGCCGGCTCGACTGTCCACCTTGGCTTAACCAAGGACTGTGCCCTACCTCCGATCATCATGTTCGGACGAGGGCCTTCATCAACATCAACTCCGATCTCTATCATGATCATGGAAGAATCATCCATGGAGCTCGGGGGCTCAACGTCAACATTGCCCTCGGGCGACCGTGCTGTTTTTTCCGAACAACAAACTTGTATCCGCTGCCACCAAATCCTCGAGCATCACTTTGACAATTCCTTCGGTGGAGTTGTGCGAAATTAAGTGTAAAACAACCATGCCAAATTTTATCGAGTTCCGATGGAGGAATCTCTGGCAATCTACGATATACCGGAGCCCTGTCAAATCTGGACGGGAATCTGGACGAGTTTAGGGCGTGGTCTCCAGAGCCCAGCTTGGAGGTCCTTTGAAAGATCCAACCGTTCATCTGCTGAGGAATTCCCATATATACCACCCCTCCAAATTTTCAGCTTGATCCGACGGTTCAAACTCCGGGAACCTTCCGATGAGTGGACCAATTTTCGGATCTGTTTTCTACGCGAATACGAATCTGGCCCGAGTTCATGTTTCTTCATGAACGGAATATTGGACAACCCTTTTGAATTAATTTTTTTCTAGGGTATTGTGCGTTGTTTTTAAACACGTAGCCATAAAATTATAAGCCTCCTCCGAGGTTATCTTCACCATCACGCTGGTGTCAAACCAGTCCGGCAATATTGCTCCACGGCTGCCGACTTGCGCTAGACACGTCGCCGCTTTGTTGAGCCGAGCTCAACTTCTTCGATCATCATCTCGGCAAGCCGAACAAGAGTTCGGCATCACGAAGGATAAATCATCACCAACATCGCTGCCCCACGGATTACACGGAGCGGGCAAACCGGCATCGCCGCATGGTCACTTCATCAAGCCAGCATTGACCGCGTCACAAGTCACGACCTGCGTCAGCATGGCCGCACTGTTGCTTCTTCAAGCCGGTGTCCATCACGCCGACCTGCTTCAACACCTCGGCTGACATGGTAGCTGCAACGTCTCCTCACCGACCTGCTCCGTCACCTCGGCTGGACCGGGGACTTGGCTATTTCTTCATCAACATACTCCGGTGACTTCGGCGTCACCAGCCGACCAGCTTCGTCACGTTAGCTGGACCGAGGGCTTTGTCTCGGCAAGCCAACCTTCGCCAGCATCGCCATGCCGTCGCTTTATCGCCCATCAGGCAATGGGTGTGCAGATCGAGTCCCAATTTTGGGAGTCACCTTTCTTCGGATTGCTACAACAAATAAACCAGGTGCTATTTATCCTAGTAATTTTTGCTTGTTTGGGTTTATTTTTCCCAAGAAATTATTACTTTGGTTTGTTCCATCATCTGTATGCAGGTCTATCAAATGGTGGCCGCATTAACGACTGTCACATGGTGGTTCGGTAATGGACTTCGACTACGTCACGTGGTCTCTTCGGCAAGCCGACGCCGTCGTCCCAATCGGCGTAAATAGGCTCGCGTGATCACCTTGTTGGTCGTGTTGCCATACCGACGTGTTTGGTTGCCTCGGGGACTTTGGCATCGCTGAGAGAGCTCTACCTCATTGAGTGTTCGGCACACATGCCATATGTCTTTTATTACTCACTTTGCATAAATTATTAATTATGCAACATTTTTTTAAATTTATTATTATTCCTATTATCTCCGGCTTGCACTATTTTCTGTGCACAGATAAAGGATCCGGATCGGGCAGCACTGTCACCTCTACATACCGACGTACCACGTCACCTCGGCTGGACCAAGGGCTTCGTCATCACTTCATTCACCCATGCCGGGAACTTCGGCGTCACACTGCGGGCCTGCATTGGCCGTGCTATGTCGCCACTTCGGAGTGCCGAGCTCTTCGCTCCGCCACCTCGGGACCGGCTTGGGGGCTGGGACCTTGTCCCACCGTATGCTCGGGCCATGCATCGACACTGAGCACATTAACTAGCTAAGTTGCTTTTATGCTCAGAATTTTCAATTTTAAATTTTGTTCGGTTCGACCAAGCATTATACCTTTTTTGGCAAATCGTTGTTTGTGAAAAACTTCCTTGTCAAAACTTTGTTTGTGACACACAAATTCAAATACCCCGTTTGCTTGGAGGTTTCATTTATGAAGCCTTTCCTCTTGCATATGATTATACTTGTATGGCTGCGTTCCTTGTTTGTGTATTACGCCACAATATGCACCATGTTGACTTAAGTGTTCCGCAAGCTGGGTTGCCTTGCTCCTGTGTTTACCCCTACGTTCCCGATTGTTCGGCTAGGGAGTAAAGGGAGCACCTCTGCGATTGTCACGGCCGGGTCATCCGAGCTCGGACCTCAGATTGGGTGAAGCCGAAAGCTAGCGCTCTTATTGTTTTCAATTATGGTCGGCACACAACGGAACTCATGAGTACAAAAAATCTATCGCACAAGTCTTATAGTAACAATGAGCAACCGAAGAAAGGTATCAGTGGAGGTACTATTTTCTTCGAAGATGCTTCCTACACTTTGTCAGTAATATAGCATAAGTTCCCTGAGCGCGCTTTGTCTGTTACAGCCTTATGGCCTGATTGCCTGGTTATCGGAAACACCATCGATATTCTCGACAGGTGGAGTACATAACACTTTTCGGTCCTTGACCGAAGAGGGAGAAGCCGACGGTCAGTTAAGACGCGTTTAAAGTTCGGGTGAACACAGATATGATATAAGTACTTCCGTACATAAAATCATTACACATAAAATTCTTTTGCCCAAGTCACTCGGGGGCTCTTAAATTAGTATGAGCCATTTTATAATAAATGTTTTCTTCTTGGTCATTGCAAAATCTTTTTCTATCACTTCTTTTTTCGATGCGAGTGTGTGGTCAATAGCCGGGGAACCTAGTCTCTCTCTCAAAGCCGTTCGAGTTTAGTTCGCTAAACTGGCCTAACGAGCAGTACTCCGCCTTCGGGATATGAGGTTACAGCCGTGGGCTGACCCGCTTGAGGTCTTGAGATCGGATGTGTCATATTAATGCACGACAGAAGCACCCCCTTTTTGACCAATTTTCGGATTGGCACCAAACAGTTGATCTAATTCGGACGTCAAGTTTTTACTAAATTGTTGGGTTTTCCAAGCCTATGGCACTTTTAAACTATTTGTGTGTTTTCCGCATAAGTCTCGCAGTGCAACGCCGGACACCTTTAGAGATTCGGCGAAAACATTCTCGGATATTGCTATATATGCATCGGTTTCGAATTATGTCTTCGGTCAATAGTTGGGTTGCCCGGCTCCTGTGCTTGCCTCCTATGTTCCGCTTTGTTCAGCTAGGTGTGCAAAGGGAGAACCACTGTGATTGTGCTTCTAGCTCACATGGTTAAGCACTTCAGTGGAGAAAGCCGAAAACTGACTGTCACAATAAGCGTAAACTGGTCAGCGATCCGATGACTATGTTAAATGACATGCCATTCATAACATTGGCCGAAGTGTTTACGGCTTGACCTCGGCTGTCGCCGAACACTAACCGGGGGCTCGTAGCTAGCTTCCCCACTTTAAAGCTCCTATGACTAAGTGAAAGTTATAAAGCCCGCATATCTGATTGCCTCGTTTCCGCTAACACAACCGCCTTCGGGCATCGAGACGTCGGCTAAGGGTTGTTTTGTTATTGCGAAAACACCCCGCGTAGCATCTACAATGCGGCGGAAGCCGACGATGGGCCACTTTCAACTGACAAACGGTCGCAACGGAGTTTGTATTTAATATACAAAGGCTGCCTTCCGTAATCATCGTTATAAAGCCATACATATGCATCAATTTGACTTAAGATTTTGGCCAAGCTGGGTTGCCTGGCTCCTATGCTTACCCCTACGTTCCTGATTGTTCGGCTAGGCGGTAAAGGGAGCACCTCTGTGATTGTTACTACCGGGTCATCCGAGTTAGTACCTCAGACTGGGTGAAGCCGAAAGCTAGCAATCTTAAAGGATCACATTGGTCGGCAATGACGGAAGTAAAAATTTTGGTTCATTAATACCATAGAGTTCGGGAACTTTCGCCGAACTAAATCCTCAATATTTTCCTCCCATATTGATCGAAGGTGAGTTTTCATGATCATGATAAGCATGACGACCCAAAGAAAGGAACCGATAGCAGGACTATTTTCTTTGGAAGATGTTTCTTACGTTAAAACGTAATATAACATATCTCTCCGTGTACCTTTGTTTATAAAGCCGTATGACCGGATTGCCTTGTTTGCCGTAAAACTTTGCCCTTATAACGGCTTTATAAAGTAGGACAAACACTCCCCAGCTACTGGCCGAGGAGGTTGAAGCCGATGGTCGGTCAACAAAGTTTTGTACAATGCGGATTTGAGCATTAATGATGAAAAATACTTGGATACATAGAATCATTACACATAAAAATTGCGAGTAAAATCCATTTACTGCAATCCATCTTTTAAACCCCTTGGGGCCTACCTTGGCGAGCTCGGATTTCAACCAGCTCTAAACTCTTTTAAGATATCTTTATTCTCTTTCCGAGAAGTTTGTGTTAAACACAACAAAATTTTCTGTCAAATGGATATCGATCCTTAATTCGGCAACCCGTGCCCACATTAAGGCTTGGGGGCTACTGGGCTTTGCGCTCATTATTTACAAATATTAAAGGGGCACATTGATCCCCTGATCTGGTGTTGCCACCCGACCAGTGGCGCAGGGGCTACTGCATTGCCTATTCAATGCAGAAAATTCAAAGTGCTCAGTGTTCGGCATAACCGAACTATGACAAGTACGTCTTCGGACGATAATAAGTACCATATGGGAATTATCCGACATCAAGCTGATATATCGCGGCGACTTCTCATGACCCTCTCTCAGGGGCCCGTCCGCCGATCACTATTACCTCTAATATATTACACTGCGTTTCTATTCCTATGTATGCTGCCGAGCTAGGAGTTGATCCTCAGGCCGATTTCATGACCTGAGTCTCAGAAGCTACTAGGATCAGCGGTTTCATATTTTCCTTCAGGTGCATCTCGGATTTTAGGCCAACAGACACCTTGAGGGCTACTAGCAATACATGTTGACAGCAAATAAATTTACACGCATCGGAAATAAAATTCGTAAACAATCAGCCCAAGCCCAAGGTGGTGCATCACCTCAGAAGCAGTCCAGCATAAAGCTCGGATGCAAGTGGCTGGCTCTATAGAGGGCATTTCCGGCATTAAGCTTGGATAACTTCCTTTAAACTTCTTCAAACCAAGGTGATCTATGACACCTCGGACATAGTCCGGCACTGGAGCTTGGACATAGTCCGGCGTTGGAGCTCGGATACAGTCCCGCGCTGGAGCTCGGAAGCGGTCCGACGTTGGTGCTCGGCTACAAAAGATACCTCGAATGCAGTCCGGCGTTGGAGCTCGGATGCAAGAGGACACTGCCGCCCGGGAACAACTTCAAACCCGTGGTGTGGCGCAAAATTAACAGGGCATTGATAAAGGCCGGAAACTTAAAGGGGCTCCTCGGATACCTGACGTGTAAACTCTTCGGATGCACTTCGGTGATCCTCAAGATCGAAGATGAGAAAATTTGTTGAACCAGTTTTCAAGACCAACGACCGAAGATGAAGAATAGTTCGGAAGAATCGAGGAGCGTCCCCAACTTGAAGACCGGTTCAGGGGGCTACTGACGGTGTCCTGGACTAGGGGGTACTATCCACGTCGTCTCCCGACCAGCTGGATCGGGCCGAAGACCCCCATGGCGGTTCACTATTGGGCCAGCTCGGACAGCCCATGCCGTATACAAGGAGGATTCTACAAGACTTGGCGCCCAAGACAAGGACTCCTCTAAACCCTAGGCCTACGGTGCATATATAAACTGAGGCCAGGCTAGTCAATAGACAATATCATATTCATTACTACAATCTCGCGGTAGATACATATACTCTGTGCTACACCCATATGAATACAATCAAAAGCAGCATGTAGGGTATTATCTCATCAAGAGAGCCCGAAGCTGGGTAAAACCCCATGTCCATGTTACCATCGCTCCCAGACGCCTAGCTTAGGACCCCTACTACGAGATACGCCGGATATTGAACCGACACCCGAGTTCCAAGCCGGCTGCTAAGCAGGCGGGTTGGAACTTTAAGGCGTGTTTCTCACCGTTGGAACATCATTCTTGTTGCAGGACTCCCACAACCTGTGTGCGGCCGCCTTCAACTCCCAGAACTAGGCGCTCGCCACCTGGACCCGCGAGCTGCGGAAGAGCCAAGGTACGTATGCCAACTATCAGTGGGGGCGCGCAAGCGCACCCACAGGGTGTAGCCCCCGAGATTCGGGCCGACTGCTGAGCAGTCAGGCCGAATCTTCCCGGCGACTTCTTGTCTTCATTGATGTTGATGATTCTTCTTTGTCTTTGTAAAGGGCGGAGCCGCGTGGGCCAGCTTCATCTGCGGAGCCGCGTGCATGAGCTTGAGGGCCAGCTTCAGGCCAAGGACCTGGAGCGCAGCCAGGCGGCTGCGGAGCGCAACCGGCTCGAGAAGGAGCTGGCTGACCAGGCGACCCGGCATACGGAGCATGTCCGGCAGCTGAAGGACGGGGAGGAGCTCCTCAAGGCCGAGTTCGAGTCTCAGCGCTCGGGCTGGGCCGAGAAGGATAAGTACCTATTGGAAGGCTATGAGGTGATCGACGGTCTGCTCGAAGGTAACACTTCTTGCTTTCTTGCTTGATTTGTTGCCGGCTACCGTTGGAAGCCGGCCTCTTATTCCTTTGCTTTCTTTTTTAGCAGAGTACTTCCCGGACCACACCGGTGCCATCGGGCAGGCGATTGAGGCACGACGCAAGTAGCGGAGGCAAGTGGGCGAGGAGATCGCACCTGACCGGCCCTGGAACTTGGGCGAACAGTTCCGGGCCGTCCAGCTACGCCTGCACCGGTCCGGCAGCTGCTCCTCCGGTTTCAGCATGTCGGGTCATGGGTCTTGTAAGGGCTCTGGACGGGTGTGCAGGTCCCCCGGACTCCCGGCCGTACTGCTGACTAGTTGGAGGTCGCTTGGGAGCGGCTCGACGCCTGGAAGGGTGCCACGGCACGGGCCGGCGCCAAGGTGACACTGGAGTTTGTGAAGGCATGGTACCCAGGCGTGAGCATGGCTCAGCTGGCCACCTTTCGCCAGGAGGCGGCACCAAAGCTGGAGGCGGAGCGTGAAGGGATTGTCGTCCACGCGGCAGCCCTCGCCGAGTACACCGACGGTGACGTCTTCATCCCGGAGCGGGCAGAAGACGGCACAGAGGTGCCACCTTCCTGGTTCGGGCTGAACTCAGACGAGGAGGAGGACCCGGCGGAGGAGATTGCTTCTAGCAATGAGGCCGCGGAGGAGGACGAGGACGAGGAAGGCGACGGCGATGCACCAGATGATGGAGCAACCAGTCGGAACCGGACCGATCCGGCCTCGGCCAGCGAGCAGCAGGAGACCACATCGGCCGCTGCCGCCAACCAGACCAGGGCCAGCCAGCCGGAAGCCCCGCTAGCCGGTGCTGCAGCCACCGCCGACTCGTCTGAGCAGCCCGTGGTTCCTTCGACCTAGGCCTTTATCTGTTTAAGCTTTTTCTATCTTGTGCTCAAGAACAAGTTAATTATGCGCAGTTTCGCCCACTGGGGGTGTATTTAAAAACATGATGGATGCCGGCTGCGAGCCTTTTGTGATGTAAATAAATTTATTTTCCCCACATGCTTGTGTGTTTTGCCGAGTTCTGACCCGATTTTTCCTTTGCTTTCTTTGGCTTTTTCCTTTGCCGTCTTCCTTTGGCTGCCGCCCTGCCAGCCGGACAGCCGTGCTGCGGTTTGTGGCCAGGTCAGGGACTTGGCCGTTTAGATTAGGCAAGTTACTTCAGCCCCTTAAAGCGTAGCCAGTTAAGCAAGAAGCCGGCCGACCGGCTGCTGGGCAGCCAGACGGGGGAGGCGAGAGGCCGGCTTGGCCTGCGTTGGTGTTTTTCCTTAGTCGTTTTTTGTGTGGACATCGTTTCCGGCCTTTGGCTCTTGCCAGCCGGACAGTCACGCTGCGAGCTGTGGCTGGGGCGAAGAGAGGGCTTTGGCATCGACACACTACTGAGCCGACTTCGGATGGTACCAACTTGGGCCAAATCGGCGAGCCCCCGGGCCGGCTGACCGGAACCAGGAAGGGCGAAAGAATGAATACTCATACATAGGTGAAGCTTATCATATAGATAAAAAGGTAGCCCCCGAGTGTGCCTCGAGGTACCTGTTGTCCTTACTTAGTACAAAAGATAGCGTGGTACATATACTGCATCAACTCTAAAATGGGCGGAGAAGGTTCGCGTTCCATGGGCGCTTCGACTCTTGGCCGGTTGTGTCCCTCTTGCATGCCCTGGGCTTCTGTGCGTCGATGAGGTAGTAGGAGTCATTGCCCAGGGCCTTGCTGATGATGAAAGGCCCCTCCCAAGGAGCCGAGGGCTTGTGCTGGTCAGTTGTTCTCTGGATCAGTCGGAGCACAAGGTCGCCCTCGCGGAAAGCACGCAGCTTAATCTTCTTGTTGTAGTAGTGACGCAGGCTTTGCTGGTAGATGGCGGACCAGCAGAGTGCTAGCAGCCGGGCCTCTTCGAGCAGGTCGACGCCGTCTTCATGTGCCTCCTTTGCTTCCGCCTCCGTGTACAGGGTGACGCGAGGCGAGTCGAACTCGATATCCGTTGGGATGATAGCCTCGTTCCCGTACACGAGGAAGAAAGGTGTGAAGCCAGTTGATCTATTTGGCGTAGTCCGAAGACTCCAAAGGATGGCTGGCAGCTCCTTGATCCAGCAGCCGGCCGAGCGCTCCAGTGGCTCGACCAGCCGTGGCTTGATGCCAGATAGGATGAGGCCGTTTGCTCGCTCCACCCGGGTGAGCAACCGATGCGAGGTCCAGTCGGATGCCCTGCGTCACGCAGAAGTGGGCCAAGGCGCCTTTGGCGAAGTTCGTGCCGTTGTCGGTGATGATGCTGTGCGGGATGTCGTATCAGACGGTGATGTCCGCGATGAATGTGACGGCCGTGGGACCGTTCAGCTTCTTGACTGGCCTCGCCTCAATGACTTTGTGAAGTTGTCCACGGCAACCAGCAAATGGGTCATGCCGCCGCGTGCTATCTTGAATGGGCCCACCATATCCAACCCCCATACGGTGAACGGCCAAGTGATGGGAATGGTCTTGAGTGCAGAAGCCGGCAGGTGTTGTGTTAGTGCATCTAGTGCCCCTTAGTGATTTTGGTGTATTGAAGACTTATAGGTTAAGAGACTAATGTGTTTGTGGGTGTACACATGTACTATAAGTCTATGAGGAGCCTGATATTGACAGTGAAAGTCGACCCCTAAAAATGAATGTCTTCAATTGAAGACTTTGGTTTTCTTGAAGACTTTGAAAGTGAGGAAATTGGTGTGACCTAGAAGAGTTGATATTTATGCGAGGATTATGAAGCATGAAGACTTTTGTTTTCATAGTTTCATTTTCTCTTTCTTGAGTCATAGGAAACACCGTACTATTAAAGGGGGTCGAGGTAAAACTAAGGAAAAGTTTCCAAGTGATGCTCATCTCAAAATCCTACACCTACCCAATCCTTTCGAGTGAAGCCATTGGAAATCTCATGCAGTTCAGTCAATTTATTCAGTGATATAGATGAAGATCTTCTGGTCTCTGAGGAATTTGTTTTGACTGAGGAGTTAGGAATTCGCCAGTGCAGATTGCCTACAAGTGAGGAACATGATAGCCCTGAGGAATTTGACACTCAAATTTCCGACCGTTGCTGTGCTAAGCGCCAGCTGTACCAGAATATCTACCCACCTAATGGTCATATCATTGAAGGGCATTTATGTCTTATCATGTCGGGCTGCTCCCTAGGCTATAAATAGATGCCCCCTACAACCACTAGTTGGTTGGCTGCTCCGAGAGAAACTGACACTTGTCATTGAGAGCATCCCATCCTCCAAGGACTTTGAGCAAAAATCATCAGTGAGGAAAACCCAAACCCAAACACCTACAAACCCAAAGTGATTGAGCATCACTGAAGAGATTGTTCCTGTGTGGAGCCAATGCTTGTTACCTGTGAGGACTGTACATCCTCCAGACGGTTAGGCGCCATGGTCTAGAGCATCCAAGAGGAAATTGTGGATCGCCAAGTGACCGAGTCTGTGAAGGTTTGGAAGTCACCTAAAGACTTACCACGAGTGATTGGGTGAGGTTTGTGTGATCTTAGCTCAAGGAGAATATGGTGAGGACTGTGTGTCCGGGACCGTGTGTCCTCAGGTTTAAATACCTAGCCTCTCCAACCAGACGTACGACTATCACAGCAGTTGGAACTGGTCTACCAAATCATTGTCTTCACCAAGCTACTAGTTCTATTTCCACAACCCTTTCATTTCCTCATTCATGTGTTGATGTACTTGATCGTTACTGTTTGAAGACTTTGACTGAAGACTTCCTCAATTTACTCAATCCTAATTCTTCAGTCACTTTGTCTTCAGCTACTTGTGCTCTGTGCTATCACAACCCTAGGATAATGCTTGTAATTAGTGGAATTGCATCCATGCATCATGTTTAAATTCCATTTAAATTTGAAATGGGGATGTTCAACCCTAGCACCAGATGAATCTCAACTAGGTTCAAATTCAAATATTTTCAATGAACCCAAAGTGCCTCCAGAAAAGTTCATGATTTTTTATGAAGGTGTAAGCCTCTGCCAAAAATGATGAACATATTTCTAGGACATTCTGGATTTTTGAATTAACTCATATTGTATTTGAATTGGGGCATTTAAATCGTGTAAATATTTTAAATGCTCTAATAATTCTGAAACTAGTTGAGGGCTGTTGGGAATAATTTCAACAGTGCCCACAAATATTTTCAGGAGTTTTAAAAATGGTTTAGTATTTTTACTAAATCAAAACAAACAGAATAAATAGAAACCAGAAAGAATTAGAAAAGAGAAAGAGAGAGAAGGACTCACCTGGGCCACTTACCTGGCCTGACACTGTGCTGGCCCAGCCCACTGGCGCCTGCCAGTCGTCTTCTCCACCGCGCTAGGAGGACAGCGCGTGTGGCCGACGCGCGTGAGCACGCGCCTCGCCACCTCCTGCTTGGCGCTTCGCCCTGGGCCTCTCCGGATGAAGCCACGCAACCCCTGGAACCCCCTCGGCCTCTCCCTCATGGTCCTCCCCTCCTCTGCTCTCTCACTCACACGCACCCGAGCGGCCCCATCGCCGCCATCCACCGCTCGCATAGCCACCGGCCTCCCCTACGCCCCTAGACACGCCCCTGAGCTCTGTGACGACGTCCTCGTCCTCTCCACTAAGTCAGGCAACGCCGGGTGCCCGGGAACGCCGCCACCACCGTCGTCTTCAACTCCGGCATCCAAGATCACCGGCAATGCCCCGACGTCGTCCGACGTCCTCCGAGCCCATGGAGACGCGTGCTGCAACCGCTGTGAGCTCACGGACCGACCCCCTCCTCTGCTCGCGCTCATACTCTAGCTCCGTTCCCCACCTCCGCCGAAGCTCGCCGCCACCATGGCCGATGAGCTCGATGCCCCTGAGCTCGCCCGCTCGCCCCAGCATCACCAACGTGCTCGCCGCGTTCGTGTGAACCCGCAGCACCCACGGGTTTGCCCTGTCGTGCCCTGCAGCGCCATCTCCGTCGTTGCCCGAGCTCCGGTCGCCGCCTCGCTCGCTGCCGTCGCCAAGTCCAGCCTTTCCAGCACGAACTGATGCCACGGTTCGATGCGCGCACACTCCAGCTACGCATAGATGCCCTCAGCCGCTGTTTTGGTCGCCGGAGCGCGAAACCCGCGCCGCTCCGCCGCGTTCGGTCGTCGCCGGCTTCTAAACGCCGGTGATTTGACCCCTAGCCCTGGTCAAAGTTAGATTAGTGACTAACCTAACCCCTAATTAGTTAGTTAACTAGTTGCGTCACTGACATGTGGACCCCACACATCAGGTTTGACCTGGACCGCCCTGTTGACCTACTGACGTCACAGTGACGCAGTAAAGAATTTTCCGGATTTAAACTTCTTCAGAAAATTCCAGAATTTGTTATAAACTTCAATAAATCATAGAAAATAATCTATAGCTCAGAATGAAAAGATTTTTATATGAAAAATGATCAGAAAAATCCAATCTATCCATTGGTACTAGTTTCATGCATGTTTAAATAACTTAACCTTGCTGTATAGAACAAAACATGGAAATGCACATTATGAATTCATAATTTGAGTTTGAAGTTGAACCTTTGGTTCAAAATAACGCAGACCCCTCTGTTTGTAGTTGCATTAGCTAAACACACTCATTTTGCCATGTCACATGCATGCATCATATTGTTGCATATTGCCATGTATTGATTGTGTTACCGGTGTGATCTCCGTGGTAGGTTCTGCTCTCGAGGATATCCCCGAGTATCCAGTTCAAGGGTAGTACCCCTCGACCACTCTATCAGGCAAGCAACCCCATTGATCATCTCGATACAATTCCATCTTCTCGCTCCTGCTCTCATTTACTGCATTAAGACAACAACGTTTCAAACTGCTGTGTGCTGGGTTAGTTGAACCCATTTCCTCTGCATGACCTGTCTTTGCCACAGTAACTAGATGAAACCCACTAGCATGTGTAGGAGTTGATTGAGCCATGTTTGTGTTTCCTACCATGCTATGCCTGCTATGCTTAGAGTCATGTCAAGTCTGGTTCATCAGGGTGATGGGCTAGAGTGAAATGGTTGTGTCGGTGATGAGAGTCAAGTGTTGAACATGTTTTGGTAAATGTATCGATGAGAGGCCATGTAGGAGTACATGGTGGGTTGTTTCATTGGAACCGCCCCTAAGAACTGAGATTTGTATGTGTGATTTAAGATCAGCTACTACCATGCATTGGTCCCGAAACCAATGGACCCTCTCGACTTATTAACCGCCCTTGTCCTCTGTCCAGGAGTTGCAAGTAGTTTTTGGTGTTTGTAGTATACTGGAGGCCGTGCGCAACGCTGACCCTAGGGGTGGGCTGTGATGCGGTAGGTACGTGGCCCGGTGTACCGAGACGCCCGTTTGGTGCCTCAGGAACCCTGTACACATCGTTTGGGGCCGTTGAGGACACCCCGGCCGGATCTCCTTGCAGATGGAACCCGAATAGGCAATAAACCTGGACTAGGGACTCGTGTGTTTAGTGAGGTCGTGGCTGACACCCTCGCCGGGCTTCCGCTTGAAGGTTGCCGATTACATGTCGTGTAAGCGGCGATAAGTGGTGGAAGTGTGTGTGAAGAAGTACACCCCTGTAGGGTTAACATCATCTATTTGAATAGCCGCGTCCGCGGTAAAGGACTACTTGGTTGCCTATACAGTTCATAGACAAGTTAATGGATACTCCTAAAAGCCTCAAGACAAGTGTGAGTGCCGTGGATGGCCCTCTCGTAGGAAGACGGGAGAGGATCCGGGGTAGAGTATTGTTGTGGTGATTAGTGGACTCATGTGCGAAAAATCATTTACAAGATACTGTCAAATGTAGGGTAGAATAGCCAAGAGTCAAAGCTCGCTTGCTGCAATAAACTCCACTACCCTTGTTGATAATGTTGCATGTATGTAGGATCTGGTGTAAGTCTTGCTGAGTACCTCTGTACTCATGTTTGCTTAATAAACTATTGCAGAGGAGAACACCACCCCCTCCGATGGGTTCTATGTAGATCTCGATGTTGACGAGTGACTTGCCACCCAGGTGCTGATCGTGAGCCGTGAAGGGCCTCATAGATAGACAGGCTTCGTCAAGCCTTCTTGCTTTCTAGTTGTCTGTACTCAGACAAGTTTGCTTCCGCATGTGCTTGTATGTTTGTATGACTTGAGTGTTGGGTCGTGTGACCCCTACCTGTATGGATATGTTATGTATGGCTCAACGGAGCCTTTTAAATAAAGTACTTTGAGTTGTAGAGTTTTGTTGTGATGCCTTGTTGTATTTGCACATATCGAGCATATTGTGTGTATGATTTGAAATGCTTGGTATGTGTGGGATCCGACAACCTAGTTCTTTATTCTTGGTAGCCTCTCTTACCGGGAAATGTCTCCTAGTGCTTCCACTGAGCCATGGTAGCTTGCAACTGCTCCAGAACACCTAGGCTGGCCAGCATGTGTCCTTCTTCGTTCCTGTGTCTGTCCCTTCGGGGAAATGTCACGCGTTGTTCCTTTAAGTCCTTGTAGCTTGCTACGACTTGGGTCCATACATTGATGACCGACACGTTCGTTGCTGGGTCATGTATGCCTGTCCCTATAAGTTAGTGCCACTTTGGATTCACGACTAGTCATGTCGGCCCGGGTTTTTTGTCATATGGATGCTAGCGACACTATCATATACGTGAGCCAAAAGGCGCAAACGGTCCCAGGCCAGGTAAGGTGGCACCCGTGGCAGTACCGTACATGAGGCCGCAAAGTGATATGATGTGTTACATGCTAGATCGGTGTGACTTAGGATCAGGGTCCTGACAGCGTTGGTATCAGAGCATGACTGCCTGTAGGATTACCTAGCCAAACTGGTCGAAGTCGAGTCTAGAAATGCTTTTGTTATACAGGGGAATTGATTATGGAAGGGAACGTATGGCTCTTTTTACTCCTTTACCTTATGCCTTTCTGATCCGAGTCATCTTATCTTTCCTACGGGGTTAAGGAACTAGGCTTTCTATTCTTTCTATCAGGATCACATGTTACTAATCTGTAGACTTATAGGATTGTTGGATTCAAGCCTCAGTTCAGTTCCTATTATTTCCGTGTGTTGACAGTTGATCTCGGAACCTTGATATTACGATGTTGAGTGGCCATGCCACTATTTTGCAGGATGTCTCAAATCTTTTGAGCATTTACAGCCGTTATGCTGTTTGATTCATCCCAGGTTTCTAAATAGTCCGATGCATTTGCAAATCCTTTCTTCCCGTTCCCGATGTCCCTTTGGGCCAGATTAACCACACTAACCAGTGTGTTGAGGTACTTCATTGCCTCGGTATACATGTTGGAGATATTATTATGACCCTAGGTGTCTTAGAGAATCACCTAGTAATCTAGCCATGTTTTGTGTTCCCAGTATGATGATTCTGGCCATCATTCTCGAAAGCATCCCGTGATACCATATAGTTAGTAGGCATTCTATTCCTGGGTTCTTGAACTCGAGATTCACCCTACTTACTTCATGTTGATAGTGTTTGCTAGTTCCTTTAGGATATTAGTAACCTTTGTGATAGTCCTCGAGGTCCGTGGTATATCATTCTTCCAGTACCATGAACCATCATCGGCAGAAGTTCTTTTGAACCAAAAGATCACAACCAGAGTGCTCTTGATGAGTTTTTGATTCTATATTGTGAACCTACCAGTCCTACCCTTCGTCATGGGTTATCCAGAAGAAATATGTTGAGCTCTATTCGACATGTTAATCTATGCATCCACAACTCAGAAAATCATATGTTCCTTTGAGTTGCCCCTCTTTAGTTGTGTTCTGATCTCCGTCTATCAAGTGATAGTCAGGAGTAGTAGTGCAGTCGTGTTCATAGATGCCTATTATTCATGTGGTCCGTCAAGCCATTCTACTCCAGAATGACTAGGAGAAACAAACTCCAGTACCTCGTCCATCTCTGGGATTGGGTCAAAGCAGGTGTATTCCGCAGATCAAAATGCCAATCCAGCTTTTGATCTGTTCTACCTTGGAGTGTTGCCTCTTTATGTCAGAAATGTCATGGGAATTGCACCACCTATTATGACCTCTTGATGCAGTGATACTTCTCGCCATCATTATTCATTCCTCGTTCCATGTGTTGTTGCAACCAGAATGCCGACAAGTGAGTTGTGATGTGTGAAATCAATACTCCTAGCAACCTCGTTGCTTGGTAGTTAATGGACAATACTCTCATTCTTAGTGTGCTAGTTACTGAATCATCATCCTAAGATTGATCGTGCTACCTAGTCCTTATTTCTGGTGCACTCTTTGATCAATGAGTTAGGATTGTGTTAATCCCTCGCTCTTTTGATTGTATCGTCTTGCCCTAAAAAACAAAATTGTTCTCGAGCTTAATAACATGTCGGTGGTTCGTGATTTGCCAAATATCTTCTTGGAAGTATCACCAGGTTGTCCCCTGACCGATATGTTGAGTTCGTGATCAAGTTGGTTTTCCAATAAACCACTCCTTCTCCAAGAAGCTGTGTTGGATACTCCTGAGCTAGTTGGTTAAGCCAAACAACAACTTGAAGAGTTGGAAGATAAAAGTTTGTCCCACTTAGTTCATCTCTAAGGGATATCTTCTATGTGTGTGTGTTGAAGAAAGATGATATCTTCATCAAGTGGTCCTCGTGATCATTTATTGGATCTATTGTCTTGTCCAAACTTTGATTTGGGTGTGGGTTATCCTCAAATCAAATCAGAACCAACGATGTTCGTAATGTTGTCTTACTCGTGGTTGTTTCCTCGAGCATACAACATTATATCTTGTGGGTCTGACCAATGCATACACCATCTATATGGAAATCTCGATAAATTTATGTTGAGCCCATCGACAACATCCTTGTCCTCTCCATGATTTTGTTGGACATTAAGCTAACATGGAAACTTTTGTAAGCATTATCTTCATGTCCCGTTCGTGAAGAATATGTTTGGATGAAAGAAGTGATTTCCTCCATACGTGCATTCGATGCAAGTTGCCGCTGTGAATTAGAGAAAGTTTATTTTTTGCCTCCTCTGGAATCATCCCAAGTTAGTCATGCATGTGTGAAGTATTCTATGGTTTGATAGACTGATCATCTCCATTCCATATGTATTCCCCAGCACACCAAGCCACTGATTGATTTGTTCAAGGAGAAGAAGTACCTGCATAAGAGCTAATCATATGACTTATGTAAGGACTTTTTATCCGCAATGATGGTTCCCAACCAGAACTCAGTAGTGTTTTGTTGTAAGACTACCATGTGGTCATGCTTGTCTGGGACAGCATGTTCACATGTGTGTAGTAGAGCTAGATCATGCTTTGGAGCTTGCTACCATAGTTCATCTCCCGTGAATCTCGCAACGTCATCTCGTCGATTTGTGTTGCAATCTTTCCTTTTCACACATGCTGTCTAAAATATCCTGTTACCAACCAGATCTGAATCTCAGGCAGATACGATGTTGGAACATTCCCAACATTTGCATTTTGTTCCTAGCTTGCACCGCCATTGTGCCAATTTCCCATGGGCTGCCTTCTCAGCAGTTGTTGTCCAAGATCATCTTCAAAGTGGACTTACCATGGGTCCCATCCATTTCCAATGATAAGCAAAAATCATCCATTGCGTTGTCCACAACAAGCTAGTCCACATCATCCATTTTAGTCTGAGTATGCCATTATTCCGAACTCCTTCGAGCGATCGATTGAGATTTGCCTTAGGCTGGTGTAGGGATTTTCAATGATCTAGATATCAAAAGTAATTCTTTTTGCCACTTAAGGGAAAAATCCAACGAGTCACCTCCCCTAAGGTGCCCGTTATGGAATCATGGCAATCTATCTCCTCGCTACTCTGACACATACTCGCCATCTACTGAAGTGTGTAATTGTTGCCCACCAACTTGAACCTTCGTCATCTGTTTCCTCCATCCCACTTGATGTGTGTTTCGTGTTTCAACTCAAGAGATGCTCCCACTTTTCATTCCATGAGTTGATCGTGTATCGCTTGATCCTTGTGAAGATCGAATTCTGTAGAGTTTCCTCTCTTCCGTCGTCATAGTCGGATGAAGATCTCGAAAGCAAGGGCGTCAAGATCAATTTGAAGCAATGATTCAACATCTTCGAGAGGGGAAATTTGAATCATGAAGTTTGTGTTAGCTTTGTGTCCCCTCTGTCTCTTTACCTCACGTCTTGAATCTCGGGACGAGATTCTTGTTTATTGGGGGTGAGTTGTCACAGCCCTAGGATAATGCTTGTAATTAGTGGCATTGCATCCATGCATCATGTTTAAATTCCATTTAAATTTGAAATGGGGGTGTTCAACCCTAGCACCAGATGAATCTCAACTAGGTTCAAATTAAAATATTTTTAATGAACCCAAAGTGCCTCCAGAAAAGTTCATGATTTTTGATGAAGGTAAAAACCTCTGCCAAAAATGATGACCATATTTCTAGGACATTCTGGATTTTTGAATTAACTCATATTGTATTTGAATTGGGGCATTTAAATCCTATAAATATTTTAAATGCTCTAATAATTCTGAAACTAGTTGTGAGGGCTGTTGGGAATAATTTCAATAGTGCCCACAAATATTTTCAGGAGTTTTAAAAATGGTTCAGTATTTTTATTAAATCTAAACAAAACAGAATAAATAGAAAACAAAAAGAATTAGAAGAGAGAGAGAGAAGGACTCACCTGGGACACTTACCTGGCTTGCCACTGTGCCGGCCCAGCCCACTGGCGCCTGCCAGTCGTCTTGTCCACCGCGCCTGGAGGACAGCGTGTGTGGCCGACGCGCACGAGCACGCGCCTCGCCACCTCCTGCTTGCCGCTTCGCCCTGGGCCTCTCCGGATGAAGCCACGCAACCCATGGAACCCCCTCGGCCTCTCCCTCATGCTCCTCCCCTCCTCTGCTCTCTCACTCACACGCACCCGAGCGGCCCCATCGCCGCCGTCCACCGCTCACATAGCCACCGGCCTCCCCTACGCCCCTAGACACACCCCTGAGCTCTGCGAAGACGTCCTCGTCCTCTCCATCGAGTCAGGCAACGCCGGGTGCCCGGGAACACCGCAACCACCATCGTCTTCAACTCCGGCCTCCGAGATCGCCGGCAATGCCCCGACGTCGTCCGACCTCCCCCGAGCCCACTGAGACGCGTGCTGCAACCGCTGTGAGCTCACGGACCGATTCCCCCTCCTCCCCTGCTCGCGCTCATACTCTAGCGCCGTTCCCCACCTCCGCCGAAGCTCGCCGTCGCCATGGTCGACGAGCTCCATGCTCCTGAGCTCGCCCGCTCGCCCCAGCATCACCAACATGCTTGCCGCGTTCCTGTGAACCCGCAGCACCCACGGGCTGGCCCTGCCGTGCCCTGTAGCGCCATCTCCGCCGTTGCCCGAGCTCCGGCCGCCGCCTCGCTCGCCGCCGTCGCCAAGTCCGGCCTCCCTAGCACGAACTGATGCCACGGTTTGATGCACGCACACTCCAGCTACGCATAGATGCCCTCGGTCGCTGTTTTGGCTACCGGAGCGCGAAACCTACGCCAGTCCGCCGCGTTTGGTTGTTTCCGGCGTCTAAACACCGATGATTTGACCCCCAGCCCTGGTCAAAGTTAGATTAGTGACTAACCTAACCACTAGTTAGTTAGTTAACTAGTTGAGTCACTAACGTGTTGACCCCACATGTCAGGTTTGACCTGGACCGCCCTGTTGACCTGCTGACGTCACAGTGACGCAGTAAAGAATTTTCTGGATTTAAACTTATTCAGAAAATTCCAGAATTTGTTATGAACTTCAATAAATCATAGAAAATAATCTATAGCTCAGAATGAAAAGATTTATATATGAAAAATGATCAGAAAAATCCAATCTATCAATTGGTACTGGTTTCATGGATGTTTAAACAACTTAACCTTGCTGTATAGAACAAAACATGATAATGCACATTATGAATTCATAATTTGAGTTTGAAGTTGAACCTTTGGTTCAAAATAACTCAAACCCCTCTGTTTGTAATTGCATTAGCTCAACACACTCATTTTACCATGTCATATGTATGCATCATATTGTTGCATATTGCCATGTATTGATTGTGTTACCGGTGTGATCTCCGTGGTAGGTTCTGCTCCCGAGGATATCCCTGAGTATCCAGTTGAAGGGCAGTGCCCCTCGACCACTCTATCAGGCAAGCAACCCCATTGATCATCTCGATACAATCCCATTTTCTCGCTCCTGCTCTCATTTACTGCACTAAGACAACAATTTCAAACTGCTGTGTGCTGCGGTAGTTGAACCCATTTCCTCTGCATGACCTGTCTTTGCCACAGTAACTAGATGAAACCCACTAGCATGTGTAGGAGTTGATTGAGCCATGTTTGTTTTTCCTACCATGCTATGTCTGCTATGCTTAGAGTCGTGTCAGGTCTGGTTCATCTGGGTGATGGGCTAGAGTGAAATGGTTGTGTCGGTGATGAGAGTCAAGTGTTGAACATGTTTTGGTAAAGGTATCGATGAGAGGCCATGTAGGAGTACATGGTGGGTTGTTTCATTGGAACCGCCCCTAAGAACAGACATCTGTATGTGTGATTTAAGATCAGCTACTACCATGCATTGGGCCCGAAACCAATGGACCATCTCGACTTATTAACTGCCCTTGTCCTCTGTCCAGGAGTTGCAAGTAGTTTTTGGTGTTTGTAGTATACTGGAGGCCGTCCGCAGCGCTGACCCTAGGGGTGGGCTGTGATGCAGTGGGTACGTGGCCCATACTGAGAGGCCCGTTTGGTGCCTCGGGAACCCTGTACACATCGTTTGGGGCCGTTGAGGACACCCCGGCCGGATCTCCTTGCGGATGGAACCCGAATAGGCGATAAACCTGGACTAGGGACTCGTGTGTTTAGTCAGGTCATGGCCGACACCCTCGCCGGGCTTCCACGTGAAGGTTGCCGAGTACATGTCGTGTAAGCGACGATAAGTGGTGGAAGCGTGTGTGAAGAAGTACACCCCTGCAGGGTTAACATCATCTATTCGAATAGCCGCATCCGCGGTAAAGGACTACTTGGTTGCCTATGAAGTTCATAGACAAGTTAATGGATACTCCTAAAAGCCTCAAGACAAGTGTGAGTGTCGTGGATGGCCCTCTCGTAGGAAGAAGGGAGAGGATCCACGGTAGAGTATTGTTGTGGTGATAGAGGACTCATGTGCGAAAAACCATTTACAAGATACTGTCAAACGTAGGGTAGAATAGCCAAGAGTCAAAGCTGGCTTGCTGCAATAAACTCCACTACCCTTGTTGATAATGTTGCATGTATGTAGGATCTGATGTAAGTCTTGCTGAGTACCTTTGTACTGATGTTTGCTTAATAAACTGTTGCAGAGGAGAACACCACCCCCTCCGATGGGTTTTATGTAGATCTCGATGTTGACGAGTGACTTGCCACCCAGGTGGTAATTCTGAGCCGTGAAGGGCCTTGTAGATAGACAGGCTTTGCCAAACCTTCTTGCTTTCTAGTTGTCTGTACTCAAACAAGTTTGCTTCCGCATGTGCTTGTATGTTTGTATGACTTGAGTGTTGGGTCGTGTGACCCCTACCTGTATGGATATGTTATGTATGGCTCTCCGGAGACTTTTAAATAAAGTACTTTGAGTTGTAGAGTTTTGTTGTGATGCCATGTTGTATTTGCACATATCGAGCATATTGTGTGTATGATTTGAAATGCTTGGTATGTGTGGGATTCGACAACCTAGTTGTTTATTCTTGGTAGCCTCTCTTACCCGGAAATGTCTCCTAGTGCTTCCACTAAGCCATGGTAGCTTGCTACTGCTCCGGAACACCTAGGCTGGCCGGCATGTGTCCTTCTTCGTTCCCGTGTCTGTCCCTTCGGCGAAATGTCACGCGTTGTTCCTTTAAGTCCTTGTAGCTTGCTACGACTTGGGTCCATACGTTGATGACCGACACGTTCGTTGTTGGGTCATGTATGCCTGTCCCTGTAAGTTAGTGCCACTCTGGATTCATGACTAGTCATGTCGGCCCGGGTTCTTTGTCATATGGATGCTAGTGACACTATCATATACGTGAGCCAAAAGGCGCAAACGGTCCCGGGCTAGGTAAGGTGGCACCCGTGGGAATACCGTGCGTGAGGCCGCAAAGTGATATGATGTGTTACATGCTAGATTGGTGTGACTTAGGATCGGGGTCCTGACATGTACTTGTTTCATTTCATTATGATGACTGTGTTGCTGCTCTGTTTCACTTGCACCTGAGTACTTATTCCGCTGCTAGTTGTTTGTGACTTAGGAAATTCCTCGCCTTGAATTTCCTCGGGGACGAATTTGTAAAAATCTCCTATTCACCCCCCTCTCGTCGATATAACGCACTTTCAATTGGTATCAGAGCAAGGTACTCCCTTGTTCTGTGTGAGTTTGGTTTAACCACCTGGAGTTTTAGTTATGTCGACCGCAGGAATGAAGAAAGTGACATGCCCCATCTTTGACGGTCACGATTATCGCAAGTGGAAGGCCATGACGAGGAAGCGCCTCATGGCAATGAACAACAAGCTGTGGACCGTCACTGAGATTGGCCTTACCGATCTATGCAAGATGGCGGATGCTGATGATATTCGCAAGTACACTTGACTTGACATCATGGCGAAGGACAACATCTGTTCCTGCCTATCCAGAAATCAGTTCAGGCTCATTATGCATCTCTGCAATGCTAAGCTTATCTGGGACCGAATCTCTGACGTCTATGAAGGTCATCGAACTTGTCATGATCCCTGTTTTGAGGATTTCAAGGAATCACTCAAAACGATGACTTTCGAACCTGAACCATCATCTTCTGCACCATGCCTCATGGAAAAAGGTGCCAAGGTAACCGAATGTTCCTCATCTGAGTCTAGTGATGATGAATTTGATGATGATTTTGGACCCAGCTATTCCAAGCTTGCCACTATTGCCACTAAATGACAAAAAGCTTTGGAAAAGGTTCAAAACATGCTAGACAAAAGCGATGACCTGTTCGGTGAAGAAATGGATCGAACTCAAACTCTGACTGAAAATCTTCAGAGACTTCAGTCTAAGTTTGATAACCTTCAGAGTCATCATAACACTCTCTTAGCTGATCATGAGAAACTTTCTTATGAATTTCTTCAAAGAAAGCAAGATCTTGAGAAGCTAAGGGTGAGTTATGAAGACCTTCGGAAGGAACGTGATTCATTGCTTGCTCAACAGATCAATTCCGCTCAGGATGAATTCATTCCACCATGTTTGAAATGCATTGAAAGTGAATCTGCTAATTCTTCACCTGAATGTTCAAATGCTTCTATTGCTGCAAATTCTTCAACTGTCTCTGTGGTCACAAATTCCTCATCTGAGGATACCACAAGTATCACTGACAATGCAGGGTTGAAGGAATTGTATGTAATAGGCATGTACAAAAGCGTCTAAGGGCATCAGGCTCTTTGTGATGTGCTTAAAAAGCAGATTCTCAACAGGAACCCTAGGAAAGAGGGTATTGCGTTTGAGAGGAAACCCAATGCTGATGGGACCTATTGGAAACCTGAGCAGTATCCCAAAACCTCATGGGTTGCTGCGAAAGGACCTCTCATAGATACATCCACTTTTATCTTGCTTTAAATGTGAATCTTCATATTCTTCTGATGAGTCATTTGACTCTAACTATAAACTGTTCAAAAATCAGAACGGTGAAGTATTTGCTAGATACGTTGGAACTAACTGCAGGAACGGCCCCCCTATGAAGAAAATCTGGGTTCCCAAAAGGTGCCTTGAAAGTCTTCAGGTGAATGTCATCATGACACCACCTGTGAAGAATAGGAACCCCAGAACAAATTCTTCATATGGACGAAAGTATCCAAGTCCTCATATGGATGAAATTCCTCATATGGATCCAAATCCTCATATGAACATCATCGTGCTAACACTTCTATTTCGCAGGGAAAATCTAAGGGCTATGAATATGTGCATTATTCTTCAAATCATTATTTTCATAAGTCCTCAAAGAATTTCTCTACTTATTCATATGCTTACTCTAACCCCTCTTTTGTGAAACGAAATGGACTGGCTTCTATGCCACCTTTCTCATATGGAGCTCGCATAATGATGAACTCTTTGCCACCCCTCCAAATGTGGTTGGTGAAGAAAAAGAACTAATCTCTTACGCAGGGTCAGGTCTCCAGACGAACTTGAACGTCTGATGAATTTGCTGTAGACCTGAATTTGCTTGAAAGGACGCAAGCTAATCATGAAGAAATGAATATTCATTTCTCACGCACTTATACTGCTATTTCTGTTGTACTGCTTGATGAAATTCAATCTGATGAATTTGATGTCATATTCTTCACTGATGAAGTATATGAGTTCATAAGTTGCACTAATTCATCTGCAGGATGATCAACCCAAAGCTACTGAGTGGGTCCTCGACAGTGGATGTAGAAATCACATGACCAGTGACAAGAACTTATTGATGGACACTGCTTTATCCCCATTGCATCTGAAGCATATCACCTACGCTGACAAAGGAAAAAAGCAAGGTATTGGGTCTAGGTAGGGTTGCGATCTCAAAGGATCGACACATGGACAAAGTCATGCTTGTCGAGTCCTTAGGATACAACCTCATGTCTGTCTCAATGCTTTGTGATCTTGATATGGTTGTCGTCTTTGGAAAATATCATTGCGTTGTGATCATGGAATCTGACAATTCCAAAGTCTTTGAAGGCTTTAGGAGAGGAGACTTGTACATTGTTGATTTGTCTACAGGACCACAGCCTGCCACTTGTCTACTTGCAAAAGCTTCAGAAGGCTGGTTATGGCATCGATGACTAGGTCATGCTGGCACGAGGAACTTACACACACTCGTGAAGAAGAAGCACGTCATTGGCATCGAGGCTGTCAAATTCCTCAAGGACTATCTGTGTGGAGCCTGTGAAGCTGGAAAGATGACCAAGTCCAAGCATCCCTCAAAGACTATCATGACTACCACTCGTCCATTTGAATTGCTTCACATGGATCTCTTCGGCCCTACTCACTATGCCACATTTACAAATGCAACATCTTTATATGGCTTTGTTATTGTTGATGACTATTCTCGTTACACACGGGTGCATATCATCACTTACAAAACTAAAGTGCAAGAAGTCTTCAAACGATTTTCCTCACGGGCCTCGACGAATTTCGGTGTGAAGATCAAGCACATTAGGAGTGACAATGGGACCGAGTTCAAGAATACTGGTCTTGATGACTATCTTGATGAACTTGGTATCACTCACGAGTTATCTGCCCCTTATACTCCTCAGCAGAACGACATCGTGGAGCACAAGAACAGGACTCTTGTTGAGATGGATCGCACTATGTTTGATGAATACAAGACGCCTCCTCGCTTCTGGCCTGAGGCAATTGATACTGCGTGCCACATCATCAACAGGGTATATCTTCACAAATTCTTCAAAAAGACCTCATATGAACTCCTCATGGACAAGAAACCCAATGTGAGTTATTTGAAAGTCTTGTGCTAAATGTTGGATTAGAGATCCTCATCACAATTCTAAATTTGCACGAAAGCACATGAAGGTTTTATGCTTGGTTACAGAAAGGACTCGCACACCTACAGTGTCTTCAACACCTTTCACCACAAGGTTGTTGAAACTGTAGATGTGCGGTTCGATGAAACTAACGGCTCGCAAAGAGAGCACCTACCTAGGGCTGGAAAAAAAGCTCGAAGCCCGCGAGCTAAATGAGTAGCTCATGACTCGGCTCGAATCGACTCGAACTCGAAGAATAACGAGTCGAGCCAAGCTTTATTTTAAGATCATTTATAGACCAAGTTAAACGAGCCGAGTTCACGAGTACTTGTGTAACTCGTTAGGCTCGATATAAAAATCAGCCACCCAGCACCACCTTCCATCCCTAGCGAAATAGCGAGAGACCAAACTATCGATTCCCCTCCTGTCTCCTCTGTTTCTGACGCGTGAGTTCGCGACGGTCGCAGTGCCGCGTAAACCCATCTCTCAGGTCATGTACATGTTACTAACCGCTGATTTATTGTGATCATGAACATGTTACTTACTTGCTGACATGTTGATGCATGGTACTAACAATTGCAAGTTAAGCTACTTACAATTATTTGTGCACATCATACATGCTAAATATGTACACGTTACATTCCCAAATAATAGTTTTTTATCATATTCATAAGGTTTTATGTTCATATCTATAACGAGCTTAACAAGCTAAACGAGCTAGCTCGCGAGCTATACGAGTCGAGCCAATCTTGGATTTGAGCTCGTTATAGTAACGAGTCGAGTCGAGCTAGCTCATTAATGAAACGAGCTCTAGCGAGTTGAGTCGAGCTAGCTCGACTCGGCTCGAATTCCAGCCCTACACCTACCTCCTGTGCTAGATGAAATGTCACCTGAGGAATCCATTAAGTTCAAGGCTACTGAGGATGTCATTCCTACCGAAGAATCTGCTGAAGAAGTCATTCCAGAACATGAAGAACATCATGGTGGTGCACCTGAAGAAAATGGCTCTGAAGAAAATGCTGAGCCTACTCAACATCGTCAACCCGCTCATCCTCGCGTCGCAAATGAAGTGCAGATCAAGAAAATCATCGACGACATCAACGCACCAGGTCCTCTCACACACTCAAGGGCTTCACATTTTTCTAACTTTTGTGGGCACTTTGCTTTTGTCTCTATCACAGAGCCCACCAAAGTTGATGAGGCATTTCTGGAGCCTGAGTGGATCCAAGCGATGCAAGAGGAATTACATCAATTCGAGCTCAACAATGTCTGGGAACTTGTCAAGCGCCCAGACCCACTGTCATGGAAGTGTCACGGCAGATGTCCTCATGGCAGGACTTAGTTGCGGAGCCATTGCGACATGATTAGCTTAAAGGGGTTAAACGGGACAAAGGACGCGAGGAGTTTATACTGGTTCGGCCCCTTGCGGTGAAGGTAAAGGCCTAGTCCAGTTTGAGGTGGTATTGCTAGGGTTTCGATGACCAGGGAGCGAATACGCTTTGCCTGGTTCTCGACTTGTTGTTTCTTGCCCTAAGCCGATGCCGGGTCGTCCCCTTATATACACGGGTTGACGCCCTGCGGCCTACAGAGTCCCGGCCGGTTCATACAACATGTCCGGCTCGGTGACTTATCTTACATGCCTTACAATACAAGTTCACATATACATGGCGGTTTATACTTGTGGGCCTTAAGCCGCCTTCGGGTTTGGGCCCTCTAACAAGCCTGTCTATGAACCGCCATTTTAATATACTCTTGGGCTTCATTGAGATGAACCGCCATAGGGATGACCCGGCCCCTCCTGGCCGGGTCATATCTAATAGTCATATCCCCAACATTAGGTCCCAGGTTGATTTGAACTTGTTCATGTCAATCTTCAACACTTAGAAAAATCCTTCTTCATCTTACTGTGAAATACCGTAACCCGCCATGACGTCATCTCCGGAAATTGCGGTAACCCGCCCTGACGTCACCTGCGATTAATGCTTCATAGAACCCAAATCTAAATAAATCTCTTTCTTTACTGTCCCTCCGAAAATCGAGGCGCCCGCGCCGTCGCTTATCCATTTTTCTACCTCCTCGATTCTCGCGCCTGCCGTTTGTCCTGCCAGCCCTATAAATAATACCACAGACTCTCCTCTCATTCTCCCCCCTTTCATTCTCGCCTTCTTCTTCCTCCTCGCAACGCACCAGCCCGCACGAGCTCCGCCGCCGTCGACCTTCGTCCCCTTCATCAACTCTGGCCGCTGCATCACCCTAAACGGACCAGAAAACCGCGGCGCCTCTCCGCTGTCCCATCAGCATCAGTAAGTCTTCCCTTTCCTCACCATAGATCTGTCATTAGGTTTTCAGTGTTCATCGGTGTTTGTCACTGTTCTTCCCCTTCTCCATTCCAGATCGCGTAGTTTTGATCTGAAAATAACATAGATCCTGTGCGGTAGCAGTTTTAGCACCTGTTTTTGATACTAGAGCATATCCTCATTGAGACAGATCTCCTCTGGGGCACCTCCATCTTTTTTCCGCTGCCACCTTTAGGTTTAGAATTTATTTCCTTTTCTGAACAGCTACAGATCCAAATTTGTAGTCTTAATCTGCGAAACATGTTTGTCCTGGCACTTAGTAAAATTTTGCTCTTGTCAGATCTTGAACATCTATGCTGGTCATGGCGGCTTACCTCACCGGCTTATACTTACTCATATATCATTAGTCCTCACTTAAGCCGCCATGCTGAGTATATGCTGTAACTGTTTAACTTGTGTTTTCACCAAATGACTTAAACCGACCAAATTTTCCTTTCTATTAGGCTTTCTCTTTTCACCATGCCGCCAAAAACAGTCTATGCATGCAACTGGGTCCCCTCCATCGTCACCAAGGGCTCATTTAAGGACTTTGTCAAAATCGGGTATCTGCCAGCCAAGAGTGTGATGCATTACCGTGCTCCTGACCCGAGCGAAGAAAGACCTCAACCGAAGGATGGCGAAATCATCATTTTTACTGGCCACATGAACCGGGGCTTCTCACCACCGGCTCTAAATTCTTCCGGGACGTTCTGCACTTTTTCCAACTCCATCCTCAAGACATCAGACCCAATTCCGTGTCAAATATCTGCAACTTTCAAGTCTTCTGTGAAGTATACCTTCAAGAGGAACCCAGTGTTGATCTCTTTAGAGAGTATTTTTACTTGAACCGCCAGACTGAGTTCACGAACGGCCCTAGCTTGGAGCTCGGCGGAATATCAATTCAACGCAGAAGAGACGCCATCTTCCCTTATGCCTGCCTGCCGAGTCACCCAAAAGATTGGAACCAGACTTGGTTTTATTGCAAAGATACTTCTCCGGCTGACGAGAATCCACTGCCGGGTTACCGTGTCGAGCGCCTAGACCCAAAGCACAATCTTCCTGAAAAACTTACTGCTGCTGAACGGAAGAAAATTGCTCCTACCATTGTGAAGGTTAAGGCTCTCCTAGGAAATGGGCTAACTGGCGTTGATTTAGTCAAGTGTTGGGTTTCTTGGCGGATCATTCCCTTAAGTCGCCGCACCGGTTTAATGTGCACTTACACTGGTGGTGTAAAGGATCCACTGCGCCACAGCTCTGCACCATTAACCGACGCTGCAATAGACGAAATGGTTAAATCCCTTCTGAATGAAGACCCAGAAGATTGCACTAAAGTAGGCCTGGCTCCTTTCTGCAAACTTAACCTGCCACCATATGTGAGTCTCTAAACTTTATTACTTTTACCTCATTATTCCCAAACCTTATTAACTCAACTTTTGATGACCTTTACAGGCAAAATCTGACTTTTGGAAGATGGAGTATGATCATGAGGCTGCTAAGAAGGCTAGGGCTGTCAAGAAAGCCGCCAAAAAAGCTGCCAAGAGGACCACCAAGAAGAAGAAAAAACCAAGCGCCTCTGATCTGCTTAAGCTGGATGACACCTCTGAGTCGGAGGTAGCCCTTGACTCTCTTGGCTCTTTTTTCAATCATCTCATTGACACTGACTATTATCAGGATGACACGGGAGCTAGCCAAGCAGCTGAAGAAGAGGTAACTATTATTTCCTCCGTCTCAGAATCTTTGCCAAGACAGAAACTTCGACAAGTAACCCGGAAAGTAAGGTTTTCACACCCCTTGGCTTATTTAGATCCTCACTTTCTTTTGAAACAACAGCAACGCGAGAATCGTCATCAGACCTGGACCAGTGGAGGTGACGAGTTGTCCTCCGGCTTACCAAACACTCCTGCTCCTCGAAAACGGTGAAACGAGGTTCTTGTTAACTTACTTCTTTGGCCTGTTGGCGGGTCTTATTTATCCATCACTTAACTCTGTTGATGATCATTGATCAGGAACTTGCTCGTTCTTCCTCTGGTGACTCATCACAAACCGAGTTGCCGACTTTCAAGACTGCCCCTGGGTAATGATAATCACTTCTTACTCTGCACCTCTTTATACTCTGATAACCATACTGATTTGTCATAATCCATGTAGGGGACAAGCAAAGCCTAACAAAAAGGCAAAGGTGACCAAGCCAACTGAGGCACCTGAAGTTGCTGAGCCGGAGTAGCAAGTCCCTGTACCTGAAGCTTCTGATAAACAACCAGAAGAAACTGTCACTACGCTCCGCCTGAGATTCCGGATCTCTGTGTTGATGACACTACTATCAATCCTTCAAATCCTGCACCATCCAGCTCACTTAAGCCGTCGGAGACTCATAATGTTTACATGTTGATTACTGGCATCGGCTTTATAGAGCCGGGAAATCCTATAGCCTTAGCTAAGCATACTGCAAAGCAAGAGGTTATTGAAAGGCGGAAGATGAAATTTGATGTCTCCCACTATGCGCAACTGAGCAGCAATGAGATCCTCTCTGGTTATGTCAGCCAAGTACACTCCAGCCGCGATCTTGAAATTGATATGGTGAAACAAATGCACCAAAAGTATGAGGTATGACTTCCAGCTTTGAACAATTTATGTATATCCTGCCAGCCCCCAAGTCTACTGGTTATGATAAGATTGAATAGGCTGTAGACTTAGAAGAACCCATAAACTTCTGTCATAGAATCCCTCCAAGTCCGGTTTAAAAATAAACCGGATGTTTAAGCAGTTTTAACTTTTGCATCCCTAGTCCCCAAGGGCCGGTTTAATCAGTATGAATGAGCCGGTCCTATTTATCATTTGTAAGAAAAGAGAGCTTAATCTGCATAGCCCCCATGAGTCGGTTGGGACTGTTTACCGTACATCTGGCTCATTATGAAGAAGATACAAGCGATATGCATTAGTCCCCAAGTGCCAAGTAGTCTTGCTTGCAAAGTGCTTGGGACTTTAGTTATAAGAGCCTTTTCCTTGAAAAATTTCTTTGACAGACATTAGCCCCAAGTGTCAAGTGTTGTTGCTTGCAAAAGACTTGGGACTTATATTCTTGTAACCTTGATATAAATGTTGATAACTCTGTACTTCATACAGGCTGCTACTGCTGAACTGGACTCTCAATTGAATGACGCAAAGACCCGGCTGGCGACTCAGGAAACTGAGACCCGGAAAGCTGAGTCAAAGTTCTAGTTTAGCGTGGTTGAGTCGGAAAAGCTGAAGACCAGTTTTGAGGCAGAGAAAAAGACTTGGGTTGAAGAAAAGACTGCTTTAACGCAGCGGGCTGAGAAAGCCGAGGCGGCTCTTCAAGAAGTCACCACTGAACTCACCGGTTTAAAACACCGTGTATCTCAGATGGTTTCAGCTATCTTTGGTAAGTCGCCTTTCTAACCGTCCAACGTCAATCCTTTCTTCATAGTATAAGCCGCCACTAATGAACTTGTGATCTAATTCAGGTCCCAGGAGCAGCAATCTTGACCAAGACATAATTGTAAAGCTGAAAGCTGTCTATACACTTGTTGAACAGTTGTACAGTGGAACTCAGCATGCCCTGGCCAAAATTTCTCCAACTAATCAAGCTCATAGGCTTTTGATAGATGTCTTAAAAAAGCTCTCTGTGCTGCCTGCTAGGATCGATGAAATGAAGCGATCATCTGCAAGAGCCGGCGCTGTGACAGCCTTGAGCCGGGCTAAAGCATGGGTACCGGAATTAGAGCCGGCTGATGTAGCCACTGGATATCCAAGCTTAAAAGAGGATGGTACTCCTTTTGACCAAAATGACTTTGCAGCCTGTGTGAAGGAAATTCGTCCAGTGGCCACCCAGATTGCCAATGATTCAGACATTTTAAAGTACCATCCGGCTTATGACAAGCAAAATCAGAAGATGCCTACACCGGCTTACAGAGTGATGGATCTGATCCCTCCAATCCGTAAGTATACTTTTGCCCGTGAAGTTGAACCGTCCAATCTTATAGATGACGAAGCTGAATTTCAAGCTTTATCTGGCATCGATTGGTCATCACCAAATTTTCACCCGGCAGAAGAGGACGAAGAACTGGCAAGGGATGACGCAGAAGCCTCCAGTCAGCCAGGCCAGGAAGATTGAACCGCCGGGCGGTTTATATACTTGATCTTTTTGAAAAACACTTGATCTTATTCGGCTCATGGAGCCATGTAATAGGGTAGTAAAAACTTGAATCTGCCATGCCATCGTGCACGTTTCTGCTTGTTGCTTAATACTGTTGATCCACCGGTTAAAAAACCATTATGGGTATGATAGCCTTTGATTTATGCAGATCTGAATGGTTATTATCCTGTACACAAAGAAAATACAAGCGCCCTGGAGGCTTACCGCCGGGCGGGTCATGATATCCAATGGAAGCCACTGGGGACAAATAGTCCATAACCAGGGCTAGTCTGTTCATAATGTTTAACATAAAATATCATACATGTGGCTTTATGCTTAGACTGCCGGTTGAGCAACCTTATGCAGTTAGAGGCGGTAGAGCCATAATTGTAAACATAAGAGTATGATCTTCTGGCGACTTAGAGTCTGCCATCCTGTTGGGTTATAGAGACCCAAAAGATGCTTCAAATATGAGCCATAAGTAGGGCACCTGGGCCCGACTTGTAAAAAACCAGAAGTCAAAGAAGAGATCTTCAAATGAAAAATCAAAAGAAATTCGAGACTTTTATGGGCTGCGAAGCCAAAGTGTCTTCTTCAATGAAACTAGCCGGAGCCACTGGATTGTTCATGCGTTCCGTGAGCTTGACTCACAGTGTGCCCAAATGACATTTGAACCCTAGATAAAGTCTGGTCTTGCTCAAAGACTTATCAGGAGTACGCGGGGCCAGAGTAACAGCATACATCACGGGCTGATTTATCCAAGTTTCAAGGAAGGCGGCTTATGAAGCCTGGATCTATCCTGACTATCTATAAACCGTTCTCTCGCATGGAAAGCCGGCGTTTGAACCTTAACGAGCTCAGATCTTGGTCGAATACGCCATAAGATTGATCGTTTAAGAGTTTGACGGGTCAATCGGGATTACCCGATGGAGTTGAAGCAACTGGGTATAGGTAGGATGACCCGGAAAGGTTATGTCCTCTTTGGTCGAATATGCCTATGTTTGGACAAACCTGGTCAAGAGGGTAGTAACGCTATGTTCTCTTTGGTCGAATATGCCTATGTTTGAACAGGAAGCCCCCAAGTGACATACTGACAAGTGTGGTGTTGAGCCGGTCAAGAGGGTACCGACAGCTATGATTCGAATACGATCAGGAAGCCCCCAAGTGACACACTGATGAATTGCACTTCATCAGGGACCTATGTTTGAGCTGTGCTGTGCATCCAACTCTCTTTGGTCCCTGTAATTTGGTCGTCAAGCCTCTTAAAAGAATATGTAAGATGATGATAAAAACTCAACTTTGAAGAAGTGAAACGACAAAGGCCCTGAGTTTATCAGGGATGCCGGCTTTATTATACTGTCTGTAATATATACATCATGTAACCATGTACATCATGAGAGCCGGTGGCTCAAGTATAGTAGGGCCGAAGATGAGCAATATTCCACGGCCGATGGGTCTCCTCCTCCGACTTACGTGAATCCTTGTGTTCTCGAATGTCGATAAGATAATATGACCAGTTATGCAGATTCTTGCTGACCACAAAAGGTCCTTCCCAGGGCGGCGAGAGCTTATGCATGTCTGTTTGATCATGGATGGGCCAGAGCACTAAGTTGCCTTCCTAAAATGTTCTGGTTTTCACTCGGCGGCTGTGGTAACGACGTAGGTCTTGCTGATAAATCGCCGAACGAGCTGCTGCGAGATCACGCTCCTCATCCAATAGGTCAAGTGCATCTTGACGTGCCTTTTCATTCTCAGCTTCCACGTAAGCCGCCACCCGGGGTGAATCGTGACGGATGTCACTAGGGAGAACCGCCTCTGCTCCATAAACCATGAAAAAGGGTGTGTAACCCGTAGATCTGTTGGGGGTCGTGTTGATACTCCATAACACCAAAGGCTACTCCTCTACCCAACAACCCAACGTTCTTTGCAAAGGGACCATAAGCCGGGGCTTGATACCTCGCAAAATCTCTTGATTTGCTCGTTCTGCCTGACCATTGGACTGAGGGTGAGCCACAGATGAAACGTCAAGCCGAATATGCTCCCGTTGACAAAATTCTTTCATAGCAGCTTTAGAGAGATTAGTGCCATTATCGGTTATAATGCTATGTGGAAAGCCAAAACGGAAGATCACCTTCTTCATGAATTGAACCGTCGTTGCTGCATCACACTTACTAACCGGCTCTGCCTCCACCCACTTGGTGAATTTATCAACCGCCACCAAAAGGTGGGTCTTTTTGTCCTTGGACCTTTTAAAAGGCCCAACCATGTCAAGCCCCCAAGTCGCAAATGGCCAAGTGATTGGAATCATTCTCAACTCCTGAGCCAGAACGTGAGCTCGTCGTGAAAACTTCTGACAACCGTCACATTTACTGACCAAGTCCTCAGCATCAGCATGAGCCATTAGCCAATAGAAACCGTGACGAAAAGCCTTGGCTACGAGAGACTTAGAACCGGCGTGATGCCCACAATCCCCTTCGTGAATCTCTCGCAGAATCTCACAGCCTACGAGAGACGCAATGTTGAAATGCCCCTGTGACACTGCGATGGTGCAATTCTCCATTGACAATTGACATTGACTTAGACCGCCAGGTTATCTGTCTGGCGAAGATCTCATCCTCTGGAAACTCATCCCGGGTCATGTAAGCCAAGTATGGAACTGTCCAATCAGGAATATCATGAAGAGCCGCCACCAATTGTGCTTTCGGGTCAGGGACAGCAAGATCCTCCTCTGTAGGCAATTTTACAGAAGGGTTAAGCAAGATATCGAGGAATGTATTAGGTGGCACTGGCTTACGCTGAGATCCTAGCCGGCTTAAGTTGTCAGCCGCCTCATTCTTCCTTCGATCAATGCTCAACTTGGTAACCCTTGAAGTGACCAGCAATGGCATCAACCTCCCGTCGATAAGCCACCATAAGCGGATCCTTAGAATCCCAAGTACCAGTAACTTGCTGAGCCACCAGATCTGAATCGCCAAAGCACCTCACCCGGCTTAAGTTCATCTCTTTAGCCATATGAAGACCATGGAGCAAGGCCTCATACTCAGCTGCGTTGTTAGTACAGGGGAACATTAGCCGGAGAACATAAGAAAATTTGTCACCTCGTGGGGAAGTTAAGACAACTCCAGCCCCCGAGCCCTCCAACTGCCTGGACCCATCAAAGTGAATAGTCCAATATGTGCTATCCGGCTTTTCCTCAGGTGCCTGTAACTCTATCCAATCATTGATGAAATCCACAAGAGCTTGGGACTCGATGGCCGTACGTGGCACATACTTCAAGCCGTGAGGTCCAAGCTCAATGGCCCATTTAGCAACCCGGCCTGTGGCTTCCCTGTTTTGGATGATGTCTCCTAAAGGACCAGAACTAACCACAGTGATGGGATGACCCTGAAAGTATTGCTTAAGCTTCCGGCTTGCCATGAAAACCCCATACACAAGCTTCTGCTAGTGCGGATATCTCTGTTTGGACTCGATGAGCACCTCGCTGATGTAGTAAACCGGCCGTTGAACCGGGTACTCCTTGCCTGCTTCTTTCCTTTCCACCATGATGGCTACACTGACGGCCCGGCTATTAGTAGCCACATACAACAACAGAGGCTCTTTATCAATAGGGGCAGCAAGCACGGGCGGCTCAGCCAACCGTTTCTTCAGATCCTCAAACGCTTGATTAGCATCCTCGCTCCGAACAAAGTGATCCGTCTTCTTCATCATCTGATAAAGGGGAATAGCCTTCTCACCTAGCTGGCATATGAACCGGCTTAAAGCCGCAATACGACCCACCAGACGCTGAACATCATTAACACACGCCGGCTTAGCCAACGAAGTGATGGCCTTGATCTTCTCCGGGTTAGATTCAATCCCTCTGTTGGAAACCAAAAATCCCAAGAGCTTGCCCGCTGGTACACCAAAGACACACTTAGCCGGGTTAAGCATCATCTTGTAGACCCGGAGGTTGTCAAACGTCTCCTTTAAATCATCAATCAGGGTCTCCTTCTCTCTTGACTTCACCACAATGTCATCTACATAAGCATGAATATTGCGCCCAATCTGATTGTGAAGGCAATTTTGCACACACCGCTGATAAGTCGCCTGGGCACTCTTGAGCCCAAAAGGCATAGACACATAGCAGAAGGCTCCAAACAGAGTAATGAAAGCTGTCTTCTCCAGGTCCTTAACTGCCATCTTGATCCGATGATAACCAGAATAAGCATCCAAAAAACTCAAACGCTCACAACCCGCCGTAGCGTCAATGATTTGATCAATACGAGGGAGAGCAAACGGATCAGCTGGACAAGCCTTGTTTAAGTCCGTGTAATCCACATAGATCCGCCAAGTGCCATTTTCCTTGAGTACCATCACCGGGTTAGACAACCACTCAGGATGGAAAACCTCAACGATAAAACTGGTCGACAAGAGGCATGCCACTTCCTCACTGATAGCTTTTCGCCTCTCCTCATTAAATCTGTGAAGAAATTACTTGACCGGCTTAAACTTCGGATAAGTATTAAGAGGGTGCTCAGTGAGTTCCCTCGGTACACCCGGCATGTCTGAAGGCTTCCATGCAAAGATGTCCCGGTTCTCACGGATGAACTCGATGAGCGCGCTTTCCTATTTCGGATCCAGATTAGTGCTGATGCTGAACTGTTTAGATGAGTCACCAGGGACGAAGTCAACCAATTTGGTGTCATCTGCCGATTTAAGTAAGGATCATGCTCTGTGGTTGGCTTTTTCAAGGACGTCATGTCAGCCGGGTCAACATTATCCTTGTAAAATTTCAACTCCTCCGTTGCACAAACCGATTCAGCATAAGCCGCATCACCTTCTTCACACTCCAGTGCCACCTTGCAACTCCCATGCACTATGATGGTGCCTTTATAACCCGACATCTTAAGCTGCAAGTAAACATAGCAAGGCCTCGCCATGAACTTAGCATAAGTCGGCCGCCCAAACAGAGCATGATAATGGCTCTTGATCTTGACCACTTCAAAGGTTAAAGTTTCAGACCTGGAATCATGCTCATCTCCAAAGGCAACTTCTAAAGATATCTTGCCCACCGGGTATGCTGACTTACATGGAACGACACCGTGGAAGATAGTGTTTGACGGCTTAAGATTTTTATCAGTAAGTCCCATGTGACGGAAGGTCTCATAATAAAGTATGTTACTGCTGCTACCTCCATCCATGAGTACCTTGGTAAATTTATAGCCCCCAACCTGAGGTGCCACCACCAGAGCCAGGTGACCTGGATTATCAACCCGGGGCGGATGATCCTCACGACTCCACACAATAGGCTACTCTGACCACCGCAAATAACGTGGCACCGCCGGCTCAACCGCATTCACGGCCCTCTGATGAAGCTTCTGGTCCCGCTTACATAAGCTAGTGGTGAAGACATGATATTGCCCACTATTCAACTGTTTCGGGTTGCTCTGATAACCAGACTGCTGCTGTTGATTCCCCTGATTACTCTGCTGGTTATAACCACCCTGGTTGTCGTGGCCCTGAAACCCGGAACTTGAACCGCTGCCGCCATGACCCGGACCATGAGAACCGGATCCTGATCCGCCGTTCGGGCCATGGTGGCGCTGGATGGACTCCCTAAAACTTCTCATTATGCTGCAATCTTTCCATGAATGAGTAGCCGGCTTCTGATCCGTTCCGTGTTTCGGACACGGCTGATTCAACATTGCCTGAAGGTCGAATCCTGTCCTTGGAGCCGGCTGTCCCTTACGACGCTGGTTATAATTGCGCATAGCTGTGGCACCCCGGCTCAGAGCAACCGGTTTACCATGCATTGCCAGCCCAGAGACCATGTCTTCTGGCAACACACAACATCTTGGTACAGAAAACAACCGCTTTATTGATGCTAGCGGATCATAGTTTATATTACAACAGGTGGCAAGGTCAAGCGGCACACACGGTGTGGCTAAACAATATGTACATTATTTAGTGGACATAAAGGGGCCTCGATCATAACAACTACGTGGTAGCGGAACAACGTCGTAGCGGAACTCCAAAGCACAGGGACACCGATGTGGACACGATCTAGACTCGGATAGCACTCCTTTCCAACGAGACTTTCCTGAAAGCTGGCATGACACGCCAGGTCAGTACATTGAATGTACTTGCAAGCTCACAACAAACATAAACATGATGACAAACAATATCATGATACTTAACCAATTAGCAATGCAACAACATATCATACATGCTGTGACCATGATCTCGTGATAAAATTCCCTCGGACTTACTTACCAACGGTGATCGCTCTCGGATCACAAACGGACCAACCTCGTGGTCTTGGATCGGGTTCCCTTGTAACCAAACGGTGATCTTTCCAGGGATCACAAATGGAACTTTATCATCTTCTTCAGTACGAGCAATCTCAAGCTTCCTCTCAATGGTTCGCAACCAATCGTCTGCATCCAAGGGATCAATAACCTGACTGAAACTGGGAGGCTTGGTTCTCTGAAAATCTGACAGCTTGGAGTGATGACCGTTCTGATTTCCATTTTGTCCAACCACAGCTTGCACATTCCTTAATATTTCAATCAGATCATTATTCCTTCTTTCCTCAAACATACGCAGAATTTGCTCTGTGGAGGGCGGATTTGGCAGTGGAGGCGGTGGTGGAACGTATGGCTCGGGGGAGTGTCCTGCCTGTCGTGCGGAACGACGAACAGGAGTATCCGCATGAGCGTCGCTACTGCTGCCTCCTCGCGTCATCCTATTGTGCATTTTTCCCCAGGCAACGCATTCGAGATGAGAAACATCCAAAAATAAATTGGAGAAAAGCCAGCAACAAATCCCGAGAGAAAACGAAATAACAAAGAAAATACGACGAATAAAATAGAGTTCCAACATAATTATACATAGACTCATACATGAAAGATAAACATCATGCCAGGTTCAACTACTCTCATACAGGAACGGAACATCATGACTCGTACGACTACACCCGTACATCATCCTGACAACTGCGGATACTCACAAGCTCTACTGCTCTGCTGGTGCTGCGGGGTCCTCTCCTAATGCGGACTCGGATCCTGAACTAACGTGGTTAACTGAAACCTCCGGGTTAAAGGTAACACGACGACGCTGCCTCGAGGGTTCTCCCTCCGGGGCAGTTGCAGGGTGAAGCATCGGGGCTACAGGACTAGTAAGAAGTGAAACCCACTCAGCAGGAGCACTGAGAGGATTCACGGTCGAGGTGCCCAAGCTACTCGGAGGAGTAACCGGTGAGATAGGGGAACTAGAACTGGATGGAATATAAGGAGTAAATCCCGTAGAGGATGGAGCAGTGACAGATCTAGTAGAGGCTAAAGCATTACGAGCACGAGTCAGCTCTCAAGCCAGCTCGTGGATCATAAGATAGCAAGCAGTGATATAACGGGAAAGGTGGCTAGCAACACTATCAGACTCCGGATCAATGATAGGGAAACCGACACGACCATTATCGTGCAGAGAGGGATAGTAGTAGAAACCTGGGTGGTTCTGCATCCGGACCTTGTTATAACGAAGCTCGACAAGGACCTCGAATGCAGCAAACTAGACAGCCTGAGAAGCGGTAGAAGCAAAACCGCTCCGGGAGGTACGAGTGTAAGTGCTGGAATCAGAACTGGTGCGCAGAGTAACCACTGCGTGATACTCATACACTGAGTCTGCTAGACGCTCCCGGTACACACGATAGACCGGGTCGTCACCGAGGGGGTACAGCTGACGCCACATGTTACGAAGGAGATGCGGCGACGTGCACGGCATCAGCTGCAACTGGCACGGATACGGCACTGGAGCCATCTACACTCACAACCATTAGTAGGTTAGCATAAAAATAAAACGAGTGCATACAATGCAACAACCAGCTACAAATGCTACCGACACTCAACTTAAACTCGTAACTAACGTCCGGTTAACACGTCATAGTCTAGCGTGGCCTACAGTCAGCGCGGCTCTGATACCAAGCGTTGTGGCACGCCGGCTCAGAGCAACCGGTTTACCATGCATTGCTAGCCCAGAGACCATGTCTTCTGGCAACACACAACATCTTGGTACAGAAAACAACCGCTTTATTGATGCTAGCGGATCATAGTTTATATTACAACAGGTGGCGAGGCCAAGCGGCACACACGGTGTGGCTGAACAATATGTACATTATTTAGTGAACGTAAAGGGTCCTTGATCATAACAACTACGTGGCAGCGGAACAACATCGTAGCAGAACTCCAAAGCACAGGGACACCAATGTGGACACGATCTAGACTCGGACGGCACTCCTTTCCAATGAGACTTTCCTGAAAGCTGGCATGACACGCCAGGTCAGTCAATTGAATGTACTTGCAAGCTCACAACAAATATAAACATGATGACAAACAATATCATGATACTTAACCAATTAGCAATGCAACAACATATCATACATGTTGTGATCATAATCTCGTGATAAAATTCCCTCGGACTTGCTTACCAACGGTGATCGCTCTCGGATCACAAACGGACCAACCCCGTGGTCTTGGATCGGGTTATCTTGTAACCAAACGGTGATCTTTCCGGTGATCACGACCATGACCAACACTTGGTCTCAAACGGTGATCTTTCCGGCGATCACGGCCATGACCAACACTTGGTCTCCAACATCAAAATGGTTTACCCACCATCATCTTCTCAATAGTGCGATGTTCATAACTTAGTGTGCAAGATTAATTTAAACGTTGACCCATGGTGTGACCTACTTTCGAGCGTGTTCGTAACCGTGGACTCGGCTATCGATAGATTTAATACACTCTGCAGAGGTAGCGCACTATACCCACACCACGGAACCCATGGCCTCGCACTCCCATTCGGGTGGACCAACGACATTCCTACGAAACCCCTCCATTGCCATGACACTCTCTCGGCCACTCCGACTCACTCCCCACTGGGCTAGTCCTGGGTGGCCCCGTGTCTACCAAAGACACCAACGGCCACCGTCATGGCAAAACCTAAACGGTCCCAAACGGGGACAAGGTACCATAACATCAACAACGGGCACTTATACGTCTCCGTCGTATCTATAATTTTTGATTGTTCCATGCCAATATTATACAACTTTCATATACTTTTGGCAACTTTTTATACTATTTTTTGAGACTAACATATTGATCCAGTGCCCAGTGCCAGTTCCTGTTTGTTGCATGTTTTATGTTTCACAGAAACCCCATATCAAACGGAATCCAAACGGGATAAAAACGGACGTAGAATATTTTTGGAATATTTGGAGAATATGGGAGGAAGAATCAACGCGAGACGGTGCCCGAGGGGGGCACGAGGCAGGGGGCGCGCCTACCCCCCTCGTGGGCCCCCCGTAAGGCGGTTGCTGCTCTACTTTGTCGCAAGAAAGCTAATTTTCGGAAAAAAAATCTTGGCGAAGGTTTCAATCCAATCGGAGTTACGGATCTCCATATATATATACGAAACGGTGAAAGGGCAGAATACCAGAGCGCAAAAACAGAGAGAGACAGAGAGGCAGATCCAATCTCGGAGGGGCTCTCGCCCCTCCCACGCCATGGAGACCAAGGACCAGAGGGAGAACCCTTCTCCCACCTAGGGAGAAGGCCAAGGAAGAAGGAGAAGGAGGGGGGCTCTCTCCCCCTCAGTTCCGGTGGCGCCGGAGTGCCACCGGGGGCCATCATCAGCACCGCGATCTTCACCAACACCTACGCCATCTTCACCAACATCTCCATCACCTTCCCCCCTCTATCTACAGCGGTCCACTCTCCCGCAACCCGTTGTACCCTCTACTTGAACATGGTGCTTTATGCTTCATATTATTATCCAATGATGTGTTGCCATCCTATGATGTCTGAGTAGATTTTCGTTGTCCTATCGGTGGTTGATGAATTTCTATGATTGATTTAATTTGCTTGTGGTTATGTTGCTGTCCTTTGGTGCCCATCATATGAGCGCGCGTGTGGATCACACCATAGGGTTAGTTGTATGTTGATAGGACTATGTATTGGAGGGCAAGAGTGACAGAAGCTTCAACCTAGCATAGAAATTGATGCATACGGGATTGAAGGGGGACCAATATATCTTAATGTTATGGTTGGGTTTTACCTTAATGAAAGTTAGTAGTTGCGGACGCTTGCTAATAGTTCCAATCATAAGTGCATAGAATTCCAAGTCAGGGATGACATGCTAGCAGTGGCCTCTCCCACATAAAACTTGCTATTGGTCTAGTAAAGTAGTCAATTGCTTAGGGACAATTTCGCAACTCCTACCACCACTTTTCCACACTCGCTATATTTACTTTATTGTGTCTTTATCTAAACAGCCCCTAGTTTTTATTTACGTACTCTTTATTATCTTGCAAACCTATCCAACAACATCTACAAAGTACTTCTAGTTTCATACTTGTTCTAGGTAAAGCGAACGTTAAGCGTGCGTAGAGTTGTATCGGTGGTCGATAGAACTTGAGGAAATATTTGTTCTACCTTTAGATCCTCGTTGGTTCGACACTCTTACTTATCGAAAGAGGCTACAATTGATCCCCTATACTTGTGGGTTATCAAGACCTTTTTCTGGCGCCGTTGCCGGGGAGCAATAGCGTGGGGTGAATATTCTCGTGTGTGCTTGTTTGCTTTATAACTAAGTAATTTTTATTTGATGTTCTTAGTTGTTTTCTATCTTTAGTTATGGGTAGGAAACACAAAATACCAAAAAAATTAGTTGTACCTACTGAACCAACGGTTGAAGAACAACTCAAAATCTATCGCACTCCTGAAGCTTTTTACTTGGATCATCTTCGATCCCTATGTGCTCGTGCTGAAACCCCAACTAGCTTAGTTGAGGGCAGATCTTTAGATGAGCATGCTTGTTATGTACGACACCGTATATCTGAAAAAGGGAAACGTTTACTGGATCAAATTCATCGTTTGCAATGCTATGCTTGGAATTTATGTGAAATATATGATGTTACTTGTTGTTCTGAAAACCCTAAGAAACACCTTCCCTACCAATGTGAGTTTATCAATAATGGAATCGTATCTTCGTATGCTAAGTGTGTTTATAGTTACTATGATGTTCAACAAATTGAAGAATTTGTTGCTTTTAAGGGTGCTTATGGAATTGCTTCTTTGATTGAAACGTATGATGCTACTCTTTACAAATCTGAAAATTTTGCCATACTTGAATATTGTTATGATAATTTATGCTTCTAATGCCTATGTTAAACCATATATTGAGGATTCCTCCGCTTTCCAAGAAGAGACTAATATTTTGCAGGAGTCTATGGAAGAAGAAGTTGATGAAACTGTGAGCTCATTGGATGAAAAAGATGAGGAGGAGAGCGAAGAACAAAAGGAGGAAGAGCGGATTAGCTACCTGTGCCCAGCTTCTAATGAGAGTAACTCTTCAACTCATACATTGTTTAATTTCCCTTCGTGCTTACCGAAGGATGATTGCTATGATGACTGTTATGATCCCGTTGATTCTTTTGAAATATCCCTTTTTGATGATGCTTGCTATGCTTGTGGCCATGATGCCAATATGAATTATGCTTATGGAGATGAACTTGCTATAGTTCCTTATGTTAAACATGAAATTGTTGCTATTTCACCCACGCATGATAGTCCTATTATCTTTTTGAATTCTCCCAACTACACTATATCGGAGAAGTTTGCACTTATTAAGGATTATATTGATGGGTTGCCTTTTGCTGTTGCACATGATGATTTTGATGAATATAATATGCATGTGTTTGCGGCTCCTACTTGCAATTATTATGAGAGAGGAACTATATCTCCACCTCTCTATGTTTCCAACATGAAAAAATTGCAAGAAACTGTTTATACTATGCATTGGCCTTTACTTGGCGTGCATGAATTGTTCTTTTATGACATGCCAATGTATAGGAAGAGAGTTAGACTTCGTTGTTGCTTGATATATGTTACTTTGTGCTCACTACTAAATTACAAATCATTGTTAATTAAAATTGGCTTTGATATACCTTGGGATCCGGGTGGATCCATTACTTGAGCACTATATGCCTACCTTAATGGCTTTAAAGAAAGCGCTTCCAGGGAGACAACCCGGAAGTTTTAGAGAGTCATTTATTTCTGTTGAGTGCTTTTATATAGTTTAAAAACAAAAAAATAAAGAGGGGAACCCAAAACTTTTCAAAAAGAGAAGTGAAAGTGAGATAGACGAGCATTGTGAAAGTGGGGGACGTCCTTGAACTTTGTTCATGCCCATGGAAACTTTGTGAATCTTAATTACAGAAACTTTTCAACAAAAATAATTATCCCCTTGTAAAATTCCATTGTATTATAAAAATAATGTGCCAAGATTTGCCTTTAGGATGTTTACAATGCTTGTTGGTTTGTACGGTGTAGGACAGAAACTTTGCCTGTAGTGCGCGATTTTTAATTTTTTTAGTGGAACGTCAAACGGTTCTGAACTTTTTGCACTGTATTTCTATACAAATTGCTTATTTTTCCTAATTTTGGCAGAACTTTTCAAGTATCGGAAGTATGGTGAATGTTCAGATTATTACTGACTGTTCTGTTTTAGACAGATTCTGTTTTTTGATGCATAGTTTGCTTGTTTTGACGAAACTATCGATTCATATCAGTGGATTAAGCCGTGGAAAAGCTATACTACAGTAGACACAACGCAAAAACAAAATATGAATTGGTTTTCAACAGTACTTAGAGTAGTGATTTGCTTTATAATACTAACGGATCTTACCAAGTTTTCTGTTGAAGTTTTGTGTGGATCAAGTGTTAGATGATCGAGAAGGTCTCGATGTAAGGAGAAGGAAGAGAGGAAAGAGCTCAAGCTTGGGGATGCCCAAGGCACCCCAAGTAAATATTCAAGGATACTCAAGCGTCTAAGCTTGGGGATGCCCCGAAAGGCATCCCCTCTTTCTTCAACAAATATCGGTATGTTTTTGGATTCGTTTCGTTCATGCGATATGTGCAAATCTTCGAGCGTCTTTTGCATTTAGTTTTCACTTTTCTTTTATGCACCATGCTGGTATGAGATAGTCCTTGGTTGATTTATAGAATGCTCTTTGCACTTCACTTATATTCTTTGAGTATGGCTTTATAGAATGCTTCATGTGCTTCACTTATATCATTTGAAGTTTGGATTGCCTGTTTCTCTTTACATAGAAAACCGCCATTTGTAGAATGCACTTTTGCTTCACTTATATTTGTTAGAGCGTGGGAATATCTTTTGTAGAAAGAATTAAATTCTCTTGCTTCACTTATATCTATTTAGAGAGATGACAGGAACTGGTCATTCACATGGTTAGTCATAAAATCCTACATAAAACTTGTAGATCACTGAATATGATATGTTTGATTCCTTGCAATAGTTTTGCGATATAAAGATGGTGATATTAGAGTCATGCTAGTGGGTAGTTGTGGATTAGTAGAAATATTTGTGTTGAGGTTTGTGATTCCCGTAGCATGCACGTATGGTGAACCGTTATGTAACGAAGTTGGAGCATGAGGTGTTTATTGATTGTCTTCCTTATGAGTGGCGGTCGGGGACGAGCGATGGTCTTTTCCTACCAATCTATCCCCCTAGGGGCATGCGTAGTAGTACTTTGCTTCGAGGGCTAATAAACTTTTGCAATAAGTATATGAGTTCTTTATGACTAATGTGAGTCCATGGATTATACACACTCTCACCCTTCCATCATTGCTAGCCTCTTCGGTATCGTGCATTGCCCTTTCTCACCACGAGAGTTGGTGCAAACTTCACCGGTGCATCCAAACCCCGTGATACGATACACTCCATCACACATAAACCTCATTATATCTTCCTCAAAACAGCCACCATACCTACCTATCATGGCATTTCCGTAGCCATTCCGAGATATATTGCCATGCAACTTCCATCATCATCATATACATGACTTGAGCATTTATTGTCATATTGCTTTTCATGATCGTAAGATAGCTAGCATGATGTTTTCATGGCTTGTCCGTTTTTTGATGTCATTGCTATGCTAGATCATTGCACATCCCGGTACACCGCCGGAGGCATTCATATAGAGTCATATCTTTGTTCTAGTATCGAGTTGTAATATTGAGTTGTAAGTAAATAAAAGTGTGATGATAATCATTATTAGAACATTGTCCCATGTGAGGTTATCAAAATAAAAGAGGCCAAAGAAGCCCAAATAAAAAAAGAGGCCAAAGAAGCCCACCAAAAAAAGAGAAAAAAAGGGAAAATAAAAAAAATGAGAGAAAAAGAGAGAAGGGGCAATGTTACTATCCTTTTACCGCACTTGTGATTCAAAGTAGCACCATGTTTTTTCATATAGAGTCTCATTGAGTTATCACTTTCATATACTAGTGGGAATTTTCATTATAGAACTTGGCTTGTATATTCCGATGATGGGCTTCCTCAAATGCCCGAGGTCTTCATGAGCAAGCAAGTTGGATGCACACCCACTTAGTTTCAGTTTGAGCTTTCATATACTTATAGCTCTTAGTGCATCCGTTGCATGGCAATCCCTACTCCTTGCATTGACATCAATTGATGGGCATCCCCATAGCCCGTTGATTAGCCGCGTCAATGTGAGACTTTCTCCTTTTTGTCTTCTCCACACAACCTCCACCATCATATTCTATTCCACCTATAGTGCTATGTCCATGGCTCACGCTCATGTATTGCGTGAAAGTTGAAAAGGTTTGAGAACATCAAAAGTATGAAACAATTGGTTGGCTTGTCATCGGGGTTGTGCATGATTTGAATATTTTGTGTGGTGAAGATGGAGCATAGCCAGACTATATGATTTTGTAGGTATAACTTTCTTTGGCCTTGTTATTTTGAAAAGACATGATTGCTTTATTAGTAGGCTTGAAGTGTTATTGTTTTTATGTCAAACGATAGACTATTGCTTTGAATCACTCGTGTCTTAATATTCATGCCATGATTAGATACATGATCAAGATTATGCTAGGTAGCATTCCACATCAAAAATTATCTTTTTATCATTTACCTCCTCGAGGACGAGCAGGAATTAAGCTTGGGGATGCTGATACGTCTCCGTCGTATCTATAATTTTTTATTGTTCCATGCCAATATTATACAACTTTCATATACTTTTGGCAACTTTTTATACTATTTTTCGGGACTAACATATTGATCCAGTGCCCAGTGCCAGTTCCTGTTTGTTGCATGTTTTATGTTTCGCAGAAACCCCATATCAAACGGAATCCAAATGGGATAAAAATGGACGGAGAATATTTTTGGAATATTTGGAGAATATGGGAGGAAGAATCAACGCGAGACGGTGCCCGAGGGGGGCACGAGGCAGGGGGCGCGCCTACCCCCCTCGTGCCCCCCCCCCCCCCCCGTAAGGCGGTGGCTGCTCTACTTTGGCCGCAAGAAAGCTAATTTTCGGAAAAAAATCTCGGCGAAGGTTTCAATCCAATCGGAGTTATGGATCTCCATATATATACGAAACGGTGAAAGGGCAGAATACCACAGCGCAGAAACAGAGAGAGACAGAGAGACAGATCTAATCTTGGAGGGGCTCTCGCCCTCCCACGCCATGGAGACCAAGGACCAGAGGGAGAACCCTTCTCCCACCTAGGGAGAAGGCCAAGGAAGAAGGAGAAGGAGGGGGGCTCTCTCCCCCTCGCTTCCGGTGGCGCCAGAGTGCCACCGGGGGCCATCATCATCACCGCGATCTTCACCAACACCTACGCCATCTTCACCAACATCTCCATCACCTTCCCACCTCTATCTACAACGGTCCACTCTCCCGCAACCCGCTGTACCCTCTACTTGAACATGGTGCTTTATGCTTAATATTATTATCCAATGATGTGTTGCCATCCTATGATGTCTGAGTAGATTTTCGTTGTCCTATCGGTGGTTGATGAATTTCTATGATTGATTTAATTTGCTTGTGGTTATGTTGCTGTCCTTTGGTGCCCATCATATGAGCGCGCGTGTGGATCACACCATAGGGTTAGTTGTATGTTGATAGGACTATGTATTGGAGGGCAAGAGTGACAGAAGCTTCAACCTAGCATAGAAATTGATGCATACGTGACTGAAGGGGGACCAATATATCTTAATGCTATGGTTGGGTTTTACCTTAATGAACATTAGTAGTTGCGGACGCTTGCTAATAGTTCCAATCATAAGTGCATAGAATTCCAACTCAGGGATGACATGCTAGCAGTGGCCTCTCCCACATAAAACTAGCTATCGGTCTAGTAAAGTAGTCAATTGCTTAGGGACAATTTCGCAACTCCTACCACCACTTTTCCACACTCACTATATTTACTTTATTGTGTCTTTATCTAAACAGCCCCTAGTTTTTATTTACGTACTCTTTATTATCTTGCAAACCTATCCAACAACATCTACAAAGTACTTCTAGTTTCATACTTGTTCTAGGTAAAGCGAATGTTAAGCGTGCATAGAGTTGTATCGGTGGTCGATAGAACTTGAGGGAATATTTGCTCTACCTTTAGCTCCTCGTTGGGTTCGACACTCTTACTTATCGAAAGAGGATACAATTGATCCCCTATACTTGTGGGTTATCAGGCACACAAGGTTATGTCTGCTTACTGGGCCAGGGTACCGCATGCCCATAACCTTCCCTCGTTGGAGGCACCGACCAGAGGCATGAAAACGGACCGAATAAAGGCCTTCCCATAAAGGCAAATGTGGTTGCACTGGGAAAACTCGATTCAGTGGCACCATGACCCAGTCAACGATATATTCAAGTTGAGTTATTAGCAGGTTCAACTTAACGTGAAAGTAACCGGTGTCATAACATGCCATGAAAGTGCAACACAAATATATGCATCATAAACCATCGGAAATAACTGGGTCAACTATAACCACACTAAGCATAGACATCAACAACTCATAACACTTCCCTGGTTATGATTAATCATCACTTTAAACAGAATCTTTACTTAGCCAATCTATCATTTTTCTCCTCCAAGAAAATAACTCAAGATAATTACTTATAACCATATTACTTCTTCATAACAAATATTACTTCTAGTTACTTAACCAACTTAGTTAGCTTCACATTTTCTGTAAACTAAGCATATCAACTTAAACAAGCAATCAATCAGAATATAAATAATATACTAGTGATTTAAATGCATGGATTAAATCATTAATTCAAGATGAAAAATCACAAATATTGTAATGGCACCATGAAAATGTTGCTGTGGCTTGCCTTAGTGCAGATGAGGTTGACAATCCTCCTGGTGATCCTCAAGACAAGCTTCCCTTTCTGAAAATAATTATAAACACCAAAAGAAAACATCAAGAACCCTTCTGAAATTCACCAGAAAATCTAGACAGCAGAGAAAAATCTCATTTTTTGTGAGCTTCTATATTTCTACATAAAGAAGACAATGCAAAAAGAATCAATTCATTTGGACTTATGGTTAAAAAGTTTTGTCTATTTGAAGCTCTCTGGATATAATTAAATTTGAATTTAAAGAAAACATAACTGAGGGGGGGTGACGTCGAAGGCGTAAACCTCGCGGGCGCCAGCACTCGTACCGCTTCGCGCGCGTACAGAGTGGCTGACTAGCGGGCCCCGCTAGTCAGGTGAGAGGGAGTGGGAGAGGGAAATAGAGGACGGCGCGGCTTCGCCGGAGCACACGCCGGAGAGGAGGGCTTCTTGGCCCGAACTAAAGGGAGGGATCGAAAGAAGAGACGGAGGCGCACCTGCCCGTACCCGTAGGTAAGCTAGGGGTGGTCGGACGGCGTCGGAAACAACCTCTCAAGCGGCGACAGAAGGCAGAGGTCACCGGAGTTGAAGACGACGGCGACTAGAGGCGACACCAGGGGCTCCAACCGGGCGGAACGGCACGACCGAGGCACGGCGGAGGCCCTGGAAGGGTGGCCCGAGACTGGGAGGGGCTGGAGCTGCGGAGACGACCCGAGGGGATCACCGTCGAGCTCGAGCTCGAGGACAACGGCTCGCGGCCTGCCCAGCCGAGGAGTGGAGTGTGTGTGTGAGGACTTGATGATGCTCGAGGAGGCTGGGGAGGGCTCTATTTATAGCCGAGCGTCGAGAGGGGATCGGGCTCCGCCGGAGGACACCTGGACACGGTGCCCGGCGACGAACGACGTCAGTGAGCGAGGGGGAAGGCGACACAGCTCACGCGGGAACTGTGGGCGAGAGGAGACGAGCACAGGAGCGAGGGGGTGGTGACGAACAGAGTGCGCAACGCACTGTTAGGTTGGCCGGACCACGCCCGTGCTCGCTGCGGCGAGCGCCAGGAGAGAGTTATGAGGGTCGGGACGATGACCGGGGCAAAGTTTGGCAAGGTTTGGCAGGCGGGGAAGCGATCACGCGAGCAACAGAGGCGCGGGCGCGACGCAGAGCGTGTCGGCCGTATGCCAGCACGCCTGGACGAACGCGGTCACCGCGTGAAATCTGACCTCAGGCCGACCTAAGCCCAAAGTTCATGTCTGGCGTGTAGTTCATGGTAGATTGAGAGGTTACCACGCTTTGGTTTGAGCTCAGACGCAGTAGAATGGATTTCAACTTCCTGGTAAGTTTCTGGTCAGTAACTTTGAGAGCTTACTGTGGTCAAACTACTGAGAGTTGGGGGCTGGGCTTTGGAGGTTAGCAATCATCTACTAAGGTGATGATGCACAAGAAAAATCAGCCACAATAGAGCAAGTAAAATGGTAGTTGCTGTAGAACCTACCATTTCTGTCCAGAACAGAAAATATTTTCTGTAGCAAAAATATTCCAAAAAGTGATGAAATATTTTTGCTCAGGAAGGTGCCCTAGGGTTCAAAGAATATTTGGGAATTTTCTCAGATTTTTGTGGGCAAGAAAAATTGGGGTTGCTTTGGAGTACATTGAGCTAGCTAGGGTTTTAGAGAGGGAAATGAATATTTTCCTTTAAGAAAAATATTCAAAATATTATTTTGAGGTGAACCAGAGAGGAAATGATAGTTATAGAGGGAAATGAGGCACTTGGGTCAAAGTCAAGGGGTACCCAAGTGTTTAAGTCCATCTGAAAAGATTCAAAACTCCAAATTTCAAAACCAAACCAACTGAAAATCAGGCAAAGAGAAGAGGGCAAAAACCAGACTGTCACAAACCTCCCCCACTTAGGATGAATCTCGTCCTCGAGATTCGATTGCTTGGGAAAACCATTCTGGATAATGTGCCTTTAGAAATTCTTCTCGTTCCCAAGTCGATTCTGCCTCTGTGTGATGCTCCCACTGAACTTTGTAAAACTTAGTTGCTTTACTACGAGTGACCCTTTCCATCTGATCCAAAATTCTGACCGGTCTCTCTTCATATGTTAAATGCTTTGCCAACTCTATTTCAGTCGCAGCAGTATTTTTCTCAGGCGGCGATATGCATCGCCTCAACTGCGAAACATGAAACACATTGTGCACTTCCGACAATTCGGGGGGTAGTTCCAATTGATATGCAACAGTACCCACTCTGGACATAATTGGAAATGGACCAATAAATCTGGGTGCCAACTTTCCACGAGTCTAGAATCTCTTGACTCCTTTCATAGGAGTGACTCGGAGGTATACGTGTTCTCTGGGTTCAAAACTGATCTGTCGGTGCTTTGCATCATAATAACTCTTTTGTCGCGATTTGGCCTATTGCAATCTGTCTCGGATTTCCTTGACTTGCTTCTCAGCTTCCATCATGAGATCTATTCCGAAAATACGGGTATCTCCAGTTTGAGACCAATTCAAAGGGGTGCGGCACTTACGGCCATACAAAGCCTCATACGGTGACATCTTTAGACTGTTCTGGAAGCTGTTGTTGTATGAGAACTCGGCATACGACAGGCAGTCTTCCCATTTAGATCCTTGGGCCAAAGCACAAGCTCGTAGCATATCTTCGAGTATTTGGTTTACCCGCTCAGTCTGTCCATCAGTCTGAGGATGATAAGCGGTGCTATATTTTAGAGATGTCCCCAAAGCTTGATGGAGACGTGACCAGAAAGCGGAGGTAAAAAGTGACCCTCGGTCAGAAGTGATTGTTCTGGGTACTCCATGCAGACTGACTATCCTGGATACATACAGTTGTGCAAGTGGATCTGCTCGATATGTGGTTCTGATCGGGATAAAGTGAGCTACCTTGGTTAAGGTGTCTACTATGACCCAGATTGTATCATTGCCTCGGTGAGTCTTAGGTAGCCCTGTGACAAAATCCATGCAGACATCATCCCATTTCCATTGTGAAACTGGCAGCGGTTGGAGAAGTCCGGCTGGCTTCTGATGCTCTGCCTTCACCTTGTTGCATATGTCGCAACAGGCCACAAAATAGGCAATGTATTTCTTCATTCCATCCCACCAGAATATTTGTCGAAGGTCTTCATACATTTTAGTACCTCCAGGGTGAATAGAATACGAAGATTCGTGTGCTTCTGACAGGATTTTCTTCTTTAAATCCGCCTGAGTGGGTACACAAATCCTTCCACGGAATCAGAGGGTACCAAGTTGATCCTTAGAAAAAGCTGACGTCTGTCCTGCTATCATACGCTTGGCATGTTTTTGCAGGACGGTGTCAGCTGGCTGGGCCTTGCGGATCTCTTCCTCAAGTGTAGGTGCAATTTCCAAAATATTGGCAAGACCAGCATCAACTATGACCAGGTTGAGCTGAGCAATCTCCTCTTGAAGTTCAGGAGGCAATGATTTCATTATAACATTCAGGCTGACAGGCTTTCGACTGAGTGCATCGGCAACCACGTTGGCCTTACCCGGGTGGTAATTTATTCCAAGATCATAATCCTTGACCAACTCAAGCCATCTTCGTTGATGGAGATTTAAATCTGGCTGAGTAACTATATACTTGAGACTTTTGTGGTCGGTAAAAATTTGGCACCTCTTCCCGATGAGATAGTGTCTCCAAATTTTTAGGGCATGAACCACCGCGGCCAATTCCAGATCATGAGTGGGATAATTTCCCTCGTGGGGTCGTAGCTGTCATGATGCATATGCTACCACCTTGCCATCTTGCATAAGTACACTCCAAGACCTTGTCTGGAGGCATCGCAGTACACATCAAAGCTGCGGTAGATATCTGTAAGAGTCAACACAGGTGCGGTCGTCAGCCGTATCTTTAGATCATTGAAACTTTTTTCATAGTCCTCAGTCCATTAAAACTTCTTATCCTTCTTGAGCAGCTCCGTCATGGGTTTAGCAATCTTGGAAAATCCTTCAATGAAACGATGGTAGTATTCGGCTGATCCAAGAAAACTCCGGATCTGTGATACGGTTGTGGGTGGCAACCAATCTAGCACATCCTTTACTTTGCTCGGGTCCATGGCTATACCTTCGGCTGATAGCACATGTCCGAGAAATCCAACTTGCTTGAGCCAAAACTCACATTTACTGAATTTGGCATATAGCTGATGGTCGCGGAGTCGTTGTAGCACTGCTCGGAGGTGTTCTTTGTGCTCTTCTTCACTTTTTGAGTATATAAGTATGTCATCGATAAAGACTACCACGAATTTATCGAGGAATTCCATGAATACTTTGTTCATCATATGCATGAAGAAGGCAGGGGCATTGGTGAGACCAAAGGGCATAACTGTATATTCATAAAGACCGTACCGAGTAGTGAATGCGGTCTTAGGAATATCTTCCTTTTTAATCTTGAGTTGATGATATCCTGTCCTTAAATCAATCTTGGAGAACACCTTGGCCCCACTGAGCTGATCAAACAAGTCATCAATCCTAGGAAGTGGATATTTATTTTTGATGGTGACATCATTCAGCTGACGGTAATCCACACACATGCAGAGGCTGCCATCCTTCCTATCCACGAAGATAGCAGGTGATCCCCATGGTGAAGAGCTGGGACGGATATATCCTTTCCGGAGCATTTCATCAAGCTATTTCTTTAGCTCCACTAATTCTGATGAGGGCATCCGGTAATACTTCTTGTATAACGGTGCGGTCCTGGGCACAAGATCTATTTCAAACTCAAGCTCTCGATCGGGTGGCATGCCTGGCAGTTCTTCTGGGAATACATCAGGAAACTCACTGACCACAGGAATTAATTCCAACTGACCAGCCATAGCGGTGAAAACCATTTCTTTCTTTGGTATGCTTCTGCGAGCATAGAATTTGGTAGTCTGCCCCTCTTGACTGGTCAAAGTGACTTCTCGGGTCGCGCAATTTATGCATACTTGATATTGGGTCAACCAATTCATACCCAAGATAACATCCAACTTTACAGACTCAATGATTATCAAGGAAGTTGGAAAACGGGCTCCATTGATATTGATTTCCAGATTATGGCAGACTAGATTGCTCGTGATTAAGGATCCCGGGGATTGTACCAGCATATTCTTGCCCAAAAGCGAACAAGGAAATTTGTTTTGGGCAACAAAATTCCGGGAAATAAAAGAGTGGGAAGCCCCAGAGTCAAATAAAATTACGGCAAGTATGTTATTAACAGAAAACATACCAATGACGACTTCGGGGTTCTCTTGGGCTTCATCTGCGGAGAGGTGATGAACGTGCCCAGTGATGTTTTGCTGGGTAGGGCATGACTCCATAAAGTTGACTTGTGGCCTGAATAGGGCATTTGCCTTGCCGTTCTTGGGACACTGTCTGGCATAATGTCCGGTTTTCCCACAACTGAAGCAAGAATTGTTGCGCTGGCACTCCTCTCGCACCAGGTTGGTCACGGCATTCTTGACTTGTGTGGTGGTCTTGTTAACATTCTGTTGCCAATTGGGCTTGTAGTCCACCTGAGTATGCTGCCAGGTACGAGCCTTTTGCACTGGCTGCCCTTCCTTCCTTGGCTCGAACTTGCGCTTGTGATCGTTATTGGCAGGCCTGTTGCCTGATACGAGCTTGTGCCCCCTTTCAGCAATCAAAGCCTTGTTTACCAGAGTTTGGAAATCTGGGAAATCAAACATACTGAGGGTACATCGGAGTTGGGGGTTTAATCCCCCAAGAAATCTGTCAATCTTTCTCTCTTTGGTGGCCACGTCATAAAGGGAGTAACGGGCCAAATGATTGAACTTTTGCAAATATTCACCCACAGACTGATTTCCTTGAAGGAGCGCGAGAAATTCACGCTGCTTAACCTTCATAATTCCAGTAGGAATATGATATTTCCGGAACTAATCCTTAAATTTTGCCCAGGTGATTTCTTCATCAGCAGGCCACATGGCTTTTACGTTTTCCCACCATATGGCAGCAGCGCCTTCAAGATAATCGGTTGCAAATGGAACTTTATCATCTTCTTCAGTACGAGCAATCTCAAGCTTCCTCTCAATGGTTCGCAACCAATCGTCTGCATCCAAGGGATCAATAACCTGACTGAAACTGGGAGGCTTGGTTCTCTGAAAATCTGACAACTTGGAGTGATGACCGTTCTGATTTCCATTTTGTCCAACCACAGCTTGCACATTCCTTAATATTTCAATCAGATCATTATTCCTTCTTTCCTCAAACATACGCAGAATTTGCTTTGTGGAGGGCGGATTTGGCGGTGGAGGAACGTACGGCTCGGGGGAGTGTCCTGCCTGTCGTGCGGAACGACGAACAGGAGTATCCGCATGAGCGTCGCTACTGCTGCCTCCCCGCATCATCCTATTGTGATTTTTCCCAGGACAACGCATTCGAGATGAGAAACATCCAAAAATAAATTGGAGAAAAGCCAGCAACAAATCCCGAGAGAAAACGAAATAACAAAGAAAATACGACGAATAAAATAGAGTTCCAACATAATTATACATAGACTCATACATGAAAGATAAACATCATGCCAGGTTCAACTACTCTCATACAGGAACGGAACATCATGACTCGTACGACTACACCCGTACATCATCCTGACAACTGCGGATACTCACAAGCCCTACTGCTCTGCTGGTGCTGCGGGGTCCTCTCCTAATGCAGACTCGGATCCTGAACTAATGTGGTTAACTGAAACCTCCGGGTTAAAGGTAACACGACGACGCTGCCTCGAGGGTTCTCCCTCCGGGGCAGGTGCAGGGTGAAGCATCGGGGCTACAGGACTAGTAAGAAGTGAAACCCACTCAGCAGGAGCACTGAGAGGATTCACGGTCGAGGTGCCCAAGCTACTCGGAGGAATAACCGGTGAGATAGGGGAACTAGAACTGGATGGAATATAAGGAGTAAATCCTGTAGAGGATGGAGCAGTGACAGATCTAGTAGAGGCTAAAGCATTACGAGCACGAGTCAGCTCTCAAGCCAGCTCGTGGATCATAAGATAGCTAGCCGTGATATAACGGGAAAGGTGGCTAGCAACACTATCAGACTCCGAATCAATGATAGGGAAACGGACACGACCATTATCGTGTAGAGAGAGATAGTAGTAGAAACCTGGGTGGTTCTGCATCCGGACCTCGTTATAACGAAGCTCGACAAGGACCTCGAATGCAGCAAACTAGACAGCCTGAGAAGCGGTAGAAGCAAAACCGCTCCGGGAGGTACGAGTGTAAGTGCTGGAATCAGAACTGGTGCGCAGAGTAACCACTGCGTGATACTCATACACTGAGTCTGCTAGACGCTCCCGGTACACACGATAGACCGGGTCGTCACCGAGGGGGTACAGCTGAGGCCACACGTTACGAAGGAGATGCGGCGACGTGCACGACATCAGCTGCAACTGGCACGGATACGGCACTGGAGCCATCTACACTCACAACCATTAGTAGGTTAGCATAAAAATAAAACGAGTGCATACAATGCAACAACTAGCTACAAATGCTACCGACACTCAACTTAAACTCGTAACTAACGTCCGGTTAACACGTCATAGTCTAGCGTGGCCTACAGTCAGCGCGGCTCTGATACCAAGCGTTGTGGCACCCCGGCTCAGAGCAACCGGTTTACCATGCATTGCTAGCCCAGAGACCATGTCTTCTGGCAACACACAACATCTTGGTACAGAAAACAACCGCTTTATTGATGCATGATCCCAGAGACCATGATGATCATGAAGCTTCGGATCAAGTTACTATTGAACTTCGTAGGTCCACAAGGACACGTTCCGCACCAGAGTGGTACGGCAACCCTGTCCTGGAAATCATGTTGTTAGACAACGGTGAACCTTCGAACTATGAAGAAGCGATGGCGGGCCCGGATTCCGACAAATGGCTAGAAGCCATGAAATCTGAGATAGGATCCATGTATGAAAACGAAGTATGGACTTTGACTGACTTGCCCGATGATCGGCGAGCCATAGAAAACAAATGGATCTTTAAGAAGAAGACAGACGCGGATGGTAATGTGACCATCTATAAGGCTCGACTTGTCGCTAAGGGTTATCGACAAGTTCAAGGGGTTGACTACGATGAGACTTTCTCACCCGTAGCGAAGCTGAAGTCCGTCCGAATCATGTTAGCAATTGCCGCATACTATGATTATGAGATATGGCAGATGGACGTCAAAACGACATTCCTTAATGGCTTCCTTAAGGAAGACTTGTATATGATGCAGCCGGAAGGTTTTGTCGATCCTAAGAATGCTAACAAAGTATGCAAGCTCCAGCGCTCAATCTATGGGCCGGTGCAAGCATCTCGGAGTTGGAACATTCGCTTTGATGAGATGATCAAAGCATTTGGGTTTACACAGACTTATGGAGAAGCCTGTGTTTACAAGAAAGTGAGTGGGAGCTCTGTTGCATTTCTCATATTATATGTGGATGACATACTATTGATGGGAAATGATATAGAATTCTTGGAAAGTATAAAGGCCTATTTGAATAAGTGTTTTTCAATGAAGGACCTTGGAGAAGCTGCTTATATATTAGGCATCAAGATCTATAGAGATAGATCAAGACGCCTCATTGGTCTTTCACAGAGTACATACCTTGACAAGATATTGAAGAAGTTCAGTATGGATCAGTCCAAGAAGGGGTTCTTGCCTGTATTGCAAGGTGTGCAATTGAGCACGGCTCAATGCCCGACCACGGCAGAAGATAGAGAAAAGATGAGTGTCATCCCCTATGCCTCGGCCATAGGGTCTATTATGTATGCCATGCTGTGTACCAGACCTAATGTAAACCTTGCCGTGAGTTTGGTAGGAAGGTACCAAAGTAATCCCGGCATGGAACACTGGACAGCGGTCAAGAATATCCTGAAGTACCTGAAGAGGACTAAGGATATGTTTCTCGTATATGGAGGTGACGAAGAGCTCGTCGTAAAGGGTTACGTCGACGCTAGCTTCGACACAGATCTGGATGACTCGAAGTCACAAACCGGATACGTGTATATTTTGAATGGAGGAGCAGTAAGCTGGTGCAGTTGCAAGCAAAGCGTCGTGGCGGGATCTACATGTGAAGCGGAGTACATGGTAGCCTCGGAGGCAGCACAGGAAGCAGTCTGGATGAAGGAGTTCATTACCCACCTAGGGGTGATTCCCAATGCGTCGGGCCCGATGACTCTCTTTTGTGACAACACTGGAGCTATTGCCCTTGCGAAGGAGCCCAGATTTCACAGGAAGACCAGGCATATCAAGCGTCGCTTCAACTCCATTCGTGAAAGTGTTCAAAATGGAGACATAGATATTTGTAAAGTACATACGGACCTGAATGTAGCAGATCCGTTGACTAAACCTCTCCCTAGAGCAAAACATGATCAACACCAGGACGCAATGGGTGTTCGATTCATCACTATGTAACTAGATTATTGACTCTAGTGCAAGTGGGAGACTGTTGGAAATATGCCCTAGAGGCAATAATAAATGGTTATTATTATATTTCTTTGTTCATGGTAATTGTCTATTGTTCATGCTATAATTGTATTATCCGGAAATCGTAATACATGTGTGAATACATAGACCACAACGTGTCCCTAGTATGCCTCTAGTTGACTAGCTCGTTGATCAACAGATAGTCATGGTTTCCTGACTATGGACATTGGATGTCATTGATAACGGGATCACATCATTAGGAGAATGATGTGATGGACAAGACCCAATCCTAAGCATAGCGTAAAGATCGTGTAGTTCGTTTGCTAGAGCTTTTCCAATGTCAAGTATCTTTTCCTTAGACCATGAGATCGTGCAACTCCCGGATGCCGTAGGAGTGCTTTGGGTGTGCCAAACGTCACAACGTAACTGGGTGACTATAAAGGTGCACTACGGGTATCTCCGAAAGTGTCTGTTGGGTTGGCACGGATCGAGACTGGGATTTGTCACTCCGTGTGACGGAGAGGTATCTCTGGGCCCACTCGGTAATGCATCATCATAATGAGCTCAATGTGACTAAGGCGTTAGTCACGGGATCATGCATTGCGGTACGAGTAAAGAGACTTGCCGGTAACGAGATTGAACAAGGTATTGGGATACCGACGATCGAATCTCGGGCAAGTAACATACCGATTGACAAAGGGAATTGTATACGGGATTGATTGAATCCTTGACATCGTGGTTCATCCGATGAGATCATCGTGGAACATGTGGGAGCCAACATGGGTATCCAGATCCCGCTGTTGGTTATTGACCGGAGAGGCATCTCGGTCATGTCTGCATGTCTCCAGAACCCGTAGGGTCTACACACTTAAGGTTCGGTGACGCTAGGGTTGTAGAGATATGAGTATGCGGAAACCCGAAAGTTGTTCGGAGTCCCGGATGAGATCCCGGACGTCACGAGGAGTTCCGGAATGGTCCGGAGGTGAAGAATTATATATAGGAAATCAAGTTTCGGCAACCGGGAAAGTTTCGGGGGTCACCGGTATTGTACTGGAGCCACCGGAAGGGTCCCGGGGGTCCACCGGGTGGGGCCACCTGTCTCGGAGGGCCCCATGGGCTGAAGTGGGAAGGGAACCAGCCCCTAGTGGGCTGGGGCGCCCCCCATGGGCCTCCCCCCTGCGCCTAGGGTTGGAAACCCTAGGGTGGGGGCGCCCCACTTGCCTTGGGGGGCAAGTCTCCCCCCTGGCCGCCGCCCCCCCATCTAGATGGGACTTGGCCGGCGCCCCCCCCCTCCCAGGGGGCCTATATAAAGGGGGGAGGGAGGGCAGCAACACAACAGCCTTGGGCGCCTCCCTCCTCCCCTGCAACACCTCTCTCTCTCGCAGAAGCTCGGCGAAGCCCTGCCGACATCCCGCTACATCCACCACCACGCCGTCGTGCTGCTGGATCTCCATCAACCTCTCCTTCCCCCTTGCTGGATCAAGAAGGAGGAGACATCTCTGCACCGTACGTGTGTTGAACGCGGAGGTGCCGTCCGTTCGGCACTCGGTCATCGGTGATTTGAATCACGGCGAGTACGACTCCGTCAACCTCGTTCATTGGAACGCTTCCGCTCGCGATCTACAAGGGTATGTAGATGCACTCCTTTCCCCTCGTTGCTAGTATACTCCATAGATGGATCTTGGTGAGCGTAGGAAAATTTTAAAATTCTGCTACGATCCCCAACACTTCCCTCGTTGGAGGCACCGACCAGAGGCATGACAACGGACCGAATAAAGGCCTTCCCATAAAGGCAAATGTGGTTGCACTGGGAAAACTCGATTCAGTGGCACCATGACCCGGTCAACGATATATTCAAGTTGAGTTATTAGCAGGTTCAACTTAACGTGAAAGTAACCAGTGTCATAACATGCCATGAAAGTGCAACACAATATATGCATCATAAACCATCGGAAATAACTGGGTCAACTATAACCACACTAAGCATAGACATCAACAACTCATAATACTTCCCTGGTTATGATTAATCATCACTTTAAAAAGAATCTTTACTTAGCCAATCTATCATTTTTCTCCTCCAAGAAAATAACTCAAGATAATTACTTATAACCATATTACTTCTTCATAACAAATATTACTTTTAGTTACTTAACTAACTTAGTTAGCTTCACACTTTCTGTAAACTAAGCATATCAACTTAAACAAGCAATCAATCAGAATATAAATAATATACTAGTGATTTAAATGCATGGATTAAATCATTAATTCAAGTTGAAAAATCAAAAATATTGTAATGGTACCATGAAAATGTTGCTGTGGCTTGCCTTAGTGCAGATGAGGTTCACAATCCTCCTGGTGATCCTCAAGACAAGCTTCACTTTCTGAAAATAATAATAAACACCAAAAGAAAACATCAAGAACCCTTCTGAAATTCACCAGAAAATCTAGACAGCAAAGAAAAATCTCATTTTTTGTGAGCTTCTATATTTCTACATAAAGAAGACAATGCAAAAAGAATCAATTCATTTGGACTTATGGTTAAAAAGTTTTGTCTGTTTGAAGCTCTCTGGATATAATTAAATTTGAATTTAAAGAAAACATAACTGAGGGGGGGGTGACGTCGAAGGCGTAAACCTCGCGGGCGCCAACACTCGTACCGCTTCGCGCGCGTACAGAGTGGCTGACTAACGGGCCCCGCTAGTCAGGTGAGAGGGAGTGGGAGAGGGAAACAGAGGACGGCGCGGCTTCGCCGGAGCACACGCCGGAGAGGAGGGCTTCTTGGCCCGAACTAAAGGGAGGGATCGAAAGAGGAGACGGAGGCGCACCTGCCCGTACCGTAGCTTAGCTAGGGGTGGTCGGACGGCGTCGGAAATGACCTCTCCAGCGGCGACAAAAGGCAGAGGTCGCCGGAGTTGAAGACGACGGCAACTAGAGGTGACACCAGGGGCTCCAACCGGGCGGAACGGCACCACCGAGGCACGGCGGAGGCCCTGGAAGGGTGGCCCGAGACTGGGAGGGGCTGGAGCTATGGAGACGACCCGAGGGGATCGCCGGCGAGCTCGAGCTCGGGGACGGCGGCCCGCGGCCTTCCCGGCCGGGCTACGGCTTTCTACGAGTTTGTGGAGTGTGTGTGAGGAGTGGATGATGCTCGAGGAGGCTGGGGAGGGCTCTATTTATAGCCGAGCGTCGAGAGGGGATCGGGCTCCGCCGGAGGACACCTGGACACGGCGCCTGGCGACGAGCGGCGTCAGTGAGCGAGGGGGAAGGTGACGCAGCTCACGCGGGAACTGTGGGCGAGCGGAGACGAGCATAGGAGCGAGGGGGTGTCGACGAAGACAGTGCGCAGCGCACTGTTGGGTTGGCCGGACCGCGCCCGTGCTCGCTGCGGCGAGCTCCGACGTCGGCGAGCACCAGGAGAGAGTTATGAGGGTCGGGACGATGATCAGGGCGAAGTTTGGCAAGTTTTGGCAGGCGGGGAAGCGATCACGCGAGCAACAGAGCGCATCGGCCGTATGCCAGCACGCCTGGACGAACGCGGTCACCGCGTGAACTCTGACCTCAGGCCGACCTATGCCCAAACTTCATGTCTGGCGTGTAGTTCGTGGTAGATTGAGAGGTTACCACGCTTTGGTTTGAGCTCAGACGCAGTAGAATGGATTTCAACTTCCTGGTAAGTTTCTAGTCAGTAACTTTGAGCGCTTACTGTGGTCAAACTACTGAGAGTTGGGGGCTGGGCTTTGGAGGTTAGCAATCATCTACTAAGGTGATGATGCACAAGAAAAATCAGCCACAATAGAGCAAGTAAAATGGTAGTTACTGTAGAACCTACCATTTCTGTCTAGAACAAAAAATATTTTCTGTATCAAAAGTATTCCAAAAAGTGATGAAATATTTTTGCTCAGGAAGGTGCCCTAGGGTTCAAAGAATATTTGGGAATTTTCTCAGATTTTTGTCGGCAAGAAAAATTGGGGTTGCTTTGAAGCACATTGAGCTAGCTAGGGTTTTAGAGAGGGAAATTAATATTTTCCTTTAAGAAAAATATTCAAAATATTATTTTGAGGTGAACCAAAGAGGAAATGATAGTTAGAGAGGGAAATGAGGCACTTGGGTTAAAGTAAAGGGGTACCCAAGTGTTTAAGTCCATCTGAAAAGATTCGAAACTCCAAATTTCAAAACCAAACCAACTGAAAATCAGGCAAAGAGAAGAGGGCAAAAAACCAGACTATCACAGCAGCGGTGTTAGCCACAAAACCATCAGCCTTGCGCTTACAGTTGCCGCCCTGGTTGGTAGGGTTGTACTGCTGTCCCTTCATGCCGCTACTCTTCTTTCCCTTTCCCGATCTTTCATCCTCAGAGTCGGGGTCCTTGGTACCATCAGAGTCAGCATACTTAACAAGAGCCGCCATTAGAGTACCCATGTCATTGCAATGATGCTCGAGCCGTCCAAGCTTCTACTTGAGTGGAATAAAACGGCAATTTTTCTCCAACATCAGAATCGCTGAACCGACGTTCATGTTATCTGAAGAGTGCATGATAGTCGAGACCCGGCGTACCCAACTGGTGGTTGACTCGCCCTCAGCTTGAACACAAGAAGCCAAATCCACAATTGACATGGGTTGCTTGCATGTATCTCTGAAATTCTGGATGAACCGGGCCTTCAGCTCCGCCCATGACCCGATGGAATTAGTCGGCAGCCCCTTCAACCAGGTACGAGTCGTCCCCTCCAGCATCATGGTGAAATACTTGGCGTATGCAGCCTCACTAACATCCAACATCTCCATAGCCATCTCATAACTCTCAACCCAAGCCTCAGGAGGCTGATCTGCTGTGTAATTGGGCACCTTACAAGGGCCTTTGAAATCCTTGGGCAAGCGCTCGTTCCGTAGAGCCGCTGTTAGACATGGCACACCGAAAGTTCTAGAAGTTACACCCGCCTCAACTGAAGTCGTCGGGTAAACCGGCGCGTGCTGATGAGCCGCCAGCTCAGCCCCCCGACGTGCTCTGCCCTGGTCCACCAAATCCTGCGCATCGGCACCATTGCGCGCCGGGTCATGACGATGAGGTTGGTGACGACGTCGCTCAGTACTCGAGACTGCTGGCGAGTCAATATGCCTACTGTAACTTTGGCTCAAACGAGGGGTTGAATGAATCCAGTCACAGCTATAGGAGTAAGCCTGCTGCTGCACCAAAGCCGTTTGAAGAAGTTCCCTGGCCCTTCTGGTTTCAATCGCCGCCGGGGTCTCACCCTCGACCGGTAGAGCTGCCAATCGCGTAGCTGCAGCAATCATGTTATCTAGATGGGTGGAGTAATGACCCGGCGGCATCACTACGCGTTGAGGCGGGGTATTATCCATGTGTGGAGAACCGGCCACGCGCAGCTGACCCGGTACTCCTCCTCCTGGCGCCTCAATCGTTTGGTTTATCACCGGCGAATTACTAGCCCCTGCTCCGGGTGTGTTGAAGAGGTCCCTCGACTCATAAACTGAGGGCAGACGACTCTGGTGCTTCCTCCGCAAGACTTCGTTTGAAGCGTTCTGATCCACCAAAAGCCGATATGAATCTGCTTGAATCCGCTGCGCTTGGGCGTTCAAAACGGCCCGTTCTGCAGCCATCCTGGAGTTTCCCGCTGCCAAGTCCGCCTTAGCTTGCGCGATCCCATCACGCAATTTAGCCACTTCCACCTTATGTTGTTCCTGGTTGTCTGGGGTCACATCAACCTCCATCAGAGTCGCCAGAGCGTCTAGTAGATTTGCCAGAACTTGAGCCGGCGGGCGTGTTGAACCGCCAACACCCGCTGCTGTCACCGCCGCTGCACTGGAAGTCATGGCCGCGGCGGCTGTCGAACCAAGAACCGGCTGGGTGCCAGCCATGAACATCTCCACCCTGTTCGGCGGCTCATGGGGGTCCGGAATACTGTCGCCATCGGAATAGCCCCCAAGCCGCCCGTCTTGCAACTGATACATTGAGTCGGTTTCGCCCGTGGATGACTCATCGTCGGAGTAGATGGGCGTCTCACCGCCAGACACAGAGCCTTCCAACTCAGCCCCATGGATACATCCAACAAAAGCATGCTTCACGGTGGGTTTAACCTGGGCGGGTCATGCGCGCTGAGCCATCTCGATGATGTTGGTGCAGGTGTCCGGCTCAGGGCCCGACTCGCCGATCTTGCTGATGAAGACGTGAATTCCGCCGAAGGGACCCGGTACCCGTACTTAATTGAGCCGGCCTCGGGGCCCCAGCCTGCATTGTCGATGTAGATCTTGCCGCGACGACTCTTGGTCATCTGGCCCACAGCGTATCCCTTAATCCCTTCGAAGCTGCCCTTTAAGAACTCGAAACCACCGTGCACGAGCCCCACGATGGGCGCCAACTATTGTGGAAGGTTCACGGCAGATGTCCTCATGGCAGGACTTAGTTGCGGAGCCATTACGACGTGATTAGCTTAAAGGGGCCGAACCAGTATAAACTCCTCGCGTCCTTTGTCCTGTTTAACCCCTTTAAGCTAATCACGTCGCAATGGCTCCGCAACTAAGTCCTGCCATGAGGACATCTGCCGTGACACTTCCACGACACCCACGCAAGCACAATATCATCGGTACCAAATGGATCTACCGCAACAAGCAGGATGAAAATGGCCTTGTGGTGAGGAATAAGCCTCGTCTTGTAGCTCAAGGCTACACACAGGTTGAAGTAATTGATTTCGGTGAAAATTTTGCAACTATTGCTAGACTTGAGGCTATTCACATATTGCTTGCTTATGCTAACCATCATAATATCATCTTATATGTATGTGAAAAGTGCATTCCTCAATGGTAAGCTTGAGGAAGAAGTATATGTTGCTCAACACCCAGGTTTTGAAGATCCTAAGCATCCTGACAAGGTCTTCAGACTCAATAAGGCCCTCTATGGCCTCAAGCAGGCCCCTCGGGCGTGGTATGATACTTTGAAGGAATTCCTCATGAAGAAAGGCTTCAAACACGGCTCACTTGACCCAACTCTTTTTACCAAAACCTATGATGATGAATTATTCGTGTGCCAAATATATGTTGATGATATTATCTTTGGCTGTACTAACCAATGTTACAGTGACGAATTTGCCTATATGATGGGAGAATTGAAATTCTTCTTAGGTCTTCAAATTCGTCAACAACGCAATGGCATCTTCATATCTCAAGAGAAATACCTCAAGGATGTGTTGAGGAAATTCGGCATGCAAGATTGCAAAGGCGTCAAAATCCCTATGCCCACAAATGGCCATCTATGCACTGATGAATGATATAGACTTCGATCAAAAGGTATACCGCTCCATGTTTGGCTCCTTATTGTATCTGTGTGCATCTAGGCCAGATATTATGCTTGGTGTTTGCATGTGTGCCCGATTTTAGGCTACACCGAAGGAATCACACCATAAGGCTGTGAAGCATATTCTTCGATATCTAGCTCACACCCCAACACTTGGATTATGGTATCCCAAGGGCTCGGCTTTTGATCTCATTGGATATTCTAACTCTGACTGTGCTGGTGATCGAGTGGATTGCAAGTCAACATCAGGCACATGCCATTTCCTCGGATGATCCTTAGTATATTGGTCCTCAAAGAAGCAGAACTGCGTATTACTCTCTACTGATGAAGCTGAGTACATTGCTGCTGGTTCTTGTTGTGCTCAATTGCTATGGATGAAGCAAACCCTCAAGGACTACGACATCAATGTGAAGAATGTGCCACTCTACTGTGACAATGAGAATGCCATCAAGATTGCTCATAACCCAGTTCAGCACTCGAAGACAAAGCACATCCAGATTCGTCATCATTTTCTTCGAGATCATGTGTTGAAGGGCGACATCTCTATTGAGCACGTGAAGACTGAAGAACAGCTAGCGGATATCTTCAGAAAGCCCTTAGATGAGAAGAGATTTAGCAAGTTGCGGTGTGAGCTAAATATCTTAGAATCTCCGAATGTTCTTTGAAAAGGACACACATCCTAACACTTATGCAAAATTGATGACTTAGTTGTGCAACACACGAAGTAACATTTTTCTTCAATCAATGAAGACTAACCCTCTAAGTTTGAAGAAATTAATGAAGAATTTGATTCTCAAAGCCCTATGACAATTGTGCGTGGCATCTGAAATCATCATTCTTATATGGTGGGTCACGCCACCAACAAAAGTTGAAAATCTTCAATTTGAGTTTCTCTTCAGTTTGCAAATTCCTCAGTTGTTCAAATTCTTCGACTTTGCAAAGTCTGCACCCTTTCCGACTGTGTTCTTCATTGACTATATATATATTTGAGTTTTCAAGTCCTCTACAGCATTCACTTATTGCTAATTTTTCAAGTTGACTTTTTGCCTAAGTGAATGTGATCGGACCCGTCCCCCTCTATGTTAAACTCAACCCAGTCTGTTCACAAATTCTTCATGTGTGTTCTATTTGAAACCCGTTCAAAATCTTCACTGTGTCCTTGTCAGCTGAAGAATTTGCGAACGAATGGTTAAAATTTTCATATCTAAATTTTCGGCTTTTGCCACTCAAACCGTCTCGCATCCCAAGATAGGATTAAAATACTCACCCACGATCTACCACGATCTCCACTTCTCAGTACGTGGGTGACACATGTCGCTAGGATGGGAAGGGTTAGGGGCACGTTCGTCCAATTTCTTCGGACGAGTGGTTTTTCACCTCGGCTATAAATACCCCTCGCCCTCCTCAGACCTCATTTACTCCGCTCGATCTCACTCGCCTCGCTCGAGCTCTCTGACCTAGCGCCGCCGCTAATCTCCATCATCGCCGGTGAGGAAGAGCTTCACTGCCTCGACCTCGTCGCCGTCCTACTCGCGCCCGCCACGGAAATCTTCACTCTGCCGCCGCTGTAGCTGTCTTCCTCCGCCAAGTTAGGGGGTGGAAGATCTGAACGGATGAGCTTCTCAACTTCAACTCCCAGTTTGTCGTGTTCTTTGTCAAGGGTAAATAAAATCTGTTTTTACTGCCCTTGTTGATTCTGATGATTTCTACAAAATCTTCAAAGGTGTTTATTCTTCAACTTCCATGTCCTTAAACACCAAGTTGCATATGTTCTTGATTTGTCTCTCTAAGCTACGTTTTTCCTCAAGATTCCTCAATTGTGTGGATTTTCAAATCTATACAACTCTGGAACCTAAGTCAAGAACGCTTAGTGAAATTCCTCAAGACACCCCTGGTCAATTTCCTCAAACTTGATTCTTTTGAAAAAATTCTGAGAATGCATATGACCTCTCCAAATTCTTTGCACCTATACTCTATTCACAGGTACACATCTCCGCTACTGAATCACTAGGTTCTCATCAACTGAACTCATTTGCAGCGTCCCTCGAAGACAAATTGCATACCTCCTCAGAAACATCAATTGTTCAAAATCCTCAAGTGAAGAAAATGACTGATGGCAAAAGACCTCAGAAGGTAGGAAAGAGGCCAGAAACAGATACACTTTTGAGATCCCTGAAGACATATATGATGAATATTGTACTCCTGATGAGGCCAAGCATGGCAAGGAGAACAAAAATCAGCGCAAGGTGCGCATTCAACGGATCGAAAGAATATGGGCAAGAGAATGGAGGGAGTATAGATAAGTGACTCCAAAGTACATGAAGAAATTCGCTGTACACCCTCCATGCCCAAGACCTCCATTGGCTCTAGGCTAAGAAGTTGATCCCTCTAGCATCAGAAGAGGTGAGGATTTTTCCAAGGAATGGGCCAAGCGCCAAGCTAAGTTGGCCAAAATGGCAAAAGAAGTAGTGAAGAAATTCAACAAAGATTCTGCTGCTGCTACTACTGAGGCCTCTGCTAGCAAGCCAAGAAGGCTTTGCCAAAGAAATCAGCTGTTAAGCCAAGTTCCTCAGCTGCAATGCCCTCACGGCCAAGTTCCTCAAAGCCCTCATGGCCTATTCCTCAAGCGACATCTTCAAAAGCAGCTCCAATTCCCCCAACTGCAAAATCCTCAGCTGCTACAGCAAAGTCCTCAGCACCTGTGCATCTTGCCTCGTGCCAAAGGACTCCAGGCATCTCAATTGCTTCAGGAGCCTCTGCAAGTTCCTCAGCTCCTCCTCAGCCCTCAACAGCTCCAACCTTGCTGAAGGAAAAGGCCACTGCTGGACGAGGCCAGAGGCCAAGTCCTCACAAGAAGCAGGTTGCCTTTCAAGTTCCGTCAAGTGACGATGAAGCTAATGATGAAGAATTGGCTGAGACCATCAGAGATAGGCAAGCAAGGGCCGCTAGAGCCAAAGAAAGTGCACTGCCACTCATGCTGGATCCAAAGCTGATCCTTGATTCATTGTTCTATGGCACAAGGACCCTAACACTCTGCCTGACTTCAACCTCACTCCTGGCCAAAGTCATATGTTGACGGCCTTCATAGGTGAAGAAAAATGGAAATTTGAGAAGGGCAGGCAAGTGAAGAAAGCTCAGTACAAGAATGAGTGTTTCCTGAAGAAGAATTTGTGAAAATGTCTCCTGAAGAACTTGTGACTATGCAGACTGAGATCAAAGCTCTCAATGATGAATTTGACGCATATCATGCAGATTGGCTAGGCGCCAAAATCAGATTCGTCAGAATGGCGAAGGGATTCACACCAAATGTTGCAGCTTCATCGCAACAAGAAATTCCTCAGGCTGAGGCATCTGCTCAACCTACTGAAGAGAATGCAAGCACAACTGATGAAAATCAGACTGTTGAAGAAACTGAAAGTAGCAGGGCTGCTGAAGAAATTCTAGTCTCTGAAGAAAATGCCAGGGCAACCTCCAATGTTGTGCCTGAAGAACAAACCAGGCCAATAGAAGCATCTGCTGTTGCTCCTGAGGAAACTGAACAGGCCAAGGCAACTGCATCGGTTGTGCCTAAAGAAACTGAACCAATTTCATCTGCTCCTCCTGCAAAGTCATCACAGATTAAAAATATCAACCTTCCTTCTACATCAGAAGCAAAGAAGACGAAAGCTGTGGAGAGGGCAGCATTGAAGAAAAGTAAAGCATCTACAACTTCAGAGTCTTCAGCTCCTAAGAAAGCGAAGACTTTGAAGAGCTCATACACCAACGCCATTGATGTTGTTCCTATCTCAAGCAGGCCATCAAAGGAGATTGTTCCCTTTGGTGAGGAATATGTCATTCCAGATGACAGCGATGAAGAAAATCCGTCTGCTGCTTCTTCAGAGCAGTTGGATGAAGACATTGAAGTGGATGAAATCCCTTCAACTCCGCTGGTATCATCGCCCATGCCTCAGTTCACAGCTGAAGAGGCAGGCGTTGAAGAAATTGACGAAGAAGATGAGGATGTGGACATTGGGTCAACAATTCCTATTTTCAATGATGACTATTGGGAAAGTCATCACCCCAATTCATCACTTACAACCCCTCTGCATCAACTTCCTCAGTCCCCTGTCCAAACTGAATAAATTCATACATGCTCTAAAGGACATCAAGCTTCACTACATTCTATTCCAGAAGAAGTTCCAGCCATTAGTGCTGAAGAAATGAAGGCCAAGACTGCTGCTGATGAAACTGCTAAAGAAATTCCTCAGTCTGTGGCTCTAGAGGCTGTGCGCCAAGAGGCTGTGAAGCCATCAACTACAAATCTTCAGCCCAAGCCACAAAACCCTCTTACCAAGAAGCAGAAATTCAAGGCCGATGATTTCTTTGTTGAGCATCATTTCTTCTCAGATTATAATCCGTATGACTCTGCAAGACTTCGACGCAAGCGCTTCTGGCCAGCCACCCAAATGAACTTTTATTCATCACTACTTTTTGATAAGGACAAGGTATTTGACCACGAGCAAATTCCTCATGTGGATATGGAGTCTCTTCCGTGCTTCACCCCTGTTCTAAGTGTTCTTCATGACGCTGGGCCACTCAACTTCTGCGCTGACATATGCGACTGGAATGAAGAACTCATTCTTCAATTCTATGCAACGCTGCACATCAAATGTTGAAGATGTGTCATGGGTGCTCGACTGGATGCCTAAAAACACTCATTACAAAGCACCGACCTCTGAATTGCTTCACTCCGTCCCAATCAGTCCTCCCACTGAAGGTGCAAGGCTCATGTATGCAGAACCTGAACTCTCAAATCATTTGATGCAAGTGTTGATGAAGCCTTTGAAGGCTGGCCAAGCTCCAAGGACCACATACATCGTCAAGGAATTGCTTTATGTGCCAAGGAGAGTATATCGCATATTGACCAAAACCCTCAGTCCGATCAAGGGCCACAACTCTGATGAAGAAGAGGTGGTTGGCATAATGAAGAATCTGTTGTTCAATATCATTCATGGTATTCCTATCTACTACCACAATTTCTTCATGAGGACTTTGGCCAATGTTGCTCTGTCGCCTTTTGAGTTGAAGCCTTATGCTCCCTAGATCATGAAATTCATCAGATCAAGGTCTTTAATTCATTACAAGGTTGACTTTCAAAATCATCTCAGCTATTTGCCACCTATTGAAGTCCTCAAAAGGACCATTTCCTCAGCTGATGAGAAGGGTAAGACTGCTGTCATAGATGAAGGCACTCGTCCATTGCATGGACAGCTTCGTAAAGCTACATCCTATTCCACCAATGATGCCTCTGCAACACAAGACTCTACCGCCAAAGCTTCAAAGCAAATTCCTCAAGCTACTGCTCTGCGTGTGATGACTGACCGTGAACTTCTCCTCAGTCTTCATCAGAAAGTTGATAGAAATCACAAGTGGGTCAAGCGTCAATTTGGTGCAATTCTTCAGAACATGACAGTCACACAAAATACTGTGAAGAAGAACCACTACTACTTGCATGAAGTCTTTGACCGCACTTGGGCTATTCTGTCTAATCTTTATAGTGCTGAAGATCTCAAGGAGATGGAATTTCAACAAGACTTTGACTGAGCACAACCACCTTTGAAGAAATTCAAGAAGGTCAAAGTTCCTCAGCTGGTCGCCAGTTCATATTCCTCATCGCGCGAGACAGATGAAGCCGAAGACTTGAATGACACCGCGACAGGCCCTACTCCAATGCACGACCCCAACAACACTGGCGCTCCTCCATCAACTTCATGATGATATTCTTCAGGGGCGTTAGTCCACATTTTTCATCCCTTTTGGTCATTCGATGACAAAGGGGGAGAAATTTGAGTTAGTCTTCAAGCGGGTCTCTTATATATGGGCGTTTTTTGTTAAGTTACAACTCTTGCTCTTCTGAGGTGTTTGCTCTGATGAGATGTAAACTTAAGTCCTATGGTGCTCTAACTCTTTTGAACTGTCTTTCTGCATGCTTATTCCTCAACTGCCTTAATGCATGCATGCTGAATTCGTCAGAGTCCATATTTCATCATGCATTTCAAATTCTTCATATCATATGTTAAATGTGTGTATGAATTACAAGATATAGGGGGAGGTCTCCATGATTCTACTCAACAATGTGCATTTTCTATTCAAAGCAAATTCCTCAAATATGCACATCTTCAGGGCGAGTTCTTCTATATCTTGCAATCAAATTCCTCAATATCAGTATCTACACTTCATCGGTTTATCCCCGTTGAAAACTTAACCTATATTGTCATCAATCACCAAAAAGGAGGAGATTGTTAGTGCATCTAGTGCCCCTTAGCGATTTTGCTGTATTGAAGACTTATAGGTTAAGAGACTAATGTGTTTGTGAGTGTACACAGGTACTATAAGTCTATGAGGAGCTTAATATTTACATTGAAAGTCGACCCCTAAAAATAAATGTCTTCAGTTGAAGACTTTGGTTTTCTTGAAGACTTTGAAAGTGAGGAAATTGGTGTGACCTAGAAGACTTGATATTTATGTGAGGATTATGAAGCATGAAGACATTTGCTTTTGTAGTTTCATTTCTCTTTCTTGAGTCATAGGAAACACCGTACTGTTAAAGGGGGTCAAGGTAAAACTAAGGAAAAGTTTCCAAGTGATGCTCATCTCAAAATCCTACAACTACCCAATCCTTTCGAGTGAAGCCATTGGAAATCTCATGCAGTTCAGTCAATTTCTTCAGTGACAGAGACAAAGATCTTCTGGTCTCTGAGGAATTTGTTCTGACTAAGGAGTTAGGAATTCGCCAGTGCGAATTGCCTACAAGTGAGGAACATGATAGCCCTAAGGAATTTGACACTCAAATTTCCGACCGTTGCTGTGCTAACCGCCAGCTGTCCCAAAATATCTACCCACCTAACGGTCATATCATTGAAGGGCATTTATGTCTTATCATGACGGGCTGCTCCCTAGGCTATAAATAGCCGCCCCCTAAAACCACTAGTTGGTTGGCTGCTCTGAGAGAAGCTGCCACTTGTCATTGAGAGCATCCCATCCTCCGAGGACTTTGAGCGAAAATCATCAGTGAGGAAAACCCAAACCCAAACACCTACAAACCCAAAGTGATTGAGCATCACTGAAGAGATTGTTCCTGTGTGGAGCTGACACTTGTTGCCTTTGAGGACTGTGCATCCTCCAGACGGTTAGGCGTCATGGTCTAGAGCATCCAAGAGGAAATTATGGATCGCCGAGTGACCGAGTCTGTGAAGGTTTGGAAGTCACCTGAAGACTTACCACGAGTGATTGGGCGAGGTCTGTGTCATCTTAGCTCAAGGACAATACGGTGAGGACTGTGTGTCCTCAGGTTTAAATACCCAGCCGCTCCAACCAGACATACGACTATCACAACAGTTGGAACTGGTCTACCAAATCATCATCTTCACCAAGCTACTGGTTCTATTTCCTCAACCCTTTCATTTCCTCATTCATGTGTTGATGTACTTGATCATTACTATTTGAAGACTTTGACTGAAGACTTTCTCAATTTCCTCAATTCTAATTCTTCAGTCACTTTGTCTTCAGCCTGCTTATCCTGTTTACACGCTACTTGTGCTCTGTGCTTGTTTCCTTGCATTATGATGACTGCGCTACTGCTCTGTTTCGCTTGCACGTGAGTACTTATTCCGCTGCTAGTTGTTTGTGACTTAGGAAATTCCTCACCTTGAATTTCCTTAGTGATGAATTTGTAAAAATCGCCTATTCACCCCCCCCCCTCTAGTCGATATAACACACTTTCATGTTGCTTGGTGCTGAAGCGCTGACACCCCTTGCACTTTCGGACCAACTCCTTGGCTTCATCTAGAGCAGTCGGCCAGAAGAAACGATGGCGGAAAGCTTTAGCAACGAGAGATGTGGAGGCGGCATGGTGGCCACATTCACCTTGATGGATGTCTCTGAGGATAGCAACGCCCTTCTCCGGCTCGACGCAGCGTTGGAAGACACCAATCGCACTCTGCCTGACGAGCTCTCTGTTGATGATCGTGCACGCGCCCGCCCAGCGTTGCACCTGCTGGGCCGAGACTTCGTCGGCTGGTAGCTCGCGGCTCACAAGAAAGTTGAGGATGGGTTGCACCCAAGACGGGGCTTCCACCACCGTCATGACAGCAACCGGTGTTAGGGTGGCCGGGTTGGGAGGCGGCGGGTTTGAGCCGGCCGCTCCTTGTTGCGGCGTTGAAGTCCCCGGGCCGGGTTCTGGAGTCCCTAGGCCGGGTTTGGGTGCTGCAGCCCCCGGGCCGCCTGCTGAAGTCCCCGAGCCAGATCCGCCTGCTCCAGTGTCAGCCGACACGAAGATGGATTCTGATTCTGGCGAAGGCTGGATAGACGGCTTGCGTAGGCACTCGAGAGAGACGCCTGCTAGAATGGCCTATCGGGTAGAGCCAATATGTGCCAGGGCGTCGACTACGTCATTGTCGTCCCTTGGGACCCGGCATCTTCATATCCAGGTAGGCGTAATGCGGAACCGCCATGAATTTGGCCAGAGCGGGCCGGCCCAAGAGCTCATGGTAGGGGTTGTCCAGGTCGACCAGCTCAAACCAGATAGACTTGCGGCGGAAGTTGGTCTTGTCGCCGAACAGAACATCGATCTTGATCTTGCCGATTGGAGAGCAGGAAAGCCCGGGGACAATGCCATGGAACACGGTCTAGTTGGGCAGGAGTTGCTTTTCCTTGATGCCCAACTTTTCCATGGTGTCGCGGTAGAGGATGTTGATGCTGCTGCCGCCGTCTATCAGGACTCGGGAGAAGCGCCACGCCCACCTCTCGGTTGAGAAGGTGGAGTCCAGCACCATGGCATAAGCACCCGAGAAGGCATCATGGCCGGATGGTCATCACGGCTCCAAGTGATGGGCATCTCGGACCAGTGCATGAATTGGGGGACCTCTGAAGCAACAGCATTCACCTCGCGGTGTTGCTGACACCGACTGTGCTTGTCGTTGGCTTCACTGGTGAAAACAACATAAGTGGCGTTCTCATTCGGGAATTCATCTTGGAGCATGCCGGTAGGGCGGGCCGGCTGCTGACGAGCCGGAGCCGCCGGGCCGACTGGAGGAGGCGGCAAGCCCGTACCCTTAGTGATTCGGGTGAGCCAGCCGCACTGTCGGGTGGTGTGGTTGGACGACTTCGCTGTGATAGTCTGGCTTATTAGGGATGATAGACTACTCATATCAATAAGGAATTCCTTCTTTTCCAGGAGCCCATTCGGAAAGTACTCCAAAGTTAAGCATGCTCAGCTTGGAGTAGTTTAAGGATGGGTCACCGACCGGGAAGTTGCTCCCAGGTGCGCACAAGTGAGGACAAAGTGCGTAGAAAAGACTAGTATTGATCTGTGGGGCCAGTCTAGATCCTGCCTGGAGTAACGACCACCGACGGGTGTGTCCGGGGTGTTACATTCACGCCGCTGTGGAACTTGCACGGGGCATCGAGGGCTTGCATGGGGCATCGAGGGCTTGCACGAAGGAGAAGGCAGGCTGCCAGGCACCCTTGCCGCCCCGCTGACGCTTGGGGCCGGGTTGCCCGGCCGGCTATTGATCCTCAACGGTGGCCACCTGCTGGCTTTTGGAAGCCAGCTGCTGGGCCTTGGCTTGTTGTCGTTCGGCTATTGGTGCCGGTTGGAGTCACCACCCAGCGCTTGGGAAGCCGGCGGGATCACCTTCCCGGACGCGTCAACCCGGATCTCCGACTTCATGGAGGAGTCGGCTGTGGCGTACTTGTCCGCCACAACCAGGAGCTCGTCCAAGGTAGCCGACTCGTTGCACAGAAGCTTGTGCTTGAGCAGGGTGCCCTCTCTGCACCCGGTGGTGAAGTACTCGATGGCCTACGCCTCGTGCACCCCTTCGCAGGAGTTGCACAACTCGGCCCAGCGTGCCAGGTAGTCGCGAGTGGACTCAGTCGGACCCTGAACGCATATGGAGAGGTGGTGACGCTTGGGGGGCCGCTTGTAGGTGTTGTTGAAGTTTCGGACAAAGACGTCACTAAAGTCCAAACAGCTGTTGATGCTATTGGGTTTGAGGCTATTCAGCCATATCCGGGCCGTGCCCTGCAACATGAGCGGAACATACTTCACGGCAACGCGCTTGTTGCCATTTGCTATGTTGACTGCTGTGGCTTAGTCCGTCAGCCAATCCTCCGGCTTCACGGCGCTGGTGTACTTGGGAGTATCGCGAGGGAGCGAGAAACCTTTGGGGAAGGGCTCGTCGCGGATGCGGGGGCCGAAGCAGGCCGGGCCAACTGTATCCTCCACCTCTACTACCAGGGACCGAGCCAGCCGCTCGATCCCGTGATGATCGTCATTCTTGCCGACTGCTTCACAGGGGCCTAGCCGGTGTCGGTGTCAAAACCGGCAGATCACGGATAGGGGGTCCCAAACTGTGTGTCTAAGGATCGAGGGTAACAAGAGACGGGGGACACGATGTTTACCCAGGTTTGGGCCCTCTTAATGGAGGTAATACCCTACTTCCTGCTTGATTGACTTTGATGAGTATGGGGGTTACAAGAGTTGATCTACCTCGAGATCGTAATGGCTAAACCCTAGATGTCTAGCATGTATGATTATGATTGCCTCTACGGACTAAACCCTTCGGTTTATATAGACGCCGGAGGGGGCTAGGGTTGTACAGAGTCGGTTTACAGATAAAGGAATCTTAATGTCCACACGCCAAGCTTGCCTTCCACGCCAAGGAGAGTCCCATCCGGATACGGGGGGAAGCCTTCCGTCTTGTATCTTTGTCGGCGTTTTGGGAACGGGGGTCCCCAGACTTGCCTGCCTACGGCCCACGGCGTGGCTCCACTCACGGCCCTATATGGCCCGTCTTCACCAACAAATACTCAAGACCCTCGAGAGGGGCCAAGCCTCGCGAGGCGGACGACACAAGACCTCCTCGGGGGCAGCCTCACCAGGCTGGCTCGCGACGGGCGGAGAGATCAAGGCAAGGCGAACCTCGCGATGTTCCAATGACGTAAGCCATGACGACCAAGGCCAGGCGGGTGCCAGGCGGGCGCCAGTGCGCACAGTGTCCTCGTTTCCTCTTTGGTGCTAAGGAGGCAAGCGCATGTGAGGAGTACCGAGGCATCAGGCAAAGGTTTCCATATCAGTGCAATGAGACCAAGACCAACAGGACGGCAGGACGAAGGTCACCATGGAGCCCAAGATGGTGTCACCACCAGAGCCTTTGGCAGGCGAAGACCACCTTTAGTCAGGATAGCTTGTACTAGCTGTCCCCCTTCAAATTGGCCGTTGTGGCATCCCCTTCCCGCTCAATATTTGGGAAACAGGACCAGGCCTCTATAAATAGGACTAGCCACCACAGTAGTAGAGGAGATTCAGATCATCCTCACCCACACAAGTTCACCAAGCACAAGAACACCTCTCCTCAGGAGGCCGTTCTTCCCCTTGTACTGTTCATCCTCAGCCCAAGAGGCGATCCACCACACCACACTCGAGTTGGGTATTACACCACAACGGTGGCCCGAAGCAGTATAAATCTCGTGTCTCTTGTGTTGCGAGTTCGTCGAGCTAGGCTTTGAGATCGCGGCGAGGCTGAGGGCGTGATTAGGTAGGGGGAAATCTTCGTGCGCACCCCAGTGTTCGAACCTCAAGGGTTTTGCCGGAACCCGAAATCCGACATTTGGCGTGTCAGGTAGGGGTGCGCCGAAGCTTTCCTTCCGTCTATCCGCGTCCCGTCGCTTCGTCGCATCCATGGCGGACGCTCGCCGAGCTCGTGCTGAGCGCCGGGCCGCCCTTGCCGCCCACGTTGCTCAGACGGCTCCCGTCGGCAGGCCTCCCCGTCGTTCTCCGTCACCTGCCGCCAACGCCGCCACCGGCCCGACGGGGAACAAGCAGCAAGCGTCCTTGCTGCACCCCTTGGTGTAGCGGGATGGCCGCATCGCCACTCTGTCGCTGACCCCGGCCGGCTCGTCGTCTCACGCTCGTCGCGCTCCCACTGACGCGCAGGCCGCGCTGCTCATGGCACGTGAACTCCTGCGCTACTGCCCTGTTGACGACCTCTACGAGGACTGGCTGGACCGCATCACCGAGCTCATCAGCGCCGCAGGGGGCTGCCCCGCGCCATCCCTCTCGCTGCCTCGCCCTCCGCCAGCTCCGAGCGACGTGGCTCATGGAGCGCCACCACCACCACCTCCGCACCAAGACGGCTCCCTGGCGCCAAGGCGTGCGGCCCCCCGGCACGACCCACCACATCGGGCGCCCGTGCGCGAAGAAGGAAGCTGCCAAGAAGTTCCTCGTCCACAAGAAAATGCTCCCGCGCTCCCAGCACCACTACAGCAAGACCGTGCGCCGCCCGCGGTGGTGGTGCGCGGACATCAAGGGCAGGCTCCACATCAGCAAAGAGTCCCGGTGGCCACCGCGGGATGTCGCGCCTTCACCCCTGAGCTGCGTAGCGTCGCATGGCCGGGCAAGTTCAAGCCAGACCTGCCTCCACGCTACGACGGCACCCCCGACCCCGCGGAGTTCCCGCAGCTCTACGAGCTGAGCATCGAGGCAGCCAACGGACGAAAAAGTCATTGCGAACTGGTTCCCCATGGCTCTCAAGGATGGTGCCCCCTCATGGCTCCTGAACCTACCTCCAGGCTCCATCTCCTCCTGGAACGAGATGCGCGACCGCTTCATCGCCAACTTCTAGGGCACTCGCGACCGCCCTCCGGCCGCGGGTGACCTGCGCTGCGTCAAGCAGCAGCCAGCAGAGACCCTCCAGAAGTACATCCAGCGCTTCAACAACATCCGCCTCAAGATCCCCAAGGTGACTGACGAGGCCATCATCTCCGCGTTTTCCGATGGCGTCCGCGACAGCAAGATGAAGGAGGTGCTCGCCATCCACGAGGAGTTGTGCACGTCCTTGGAGTTGTCCAACCTGGCGACCAAGTGCGCAAGGGCTGAGGAAGGGCGTCTTTCCCTCCTCGAGCTCCCAGCTGCCGACCTGGAGGAGAAGAAAGCCAAGGACAAGGACGTGAAGTGCAAAGGAGTGGCCGTACTCGCGGCGGAGCCAGACACGAAGCGCGGCCGCGACCAGCCTGAGTCTTCCAAGAGCAGCCGACCATTCTGTGCCTTCCACAACGTTCACAGCCACAACACTAACGACTGTCATGAGCTCAGGGCCATTCGAGATGGACGCCTCGGTCGACGCCCCGAGCGCAACGACCAGGGCTACGGCCGAGGAGGAGGACGTGGCGGAGGATGCTGGGGAGACCGTGGCCCTCGCCAATAGTGGCGCGACCGGCCTCGTGAGGACCGCTGGCAAGACCAGCCTCGTGAGGGCGCTTGGAGGGATCAGCCCCGCGAGGACCGCCCCTAGGGCAACGCCAGTCTTCCTCCGCTACCGCCACCCCCAAGAAGGAACGACGACCACCATCAGGACGAGGGGGCTGGGGGCTTCCAGGAGCCGCGGGCTATCGCTTGCATCCTGGGCGGAGCTCAAGCCCCAGCCTCTCAACGAATCTTCTAGCAATTTGCTCGCGAGTTGAACGCAGTCCTCCCCAGGCTCGAGGCCACACGCCCGCTTAGGTGGTCCAAGTGCGCCATCACCTTCAGTTCGGCAGATCAGCTCAAGTGCGCGGCCACCGCTGGCGCTCTCCTGATGCTTTGCTCACTCGTCATCAGCAACATACAAGTCACCAAGACCCTCATCGACAGTGGCGTAGGGCTTAACGTCCTGTCCGTCGAGATGTTCGATAGCCTTCAAGTGCCCTACGATCAGCTTCAGCCTACCAAGCCTTTCTCGGGAGTGACCGACGGCTCCACCACGCTGATAGGGCAGATCCACCTCGCTGTCACCTTCGGACATTGCGACAACTACCGCACCGAGCTCATCGACTTCGACGTCGCCCACATCTGTCTGCCATACAATGCCATCCCCGGGTATCCGGCCCTGGCCAAGTTCATGGAAGTGACACACCATGGCTACAACGTCCTCAAGATGCGAGGGAGTGGCGGAATCATCACAGTCCCCTGCGAACAAATAGATGCAGTGTGCTCCCTCGAGCGCGCCTTCCAAGGAGCGTCAATCGACGACCCCGACAGCAATGCAGCACAGTACCCTCCTGAGGTCGTCCCCAAGAAGAAGAAGCGGCTACTCCGCGTAGGGCCTCAGGAGAGCGGCGCAGCAAGTGGAGCCACGTCAGGATCAGCGCCCGCGCCTGGGGCGCCTCCCTCTCTCGCATAGGAAGGCGCGCCCGACGCCCTCCTCAAGCAGAGCTCGGGGGCTCTCTTCTGGAGGACCTCCGACCTTGCCAACATCACGAGGGAGGCGCTCGGGCACCACGTGGAGGCATGCTTCACAGCACGTTTCCCTCAGGAGGACACCAGACGAGGAGCGCCCGGCGCTTAGGACTTCATTGCCAAGACCACTCAGGAACTGCAGGATGCAAGAGCCACGCGCGGCAACCGCCACTCACCTGGCACGGCTCCCCATCCAGGTGAGGATGGCGGGCTGCGCGTCTGCATCGATGTCCCAGGGCTCAACAGGGCCGCATCTCAGGAGCTCTTCTGGCCTTCGTGCACGGGACACTGCGAGGGCCCACCTCACAGCTATGTTCGCATGCCTTTTGGCCTGCCGAGCGTGGCGTCCGCCTTCCAGCGCAACCTGCGGAGCATCCTGGCGGCTCAGGAGGCCAGGCACCACGCAGTCCTGGCAGAGATGGAGACGGTCCTCAAGGAACCACCTGGACCCCCAGAGCCTCCCGAGGCTTAGGGCCCCGGTGGCTCGTAAGGAGCAACCCCTTCACCACGCGTCTTCAGCTGCCCCAACACTCCTTCAACAACGGAACCAGGTGACATTTTACAAGTTTATTTAGCTGGGAGCACCCCTCGGGCTGCATCATTCCCAGGCCCATGGGTCCGTCCCTGTGGTATGTATCCCTTTACATCTTTAGCTTACTCTGTTGGGGGCGCCCCTCGGGCTGCACCATCCCCAAGCCACTCGGGTCCAGCCCAGTGGCATGTATCGCTCTTGCATTTACCTAAGCTAGCTCGCCTGCCATGCATAATCTATCTATGGTTATCGCCTACTTGATTGCCGCCCACCATGGGAGCCGCGCGCCGATCGTATTTCTTCAGGGCCCTTTCACATAAGAAGGCTAGGCACGGCGTCTGTGCTCGGGCCCGTCCCTGCAGTGTCGACAAATCCAATGGCCGAGTTCTGTCTGGCGGGCTGGCCCCGTTCACGTCACCTCCTGGGGTCGTTGGTGCTTGGCCTTCTCACGCGATAACCTCAGGAGATTCGTTCGGCGCAGGTTGTCTAACCATCACGCAGGACCACCACAGCCATCAAGAATCAAGACCAGGCGCAACCCGCCTTGAGGTAGGGCCTCGTGAGTCCCGCGCTGGCTCACGAGTGCCCAGACAACCTCGTCTAGCCCTGCCGTGCAAGCCACATGTCAGGGCGGGGCTGTACACGCCCCGGGGGCTCTCCGCAGTAGGGAGTCCCCTCCCACGTACCAGTAGAAACACCATGCTCCGCGCTGGCCGTCGACACTGCCGAGGAGAGGCTATGCCCGTGCAAGTGCGGAAGCGCTATGCTCCGCACGGGTGATAAACAACTGAGGGCGGACTCGTGGCTGTATCAACCTCAGGGAGCCCTTGAGCTCAGTGTCTGGCCTCATCGCAACACCTCCCCTCGGTAGAGTCGCGCGAGGGGGTTGGGCACGGGGGCTGCGCTTGGGTCACGCCCAAGCGTACGCCACCCAGCCAGGTCCCCCGGACCTGGTCGTCGCGCGCCCCTCCCGAGCCGAGCCTCGGCGAGGACAAAGGTATGAAGGTCGTTTGAGCGTCAAGGGGGACTCCTGAGCATCACGACTCAGGAGCCTAACTGGCCACGTAGCCCCTCACTCCTTGGTCTCGTCCTGGTGATCCGGACGACCCAACGGCGGTTGAGGTATGCACGGGGTCGGGCCCTGCCGACGTAGAACACTAGACCTACCCTTGCATCTCCTTTCCATAAGCTGTTTGCGCATCAAGGGGGACTCCTGAGCATCGCGACTCAGGAGCCTAACCTGCCACGTAGCCCCTCACTCCTTGGTCTCATCCTGGTGATCCGGACGACCCAACGGTGGCTGAGGTATGCACGGGGTCGGGCTCTGCCGACGTTGAATGTAAAGCAAATGCGAAGGAAATCGCAAAATCTCAAAGCAAATATTACAAGACATATTGTTCTCCGAGTATCAAACACAAGTTTAAACGCCTCCACGAGGCACGGTACATGTTGCAGGAGTTTAAATAGGAAAGGAGCTGCAAGCAAGTCATCCCTGGATACTGCCGACGCCCGCAAGAGGCGCTCCTTCCTTGGTGGCGTCGCCTTCACCTCTACCACCGGCCGGGGCTGCAGGGTTAGTAGCACCACCAGTTGAAGGCGCGGGAGCGAAGGCGCGAAACTTATTCAGCAGGGCCTCCACCCGACCCTTCACGGCTGCTGTAGCGGCTGCACAGTGCTCGTCGTCCACAGGCTCCAGCAGCTCGTCAAGGCGGGCGGCAGGATCACGAAGATGGAGGTGGTTGAAGACGTGCGTCAGCGCAGCCGAAGAAAGGACGCGAGCCTCTTCCTCTGCCATGGGGCCGATGCCGCTCACGACTTCCTCAAGCGCCTCGACCAAATAGGGAAGCAGCTGGGCGGGGCCGTTCTCGTCGGTGGTCAACGGCTTCTCCAAGCCCTTCTCATAGAGTGCCTTCAGTGCCACGCGAGACCTCTCCTCGAGGAGCGCAGAGGCCGCGCAGTCCTCGGCCAAAACCTTCGCCTTGGCGTCAAGTTCGGCTTTCTCCGCCTTCACCTTCTGCTCCAGCTCCTCCTGCCGGCCGCGCTCAGCGTCCTGCACCTTCGCCGACTGCTCCAGCTCGGCGTCGCGACCCTTGATGGCATCTTCCCGGGCCTTCATCTTCTCCTCCTCCGCCTTGCGGCTACGGGCTTCTTCTGCGCGCTCGTTGCGCAGGGTCTTCAGTTCGGCCTCCAGCGCCCGACAGCGATCCTGGGCAGGCTCGACGTCCTTCAGCGCCGCCTCGCGAGCAGCGCTACTTGGGCGGCGGCCTGCTTCTCCTTCTCGGAGGTCGTCGTGGCCTGGCTCAGTGCCGCACAAACGGACACGTCAGAATGGAGCCAGCCAGAGACCAGCTCGAGGCGCCCAGCCACCAGGTGGGGTTCGGCGCCCTGAAGATCTTCTCGCAGTCGGGTCATCTCAGAAAGGGCACGCTCCAAGACGTCAGAAGAGGCGGAAGGACCTGGAATCAGCGGTGCAGCTGGAGGAGGAGGAGGAGGAGAAGGTATTGTCGCCATAGCTTAGGAGACTGGGGGCTCCTGAGCCTTGGATACCTCAGCAGCCGAGCCGGACACCGGTGCCTCCGGAGCCAGCGGGGCCACGGGGGCTGACTCCTCCCAAGGATTCTCCCCCAGGCCTCGTGAGGACGACCGAGCCGGAGAGACATGAGCAGCAACGCTGCCCTTCTCCATGGAGGGAGACGCAGCCGGAGCAGGCAGGTTGGTCCCGAGCAGCACCACCGCCTCGTCCTTCCTCTTCTTCGCCGCAGGCGTCGGCCTGATTGCACAGCGAAGAAGCGTCAAGGTCAAGCAGCAGAAGCAAGAACGAAACAAGGCAAGAGCACTTACTGGTCCACCGCGGTGTAGTCCACCCTCCTCTTGCTAAGCTTGAAGCCTGAGAGCCTCCCAGCCTGGGGCGCGGGCACGCTGGCTCCAGGGGTAGAGGAAGGAGCAGCAGATGGACTAGAAGCAGCCCCAGGCGGAGTCAGAACAGGGGCGTCGTCTCGAGAGACCAACACCGACCTTCCCCTCGTCGGGATCACGGGCGGCTCCCCCCTCTGGAGGACATCGGCCTCGTCGTCGTCAGGCATGGTGTGGACGAGGTCAGCCTTGCACAAGGGGGAGATCTCCCCCATCCCCTCGAGGGTCGCCTCTGAGTCGCGCTCCTCGTCTTCCTCCTCTTCCTCCTCCTTGCGAGAGTCGTCAGAAGACACTTCCACCGGCGCCGTTGCAGCCGGGACCGCAGGAGGCGCTGGCGGCACCAGCCCGCGCCCATCAAAGGTTGGCCTGGCAGCCACGACCTGTGCCCCATCCTTGCAGCGGAACAAGGGAACGAAGGCACTCGGCGGGTATTCCTGGTCGTCCCCGACCAGGAGGCGGAGAGCCGCAGCCAGCTCTTCGTCAGGCAAAGCTTCCGGGCTCAAGCGAAGCTTGTCTTCTTCGCCCCCAAGCCTCCATAAGGGGTGCGTACGCGCGTGAAGCGGGGCCACGCGCAGGATCAGGAATTCCCTCAGGAGCATGGACCCTATCACCTGCGCCGCCTTCGCGTTGCCTGGCTTCAGGTCAGCGTTCATCTTCTCCAGCACCGACGTCGCCCGATCATCAGTGAGCTTCGCACGAGACCACCCCGCGTCAGACTGGGGCATCTCCGTTGGCAGCACCAAGCGTGGGTGGACCCACTTGGCATTCATCATGACCCACTTGCTCCTGAAGCTGTAGGCCTTCTTCCCAGCCTTCGAGATCGATTTGGCCTTGCCGGTCGCGATGAAGTTGGCGCACCCGGAGGTACGACCATCGTTGATGCGAAGGAAGAAGAAGTGGCGCAGCAGAGCCACGGACGGCATCATGCCGACATACGCCTCGCAGTAGAAGGCGAAGATCGACAGAAGGAGAACAGAGCTGGGATGAAGATGCATTTGGGAAAGAGGACCAGACCTCTATAAATAGGACTAGCCACCACAGTAGTAGAGGAGATTCAGATCATCCTCACCCACACAAGTTCACCAAGCACAAGAACACCTCTCCTCAGGAGGCCGTTCTTCCCCTTGTATTGTTCATCTTCAGCCCAAGAGGCAATCCACCACACCACACTGGAGTAGGATATTACACCACAACGGTGGCCCGAAGCAGTATAAATCTCGTGTCTCTTGTGTTGCGAGTTCGTCGAGCTAGGCTTTGAGATCGCGGCGAGGCTGATGGCGTGATTAGGTAGGGGGGAAATCTTCGTGCGCACCCCAGTGTTTGAGCCTCAAGGGTTTTGCTGGAACCCGAAATCCGACAATCTTCACGGCCCATCAGTCTGGCCCACGTCACATAGCCCGGACGCCCGAGGACCCCATAATCCAGGACTCCCTCAGTAGCCCCCCGAACCAGTCTTCAATGACGACGTGTCTAGCACGCAAATTTTCTTCAGCATTGCAAGGCGGGTTCCTCCACCGAATACTTCAAAGCATCTGAACCGAAGGGCTATATTCGGCCCTTACATCTTCGGTCTTGGTAAGGTGAATTCTTCGAACAACTCGGTTTTACATTGAATGCCATACCCTTCGGCTTCTGCTTCCATCGCATCGGCTACCACGTGGTGAACGAATACGAAGGGTCCAAGTGCTTTTACAGATAACCCCTCGATAGCGTACGGAAGGTGTCTATTTAAGGAGATTAGATCTCAGATGCCATTCCATACCAGGTGAAAATCCTTCGAACTTGCCTCAAGAAACCACACAATCATGGCCAATGTTCCTAACTCTTTCTCCCGCCCCCACGGCCCTCAAACAGGCGATTGGGAGAGATGCTCTATATCCCATGCCCAGATGACCAAGCTCCAGGTGCAAGGCTATCTCCCCCTGCGGATCTACTCCCAGTTCGGGCGGGATTAGCTTCTTTTACTGGCGAAGCCCTGCCAGAAAATTTCCCGAATCCTTCAGAAGGTGAGCGAGTGTGCTTCGTTTCCTTTCTCTTAAGAGGCATTGGGTTTGCAATCCATCCTTTCCTCCGAGGTCTCCTGGAGTATTATGGCCTCCAACTGCACAATCTCACGCCGGGCTCCATTCTGCACATCGCTGGTTTCGTCGCTCTTTGCGAACTGTTCCTAGGCTGCGAGGCCCATTTCGCGCTATGGAGGAAACTTTTCTGCCTCGTCCCTCGCTCCCAAAAGGGATCCATATTCAAGGTGGGCGGTGCCGAAGTATGGCGCATAGCCGAGACAGGATACCTATCCGGCACTCCGAAGAAGGCACCCGAAGAGTGGCCCTCGAAGTGGTTATATATTGAAGACGTCGTTCTTTCGGACCCAAACCGACGAGGCCTTCCTGAATTTTCCAATGCTCCGTTAAAAAAGCACCACAGCTGGCGCCCCGGAGCCTCGAGGAGGCAGATAGTGCGGAGGTTAAGATGTTAATGGACAAGATAAAAATACTCGCCCAATCCGGACTGTCCATGATTGAGGTCATGGTGATTTCCATAATGCGAGGTGTTCAGCCACTCCAATCTAGAGGACTCCTGATAATCCCCAAGTGCAGGGAATCATCGTAGCAATTTCCAAAGGTTGAAGTGATAAGTATGGAGTGTCAAACCCACAAGGAGCTAAAGTTAAGACAATATTCTCTCAAGCCCTATCTGCCACTGATACGACTCTACGTGCACCAAACCTTTCCTTCCAACTAGAAACGAGAAATAAAACTACGTTGTGGGTATGAAGAGGATAACTTTGCATGGTATCAGAGAGCTAAAATATAAAAGTAGGTGTTGTTATCATAAAGTTAGAGTATATTACTAAATATTATAAATAGCGAGTGTGGAATAATGGTGGATCGGTGTGCGGAATTGTCCTAGGCAATCGCTAACAAGACCGATAGTCGTCATTGCAATTTCATATGAGGGAGAGGCATAAGCTAACATACTTTCTCTACTTGGATCATATGCACTTATGATTGGAACTCTAGCAAGCATCCGCAACTACTAAAGATCATTAAGGTAAAACCCAACCATAGCATTAAAGCATCAAGTCCTCTTTATTCCCATACGCAACAATCCCTCTTACTCGGGTTTGTGTTTCAGTCACTCACCAACCCACCATAAGCGAATCATGAACGTATTGCAACACCCTACAGCGGGAGTCCCTCACGCTTGCGCGACACGGAGGGCACCATAGGACAGCACCAAAATAAAACATACAACTCATACCAATCTAGATCATCAATCAACCCAAAGACAAAAGATATCTACTCAAAACATCATAGGATGGCAACACATCATTGGATCATAATATGTGGCATAAAGCACCATGTTCAAGTAGGGATTACAGCGGGGTGCGGGAGAGTGGACCGCATAAAAGAGATGAGGATGGTGATGATGATGGTGATGTTGATGAAGACGATCACCGTGGCGATGATTCCCCTCCCGATGGCACTCCGGCGCCATCGGAAGAGAGGAGGAGAGGTTCTCCCCCTTGTGCTTCCTCCTCCATGGCCTCCACCCTCTGGTCCTTGGCCTTCATGGTGATGATGGCCCCTCCGGGATACTCCTCCATGGCCACCAGTGATGATGGCCCCCTCCGGCAGGGTGCCGGAGAGGGCCTAGATTGACTTCTCGTGGCTACAGAGGCTTACGGCGGCGGGACTTCCGATCTAGGTTTCTTTCTGGAATTTTGGGTATATATAGAAGAGTTTTGCGTTGATTTCACGTCAGGGGGGTTTCCGGGCTGTCCATGAGGCAGGGGGCGCGCCCCCACCCTCGTGGGCAGCCCGGGACTCTTCTGGCCTGCTTCTGGTACTCCGTGGGCTTCTTCTGGTCCAAAAATGATCTCCGTCAAGTGGCACGTCAATTGGACTCCGTTTGGTTTTCCTTTTCTGGGATACTCTAAAACAAGGAGAAAACAAAAACTGGCACTGGGCTCTAGGTTAATAGGTTAGTCCCAAAAATCATGTAAAAGTGTATAATAATGCCCATTAAACATCCAAGATAGATAATATAATAACATGAATACTTCACAAATTATAGATACATTGAAGACATATCAGCATCCCCAAGCTTAATTCCTGCTCGTCCTCGAGTAGGTAAATGATAAAAGAAATAATTTATGAAGTGTGAATGCTAGCAAGTGCTTAAGTTTGATCAATGATAATTCTAATCACTTTTTCTGGCATCATTATATGTCATAACAATAGCTCATCTCATAAAACTTTTCATGATCAAGTAACAAGCTATTCACATGTCAAAGTATAGATCATAAACTTTCTTGAAACTAACAAACTATATTCTCAGTCATCAAACAATTGCAATTCATCTTATTTTCAGGAAGGGTCTATGTCAGAGCTTTGATTTAGCAAACTCCACATACTCAACTATCATTTAATCTTTCACAATTGCTAACACTCACGCAATACTTGTGGTTATGGAGTTTTAATCGGACACAGAGAAAGATAGGGGCTTATAGTTTCACCTCCCAACCTTTTACCTCAAGGGTAATGTCAACAATAATAGCTCATGCTAACTTACATCCAATTAGATATATATATATTAGGATCCTTCCAACATGCTGTGCTTGCCAAAGGATAAAATGTAAAAAGGAAAGGTGAAGATCACCAAGACTCTTGCATAAGGTAGAAGATAAAAGTAAAAGATAGGCCCTTCGCAGAGGGAAGCAGAGGTTGCCATGCGCTTTCAGGGTTGGATGCACAAAATCTTAATGCGAAAGAACATCACTTTATATTGCCACTTGTGATATGGACCTTTATTATGCAGTCCGTCGCTTTTATTTCTTCCACATCACAAGATCGTATAAAGCTTATTTCCTCCACACCAATCAATCATACATATTTAGAGAGCAATTTTTATTGCTTGCACCGATGACAACTTACTTGAAGGATCTTACTCAATCCATAGGTAGATATGGTGGACTCTCATGGCAAAACTAGTTTTAAGGGTATTTGGAAGCACAAGTAGTATCTCTACTTGGTGCAAAGAATTTGGCTAGCATGAGGGGGAAAGGCAATCTCAACATGTTGGATGATCCATGACAATATACTTTATTTCAGATATAAGAAAACATAACCCATTACGTTGTCTTCCTTGTCCAACATCAACTCTTTAGCATGTCATATTTTAATGAGTGCTCCCAATCATAAAAGATGTCCAAGATAGTGTATTTATATGTGAAACCTCTCTTCCTTCAATATTCTTTCATGAATTGTTCAAGTGACCAATTCTATGTTTGCTAACTTTCAATAAGTTTACTACCTATACTTATTATGTGTGAAGTCATTACTCCCCATGTTATAAGCATATGAAACATATATAAATTCAGGTTTATGACATTCAATTTATTCAACCATTTACTCATAGGATATACGTGAGGCACATGAGTAAATGACAAACTACTCCAAAAGGTATGAGTGAAGAACACTGAGTAGTCAAATAATTAACTAGCCATGGGAGGATTCTTTTTCATTCAATATTTCAGATCCAATGATTTTATTCAAACAGCAAGTAAAATTGAAAATACGCTCCAAGCAAAACACATATCATGTGACGAATAAAAATATAGCTCCGAGAAAGGTATACCGATAGTTTTGAAGACGAAAGAGGGGATGCCTTCCGGGGCATCCCCAAGCTTAGGCACTTGAGTATTCCTTGAATATTGCCTTGGGGTGCCTTGGGCATCCCCAATCATAGGGTCTTTCTACTCCTTATTCTCCTCATATCGATATCTCACCCAAAGCTTGAAAACTTCAATCACACAAAACTTAACCAAACTTCGTGAGATAGGTTAGTATGGTAGAGAGTAAACCATTCACTTTGGTACTGTTAAGGACAAGTTTCATAATTTTTCTCACACAATGCCTACTGTACCATATCATTTCTACAATTTATATTGAGAAATATAAGTCATAGAAACTAGAAAACAAGCAAACTATGCAATGAAAACAGAATCTGTCAGAAACAGAACAGTCTGTAATGATCTGAACATAAACCATACTTCTGCCACTCCAAAAATTATGAAAAAAATTGGTGGACGTGAGGAATTTGTCTATTAATCTTCTGCAAAAATAATCAACTCAAAAGCACTCTTCTGTAAAAAAATGACAGCTAATCTCGTGAGCGCAAAGTTTCTGTTTTTTACAGCAAGATCATATTAACTTTCACCCAAGTCTTCCCAAAGGTCTTACTTGGTACTTTATTGAAACAAAAGATATAAAACATGATTACTACAGTAGCTTAATCATGTAAACACACAAAAACAGTAAGGGTAAATACTGGGTTGTCTCCCAACAAGCGCTTTTCTTTAATGCCTTTTAGCTAGGCATGATGATTTCAATGATGCTCACATAAAAGATAGGAATTGAATCACAAAGAGAGCATCTTGAAGAATATGACTAGCACATTTAAATATAACCTACTTCCTATGCCTAGGGATTTTGTGAGCCCACAATTTATAAGAACAACAATCAACTAGCATAGGAAGGCAAAACAAGTATAACTTCAAAACTTTAAGCACATAGAGAGGAAACTTGATATTATTGCAACTCCTACAAGCATGTATTCCTCCCTCATAATAATTTTCAGTAGCATCATGGATAGAAACTTTGTTCTCATATTAAATTGGAGCCTCTTCCGAAATAGTGGAATCATTACTAGCTAAAGTTGACACTCTTTCAAATCCACTTTCATAAATAACACACTAAGATTCAACACCCTCAAAAATAGTGGGATCACTAATTCCTAAAGTTGACACCCTTCCAAACCGCTTTAAATGATAGTATTATTTATACTCCAAAAGATATAAGTGAAGTTCATGGAGCATTCTACAATTAACATAGACTAACCAATATCCAAGCTCAAAATATATAAGTGAAGCACACGAAGCATTCTATAAAACCATACTCAAAAGATTTAAGTGAAGCACAAAGAGTAATTCTATAAGATCGTACTTAAAAGATATAAGTGAAACACATGAAGTATTCTATAAATTGATGAAGGGACATCTCATACTAGCTTGGTTCTTAAAGAAAAAGAAAAACACAAAGGACACAAATCATGTGAACAAAACAAAAACCGAGGTATACCGATATTTGTTGAAGAAGAAAGATGGGATGCCAACCGGGGCATCCCCAAGCTTAGATGCTTGAGTATCCTTTGAAATATTTACTTGGGGTGCCTTGGGCATCCCCAAGCTTTAACTCTTGGCTCTCTTTATTCTTCTCACATCGGTAACTCCTCGTTCTTCGAACACTTCATCCACAAAAACTTTGTGAGATCCCTTACGATAACAAAGCAAATCACTACTATAAGTACTCTTGCAAACCAATTCATATTTTGTTTTTGCATTGTAGCTACTGTAATATAACTTTTCCATGGCTTAATCCACTGATAGAAATCAATAGTTTCATCAAAACAAGCAATCAATGCATCAAAACAGAATCTGTCTTAAATAGGACAGTCTGTAGTAATCTGGAAGTTTAGTATACTTCTGTAACTCCTAAAATTATGAACTAAATTTGACAATTTGAACAATTTGTACAGAAGTAATGTGCAAAAAGTTTCAGACCCATTTGACTCTCCAGTAAAAAAATGTAAATTCACGCACTACAGCCAAAGTTTCTGTTTTTTGTTCTCCACATACTAAACAAGCAATCTAATCATCCTAAAACCAAAGCTTGGCACATTATTTTTATAATACAATGGATATATAAAAGGGGGTAATTATTTATAGAGAAACTTCCATGAAAAATTCTACACTGTTTCCGTGAGCATGAACACAAGTGCTCAAGGTCGACCCTCACTTCTTCAATGCATAACTTTCCAATCACTTCTCTTTTTGAAAAACCTTTTAGGCATGAGAGGCAAGTAATTTTTTGTATTTTCATTCTTTTAAAAAAATTATGTTTCACCCACAACTAAACAAAAACAAAAAGGAAAAACAAAATCTACTTAGTGAAGAAAGCAAACAAGAACACACGAGAATATCAACCCCACGCTATTGCTCCCCGGCAACGGCGCCAGAAAAGAGCTTGATAATCCCCAAGTGCAGGGAATAATCGTAGCAATTCCCAAAGGTGGAAGTGATAAGTATGGAGTGTCGAACCCACAAGGAGCTAAAGGTAAGATTAGTATTCTCTCAAGCCCTATCTGCCACTGATACGACTCTACGTGCACCGAACGTTTGCTTCCAACTAGAAACGAGAAATAAAACTACGTTGTGGGTATGAAGAGGATAACTTTGCATGGTATCGGAGAGCTAAAATATAAAAGTAGGTGCTGTTATCATAAAGTTAGAATATATTACTAAATATTATAAATAGCGAGTGTGGAATAATGGTGGATCGGTGTGCGGAATTGTCCTAGGCAATCGTTAACAAGACCGATAGTCGTCATTGCAATTTCATATGAGGGAGAGGCATAAGCTAACATACTTTCTCTACTTGGATCATATGCACTTATGATTGGAACTCTAGCAAGCATCCGCAACTACTAAAGATCATTAAGGTAAAACCCAACCATAGCATTAAAGCATCAAGTCCTCTTTATTACCATACGCAACAATCCCTCTTACTCGGGTTTGTGTTTCAGTCACTCACCAACCCACTCTTAGCGAATCATGAACGTATTGCAACACCCTACAGCGGGAGTCCCTCACGCTTGCGCGACACGGAGGGCACCATAGGACAGCACCAAAATAAAACATACAACTTATACCAATCTAGATCATCAATCAACCCAGAGACAAAAGATATCTACTCAAAACATCATAGGATGGCAACACATCATTGGATCATAATATGTGGCATAAAGCACCATGTTCAAGTAGGGATTACAGCGGGGTGCGGGAGAGTGGACCGCGTAAAAGAGATGAGGATGGTGATGATGATGGTGATGTTGATGAAGACGATCACCGTGGCGATGATTCCCCTCCCGATGGCACTCCGGCGCCACCGGAAGAGAGGAGGAGAGTTTCTCCCCCTTGTGCTTCCTCCTCCATGGCCTCCACCCTCTAGTCCTTGGCCTTCATGGTGATGATGGCCCCTCCGGGATACTCCTCTATGGCCACCGGTGATGATGGCCCCCTCCGGCAGGGTGCCGGAGAGGGCCTAGATTGACTTCTCGTGGCTACAGAGGCTTGCAGCGGCGAAACTTCTGATCTAGGTTTCTTTCTAGAAGTTTGGGTATATATAGAAGAGTTTTGCGTTGATTTCACATCAGGGGGTTTCCGGGCTGTCCACGAGGTAGGGGGCGCGCCCCCACCCTCGTGGGCATCCCAGGACTCTTCTGGCCTGCTTCTGGTACTCCGTGGGCTTCTTCTGGTCCAAAAATGATCTCCGTCAACTGGCATGTCAATTGGACTCCATTTGGTTTTCCTTTTCTGCGATACTCTAAAACAAGGAGAAAACAGAAACTGGCACTGGGCTCTAGGTTAATAGGTTAGTCCCAAAAATCATGTAAAAGTGTATAATAAAGCACATTAAACATCCAAGATAGATAATATAACACCATGAATACTTCATAAATTATAGATACGTTGAAGACGTATCAACTCCCCATGTGGAACTACAACGGGGAGGATGATACATCTCGCTATGGGCGCAAGGGTCCGGACAATTCCGCCGCCCTGGCCGCCATGTTGGTGAAGGAAATATGCCCTAGAGGCAATAATAAAGTTGTTATTTATATTTTCTTATATCATGATAAATGTTTATTATTCATGCTAGAATTGTATTAACCGGAAACTTAGTACATGTGTGGATACATAGACAAACAGAGTGTCACTAGTATGCCTCTACTTGACTAGCTCGTTGTATCAAAGATGCTTAAGTTTCCTGGCCATAGACATGAGTTGTCATTTGATTAACGGGATCACATCATTAGAGAATGATGTGATTGACTTGACCCATTCCGTTAGCTTAGCACTTGATCGTTTAGTATGTTGCTATTGCTTTCTTCATGACTTATACATGTTCCTATGACTATGAGATTATGCAACTCCCGAATACCGGAGGAACACTTTGTGTGCTACCAAACGTCACAATGTAACTAGGTGATTATAAAGGTGCTCTACAGGTGTCTCCGATGGTACTTGTTGAGTTGGCATAGATCGAGATTAGGATTTATCACTCCAATTGTCGGAGAGGTATCTCTGGGCCCTCTCGGTAATGCACATCACTATAAGCCTTGCAAGCAATGTGACTAATGAGTTAGTTGCGGGATGATGCATTACGGAATGAGTAAAGAGACTTGCCGGTAACGAGATTGAACTAGGTATTGAGATACCGACGATCGAATCTCGGGCAAGTAACATACCGATGACAAAGGGAACAATGTATGTTGTTATGCAGTTTGACCGATAAAGATCTTCATGGAATATGTAGGAACCAATATGAACATCCAGGTTGCGCTATTGGTTATTGACCGGAGACGTGTCTTGGTCATGTCTACATGGTTCTCGAACCCGTAGGGTCCGCACGCTTAATGTTCGGTGAGGATCGGTATTATGAGTTTATGTGTTTTGATGTACCGAAGATAGTTCGGAGTCCCGGATGTGATCACGGACATGACGAGGAGTCTCGAAATGGTCGAGACATAAAGATTTATATATTGCATGACTATATTCGGACACCGGATGAGTTCCGGGGGTCACCAGATAATTATTGGAGTGTCGGGGTGTTATCGGAAACCCTGGGGGAACTATTGGGCCTACATGGGCCATAGGGAAGAGGGGCGGCAGCCCACAAGGAGCAGCCGCGTCCCGCTCCCTATAGGGAGTCCGAATTGGACTAGGGAAGGGGGCGCCCCCCTTTCCTTCTCCTCTCCCTCTCCTTCATTCCCCCTTCCTCCTCCTAGTTGGACTAGGAAAAGGGGAGTCCTACTCCTACTAGGAGGAGGACTCCTCCCCCTCCTTGGCGCGCCCCAAGGTCCAGCCGGCATCCCCCTTGCTCCTTTATATACGGGGGCAGGGGCACTCTAGAACACACAACAGACATTGATCTCTTAGCCGTGTGCGGTGCCCCCCTCCACCATAATCCACCTCGATCATATCGTCACAGTGCTTAGGCGAAGCCCTGCGCCGGTAGCTTCATCATCACCGTCATCATGCCGTCGCGCTGACGAAGCTCTCCCTCGACACTCTGCTGGATCGTGAGTTCGTGGGACGTCACCGAGCCGAACGTGTGCAGATCGCGGAGGTGCCGTACTTTCGGTGCTAGGATCGGTCGATCATGAAGACGTACGACTACATCAACCGCGCTGTCATAACGCTTCCGCTTATGGTTTACGAGGGTACGTGGACTACACCCTCCCCTCTCGTTGCTATGCATCACCATGATCTTGCGTGTGTGTAGGATTTTTTTTGAAATTACTACGTTCCCCAACAGTTGGCTGATCTTTATAAAGGGGAGAAAGAAGAATTCACTCGCCTTAAGTGCCAAGAGGGCTTTTCCATGTACAACCCCCTAGCCGGGTAAGCTTTCAATCCAGAACCTCACTCAATCCTCTTCCTGAGTTGCAACTAGTCGAACTTAACCGACCACTTTTAACAGGAATGGAGGAAGGCCACCGCGGGGATCTATAGCCCCGCTCCGTAGCCAGAGGACCATATTCGGGACCTGGATAACGGATTTGAGGAGGATCTGGATATATTCGTGGAGCTCAAGGAGGGGGTCTTCTATCAGGCGAGCTACGACGGCACAGAAGTGGCCATTGTAGCCGATTACCCTGGCCTTCTCCCTTCTTCCCATCACTGGTGCGCGTCGGTCCTAAACAAACGGTTTAAAACCCCTTTCCGCGACGGCATTTGGAACCGTCGCCAAGTGAGTGTGGGCGATAGGGGGGTCCTTCCCACATGACCCAGAAATCGTCGGGGATAGGCCCTCGTGGGACCCAGGCTGGGGCCGTGTGCGATCGGGCGAGGCATGGAAACCCAATCATTTCCGTAGATATGTACATCCCACATGGTGAATCCCAGAAATCAGTTCCGTAGGTATGTACATCCCACACGGTGAATCCCAAAAATCATTTCCGTAGGTATGTACATCCCACACAGTGAATCCCAGAAATCATTTCCGTAGGTATGTACATCCCACACGGTGAATCCCAGAAATCATTTCCGTAGGTATGTTCATCCCACACGGTGAATCCCAGAAATCATTTCCGTAGGTATGTACATCCCACAGGGTGAATCCCAGAAAATCATTTCCGTAGGTATGTACATCCCACACAGTTCTTTGTGTGGAAACGTGTGTGCAAGGTGGCCTAACGCAAACAGTTCTCTGCCGGAAGCCGTGTGTGATTGTTAGTTGATTGAACATGCCTACTGTCTAGAAACCGTGCGGGTTGTTTGAGTTCATCGCCCACGGTGCTGTCTGGGTAACCGTTTGCAATAGAAAACCCCAATAATCAGGGTAATTAGCCTATTATTGATAATCCATGTACTAATCAAACTGATATTTCTTATAAAACACGCCAGATATTTCATATCCGTATAAAAGCAACCAGGATTTCATAATCGAATTACATCAGATAGCTTCGGCACTCAGTTACGCCATTACACAGCAGCACGAAGCTTCACATGCATTATCAAAAACCTTTGGAAAGTAGCATCATACACGGTAAATAGACAGATGAATCTCATTTGGGAAACTGCAGAAGCGGAAGGCAAATATTGAGCCTTCAGTGATGTTGAATGTCCTTGCAACTTTAGGCCAGTGGCTATGGATAATTGCCCGCCCAACCTTCATCCTCTTCAGCAAGACTTCAATATTGTACCGTGGGTATTGAATGAATACCTTCCTCGCCTCTTAACCATGCAGGTGGTTTTAGAGGTAATCATCGGTGAACTTGTCGGATGTGGGGTTCCGGCAAACCCTTAAGGTTCGAACACTGGGGTGCGCGCGAAGTCTCTCCCTCCTACCGATCTACGCTCTAGCTCGCTAAGATCTCGCGGATGAACTCGACGAACTTGCAACACAGAGAGACACAGGGTTTATACTAGTTCGGGCCACCGTTGTGGTGTAATACCCTACTCTAGTGTGGTGGTGGTGGATTGCCTCTTGGGCTGATGATGAACAGTACAAGGGAAGAACAGCCTCGTAAGGTTGAGGTGTTCTTGTGCTTGTGAACTTGTGGTGTGAGGATTTGATGCCTCTACTGTGGTGGCTAGCTCTACTTATATAGGCCCTGGTCCTCTTCCCAAATATCGAGCGGGAAGGGAGCCAACAACGGCGGGCAAATTTGAAGGGGGACAACTAGTACAAGCTATCCTGACAAAAGCGGTCCTCGCCTGCGAAAATGTAACATACCAAAATTCTAAATTTTGGAATGTTATATAAATAGATAGATTTGATTGCTTGTTTGATTGACTGACTGAAAGTGAGTGAATTCGAAACTTTTTGAAAGTTGAATGAGAGGGAATAAAAGGACTTTCCCAAACTTTCATTTTTGCTTTTTATGATCTCCGTGGATTCAAATTCTTTTCACCACAAAACCCTGGAGAGGAGATGACATGACTTCTTCCATTTATTTAAATGACAAGGGGTGTTGAAAATATTTGAATTTCATTTGAAAATATTTCCAATTCTGAAACTTTATGCAACTCAATGATTTTCACGAGCGAAGATAAAATGACTTCTTCAAAACATATGAAATATGAGTTGGGAGTTTCAAAGGATCAAATTCAAAGTCCTTTTGGAATTATTTTTCAATTTGGAGTTATTTGGATTTTATTCAAATTATTTTTCTCCAAAAATAAAATACATGGAAAATAGGGTAGCATGATTCCCTAAAATAGAAAATTGGAGAGAAATAAATTTGAATTCATTTCGGTATTTTTATAATGGTTTTTATTGGATTTTATTAGACCAGTAGCACTCTTCGAATTATCTGAATTTGTGTGAATTTTATTTAATGCTAGGAAAATGTTCACGTTGTAGACAATCTTTTTCTGAAAATTTCGATATATTACATGCCTATATAATATTCTTATTTTATTTTGTTTTATTATTTTAGTTTGTCTGGAAAATTGTTAAAAAAAACTTCTCTCCTCCGCGGCCGAACTGGGCCGGCCCAACAGGCCACGGCCCAGCCCAGCCGGTGCACTGCCGCCTTCCTCCTCGCGTGCCCTAGCGGGACTCGCCGGAGTCCGCCGCCCCCACGGCGCCCGTCGCCCCTCCTCCACGCCACCACCTCCCCTCCCCTCGCCCTTTTAAGGCCGACCCCGCCGCCCTCGCCCCCCTCTCTCTCCTCCCCGCTGTCGCGCCGCTGCCGTTCGCATCTCGCCACCGCCGCACCCCGCAGATCCGCCGCCGCCGCTCGCTGCTGCCGCACCACCCCGCCGCCCGCGCAGCCATAGCCGCCGCTCGCCGCTACCCGCCGCGCCGGAGCACGCCGCCCTCGCCGGAGCCGCCACTCCGCCGATCCAAAACCGTCGCCGCCGGTTTATTTCCTTGAACCGGTGTAAAACCGTTAACCCGGCCGGTTTTATTTATTAGGTTGGTTTTTACTTATTAGATCGGTTTATTTTCTAGGTTAATTTAATTAGTGAACGTTTGTTGTTTTAGGTTCTGGAGCGAACGGTTTTCGTTCTTTAGCTTCCCGTAGTGAACGTTCGTTCTTTAGGTTTTTCTTTTTATTTTTATTTTCTGTCCAGGGACCTATTTGTAGTATTTCTTTTACAGATTAGTCATTCTGTTTCAAACGACCATATCTTTTTACCCGTTTATCCAAATCCAACGAAACCAACGCCCACTTCTTCGTTATGATCCCCTCTATCCAGTAATCCAACTCAAACATGTTTTTGAAAGTTTAAAATTTGATTTAGACCATATTTTAATTCAAACTTCATTTGATCATAACTTGAGTTTTATAACTCTGTTTTAGTTGATTCTTTTTGTTTTTCGAAGCTCTTGACCAAAACTTTCTGATAAGGCCAAATTCACTTAATTTTGGTACTGTTAGAAATTGTTTCCTGTTGCAAGAGTTATTTGCTTGTTTTCAAAGTTTCCCGAGATGTTTTCTCCGATCTTTTGAGTGATTGCTTATGTGTGGTTACTATTGCTTGCTTACGATAGATTGACGGAGTGTGACGAGTAGAACTATCAGGAGTTATGAGTGCGAATCATCTTCGTCAACATTGCAGGCAAGTTCACACTTTGATCATATCCCTTTCATACCCAGTTTTTATGCATTAGTTTCACCCCTCAAACATTGCATGAGTAGGATTGATAACATGTGGGTATTGGGAAGTAGTTGATGAGGTAGGAACCTATTGCCCTGCATTCAAACCTTGGGAGTTACTTCTACGTTATGCTTATTGCCATGCTATGCTCGTAGACGTGGATTGGGTTTGAGTGTATCCATGACAGATGTGAGATTATTAATTAATGGTTCAACTTCAGGTGGCAACTTTAATACACATCTGGCTGGATTGAGGCACCTGGGGTACCCAGTGATTGCCTGTATTTTTTGGAAATCTCGGGGTACCGTGTGATTCTCCTATGGACCGCCACCCAGGCTCAAAGGGATCATGAGATTATTCATGCTAGAAACTTCCGTGTGCAGCCACAAGCTATTATGGGCTCTAGCATAGTTGATTAAGTCGTGTGAACTCTTACAGTGGTAGACTAGCAGATGTAGGGGAAAGTAGGTGTAACTGTCTACCCATCGTAAGGTGCTAACGCTTCTGAAAGACTGTGTCTCGGTCATCCGTTTCTCAAACATCATGAAGTGCGAGAAATCCAACGGAGGAGATCGAGTCTTGTGGGGAAAAGTGCGCAAACCTTTGCAAAGTGTACAAACTAATCATGATTAGCCGTGTCCCCGGTTATGGACATCTTGAGTATCTGGTTCTTGGATTATCATGTTGATCTCATCACGTTACTTAAATAATTTGTTGGGTTGTTAATGATTACTTTTAATTGGGATTGAGAGTGGGTTTACCTTCTCAATATTTTTCAACAAACTTTGTAGTTAAATAAAATATATTCCTTTGCAGTAGGGAAAAATTGGCTTTTCGCAAAAACCTTATAACCATAGAGCTTTTCCACCAGCCATATATGCATGTAGTGATAGCCATTGTTCATCATTTCTCTATGGTGTGAATTTGCCAGTACATTTAATGTACTGACCCTTTGTGGCTGCAACGTCTCATGTTGCAGGATTCTTAAGACGAGTAAGTGATACGTTAGGGTTATGATTTCTACACTCAACTTTGCCGTTGGTGTTGATGGGAATCCACAACCTTGTTGTTACTTCCGCTGTTTGGATTGAGGTAATAGTATTTACGTTACTTTATACATGTGATTTACCTCTGTTATAAATCCTTGAGTACTATGTGTGTCAGCATATCGATCCAGGGATGACACTTAAGCATAGAGACTTGACCGTCTAAGGTCGGGTCGCTACAAGATGGTATCAGAGCACATGTTGACTGTAGGACGTGACCCTAGAAACTGGCAAGCCCATAGGAAGGATTTTCTCTAAAACTTTCTTTTTCAAAAATATCTTTTACCTCTCTTCTCTTCTGAGCTTATTCAAATATTCCCTTTTAGTGAGACCATACCCCTTTTCCCTTTGGACCACTCGAAAATTCGACGGATGAGACCACTCCAAGAAGTACAAGATATCGGACAACTAAGACCACTTTGGAATGAAGAGGATTTTACGGAGCATTATAATAATGGAAACTACAACGGTTGAAGACTCTGAAGACTAGGAGAATTCGAAGGCTCTGGAGAATTTCCAGATTGGTATAGGAAGGCTACCCTTATGGATTTTGTCAGACTATGGAAGCCGTCAATACCCAAGATCAAGGTGTGTCGAAGAAAGACTGGAACATGGAGAGTTAGAAACTCAAAGTTTTGTCAAGAAAACCCTAAGGCATGAGATATCAACTATGGAATGATAGCTCATGGCAATGACAAGGGAAGAAGCACGGCTATCCATGATGTTATCGCCCGCTTAGGCTATTGTCACCGTGCTGAGTAAAGCCTGCATATGCATGGAAGGATTGGATGGTAGAAGGCTGATGGAGCACCTATCATCAAGATGAAGTTTAAACCTTAACCGGTGTATCACCAGGATCTGGAGTGTTACATCAAGAAGTTAAGATGGACCTACAAGAAGCAGTATTTGACAAGGAAGCATTTCGTGAAGAACTCAGGACCCAGAAGTTGAAAGTAGCCAAGCTGGAGGAGCAAAACCTCGAGATGATGGAGATTCGTCAAGAACCGATGGACAGTAGGATCATGGTCTATGTCGAGGTTGATGAAACCCAGAAGTTTGCAATGCAACTCCAGAAATATTAAAGGACATCACGAGAGATTTTGCGTCAACAGAGATGATCTAGCAAAAGAATTTTAGAACGACAAGCATGATCGGAAGAAGCCATCGGAGACATGAACAAGACTTGAAGAGTTTGGCGACTCTGAAGATTTATTGACCATTAGAAGACCAAACCCCTGTTTTATACCTACATTAGATGCGACGTTTGTGAGCTGTCATTTGTTTGATTTTTTTCGGCAGCCATAAATAAAAATCTGTCTTTTCAAAACTATTGGTTGTGTTGTGTGTATCCCTCTCTATCTCTCTTATCTCACCCCAAAACCCATGGACCAAATAGAGGATGAATGGAGATGAGCTTGTATTTTCTGGACCGATGAGTCAATTAGGAGACGGACCGATGGATTCAGAACATGGAGGATCACATGAAGAATAACACTATAGCCGGAAAGGATATGACCCAGCATGCTCTTCAGTGCCTTGAAAGAGGTGCTGCTACTTGGTGGAGGATGTACCAAAACATCTATGGATGGCAAGGAGTAACCACTTGGAAAGAATTTAAGTTGACTTTGCCAAAGTCTCAGTTTGTGAAGCCTTATGGAAGTGATATGAAGAAACCTTGTGCATGCAAGCTCTGTGGAGAAATAGGACACAACCATAAAGAATAGAAGGATGGATGCCCTCATTGTGAAGGAAGTCACCCAGTTGAAGAATGCCCAACTAGGCAGATCACTTGTTTCTTGTGTGAAGGGACTACCCACTACCCTGCTCAGTGTCACATTTACCCCATGGTACAAAGAACCATCCAGCAGAAGAAAGAAGCAATGAAAGGAGCCCTCATGGAAATTTTAGAAGAATATGTGATGAAGGAAGAGGTGGAGGACACACCCGAAGAAGACCCAATTAACCCTGCACCAAGTCTTGCTATTCTTGTGGAGAAGAAGGACACATCTCCTAGAATTGTATGAATGGGGATCTGGTAGAATTCCCGACAGAAGAAGTAGAGTATGACCCACAGGAAATAGAAGCCCTGACTGGAACGGAAAAGTCCAGAAAGGGAAGTAGATTGGATTCCAGGAAGGATCTGAGTCATATCACCTGTTATAGGTGCAAGGAGTCAGGGCACTACTTTAGCAGTTGCCCAAAAAGAAAGCCGAGGACCCAAGGAGGCTATGTAGTCATAAGGAAACCTCGAGACCTGTAAGAAGTAATATGTTTTCGCTGTAATGAAGCAGGGCACTTTGCCAGGGATTGTCCCAAAGAGAAGGAGGCTAGTGTTAAATAGTTGAGTCTGTAAGAAGTATAGTAGTAGCAGTGGGAGCATTCCTTATATTATTAAGGTGTTGAGTTGAGGCCTGTAATGGAAATGTAGGAGATTGTAGTAATTGGAGAATCAATAAAGTAAGAATCGTTGGTAAGGATTTGGATTTTATGAGTTGTTACTCTATGAAGAAAGATTTTGACCATTTTCGAGGATATGAGAAACATGGTCTATGGATGAATTTGTGCATTTCAAGGGTGGTAGTACCCTGTGAGGACACTTGACCCATGGAAAGGAGAATGATATACCACGAAGTGGATTTTGGACAAAATAAGAAGGAGACTTGTCTCGATATGTGGGGTATCCCCAAGAATATGCAGAGATGAAGTACTATTGGATATAAGGGTGGTATGATGTTGGTAATATGGAGCAATTGTAACTCCATGATGAGTCTAAGTAATCACGTCTTGGTTTGGTGCAAATAGAAGGAAGGGAGACAATACAATTGGATGGATTTTAAGTATGCTAGGAAGCTGGAAGTTAGATGTTGGAATAACGATCAGTTGCCCTGATGATGAGTTCAAGGATCACAAGTGATGAGATGGGCCATAACCCACAGGCCCTAGGACCTTCCAAGGAGCAAGCACATTCTTGCTGAAGGAAAAACCCTGGAAGAAGTTACGACTTTATCGACAGACGATCTTATAGGAGTTACGCAAAACCTGAGAGTTGTGAAGGAACGATAGATGTTTGTTTGGCTTGCAGAATCAATGGATATCCGAACTTAGTTCGTCGACAAGAGAAATTCTGCAATGATTGTGAGGATGACCGAGTGTTAGAATGCAAGATTCACTAAACCATATACAGGGTAATGATTTGGGTGCGGGATGGATTGATCACCATACCGACTTACTCTTATTATTCACCTTGCTATATGGGTTGGTAAATCTGAGTGACTTACCCATAGTAGAGCGATGACGGTATTAAACCTTGATTAAACCTTAGAATGGTCTAAGAATTTTCCCTTGTACAAGGCAGCTCTTGCCAATCGTAGGTCATACGGTGAGGTTCAACCCAGACCCATTTCCTGCAGGAGAAACCATAATTGGATGACCGCCGTGAGATATCGATAGTTGATTATTATTGGCGCCAGACCCGTCAGCTAAGAAGACCCAATCTCGGAATAACTTTACCAAGATAAAGGACAGAAGAATTGCGGTAAAGGTTATGCCACTACCAGAAGAGCCCAGAGAAGGAATTTTCCCGAGAATCTGAGAAGACCGACACTGTCAAGAATAATGGATGGAGTATATAAGTTTTGATGGAACCGTAACCATGTTTCTAAGGGTGGTAGCACCCCAGACCCCGAAGACGATCGAGGGATTATGAGAAGACCCCAAACCTGACCTATTTCTTGCTAGCCTCTCCGAATCTCGAGGACGAGATTCATTTTAAGGGTGGTAGGTTTGTAACATCCCAAAATTCTAAATTTTGGAATGTTATATAAATAGATAGATTTGATTGCTTGTTTGATTGACTGACTGAAAGTGAGTGAATTCGAAACTTTTTGAAAGTTGAATGAGAGGGAATAAAAGGACTTTCCCAAACTTTCATTTTTGCTTTTCTGATCTCCGTGAATTCAAATTCTTTTCACCACAAAACCCTGGAGAGAAGATGACATGACTTCTTCCATTTATTTAAATGACAAGGGGTGTTGAAAATATTTGAATTTCATTTGAGAATATTTCCAATTCTGAAACTTTATGCAACTCAATGATTTTCACGAGCGAAGATAAAATGACTTCTTCAAAACATATGAAATATGAGTTGGGAGTTTCAAAGGATCAAATTCAAAGTCCTTTTGGAATTATTTTTCAATTTGGAGTTATTTGGATTTTATTCAAATTATTTTTCTCCAAAAATAAAATACATGGAAAATAGGGTAACATGATTCCCTACAATAGAAAATTGGAGAGAAATAAATTTGAATTCATTTTGGTATTTTTATAATGATTTTTATTGGATTTTATTAGACCAGTAGCACTCTTTGAATTATCTGAATTTGTGTGAATTTTATTTAATGCTAGGAAAATGTTCACGTTGTAGACAATCTTTTTCTGAAAATTTCGATATATTACATGCCTATATAATATTATTATTTTATTTTGTTTTATTATTTTAGTTTGTCTGGAAAATTGTTTAAAAAAAACTTTTCTCCTCCACGGCCGAACTGGGCCGGCCCAACAGGCCACGGCCCAGCCCAGCCAGCGCACCGCCGCCTTCCTCCTCGCGTGCCCCGGCGAGACTCGCCGGAGTCCGCCGCCCCCACGGCGGCCGTCGCCCCTCCTCCACGCCACCACCTCCCCTCCCCTCACCCTTTTAAGGCCGACCCCGCCGCCGTCTGCATCTCGCCGCCGCCGCACCCCGCAGATCCGCCGCCGCCGCCGCTCACTGCTGCCGCACCACCCCGTCGCCCGCGCCGCCGTAGCCGCCGCTCGCCGCTGCCCGCCGCGCCGGAGCCGCTGCTCCGCCGATCCAAAACCACCGCCGCCGGTTTATTTCCTTGAACTGGTGTAAAACCGTTAACCCGGCCGGTTTTATTTATTAGGTTGGTTTTTACTTATTAGATCGGTTTATTTTCTGGGTTAATTTAATTAGTGAATGTTTGCTATTTTAGGTTCTGGAGCGAACGGTTTTCGTTCTTTAGCTTCCCGTAGTGAACGTTCGTTCTTTAGGTTTTTTCTTTTTATTTTTATTTTCTGTCCAGGGACCTATTTGTAGTATTTCTTTTACAGATTAGTCCTTCTGTTTCAAACGACCATATCTTTTTACCCGTTTATCCAAATCCAACGAAACCAACGCCCACTTCTTCGTTATGATCCCCTCTATCCAGTAATCCAACTCAAACATGTTTTTGAAAGTTTAAAATTTGATTTAGACCAGATTTTAATTCAAACTTCTTTTGATCGTAACTTGAGTTTTATAACTCCGTTTTAGTTGATTCTTTCTGCTTTTCGAAGCTCTTGACCTAAACTTTCTGATAAGGCCAAATTCACTTAATTTTGGTACTGTTAGAAATTGTTTCCTATTGCAAAAGTTGTTTGCTTGTTTTCAAAGTTTCCCGAGATGTTTTCTCCGGTCTTTTGAGTGATTGTTTATGTGTGGTTACTATTGCTTGCTTACGATAGATTGACGGAGTGTGACGAGTGGAACTATCAGGAGTTATGAGTGCGAATCATCTTCGTCAACATTGCAGGCAAGTTCACACTTTGATCATATCCCTTTCATACCCAGTTTTTATGCATTAGTTTCACCCCTCAAACATTGCATGAGTAGGATTGATAACATGTGGGTATTGGGAAGTAGTTGATGAGGTAGGAACCTATTGCCCTGCATTCAAACCTTGGGAGTTACTTCTACGTTATGCTTATTGCCATGCTATGCTCGTAGACATGGATTGGGTTTGAGTGTATCCATGACAGATGTGAGATTATTAATTAATGGTTCAACTTAAGGTGGCAACTTTAATACACATCTAGGTGGATTGAGGCACGTGGGTACCCAGTGATTGCCTGTATTTTTTGGAAATCCCGGGGTACCGTGTGATTCTCCTATGGACCGCCACCCAGGCTCAAAGGGATCATGAGATTATTCATGCTAGAAACTTCCGTGTGCAGCCACAAGCTATTATGGGCTCTAGCATAGTTGATTAAGTCGTGTGAACTCTTATAGTGGTAGACTAGCAGATGTAGGGGAAAGTAGGTGTAACTGTCTACCCATCGTAAGGTGCTAACGCTTCTGAAAGACTGTGTCTCGGTCACCCGTTTCTCAAACATCATGAAGTGCGAGAAATCCAACGGAGGAGATCGAGTCTTGTGGGGAAAAGTGCGCAAACCTCTGCAGAGTGTACAAACTAATCATGATTAGCCGTGTCCCCGGTTATGGACATCTTGAGTATCTGGTTCTTGGATTATCATGTTGATCTCATCACGTTACTTAAATAATTTGTTGGGTTGTTAATGATTACTTTTAATTGGTATTGAGAGGGGGTTTACCTTCTCAATATTTTTCAACAATCTTTGTAGTTAAATAAAATATATTCCTTTGCAGTAGGGAAAAATTGGATTTTCGCAAAAACCTTATAACCATAGAGCTTTTCCACCAGCCATATATGCATGTAGTGATAGCCATTGTTCATCATTTCTCTATGGTGTGAATTTGCCAGTACATTCAATGTACTGACCCTTTGTGGCTGCAACATCTCATGTTGCAGGATTCTTAAGACGAGTAAGTGATACGTTAGGGTTACGATTTCTACACTCAACTTTGCCGTTGGTGTTGATGGGAATCCACAACCTTGTTGTTACTTCCGCTGTTTGGATTGAGGTAATAGTATTTACGTTACTTTATACATGTGATTTACCTCTGTTATAAATCCTCGAGTACTGTGTGTGTCAGCATACTGATCCAGGGATGACACTTAAGCACAGAGACTTGACCGTCTGAGGTCGGGTCGCTACAGAAAAGCTCTGGGTGACGCCGTCTTGGGCTCGATGATGACCTCCGCCTTGCCGTCCTCCTGGTCTTGGTCTCGTTGCACCAATATGGCAACCTTTGCCTGATGCCTCGGTACTCTTCGCCTGCGCTGGCCTCCTTAGCACCAAAGAGGAAATAGAGACGTTGCGCGCACTGGCGCCCGCCTAGCACCCGCCTGGTACCGTTCGTCATGGCTCACGTCACGAGAGCCTCGTGAGGTTTGCCTCGCCTTGATATCTCCGCTCCTTGTGAGCCTGCTTGTCTAGGCCACTCCAGAGGAGGTCTTGCGTCGTCCTCCTCGCGAGGCTTGGACCCTCGCGAGGGTCTTGGGTGCCTTATTGACGAAGACGGGCCGTACGGCCTGCTGCTTAGCCACGATGTGAGCCACAGGCAGGCAAGTCTGGGGACTCCCGTTGCCAGAACGCCGACAGTAGCCCCCGGGCCCAAGGTGCGCTCGGGCTTGGCTTCGCGGCGAAGCCGAGGGTCAAGTTCGGAGCACCGCAGGTCCCAAAAGCCTACCGCCTCGGTCGACGCGTGGTGGTTGATTGGACGTGGGCGTCTCCGCTTCCCCACGCTGCCTCGGCAACTGCACGACTTGACAAGTCCCTGCGACATGCAAGGAAAACCATCATTACCTGCGATCGTGGGAGACGCCGGTTGGCCTTCTCTTGCTATAAATGGGGAGGGGGCGGAGCCCCCGTTGCCCATCTCTTCCTTGCTTGCTTGCTTCTTCCTCGCTTGCTTGCTTCTTCCTCCTTGCTCCATTGCTGACAACAATGGCGCCCATCAGAAGGTTTTCCGCCGAAGAGAAAGGAAAAGCTCCCCGTAACGATACGGGGCCACTTCCACCGAAGAAGAGGTCGATCCATCGCCGTGATGAAGCGGCAATGCAGGTGGTGACGAGGCCTTGGTGCGGGCGGCCTCCTCCGGGGCACCCGCTACCCTTGTACGCCCGAGCCGAGGGCTCGGGAGGTTGGAGCGGCGAGCAGCACCGCCCGCGCCGCGTCCGGGGCCGTCGCGCCATGGCGTGACGTGCCGTCGCCCCTGGGGTCCACGCTGCGGACTCCTCGCGCGAGTTGGTGCTGTGGGCGTTGCCGCCTCCAAGCTCCTGGATCCGCTTCCCGCGGTTCTTCTCCGACATGATGCCGCCGAGGGGGCCTCTCGAGCTCTGGCTGCAGCACACCGACTGTAGCGCTCCGGCGACCGGAGCGGAGATCGAAGCGGTCCCCACCGGCAAGATCTTCATGACTCGCGGCTGGGGCGAGATCGCGTGGGTCTGCCGTGCGAGAGGAGCCCTCGCGATCCACTTTGAGTACGACGGCGCCTCCACGCTCTTCTTCAAGGTCTTCGACGCCGAGGGCCGCCGCCTTGAGTGCTGCCCTGGGGAGGAGCGCCAGACCGACGCGTGCTCCGCCCGCAACTACTCCAACAGCAGCAGCCCCTGGGAGTCCAGCAGCTCTCCTGAGCTTTACGAGACTCCGGATACGAGCGATGACAGCTACGTGCCCCCGAGCTCTCGCCGCGCTCGGGGCAGGGATGCGGCGTCCGGCCGTCGCCGCCGCTGATCTGGATGGGGTTGGCGCCGGCCTCCCATGGCCCACTGTTGATGATGGCCTTTGCCACGGAAGGGTGTAGATAGGATTCCCCTTAGTATCAGCTTTTGTTTCCTGCGAAGGGTCATGAATCACCCCGTGGGGGCATGTAAGGGTCTGTAATGTCTTTGGTGCTTATCTTCCTTGTTATGAAAACTTGGTGAGTGCATGTCCCGTTAAGGCTTGGCCCCCCTTTCTTTCCTCGCGATGGCTTGTTGCTCTACGCTGACAGGTCCCGGTCCCCAGGCAGGCTACGGCCGTCGCTGGTATGCCAGGTCGCGTGTCGTGGTCAAGGCCAGGAGGTGTGCGGCCCGAGGTCCAGTAAGAGCCCCTGAGGCGCGATGCTCAGGAGGTCCCCCTTAGCGCTCAAGCAGCCATGGTAAGGGAAGAAAGGAAAATGACTTGGCCGCAATGGGGCTGCGGCATGGCGTGAGTGACCATCAGGCCTAGATATTTAGCCGATCCTAGGGCAAAACTTATCTTGCTGACTTCGCGGCGATCCCTGATGTCGCTCTAGGGCTGTGCAACAACTCGTGCGGTATAGCCAGTTCGGCCCATACGAGTCCCCCCCCTCTTGCTCTCCTTAGTGCTCTACGTCCTCAGGTCCCGGCCCTCGAGCGAGCTCAGCCACCGCTGGTATGCCAGGTTGCGATGTCGTGGTCAAGGCCAGGGGGTGAGGGCTGGAGAGCTAGTAAGAGCTCCTGAGTCGCGATGCTCAGGAGCCCCCCTTTTAACATGCAAGCGAATTGCACGAGGGAAAAGGGACTCACGGGGCCGCCTGCTATCCTTCCCTCGGGATCCCTATGAGCAGGCACAAGAAGAAACATGGTTTGCCGTTACAGCTGTTAGCTTGCCGCTGGTTGCTCTGGGTGAGGTGAAGGCACTGAGGGCCTGGTGAGGTGACGTGCGCGGTGCGTGCCGTGAGCCAGAGCTCGACCACTCAGATTTGTCGGTGTGGCAGGGACGGACCCACGCACCAGCGCCGTGCCTGTGTGAAGGCCCCAGGGGAGGCGATGATCGAGCAGGTGATAGCCGTTGGCAGGTTATGCATGGAGAGCAGATCAACTTGGATAAATGCAGGGAGATACATGCCACTGGGTCTGGCCCGAGCGGCTTGGGGATGATGCAGCCCGAGGGGCGCCCCCGGCAAGGTAAGCTAAAGACTAAAGCAAAATGGATACATGCCACAGGGACGGACCCATGTGGCCTGGGAATAATGCAGCCCAAGGGGCGCTCCCAGCTTAAACGAGCTTGGAAGATGTCACCTGGTTCTGTAGACGAAGTAGAGTTGGTGCAGCTGAAGCCGTGCGTTGAAGGAATGACTCCTCATGAGCCACTGGAGCCCTAAGCCTCGGGAGGCTTTGGGGGCTCGGGAGGTTCCCTGAAGACCGTCTCCATCTCCTCTAGGACGGCGTGGTACTTGGCCTCCTGAGCCGCCAGGATACGCCGTAGGTTGCACTGATAGGCTGACGCCACGCTCGGCAAGCCGAAGGGCATGCGAGCGTAGCTGTGTGGTGGGCCCTCGCAGCGGCCCACACGCGATGGCCAGAAGCGCTCCTGAGATGCGGCCCTGTTGAGCCTTGGGACATCGACGCAGACACGCAGCCCGTCATCCTCGCCTGGATGGGGAGTTGCGCCTTGTCAGCGGATGTGGCCACGCATGGCTCTTGCTTCTTGCAGTTCCTGGGTGGTCTTGGCGATGAACTCCTGGGTGGTGGGCACTCCTTGCCCCGTGCTCTCCTGAGGAAGGTGTGCCGTGAGGCACGCTTCCAAGTGGTGCCCAAGCGCCTCCCTCGTGAGGTTGGCAAGGTCTGAGGCCCTCCAGAAGAGAGCCCCCGAGCCCTGCCTGAGAAGGGCACCGGGCGCGCCTTCCTATGTGATGGAGGGAGGCGCCCCTAGAGCGGGCGCTGATCCTGACGAGGCTCCTGCCGCAACGCCATCCTCCTGAGGTCCTGCGCAGCGCGGCAGCTTCTTCTTGGGGTTGGTCTCCGGAGGGCCTTCACTTCTGCTGTCGGGGTCGTCGATTGCTGCGGCTTGAAAGGTGCGCTCGTGGGAGCACACCACATCCCTCTCCTCACACGGGACCGTGATGATTCCTCCACTTCCTGGCATCTTGAGAACGTTGTAGCCATGATGAGTGACCGCCATGAACTTGGCCAGGGCAGGATACCCGAGGATGGCATTGTATGGCAGGCAGATGTGTGCGACGTCGAAGTCGATGAGCTCGGTGCGATAGTTCTTGCGCTCCCCGAAGGTGACAGGCAGGCGGACCTGCCCTATTGGTGTGGTGGAACCGTCGGTCACTCCTGAGAAAGGCTTGGTTGGCTGGAGCTGCTCATATGGCACTTGGAGGTTGTCGAACATGTCGACGGACAGGACGTTGAGCCCTGCGCCGCCGTCGATGAGAGTCTTGGTGACTTGCACATTGCTGATGACTGGGGAGCACAGCATAGGGAGGGAGCCAGCAGTGGCTGCGCACTTGAGCTGATCTGCCGAGTTGAAGGTGATGGCACATTGGGACCACCTGAGCGGGCGCGTGGCCTCGAGCCTGGGGAGCACCACGTTCACCTCGCGAGCGAACTGTTTGAAGATGCAATGAGAGGCTGGGGCCTGGGCACCGCCCAAGATGCAGGCGATCGTAGGTGGCTCCTGGAAGCCCCCGGCCCCCTCGTTCGGGTGGTGGTCGTCGTTCCTTCTTGGTGGCGGCAGCGGGGGAAGACCGGCCTTGCCCTGGGGGCGATCCTCACGAGGCGGGTCCCTCCAGGCACCCTCGCGAGGTTGGTCCTGCTAGCGGTCCTCACGAGGCCGTTCGCGCCACTCCTGGCGCGGGCCACGGTCGTCCCAGCGTCCTCCTCCGCGGCCGTAGCCCCGGTCATTGCGCTCGGGGAGTCGGCCGTAGCGTCCTTCCCGTATGGCTCTGAGCTCTTAGCAGTCGCTGGTGTTGTGGGTGTTCAGGTTGTGGAAGGCGCGGAACGGTCGACCGTTCTTGGATGACTCAGGATGATCTCTGCCTCACTTGGTGTCGGGCTCTGCTGCGAGCACTACTGCCTCTTTGCGCTTCACGTCCTTGGCCTTGGCCTTCTTCTCCTCCGCTCCTGCAGCTGGCAGCTCAAGGAGAGAGAGGCGCCCCTCCTCAGCTCTTGCGCACTTGGTCGCCAGGTTGAACAACTCCTGAGATGTGCAAAGCTCCTCGTGGATAGCAAGCTCTTCCTTCATCTTGACGTCACGGACGCCATCCGAAAACGCGGAGATGATGGCTTCGTCCGTGACCTTGGGGATCTTGAGGCGGGTGTTGTTGAAGCGCTGGATGTACTTCTGGAGGGTCTCTCCTGGCTGTTGCTTGATGCAGCGCAGATCACCCGCGGCCGGTGGGCAGTCGCGAGTGCCCTGGAAGTTGGCGACGAAGCGGTCGCGCATCTCGTCCCAGGAGGAGATCGAGCCGTGCTGCAGGTTCAGGAGCCAGGAGCGGGCCCCATCCTTGAGAGCCATGGGAAACCAGTTCGCCATGACTTTTTCGTCACCGTTGGCCGCTTCGATGCTCAGCTCATAGAGCTGCAGGAACTCCGCGGGGTCGGCGGTGCCGTCGTAGCGAGGAGGCAGATCTAGCTTGAACTTGCCTGGCCAGGCGACGCTACGTAGTTCAGGGGTGAAGGCGTGGCAGCCGGCCGTGGTCGCCGGGGCCTGCTTCTGAGGTGGAGCTTGGTCTTGCGAGGTCCGCACTGCGCCACTGCAGGAGGCACGCGGTCTTGAGAGGTGGCGCGGGGAGCGCCGGTGTAGCTTCTCGCGGTCGCGGGATTTCCTGACAGCTTCTTTCTTCACGCGCGGGCGCCGGGCGCGGTGGATCACGCCGCGGAGCAGCGCGCCTTGGTGCCAAGGCACCGTCTTGGGGTTGAGATGGTGGAGGCATGCCATGAGCCCCGTCGCCCGCGACTGGTTGACGAGGAGGCAGAGAGTGGGACGGCGCCGGAGAGCCCCCTGCGGCGCGGACGAGCTCGGCGACGCGGTCGAGCCAGTCCTCGTAGAGGTCGTCGACGGGGCGGTAGCGCAGGAGCTCGTTCGCCGCGATGAGTGCGGCCCGTGCCTCCATGGGGGCGCGGTGCGCGTGAGACGAAGAACCGGCAGGGGTCAGCGACGGGGTAGCGCTGTGGCCGTCCTGCCGCACCGAAGGGTGGAGCGAGGACGCCTGCTGCTCGTTCCCCGCCGGGCCAGTGGCAGCGTTGGCGGCGGGAGACGGAGAACGACGAGGTGGCCCGCCTACGGGAGCCGTCTGAGCGACGCGGGCGGAGAGGGCAGCCCGACGCTCAGCTCGAGCACGGCGAGCGTCCGCCATGGAAACGACGAAGCGATGGAGCGACGAACTGATGGAAGGGAAACTACGGCGCACCCCTACCTGGCGCGCCAAATGTCGGATGTGGGGTTCCGGCAAACCCTTAAGGTTCGAACACTGGGGGGTGCGCGCGAAGTCTCTCCCTCCTACCGATCTATGCTCTAGCTCGCTAAGATCTCGCGGATGAACTCGACGAACTTGCAACACTGAGAGACACGGGGTTTATACTGGTTCGGGCCACCGCTGTGGTGTAATACCCTACTCCAGTGTGGTGGTGGTGGATTGCCTCTTGGGCTGATGATGAACAGTACAAGGGAAGAACAGCCTCCTGAGGTTGAGGTGTTCTTGTGCTTGTGAACTTGTGGCGTGAGGATTCGATGCCTCTACTGTGGTGGCTAGCTCTACTTATATAGCCCCTGGTCCTCTTCCCAAATATCGAGCGGGAAGGGAGCCAACAACGGCGGGAAAATTTGAAGGGGGACAGCTAGTACAAGCTATCCTGACAAAAGCGGTCTTCGCCTGCGAAAAGCTCTGGGGTGATGCCGTCTTGGGCTCCACGATGACCTCCGCCTTGCCGTCCTCCTGGTCTTGGTCTCGTTGCACCACTATGGCAACCTTTGCCTGATGCCTCGCTACTCTTCGCCTGCGCTGGCCTCCTTAGCACCAAAGAGGAAATAGAGACGCTGCGCGCACTGGCGCCCGCCTAGCACCCGCCTGGTACTGTTCGTCATGGCTCACGTCACGAGAGCCTCGTGAGGTTTGCCTCGCCTTGATATCTCTGCTCCTCATGAGCCTGCTTGGCTAGGCCACTCCAGAGGAGGTCTTGCGTCGTCCTCCTCGCGAGGCTTGGACCCTCGCGAGGGTCTTGGGTGCCTTGTTGACGAAGATGGGCCGTACGGCCTGCTGCTTAGCCACGCTGTGGGCCGCAGGCAGGCAAGTCTGGGGACCCCCGTTCCCAGAACGCCGACAGAACTGCTTTGAAAAGTACTGAAAACAAAGTTATGCATAAATCGCAGTTGTAAATTTTGAAATGGCGCAAGGGGTAAAAACAAGGTAAAAGAGTTGTAACCATCCTATAGTTGACTGATGTCTTCTTCATTGTGGAAACAAAGATCTTGCTGTTATTTGTCGCAAGTTTCTTCATCCGAACAATCTTTCTGAGTTTCTTGACCTGACTGCTTTCATCGACATCTCATTTCCCCATATGCAAAATGGGTCGAACAGTGGGTCTAAGCCTCTGACAGCAGGACCTACATGTGCAAGACCAAATTGTAAGAAACCTAAATATTAGAATGATTCCTGCAACTGTACAATAATGTGCTATTAGCCAAAGGACCCTGCTTGAACAAACCTCGATGGTAAACCGCAGTGTCTCCCATTGTTTCCCTGCAACACACATAAGGAAGATCTTGATCAGGTTAACCGAGAGTTGCCATACTATCAGTAGAATATGTATTGAGTACAGCCAAATTCGATTGGTGTCACATGCATAACAATACAAAATTGTACCCACAGCAAATGAAAATCAAATTGCAGAACTGAACCAAATAGTTAAATGGACAGCAGGCGAAATGAACCAAAATAGTTAACTGAGCACGACATTGCAGAATAGAAACATGTACTAGAAGATAAGACAGTTAACAAAACAAAGAATGCTTGAGAACAGTACTACGAAATGTAGCAATTGTTGGACCAAAGTGTTAACTGAACATTACATTTCAGAGGACCAAACTGTTAACTGAACATCAGATTGCATATTAACATTACAGAGGACAAATCACTAGAAGGCACTGGCGGTGGCCTCGAGAAAACATCACGAACTGTATTTTAAAGCAGACAACCACGCGGCGGTATCGACGGTGGCCTCGAAGACGAGGTGCTCCTCCAAGATCTGGCGGTCGACATGCATGTCAGCCATAGCGACCTCGTTCACTCGTGCGGCCGCATGCTACTCAACTCCATGTTATACTGCGTGTAAAATGGCTGTGGGCGGCGCTTAATTGGAGGAGGGGGCAGTGATTTCGGTGGAAGGTGTCGCTCCGTCAGTCGGGGCATGTGGGACGGGAAAGGAGGAGGATGGTGTGGGTGGGGTGTGGATTACCTGACCATATCGACGAGGCCGCGCAACAAGAAGAAGGGTCGGCGGCGAGGAGGCCGTGCAGCAAGAAGAAGGGTCGCCGGCGAGGAGGCGGCGCTGCAAGAAGAAGGGTCGCCGGCGAGGAGGCGGCGCTGCAAGAAGAAGGGTAGCCGGCGAGGAGGCGGCGCTGCAAGAAGAAGGGTCGCCGACGAGGAGGCTGAGCTGCCAGTAAGCAGCAGTGAAGGTTTGAACTTGGAAAGCAAGGAGGAACAGTGGAAATGTGGCTTTTGGTAGGAGGGAGGGGCGGGGAGATAGATATTTCCGCGGTGGCAAAAAAAATTCGCTCGGTGCCGCGAGAAACTGGCGCGCAAGTGTGGTTCAAGCGGGGGAGGTGGACTATAGACGACGAAGCTTCCTGCGTAAGCCAGATAAGACGGTGCACCAAGATATTTTATATCGCATCCCACACGATTCTTTCTAGTAAACTGTTTGTGGTATACCTGTTTTTTTCATTATGTTTTGAAAGACAAAATGGTGTTACAGTGGGAAAGGATGGTGTTTGAATTGCTAGAACATTTGCGTACAGTGAACATGCAACTAGTACATGAGTGTTGTGTTTAAATTTGGAATTATTCCGGGTTCGTTTGGCATTTTTATGCATTAATTGAGTTTCTGGGCATTTAATGTGCATAATTCAAATTTGAACTACAAGCACATGCTCCAATGCACCAAAGTTTGCTGAAAAATCACAGGTGTGTCTTTGGGTGAATTTATAAGTCCCATGCAAGAAATGGGAATAAAATTCAAACATCTGGGTGTCGTGGCTCAGCCGGAATGATTGAGAAACTTGGTTTTTTAATTCCTGTAAATCCAAAACACAGCTGAAAATCATGAAACTTGGCATGGTGTCATGACATGGCACCAACATGTTGCAGTAAATTTTTTGGCCGAATTGGGACAAGCTTTGGTGTAAGCTTCTTGCAAACCGGAGCTTCCCTCAAGAAGGCTCCTGGTTTCGAGAGGGAACGTGTCACCTCCTTGTGCGAAACGACATACGTACACTGCCTTCTCCCGCCTTAATTTTTTTACACAGGCGGATTAGACCAAATAGAAGTATCGTGCTAAATTTTGGAATTATTCCGTGTTCGTTTGGCCTTTTTTATACATTAATTGAGTTTCTGGGCATTTAACGTGCATAATTCAAATTTGAACTACAAGCACGTGCTCCAGTGCACCAAAGTTTGCTGAAAAATCACATGTGTGTCTTTGGGTGAATTTATAGGTCCCATGCAAGAGATGGGAGTGAAATTCGAACATCTGGGTGTCGTGGCTCGGCCGGAATGATTGAGAAACTTGGTTTTTTAATTCCTGTAAATCCAAAACACGGCTGAAAATCATGAAACTTGCCATGGTGTCATGACATGGCACCAACATGTTGCGGTAATTTTTTTGGCCGAATTGGGACAAGCTTTGGTGTAAGCTTCTTGCAAACCGGAGCTTCCCTCAAGAAGGCTCCTGGTTCCGAGAGGGAACGTGTCACCTCCGTGTGCGAAACGACATACGTACACTACCTTCTCCCGCCTTAATTTTTACACATGCAGATTAGACCAAATAGAAGTATCGTGCTAAATTTTGGAATTATTCGGTGTTTGTTTGGCCTTTTTTATACATTAATTGAGTTTTTGGGCATTTAATGTGCATAATTCAAATTTGAACTACAAGCACGTGCTCCAGTGCACCATAGTTGTTTGAAAAATCACTTGTGTGTCCTTGGGTGAATTTCTAGGTCCCATGGAAGAGATGGGAGTGAAATTCAAACATCTGGGCGTCGTGGCTCGACCGGAAATATTGAGAAACTTGGTTTTTTAATTCCTGTAATTCCAAAACACGCCTGAAAATCATGAAACTTGGCATGGTCTCATGACATGGCATGAACATGTTGCGGTAAATTTTTTGGCCGAATTGGGACATGCTTTGGTGTATGCTTCTTGCAAACCGGAGCTTCCCTCAAGAAGGCTCGTGGTTCCGAGAGGGAACGTGTCACCTCCGTGTGCGAAACGACATACGTACACTACCTTCTCCCGCCTTAATTTTTTTGCACATCTAGATTAGACCAAATAGAAGTACCGTGCTAAATTCTGGAATTATTCCGGGCTCGTTTCACCTCTTTTATACATTAATTGAGTTTCTGAGCATTTAATGTGCATAATTCAAATTTGAACTACAAGCACATGCTCGAGTGCACCAAAGTTGTTTGAAAAATCACATGTGTGTCCTTGGGTGAATTTCTAGATCCCATGCAAGAGATGGGAGTGAAATTCAAACATCTGGGCGTCGTGGCTCGACCGGAAATATTGAGAAACTTGGTTTTTTAATTCCTGTAATTCCAAAACACGCCTGAAAATCATGAAACTTGGCATGGTGTCATGACATGGCACCAACATGCTGCGGTAATATTTTAGGCCGAATTGGGACAAGCTTTGGTGTAAGCTTCTTGCAAACCGGAGCTTCCCTCAAGAAGGCTCGTGGTTCCGAGAGGGAACGTGTCACCTCCGTGTGCGAAACGACATACGTACACTGCCTTCTCCTGCCTTATTTGTTTTACACAGCCAGATTAGACAAAATAGAAGTACCGTGCTAAATTTTGGAATTATTCCAGGCTCGTTTCGCCTTTTTTATACATTAATTGAGTTTTTGGGCATTTAATGTGCATAATTCAAATTTGAACTGCAAGCACATGCTCCAGTGCACCAAAGTTGTTTGAAAAATCACATGTGTGTCCTTGGGTGAATTTCTCGGCCCATGCAAGAGATGGGAGTGAAATTCAAACATCTGGGCGTCGTGGCTCGACAGGAAATATTGAGAAACTTGGTTTTTTAATTCCTGTAATTCCAAAACACACCTGAAAATCATGAAACTTGGCATGGTGTCATGACATGGCACCAACATGCTACGGTATTATTTTTGGACGAATTGGGACAAGCTTTGGTGTAAGCTTCTTGCAAACCGGAGCTTTCCTCAAGAAGGCTCGTGGTTCCGAGAGGGAACGTGTGTCACCTTGTGTGCGAAACGACATACGTACACTGCCTTCTCCCGCCTTACTTTTTTTTACACAGCCAGATTAGACCAAATAGAAGTACCGTGCTAAATTTTGGAATTATTCCGGGCTCGTTTCGACTTTTTATACATTAATTGAGTTTTGGGGCATTTAATGTGCATAATTCAAATTTGATCTACAAGCACATGCTCCAGTGCATCAAAGTTGTTTGAAAAATCACATGTGTGTCCTTGGGTCAATTTCTAGGTCCCATGCAAGAGATGGGAGTGAAATTCAAACATCTGGGCATCGTGGCTTGGCCGGAAAGATTGAGAAACTTGGTTTTTTAATTCCTGTAATTCGAAAACACGCCTGAAAATCATGAAACTTGGCATGGTGTCATGACATGGCACCAACATGTCGCGGTAATATTTTTGGCCGAATTGGGACAAGCTTTGGTGTAAACTTCTTGCAAACCGGAGCTTCCCTCAAGAAGGCTCGTGGTTCCGAGAGGGAACGTGTCACCTCCGTGTGCGAAACGACATACGTACACTGCCTTCTCCCGCCTTATTTTTTTTACACAGCCAGATTAGACCAAATAGAAGTACCGTGCTAAATTTTGGAATTATTTCGGGTTCGTTTGGCCTTTTTTACACATTAATTGAGTTTCTGGGCATTCAATGTGCATAATTCAAATTTGAACTACAAGCACATGCTCCAATGCACCAAAGTTGTTTGAAAAATCACGTGTGTGTCCTTGGGTGAATTTCTAGGTCCCATGCAAGAGATGGGAGTGAAATTCAAACATTTGGGCATCGTGGCTCGGCCGGAAAGATTGAGAAACTTGGTTTTTTAATTCCTGTAATTCCAAAACACGCCTGAAAATCATGAAACTTGGCATGGTCTCATGACATGGCACTAACATGCTGTGGTAATTTTTCTGTCCGATTTGCGAAGGCCCACACATTAACAATGAACAAAGTCATTTTGGAACAAGTGTTGTCACGTTACAAATCGGAAACACAAGTATTATTGAAATTGTGGGCGTTCGACTTACCAATTACGTGCGGCCATGCGTCCCCTTTTTTTATTGGCTAGGAGGTGTCGTGCGGGGTCGCTATTTGAGTACGGGAGGCGTGCGATCAGACCCCTGCACGTGCTCATCGGGAGGAGAGCCCTTTGACCGCTACCCGCCGCGCACCTCCCTCCCAACGTCTCCATTAATGGCGCCCGAGCACCTGTTCTACGACATGGCTATATGTCTCACTGGACTGAGATTTAAGAGAGAAAAATGAAAATCTGAAAAGAAAAAGTTTTGCACGGATCTTGATGTAAGATCCGACGGACCTATATAGCATCGACTGCGAGTTATAGCAAGCATGATGAATATAAGGATGATGACAGTGGATAATAATTGTCTTACATATTTAGAAACATAATTAAAAAAAGCCACATGCGGCAACGCCCGAAATACACAAGGGCAAAAGAAGAAGGAAGACAACGATCTGGCTCGCTGATCTCTACTTTCTTGATGCGTTGCTGCAAGCCGCGGGAACTAGTCTCCACGGCGAGCAGTGACGAGCTCTTTCTTGTCCTCAAGATGCTGCTTAAGAGCATCCATGGATTCCTCCACCAGCCTTCTGCGCTTGATGCGCAGCTTGTTATTCTCGTCCATAAGTTTCTCGACGATGACGCCGGTCCTCTTCAACAAGGCAGTGGTCTGCTCCTGCTGCTCCGCACTTCCGTCGATCTTCACCCACAGCAGGTCTCGCTCGGCCCGGAGCTTCGCATTGCTCTCATTTAGTTGCTGGATGACGTCGGTAGACTGTTCAAACGAGGCTTGCAGGTCATCCTGCAACCTCGCCCACCTGGAGATATGATCCATCTGCCTATGGACGACGGCACGCATGCTGCTGTAAGAGTCCTCACCTGCCCGCGAGGCATTTTCCCAGGCTGCCGCGGCAAGGGAGGACATCTCTGCTGCATTCGCGGCACGGCGGGACATCTCTTCTGCTTCCGCGGCGCGGCCAGACCAGTCTGCTGCATCGACGGTGCGGCGGGTCCTCCGTGCTGCTTCGGCGGCGCGGCGGGACCTCTCTGCTGCTACGGCCGTGCGGCGGGACATGTTGGCTGCTATCGCGGCGAGGCGGGACATCTCTCGTGCTCCCGCTTCCAGGCTCGCCTCTCCCTGGTCGCAATCTCTCAAACCAGAACTCACGCTGGCCATGGCGGACGCAAGGGAACGATGATGAATGACTTGTTTTTTTTACTTTTTGTGGATGAGGAGTTGAGGAGGAATGTGCAGTCATCTTGGAGTAGTAGTATTTATAACCGTGTAGTAATATGCTCCTAAGTGGGAAACCGTTTAGGTTTTGATCGGTGTGAACAGGTTTGCAATTTGAATGTGACGAGATGCATGCTCAAAATTTACGGACGGTTATAAGTGCGGCAATATTCCCGGAAGGCGTAACGTGGGCACGTATGCCTTCTCGGCCGCGTACGTGGCGTTTGCACCATAGGGTGCACCGCAATAGGCAATGTCAGCACACGTCTTTTAATTAGATGGGTGTGCCCGTCTAGCGCACACACGTTGATCTATCTAATTGTTTCTGTTTGTTGTGGCTAATCGCAAATAGTTCATCCATGTGAAGTGTATGCCATCAATCGCAGACACTTTGATCTGGCTTACCCATTTCTGCTTTGTTGCCTAATCGCAAACAGTTAATCCTTCTGAAGCGTATGCCCTCAATCACACGCACCTTGATCTGGCTGATCGTTTCTTTTGTGTTGCCTAATCACAAACAGTTCATCCGAGTGAACCGTATGCTGTATATCGCACACACCTTCATCTGGCTGCCCGTTTCTTTTGTGTTGCCTAATCACAAACAGTTCATCCGAGTGAACCGTATGCTCTATATCGCACACGCCTTCATCGGGCTGCCCGTTTCTTTTGTTCCGCCTCATCGCAAACAGTTCATTGGACTGAACCGTATGCCCTAGATCGCACACGCAACTAAAATCTGAACCGTGTTTGATGCATCCTCCATCGCAAACGTTTTCACCTTTTTGACGGTTTTCATAGAACACCATTTGTGATTATGGCATCGCACACAGTTTCTCGAAGGGTCTCTGATCATAGTTTCATGTTAGAAACATCCTGCAGTAGTGCATGTAAGTGCCCAGGGAGTGTCTCCCCCAAATGAGTTTTCCCATCGCGCCTCATCCACTGCACTGTCTCGTGCTTCAAAGGGGCGGCGCTCATGTTGCCACGCCGCATCGGGATCGTCCCTTAAGAAGGGGGCGCCGACACAAGGCGGGTCTTCGAAAAGAAAGGCGGACGGCGATACTTCCAAGCCCCTACCTTCATAAAAAAGGTACGGTTTTCAATATGCCCTGCGGCAAACATACCGAATTGTGACGTTTTTTGTTGTGCCATATTGCAGGAAGAGCATTCACCGGACTATATCCGGAGACCCTGCCGGACATATGTCCACCAATCCGACCCCGGACCCCACCTCTAGGGCTAGAGTTGATACGGGTACAATGTCGGATTGTCCTCACTCTGACGATTCGGATAATGTATCTGTCACCAACTTCGGAGTGGAGAGTGCAATGAACCATCTGCGCCGGAGGGCAGCTATGCGCGATCCTAACTTTACTGAAGAGGCATTCAATGCCTTCAGCTCGGCGGATGCATATATCCGAGCTGCTCGGGATGGGCTTGCTGGAGCCACTTACCAGTTTTAAAAGGATATGCGGGTAAGATCATTTTGTGTAGATTTAATAGTCATATACCAGTAGCCCCCGAGACTTGAAAACAGTTGAATGAACTGATTTTAAGGATCGATGTATAATCAGGTACTCACGGAGGGGAACAACATGCTATCTCGGGAGCTAGAACAGTGTCGGACTCAGCTGACTGCTGTTACCGCCAAACTGGAGAAATCCAAGGAGGCACCGACTGGTAATGTCCCCTTCTGTCCGGAAAATATAATCACATGCCGGTAATGTTTATGCGAATAAACACTGTTGTATTTTACGATGGCAGGACCGTCGGATCAGCTGGAAGAGAAACTAAAGGCCATGCAGGCGGACAAAGAACATGCCGAAAGGAAAGAGGCCGCTGGTCAACGTGTACTGACGCGGACCAGGGACGAGAAGAACAAGCTGCAGGATGCCAACACCCAGCTCGGCGAAGAGCTGAAAGATGTGCGAGCCCAACTGGCAGACGCCCTAAAGGAGAACAGAAAGCTGAGAGGCGGCATATTCAGTATGCCTTTTAACTTATTGTCATACAGTTTGCTGATGCGAATCCTAACAAGTTTATTTCTGTAGGTGTGTTGACTGGGCGGACCGAAGAAGAGGTGTTCGGGTTTCAAGGCGACCTGCTACAACAGCTGTCCAAGGTGCATGAGCGAGCGCGGAAAGCAATGAGAAACATCGCTAAGGCTTTATGGACAGCCGATTCTCCTCCAGGAAGTATGGAGGAACTCGTGAATTTATTCAAGGGAGCTCGGCCCCGTTTTGGGCTATGGAAGATATCGGCATGCCGAGAAGGTGCTCGGGAAGCCTGGGCCATGGTAAAAAGACGTTACACCGAACTTGATCCAAATCATATGGCGCGGGTCGGACCTCGAGGATCCGATGGACAGGAAATTCCGGTCAGCCTGGTGTACGACCAAGTGAAGGTGGCCGCCAAGTTTTCCCAGCAGGATTGTAAACTAGACAACCTGTTAGAGGGTCTAGAAGAAGAAGTTTTTGAGTCCAAGTAGCAATGTACTTTTATTGACAAACTTGTCTCCAGCCGAATTTGTAAAACGATTGTCATGGCAGACTTTCTGCTTCGACCTCCGAAAACCCTAGGTTTGGAGTGTTTCCGAATACTATACCGTAGGTAAACACCAAAGTATGTTTGGAAACAAGGCAGTCCGGACATAGTTGCTTGAACATACAAGTTGTATTCGGGGAGTTATGTTATATTACATTTGATTGTAAGAAACATCTTCCAGAGAGAATAGTTTCGTTAAGGGTTCCTCTCCCTGGCCAGTATGCGGTTTTTTGTGCGTACCGAAGCTGTGATGCTTAAAAAATCACAGTATGTGTTATAGTCTGGGGGTTTGTATTGCAACGAGAGTAGTTCGTCTTTTGCTCACCGACCAATCATTCCCTTAAGAACGTTAGCTTTCGGCTTACCCCTGTGAGGTACATGTCCGGATAACCCGGCTATAACAATCGCAGAGGTGCTGCCTTTATGCCCTAGTCGAACAAGCGGGAACGTAGGGCATAAGCACAGGAGCCAGGCAACCCAGCTTGGCAAAAACTTAAGTCATAAAGGTGCATATAATGGCGAAGAAAAGACATATATGAGTAGACGACACATATATAGAGTGAGCTTGATGCTTGAATAATAATAATAAGCTTCTGGTGAAAAGAAGCCCCCAGGTATTGTGGGGTATGTACATTTAAGGATGTATACCCCTTAGGCGTGCGGTTTATCCAAACACGAGCTAGAAGTCGTATAGAAACGAGAAAAAAGGAAAACAGTGAAAGGGAGAAAAGAAGGAACGAGGAAAAAGGTATATGTGCAGACTTAGGCGTAGAATCCTCGGAGCCTTGCCGCGTTCCATGGGTTTGGCTCCAAGCGATTGTCCGAAGCATTGCGAAGGCGATAGGCTCCTCCAGTGAGAACTTTATCTATAATGAAGGGACCCTCCCATTTGTGCTTGAGCTTGTCCTTTCTCTACTCTGGTACGCGTAGAACGAGTTCGCCGACATTGTAAGTCTTTGCCCGTACTTCTCTGCTTTGATATCGCCAAGCCTGCTGTTGATAGAATGTGGAACGGGCCTTCGCGATATCGCGCTCCTCCTCCAGGCCATCCAAGTCGTCCTGCCGATCGAGCTCGCTTCTCTCTCTTCGTACATGCGCACTCGAGGTGAGTCATGAATAATGTCGCAAGGCAAGACCGCCTCTGCACCGTACACCATGAAAAAAGGTGTATACTCGGTCGTGCGATTGGGCGTGGTCCGCAGCCCCCAGAGTACGGAATCGAGTTCCTCGACCCAGTGTTTGTCTGATTCTTGCAGAGATCGCACTAGTCTGGGCCTGATGCCGCTCATTATCATGTCGTTAGCCCGTTCGACCTCACCGTTTGTCTGAGGGTGATATATGGAGGCGTAATCGAGCTTGATGCCCAAATTGGCGCACCAAGTTTTCACCTCGTCGGCTGTAAAGTTAGAGCTGTTGTCCATAATAATACTGTGTGGGACACCATAACGGTGTACTACACCGGATATAAAGTCTATCACCGGTCCGGCTTCAGCTGTTTTAACTGGCTTGGCTTCTATCCACTTAGTGAACTTATCGACCATAACCAATAAGTATTTCTTCTTATGGCTTCACCCTTTAAGAGGTCCGACCATATCGAGCCCCCAGACGGCAAAGGGCCAAGTGATGGGGATTGTTCGAAGGGCAGTAGGTGGCATATGGCTTTGATTAGCGAAAAGTTGGCATCCAATACAACGTTGTACGAGGTCCTATGACTCTGCCCGGGCCGTGGGCCAAAAGAAACCTGTACGAAAGGCTTTACTTACAAGGGCCCGAGCTGCGGCGTGATGGCCACCAAGACCAGCGTGTATTTCAGCCAAGAGCTGTTGTCCCTCTTCTTCGGAGATACATCATTGAAGGACTCCGGTAGTACTTTTCTTGTACAGTTCTCCTTCATGAGCTTTGTAGGCTTTCGATCGTCGAACGATGCGACGGGCCTCAGTCTGATCCCCGGGGAGCTCATTCCTAGTAAGGTAGGCAAGGAAAGACTCGGTCCACGGGGCAATTACAGCCATGATTTCGTGGGCCGATGGTGTTATTTCGGTGCCCGAGCCCCCGATGATATCGGGACTGTGTTCGGATTCTGGGGGTATGATCGGCTCCGGAATGGTATTGCCACTCTCGTCCTGCCACACCACGGATGGCTTGAAGATCCTTTCCACAAAAGTGTTAGGTGGGACGGGGTCGTGTTTAGCGCCCATGCGAGCAAGGATGTTCGCGGCTTAATTACTCTCTTGAGCCACGTGATGAAACTCGAGCCCCTCGAACCGAGCTGATATTTTGAGTACGGCATTGTGGTAAGCCGCCATCTTTAGATCTTTTGCGTCGAACTCCCCATTTATTTGGTATATTGCGAGGTTTGAATCCCCGCACACCTCAAGGCGTTGTATGCCCATGGAGACAGCCATTCGGAGACCATGTAATAGGGCCTCGTATTCGGTTGCATTGTTAGAGTCTGTATACAATATTTGGAGCACGTAACAGACTGTGTCTCCTGTGGGGGATGTTAAAATGACACCAGCCCCAAGTCCGGCTAGCATTTTAGAGCCATCGAAGTGCATCACCCAGTTGGAATACGTGTCGTACTCTTTAGGGAGTTCGGCCTCTGTCCATTCGGTGACGAAGTCAGCCAACACCTGAGATTTAATGGCTCGGCGTGGTTTGTACGTTATGTCGAATGGTAGGAGCTCAATGGCCCATTTGGCAATCCTGCCGGTGGCGTCCCGGTTGTTTATAATATCATTGAGTGGTACTTCTGAAGCCACTGTGATCGAGCACTCTTTAAAGTAGTGCCGCAGCTTGCGGGATGCCATAAAGACCGCATATGCTATCTTCTGATAATGCGGGTATCGGGATTTGCATGATGTAAGGACCGTCGATACGTAGTATACTGGTTTTTGGAGTGGGAATTTATGCCCCTCCTCTTCTCGTTCGACGATGAGCACCGCGCTCACCACCTGGTGAGTTGCAGATATGTAGAGCAATATTGGTTCGCCGATGTTTGGTGCGGCCAGGATGGGGTTGCTTGCTAGCAAAGTTTTTATTTCCTCCAGTCCGGCTGTTGCAGCGTTCGTCCACGCAAAGTGGTCGGTGTGTCGGAGCAGGCGATACAATGGCAATGCCTTTTCTCCTAATCTGGAGATAAAACGGCTCAAAGCTCCCACACACCCGGCTAGTTTTTGGACCTGCTTGAGGTTAGTTGGTGTTGCCAATTGTGACAGGGCTCTGATTTTGGCTGGGTTTGCTTCAATTCCTCTATTGGAGACAATAAACCCGAGCAGTTTGCCAGCGGGAACGCCGAAAACGCACTTTTCCGGATTGAGCCTTATGTCATATTCGGAGGTTGTCGAATGTAAGGCGTAAGTCGTCCACCGATGATTCAACATGCTTGGTTTTGATGACTACGTCATCTACATATGCCTCCACAGTCTTGCCGATTTGCTTTTCCAGGCACGTTTGGATCATGCGTTGGTAAGTGGCGCCGACGTTCTTGAGCCCGAAAGGCATGGTGTTGAAGCAAAAAGGCCCATACGGGGTGATGAATGCCGTTGTGGCCTGGTCGGATTCCTCATCTTAATTTGATGGTATCACTACAGGAATAAGGAAATTTGCCGTCAGCCAAGTACAGACGGCAAAGACAGGAATACAGACGGCAAAGAGTTTGCCGACAGCTGGCTGACGGCAAACTTTGTCGGCAAAGTCTCTTTGCCGTCAGTTTTTCATTAGGCAGACGGCAAAGACTTTGCCGTGAGCTAAACTGGCTTTGCCGTCAGCCTCGTAAATCACAGACTGCAAAAAAAGGTACTTTTGCTGTCAGCCGGAGTACAGCTTTGCCGTCAGCCTAGTAAATCACAGACGGCAAAGAAAGGGGTAAAATTAAAAAAAGAACAGCAGCGCTGCTCCCGAGCGATGTGGTCAACGCATACGAATGCCCTATCTAATCTTTCTTCTTCGTTTTAACAGGGAAAGGCCCAGCCGTGCCAAGTGCCTTTCATTCAACATTAGTGCAGTACATCCCACCAAAAACGAACATTAGTGGAGTACAAAATGCAAACAGGACCCCGAGAGAACTAAAGTTACAAAATAGAGCTAGCAATTAACACAAAGGACCCTAAAACATAAAACTAAAAAGCAATCCGGCCCTTCTTCTCCACTGTAGTACCCTGCTCGCCCCGCCATCCAGCCCAACCCCCGCCGCGGCGCCGCCCGGCCTGCTCGTCGCGCCGCCGCCAGGCCCTGCTTAGCCACGCTGCCGTCCGGCCCAGCCGCCCTCGGGAGCTGATTCGCTTCGGCGCCACGGGGAGGCACACGAGCGAGTTCGGGGATGAGCGGTGCGTGACCGGCGGAGCTCGCGAGGCGGAGCGCCCAGCTGGCGGGTGAGGAGGAGCTCGCGTTGTCGACGGGCTCGGGTGCGCGGCCGGAGGAGCTGGGGTGTGCTCGGCCGGAGGGTGAGGACGAACTCGCGAGGTGGCGGAGCTTCACGCTGTGACGACGATGGAGATGCGCTGGACGCGGAGGACGGACGGGCACGCAGGCGCTGGCCGCGGCGGACGGACGGGCACGCAGGCGCTGGCCGCGGCGTGCCGCTGCTCGGCGACGGGCGGGTGCTGGGATCAGCGTGCGGCTGCTTGGGAGCACCGGACGGGCAGGCTGGTGTTGGCCGGCGAGATGCGACTGCTCTGAGGAGGAGAGAGGAGGGAGCTGGCCAGCGGCTTGCTATGCTACTGCTCAAGGAGAAGGACAGAGGAGAGCGCTGGCCAGCGGCTTGCTATATGCTACTGCTCAAGGAGAAGGACAGGGGAGGGAGCTCGGGGGAGAAGGAATGAGGAGTCGTGGGTGGGGCAGCTACGGTCGTGGGTGGGAGCGTGCGTGGGGGGCGTGCATCGTGGGTCACAGTGGGCGGGTGGGGCGACAGAGAGAGAGGGGCAGAGGATAAGGCAGAGTGGGTGGTGGGCCAGCCGGGGTGGAGTGGGTAGTCGGCCAGCCGGGGCGTGGGTGGGCGTGCGCGTGGTGATAGAGAGGCGGGTGTGGGCGCTGTGGATTCATGCCACGTCAACGATCCGTGGGATCGATCAGTGTGCTGTGTTTCTTCTTTGTCGTCTTCATTTTTTTTACAGACGGCAAAGACGCATATTTTGCCGTCTGTAACGAAAAAGCAGATGGCAAAGTCTTTGCCGTCTGTATTTTTTCTACAGATGGCAAAGAGCTCAATTTGCCGTCTGTTAAAAAAATGCAGACGGCAAAGAATCTTTGCCGTTTACTTTTTTCTCTACAGACGGCAAAGTATGTCTTTGACGTCTGCCTTTCTTTGCCGTCAACTGATGTCGGCAAAATTTGTCTTTGCCGTCTGCCCCGACGAAATGTTGACGGCAAAGATCAGTACTGACGGCAAATCTCATGTTTCCTGTAGTGTATCTGGAGTATGCGTCGAGGAAACACAGTGAATCATGGCCCGCGGTGGCATCAATAATCTGGTCAATGCGAGGTAGTGGGAATGGGTCCTTGGGGCAGGCCTTATTGAGGTCTTTGAAGTCGACACACAGGCGCCAGGATTTATCCTTCTTCGGTACCATGACCAGGTTGGCTAGCCAGTCCGGATGTTTGATTTCTCTGATAAACCCGGCTTCTAGTAACTTGGCTAGCTCCTCCCCCATAGCTTGTCGTTTGGCTTCGGAAAATCGCCGTAGCGTTTGCTTGACTGCCTTGTATCCCTTCAGTATATTGAGACTATGTTCGGCCAGTCCGCGCGGGATTCCTGGCATATCAGAAGGGTGCCAGGCGAAGATGTCCCAGTTCTCGCGTAGGAACACGCGTAATAAGGCGTCGACCGTCAGGTCCAGCTGTGCCCTAATGGAAGCTGTCTTCTTGGGGTCCATCAGGTGAACTTGGAATTTAACTATTCCGTCTGCTGGTTTGAAGGAAGTTGACTTGGGTCTCTTATCGAGGATTACGTCGTCCCTATCCACCGTGGAACGTAAGGTGGTTAATTCTTCGGTCGCGAGGGCGTCCAATAGTGCCTCGAGGGCCAGGGAGGTGGTTTTGTTTTCGGCGCGGAGTGCTATGTCCGGATCACTGGTGACAGTGATAACCCCATTGGGCCCAGGCATCTTGAGCTTCATGTACCCGTAATGGGGTATAGCTTGAAAGCGTGTGAATGCGTCTCGTCCCAGCAGGGCGTGATACCCGCTGTTGAAAGGTGCCACATGGAAGAGTAACTCTTCGGACCTATAGTTCTCCGGCGTGCCGAATACCACGTCGAGTTTGATTTTTCCCGAGCACCTTGCTTCTCGACTGGGTATAATGCCTCGAAAAGTTGTATTACTCTGCTCAATGCGACTCCTGTCCATTTGCATTTTATTGAGCGTGTCCCCATAGATGAGGTTCAGTCCGCTGCCACCGTCCATTAGTACTTTAGTGAGCCGAAAGCCGTCCACAATTGGGTTTAGGACCAGAGCGGCTGGTGCCCGGACTGAGCGGGATCTTGGTTCGTCATCGGCATTGATAGTAATCACCATATCGTTCCAAGGGTTTATTGCTGCTACTTGGCAAACTTCGGCAAGGTCGCGGAGAGCCCGTTTGCGCTGATTATTTGATGAGAAGGTCTCGAAGACTGTGAATACTTCGGGATCGTAGTCCTTTGAAGAGTACATCTCTGGGGTAGTGTTGGTGAGGATACCCTCACCGCTCTTGGCCACTTGTCGGAGTATCCAACATGCCCGTAGGCTGTGCGTTGGTTTGGTATTCGGCGTCATGTGTATTTGACATGGCCTATCGAGCCATTCCTCGAGGACAGTTCTATGTCCCGTAAAGGGCTTAATTTTCTTGTCCACGGGTGTCGAATCACGGGTTCCGGCAAAACCCTTAAGGTTCGAACTCTGGGGTGCGCGTGAAGTTCTTTCCCTCCTACCGATCCGCGCCCCAACTAGCTAAGATCTCGCGGACGAACTCGACGAACTCACAACACAAAAGACACAAGATTGATACTGGTTCAGGCCACCGTTGTGGTGTAATACCCTACTCCAGTGTGGTGGTGGTGGATTGCCTCTTGGGCTGATGATGAACAGTACAAAGGGAAGAACAACCTCCTGAGGTTGAGATGTTCTTGTGCTTGGTGTGTGGCTAAGGGTTGGCTAAAGATCAGACGCCTCCTATGAGTTCAGATCTAGGTCAGATGTCCCCTCTACGGTGGTGGCTAGTTCTACTTATATAGGCCCTGATCCTCTCCCCAAATATTGAGCGGGAAGGGAGCCAACAACGGCCAATTTGAAAGGGGGCAACTAGTACAGCTTATCCTGACAAAAGCGGTCTTCGCCTGCAAAAGGCTCTGGTGGTGACGCCGCCTTGGGCTCCATGGTGACCTATGTCTTGCCATCCTGCTGGTCTTGGTCTCGTTGCACTGATATGGAAACCTTTACTTGACGCCTCGGTACTCCGCGCCTGCGCTTGCCTCCTTAACACCAAAGAGGAAACAAGGACGCTGCGCGCGCTGGCGCCCGCCTGGTCTCGATCGTCATGGCTTACGTCATGAGAACCTTGCGAGGGATAATATAATAGCATGGAACCATCAAAAATTATAGATACGTTGGAGACATATCAGTTACCAGCCCAGGCTCTAGAGTGTCCGGTGAATTCTCAGGCTTAACATACGATTTTGTGTTTGGAGGATAGGGAGTGTCCTCTCGAGGATGGGCATCCGACTCTTCGGGCTCGAAAATCCGAACATAGTTTGTTCTCAATGTAGGAGAAGAGTTATTGTCGGCTTGTTCCTCCACGACCGCTACCTGATGGGTGATCGGTGGAGATTTAATTTCTCTCTGATCGGGTTTAAGCCCGATCCGATCATAGTCAGTTGAGACCCCCAGGGCGGCGATGCAATCTAGCAGCTCGTTCAAAGACGATAGATCTGTCGGGTGCATCTTATCGAAGTATTCGGGGCTGATACGGAGAGGGTTTTTGGCGACTTGGGGGGTTGCCTTTGGCTTAACGGCCGAACGGGCACTCATGGTGAAGCCACGAAGCCGGAGGGTTTGCCTTGAAACTAGGGCTCCTCCAGAAGTGATACTGTCCTTGATGACAAGGCGAGCCATCGATCCTTCTGTCGACGCCACAGAGGAACTCTCAATGAAAGCACCAATGTCGGTGTCAAAACCGGCAGATCTCGGGTAGGGGGTCCCGAACTGTGCGTCTAAGGATCGAGGGTAACAGGAGACGGGGGACACGATGTTTACCCAGGTTCGGGCCCTCTTAATGGAGGTAATACCCTACTTCCTGCTTGATTGACTTTGATGAGTATGGGGGTTACAAGAGTTAATCTACCTCGAGATCGTAATGGCTAAACCCTAGATGTCTAGCATGTATGACTATGATTGCCTCTACGGACTAAACCCTCTGGTTTATATAGACACTGGAGGGGGCTAGAGTTGTACAGAGTCGGTTTAAAGAGAAAGGAATCTTAATATCCGCATGCCAAGCTTGCCTTCCACGCCAAGGAGAGTCCCATCCGGATACGGGGGAAAGTATTTCGTCTTGTATCTTCACGGCCCATCAGTCCGGCCCACGTCACATAGCCCGGACGCCCGATGACCCCATAATCTAGGACTCCCTCAGCCGGCCTCCCAGAGTCGGGTGGTCAACCGGCACCGGAGAGGCCAGCCTCTCCCTGCGGGGGGGGGGGGGATCGGACGTTCATCCTGCTGGCGCCGGTCCTCTGCCCTTGGAGGGACTTGCCGGCTGTTCACAACCGTCTGGCAAGAGTGCCGGCTGCGGCTAGCAGCCGGCTCCAGGTTCCGCTGGCCGCGGCCGCCGCCGCTTGGGGACCGGGAGATCGCTCCAGCCTCGCGGTGGGGTGGAGGGTTTTCGGCCTACTTGTCGGCTTCCACCGCGCGGCCGCACGCGTCTTGCTGCGTGTTTGCAGCATCGAGGATCTCCTGAAGGCGGTTCAGCTGGCTGCGCCATTCCTCGCCCTCCAGGTTCTCAACTTCTTCTACCGCCGCCTGCGCGGCGTACAGGTTCTGTACTAGGGTGCCGTAGATCAGGCGTCCGGCTCCCAGCATGCTGGCGATGGCCGCGCCGCGTTGCCGGATGGCGCCGGCTCGGCTGGGCTCGCCTGCAGCTGGCGTGCCGCCCGCTATGCGGTCGATCTCACACTGGTTGGCCTCAGCGCGGCGCTTCATGGCCACCATTTTGTTGGCGCTGTCGAGGAGCTTGACACGGATCTCCTCTAGCTCCGCTGGGCCGGTGTTAGCAGCGACGGGAGCAGCCAGGTCCTTCATTGCCGTTGCAATGGGTCCTGGGCAGCCCATCGGTGTCCTGGCTATTGCCAGTGACCATCACCTCCATGAAGACGCCGGCGGAGGTGTTGCTGGCGTCAGGAGGGAGCGGGTCATCGATGATCACCACGTCGCCGGGGAACCCGTGGGTGGAGGTCGCATTGGAGAGGGTGAGCTTCTCAAAGAGCTCAATGAGCTGGCTCACGAAGCAGCCAGCTCGTGCGTCGGTGGCGATTGCGTCAGAGAGGCTGATCTTCCCGAAGAGGTCAATGAGGCAGCTCGCGGGGCAGATGGCTCCCACGTCAGGCGATGCGCTGGTGCATGCGCAAACGAACGCATCGGGCTGGCTGATTAGGCCAGACGCAACATGCTCGCCGGAGGGAAAGGTGGTTCCCATCCGGAACACAACTCCAGCCGACGCCGCGGATGGCCCCATGGTGGCCGCCAACTGTCGTGGTAATCTCACGTCATATGCCAGGGATGGCTTATCATGGGTGGAGCCATGAAGACGTCGTCGGGTTCCGGAAGCAAGAGTGAGCATGAGCTCGTTCGCACAAGAGACGTACCCGGGTTCGGGGCTCTCTGGAGAGATAAAACCCCTAGTCCTACTATGATGACTAAGATCAAGTGTATACAAGGTTGCTCCTTTAGCTATGTTGCTTGAGGAGGAAGAAGGGTAGAGCTACCTCTCTTCTCCTAGCTATGGTGATTGTGTGTGTGGAATGAGGGCTGAACCCTTTGCATGGGTGAGCCCTGGGGGGGTTTATAGGCCAACCCCCTAGGGGTACAATGGTAATACGGTCGAGTGTAGGACCCGGACTTCAATGGCTAGGGTCGCCGGGTTCTCCGCCGGCTGCTGGGGCCCGCCTCTAGAGGGCCCCGTTGGCTGCGGGCCACCCTGATTGCCTTTTGCTATAACTCTGTACTTGCTGACGAGGGCCGCGTCATGAGTCGCATGGCTCCAGTCCCTCGCCAGGCGGGTAGGTGGCCGCCTGGTGAGTGCGTACTATAGCCACGCCCCGCCGGGATTCGGGGGGAGCAGGTGGCACTGATGCTATGCTCTGTCTTGTCGTAGTTGGTGAGTGCAGACTCCGAGGAGAAGGACGGGCCTGCTGCTGGAAACCGGCCCGCTGCTGGAAACCGGCCCGCTCCTGAAGCCGTTTTCTGGAAGTCGGCCACGTGGTCTTGATTGCCATCTAAGGGAACGTCGGCCGGTGGTTAGTTGGCTTGAGGGGCTGTGCTAGCCCCGATGTCTTGGTATATTATAGGGTGCGGATGAGGCTACCCGGGATCCACCCCCCTGACACTGCCACCATTGCCTCCGCCACCACCCGCTCCGGTGCATCTTCCCCGGCAGTCCTTCACCGCCATGGATGACTCCCTGCCGTTCCCCGTCACCGTCGAGGTCGGGCACGCTCAATCCCCTCCGGCGGATCTCGTCACCGACCATGTTGGCCTCGCCGTCGCCCAAGGCACCATTGCGCCCGCCCGCAAGCGGCAGGGCAACGTAGTCGTGCAGGATGGGAATCCGGCTGCCCCCGCCGGGAAGGCCCGCGCTCCGAGCGCCAATGCCGCTCCGCGATCCCGACCGGAAGCGGAGAAGGTCGGCAAGGTCTCGGGCGTAAGGCGGAAGAGGATTCCGGCTACAAAGAAGCCGGCTCCTTCATCCACTCCCTCCGCCCCAGCAAGAGGTTCCTCGGCGATGCCGCTCAACGGCGCAGCTTCCACCGCAAGCGAGGTGTTTGACGAAATGGCCGGAAGGTATGCCTCTTCGGTCCCTTCAATTTTCTTTGCTTTTCGCCATTGCGGTAGCTCGTGACTTGTTTGTCGCTCACTATAGAGGTGGTTCAAACAATGCCACTGCCGAGTTCGTGAACTTGTTGGACACCAACGCCGTTGACATCGATCAAGCCCCGTTCGCTACATTCGATTACAATGAAACAGAGGGAGACGTGGATGATCACGGTGGTGAATGAGAATTGGAGGAGATAGATGAGGGGGCGTATGAGCAAGCGCAAGCAAGAAAAAGCCAGAGATCAAAGCACTACACGATCTTGCAATATTAAATCTTGATCAAGGCTTGGAGTACGGTGTCTCTTGATGCTTTGCACGGGTACGCCTCAAACCGCCAAGAGGTATTAGCAAAGGATCGAAGATCAATACTTCCGCATGATGGAAAAGTATCCCAATAGGACTCCACGCACCTTTCGGTCACTCCAAGGGCGTTGGGACGTGATCAAGCATATTTGCAGTCGTTGGGCAGCTTGCTTGGAACAAGTACGCAATGCACCTCCAAGTGGAACCATGGAATCCGACTATGTGAGTTTCTTTTCACGTCCCAAGTTGTGCACATCATATTGCATCATATGAAATGATTGCATCATTTGACTTTGTTCAAATTGTGTAGGGAAAAATTGCCCAACAAAGATACAAAGACATGGAAGCTTCAGAAGGCAAATTCTTCAAACTAGAGCACTGTTGGGACTTGCTCAAAGAGTGCGAGAAGTGGAAGTTGATTGACAAAGAATCCCCACCAAAGAGAGGTTCACTTACAAACATGGATGAAGATGAGGATGATGATGGCCCAAGAAACTTGAAAAATCCCGATGGTGACAAGAAGACTAAGGAGAAGATGAAGAGAGAGCACGAAGCATTGAGCTTGTGGGACAAGATTGATGCCATAGTGCAATAAAATGAGTTTATGTTAGCGAAGACATTGGAGACAAAGAAAGAGTTGGCCGAGAAGAAGGCATGGGAGAAGCCAGAAAAATGGCAATTGCTCAAGGACGAGGGGCTGCGCAAAGCGGCCATTGAGGAGAGAAGAGCACGTGCCGCTGAAAACAAAGCCATGTCCAAGTTGCTTGCCGAAGAGAACAAGATCATGACATTGAACCGCAATGACATGGACGACCTCACCAGAGAATGGCATGATATGGCAAGAAGATATATCTTGAAGAGGAGAATGCTTGCGTCGGCCAGTGCGTGTTATAGTGCCGGAGATGTTTTCTCAACGGGGTTTGGAACCAATGTCGCCGATGCGTTCGGTGCACCAGCCGATGATTTCGGCGCCGGAGTTGGAACAAGTGCCGGAGGTGGACTCGGTGGTTGCGATGACCTTGATGGACTCGGTGGCGCGGAGTGAAGATCGACCAAGATGATGTCGGACGTGGTCGTTACTTTTGCAAGACCCCCTTTTGCGTTTGTCCTACAAAACTAAGCTTTTATTTGCGTGTGAACTGTGTTCTATTGCTTTAATTTGAACCCATTTGTCGAAATCAATGTCAAATTTGAGAATTGGGCGTCTTCGGTTTGCGGGTCAACACGGCGGTGCCTGAGCAGACCCCGCATAGCCGACCCGTAAAAGAGCATATTCACCGAATATCCTTTTCTACGGGTCCGCTTTGCGGGGTTTGATTCTGACCGCGCCCGCGCCGGCCCGCATATACCTTTTTCCGCGAACTGCAAAAGCCTTATGCGGTTCGGCGTTTTACGGGGTATGCTAGAGTTGCTCTGATAAAGAGGCGTGTACATATCCTGCTCCTTCTGCACTTCCATGATCTTCCTAAGATGCACGGCACGACTCACATGTAAGGGTGGACGATGGTGAGTATACTCACACCAACTCAATTTGTTTTTGAACAACCAACAGGAACTATCTGTTTTTTCAAATAAATGAAGAGAATTGGTCAGTTTATTAAGAAAACTGACCGAAAACCAATCAACTCAAAACTTTAGAAGTAGGAATACAGAATATAAACTGATACAACATTGCTTTTTATATATATAAAAGGTGGATCACCCATGTCTCTGCATAATATGACATCACATGTTTGCATTTGTTTTCTCTTTTGCGGGGTGTATTTGTTTTCTTTAACGTAGAGGCCGGCCTGGAAGAACTCCATAATGTTACAACGATGATCTGGACATTATAGGCAGGGAATGAAACTTGATAGAACCGAAAGCCGAGTGCATTCGACTCGATCGATTATCCTCAAGAGAATATTTGGTTTACTTTTGATTTTTTGGTGCTCAGAGTTGACATACAAGGGTAAGTTTTAGGGTTCTATATCTTAGTAATTACAGCTTGACACGACACAATATTACATATTCTCCTTCACACTTCTGGAGGCCTTTGCTGAGTTTATCATCAGCGTAAAGACTAAGAGCATCTCCACTCCCCCCCCCCCGAATATGTCCCCCAGGGCTCTTCTTTTGGAGCCGGTGCCAAAAAATCAGCCTAGTCGCGCCCTCAGGACCTTGTTTATCGCCGGTTTGGGCCGAAATAACAGCCGGCGAACCCGAGCCGAACCCTGGCCCCCGAGGGGCCCCGACCAAAGCCAAAAGGAGCGTGGGTCCGCTCTGTCGGCGAGAGACATGCATTTTTCGGCCAATCGCACACTTTTCCCTCCATTTTCCCATTGCTCCCCCTCTTCTCCCGCCATTCTCCTCCCACTCCCCGCCATCCGGCCGCCATCCCGCCATGCCGCCGAAGAAGTACTCGGCCCCTCGCGCCACTGCCGCTGCCGATTCCACCCAGCCGAAGCAGAGGAAGCCGAGGGCGCCGGTGGCAAAACCACCGGGCATGTCAAACCCCGAGTGGAGGGCGGAGGTTCAGCACCGGGTGGCTGTCACCATCGATCGACGGAACATGCTCAATGCCAAGAAGGCCCGGGACGGGGCGGCGGCGGTGGAGTGGGCAGAGGCGTCTTGTGCGGGGATGATGAATCCACCCGGCGGCCACGGCCCCGCAAGCGGCGTGGAGCCAGCAGAGCGTTACGTTGCCGGCCAGCTTCTCGCCGCCGCCACCGCCACCGTCCTGGGGGTACGCACCCTCGCCTGGCTACGCCGACGACGACACGCATGGTGGATTCAACCCTAACATCACATTTCCACATGGCCAGCGCGCCTCACCCTCCGGTCTAAACCCCGACCAGCGCACTCCCTCGCCCGCGTTTGCTGGCCTCCAGTACCCCCCATACAACTACTCGCCGCCGGCGTACACAGCCTCCCCGACACCGCCTCTACGCCCTGCCATTCTCGCAAGCCTCGTCGACACATTTCGGCAACCCCGACGCCATGGATGACGACATGGACAAGATCATCACGAGCGGCTCGTTCGCGCCGCCTCCTCCCCCGGGTTCCACGCGCAAGACGACACAATGGACCCCGCCGATGACATGGACGATGAGCTCGACGACGGCGAGGAGGAGGAGGAGGAGGAGGAAGAGGAGATGGAGCTGGCGCCAGCGCCGACGAGGAAAGGGAAAAAGAAGAAGCGGTGGGGGGCAGGACGGGCGAGCCGCGCGTCAAGTGGACGTCCAAAGAAGATGAGTGCCTCGCCGAAGCATGGAAGACCGTCAGCCTCGACCCTGTCACCGGCGCGAACCAGAACGCCGACACGTACTGGACGCGTATCAAGTCGGCGTTCGATGAGCGCAAGCTGGTCGACCCCTACTTCGCCACCATCCACATGCAACGCGGCGCAAAGGCCATGTTGAACCATTGGGCGATCATCCAAACGGCTCGCAACAAATGATATGGGATCGTCGAGGAGATCGCGGCTCTCCCGAAAAGCGGCGCCAACATCGAGGGTCAGGTATGCACAACCGCCGGCTCTCGCTTCTTTTCGCCGTGTACGTCGTTGACTCTTGTTCTTCGGCTCAGATGGTTCGGATGTTCACCATGTACCGCTAGGACAGCAGCGACCAAGAGTTCAAGTTCCTCCACGTGTTCACCTGGATCGAGAAGTGTGAGAAGTGGACGGATGTCCGGCGCACCCTCGCCAAGGCCAAGGAGACGTACAAGCCGGACGCGCCCACCCCAGCGACGGCGGATGGGCGCCCTGACGGAAACAAAAGAGCCAAGACGGCGAAGGACGCCACACCGGTTGCAATCGTCGATCAAGCAGTGCATCGCCGACGCCAAGAACCACGCCGCCAAGAGGGAGGAGAAATACGAGGCACCGTGGTTGGTGTTGATGACAAACAACGCCGTCAAGCTCGACCTACTCCGGACCAACGTCGCCGCGAAGAAGAGGAACACCGACCTGTCGTTCTTGATGGGGACGGACATGTCGACGATGGACGAGCAGGTCAAGGCGTGGTACTTGGCGGAGCGCGGCCTCATCTTGAACCAGATGCCTTTGACCACCACACCTACGCCAACGCCGGCCCCAACGCCGACGCCCAGCCCGAGTGGTGAAGCCACGCCGACGCGCAGCACAGAAGCCACGCCGACGCCGAGCAGCCCGAGCACAGAAGCCACGCTGACGCCGAACAACCCAAGCACAGAAGCCACGCCAATGCCGACGCCGGCCAATCCCATGCCGGAGGAGCCCGTTGTTTGATGCATTCCTTTGTCTACGCGTCCTTCCTTTTGGCGCCGAACTATCGTTTATGTTTGATCACCGAACTGTGGCATGGTGATCGCCGAACTTGTGGCGTTTTTTTGGCAGCGGGAAAAGACAAGTTTGAATTTATGTGCGTCTTCAGGCTAAAACCTGGGGGCGCGGCTGGAACTGCATCGCCCCCATGGCAGAAAACCGCCGGTGCATTGGCCAAGCCGCTATCGTCAGGTGCGCTGGGGGACCGAACAGCTGAAGATGCTCTAAGAATATATATCAAGCATGAGAATGACTAAGCAACGAACAATTGGATCACTACAACTTCTTGCCAGGCTTGTACACATATATAGTACGCAGGTGATAGAAGTACATATACGATAGTACTAGATAATGTTGTTTTCACAAAATACTACTTGTATCTATATATATACCGACTGTTCCCTTTTATGGTACTGATGTGGCATTTTTTGAAATTCCTCCGAAAGGTCCTAAAAGTCGAATAGATAGAGCCCCCTCCTCCCCTCCCGCGACGCTCCTGCGAGCGTCGGGGGGGAAACCCTAGCTGCCGGTCCCCTCGTCCCCACCTCTCCCCCTCCTCCCCCGCCGCCGCCGGCTGGTGCTGACGGGCAAAGCCCAAGTGGCGCGGCGGCGGCAGGGCCCCTTCTTCTCCTCTGCTCGGAGTGGCCGGCGCAGGACGGCGGCTCCTAGTGGCGGCGCGGGGCTGCTGCGGGGCCCTGCGGCGCGACGGCGGGCGCGTGGTGCGGCGGTCGGAGGCGGCGCGTCGGCGACGCGTCCTAGTGAAGCACAGCGGCTGTGGTGCTCCGGCTCGGGAGGCGGCGCGCGGGCGAGGCTCAGCCCAGATCCGCTCGATCTGGCGCAGGGGCTTGATCGGCGGCGCCGGTGGTGGCGTGCCCGTCCTTGCGCTGGCGGCGGCGAATGCAGCGGCTGCCACATCTGGCGGGCGGCACGGGCTGGGTCTCAGTGAGCAGCTTGGGCCGCGGTCGGCCTTCTCTGTGGTGATAGGTGGAGTGGTGGCGCGGTGGTGGAGGTGGTGGTTCGTGCTGGTGGTGGCGCTGGCGGCGGTGTGGGCTTCGGCCGACCTTGCGTGCGGCGGCTGTTGGCGGCGAGGGTGGTGGCGATGGTTCGGGGCTGCCCCTCAGGGTCCCGGCGTGGATGTGGGCTGCCACGGCGTGGTGGTGGCCCATGGCGGTGGTCTGGGTCGTTTCACGGCGGCGGCTGGACTTCTTCGGCGTCTGCTTGTCGGTGAGCGGTCTTGGCGACCTTCGATTCCTATCCCCGTCGTTCGGGCGCTACCTTCATCGAAGGGTTGGCCCTCTCCCAGTGGCGCCCATCGCCCGTCTCGCGCCCGGCGGCAAGACAGAGCTCGTCTCACGCCTGGCAGCAGGACCGGACTCGTTTCGCGCCCGGCAGCAGGATCGGACACGTCTCGCGCCCGGCAGCAGGACCTGACTCGTCTCGCGCCCGGCAGCAGGACCGAGCTCGTCTCGCGCCCGGCAGTAGGACGGGTCGATGGTGGCCAGTTTTGGCCGGTCTATCGGGCCTGGACGCTGGGGACTGCTCAGGAGTGAGAAAGGCGGTTCCTTTCCATTCGTCTCTTTGGTTGGGGTAGCGGTGGGTGGCGGGTGAGGTGGCGTCAAGGTTCTGGATGCTGGGGCAGCGGCCCTGGTGGTGGTGTCGCGGTGCTCCTGGGCAAAGCCCGTGACTTGGTGCTGCCTGGTGGCCATGGCCGTGTGGGCGGCGTGGTAGCCAGGGTGTGGCGTTCGGTGGCGGTGAATATTGGTCGGGGTGAAAATCCGTTCTATCTTCGGATTGACCGGCGACGGCGAAGCTCGTATCCTTCTTGAAGGCGTCGCCGCGACTCTCGTTGCCCGTCGTGTTGCTCCAGGGGAAACTCTGATCCTTGGGTCGGGCGGTGGCGGCACTTCGGTGTCGTAACCTTCTTGTAGGCACCGCCTTGGAGCCCACGGTGCGTCGTATGTAGTTCTTCTCCTCGCGGTGACGTGTTCACGGTTGAGGCCCCCGGTGGCTCTTGTAGTGCTAGGGGTGGTGTTGCTGCGCTCAGCGCCTATGTATCCTGCTTTGGATGTGTGCGTGTGTTTTGGTGGCGTGTGTGGTACTGGGTTGTTGGTGATCTTTGCTTTATATATAAAGCGGGGCAAAAGCCTTTTTCGATATGGTACTGATGTACGCGGCGTTGAACTAATTGCATATAAGAGGGAACTACACACAAGTAACTTAAATACTAAAACCTTACTAGCTACCTAACCAGCAAGCAGACCGAATGAAATAAATAGTGTTATTGCTGATTGCAAACGATTTATCAAGAAGGAATAATGTATAATATAAAGTATGCATTGTATATAAGATATCAATATCTTACATATAAATATAATAATTAATATGCATATCAGTATTTAGTTGTTATATATGGTGTGTGCCTACAGTACATTGCACCTATAATAATCGTTCAAATAAAAAGCCCATGATTTGGTAGGCGACCATCCCCAAAACCCCACCTAACCACATCTTATTTGTTTCAGAGAGAGTCAAACCGGTCGACAATCCCTATACCTAACCGGAGCATACGCACTCGTATTTTTTTCTACAAATATATTTGTTTGCTTGACACCGTTATAATTGTGCCCCTATATAATTAGGAAAACACTTGCTTTCCACCGACTGATATAACAACAATTTAAACCGCGTCCGATGCGCGACACGTGCCCCTGCGGCTCGTCCACTGCTTCGCTCCAGCCTTATCTCTTCGTGACGTTTCTTCTCCACACGATTTCTTCCTCCTCGTCTTTTTTCCCTCATCTCTTGTTCGTCTAGCTCGAGAGGGGATGGCTCCCATGGCGACGCGACCACGACCACCACCTGCTGCATCCCAGAACGAAGGGCGACGCAGCCACTAGCTCTCTGAAACGTCTCCGCTGCAGCGCGACCTCACCATGGGGGCACCACCTTTGCTGCGAACAAGGGCTGACGCCGGCCACCTCACGCGCCATTGTCGCGGTGCTGCAATCCGGTGGTTGAATCGGCACCATTGCTGCAAAGGGGGAGGCATACGCAGCCCGCGGGGTGGTGCCGGAGGTGGGGCGACCCAACACGAAGGACGCAAGGGGAGTCGGCGCCGCTCTGCTCGTCGTCGATGCTACAACGCATCACGGGGAGGCGGGCACCGCTTGTCGCTGGTGTTGGATCGCAGCACGGGGAAGCCGGAGGGGGCGGCGCTCGTCGTCGGTGCTGCAAAGGAGCACGGGAAGGCCGGAGGGGGCGCCGCTCGTCGTCGAGAGCCGTCGATGCTGCATTGGAGCTTTGTCGCCACGCGGTGCTGCAATGGAGCTTCGCCGGGTGCCCACCGGTGTTGCATTGGAGCTTTGTCGTGCCGCGCGGTGCTGCCATGGAGCTTCAATGGAGCTTCGTTGGATGCCGGCGGTGTTGCTTTGGGGCTCTGCCACGCTCAGTGCTGCCATGGAGCAACGGCGGCGGCTCCCGGTGCTGCGATGCAGCAGTCACGGTCGGCTCTCGGAGTTGCGATGCAGCACTCAATGGTGTATTAGAGCGGTTGCTGGCGATGCCGATGCTGCGAGGTCGCCGGAGCGAGTACCACGGTGGGTTATGCATCATCGTTGTCTGCTGCTGCAGAGAGAGCCGCTGTGTGGTTTGACGAGCATGAAGGATGCAAGACAGAGGAGAAAGACGACGGGGTTGCGTTGTTGAGGGGAAGTGTGCACGTGCTTCAGCTGTCACGGATCAGACCGACGTGGTTACTTCCATCGAACGGTCGCCAAGGCGGTTTACAAATCTTGCCCATCATCCAACTTACGCCTAGCAGGGGCCACATATAATTACGGTTCGTTGTTCAACAGTTAGTAGTCAGCCAATCGGAACATATAAAGCCTCCTACACTACCCGCCGTTTCAGCGCCATCGCGGTTTGGAAATCATCCTGCGCGCACGATTGTCCTCGCTGGCAGCGGTAATAGTGATTATCATCGACCTGGTAAACATCCCGCCGTTCGTTCATTTGTACGCCACGGTTTCGGCTCAGGAGCAGCTGACATGTGGGCCACTCGTACGCGTGGGCCCGGCTCGCAGCAACGCGGTCGGTGCGCGTTTCTGTCGGTGGAAAGCCAGCGCGGGTCGGTCGTGGGCTGTGCCAGTCGCTCGTGGGATGTCAGGGCGTTTTTCACCGTCGTCGCTCGCACCCGCCGGTGACGTCTCCGTTTCAGCTGCGCCTGACCCCATCTGTCTGTCTCATGGGTGCGGGCCGCTCTGATTCTTTTTGACCGTGTGGGCAGCTCGGCTCGGACCGTTGGTGAAAGAGGGTTTTCGTTCTCTTCGCGCTGCTACGCGGGGTTGGCTGTCCTCGTCTCGCTGCAGGTGGTCCCTCCCTATCCTCGGTCCCATGCGTCGGGCTGGTTGGGTTTCTTTTTAGGTTCCTCTAGAAGTTACAGCGCCTCGGAGAGGGGTTACTGACCGGGTTCGTGGGTTCCTTCTGCTCCTCGTTGCCTCTCTGCCTCCTCGGTCACCTCACTTCCTCACGCCTGCGCCTCTCTCATTCCCCGTCCAGTCGCCATTGTTGCTCCTCCTCGTTGGTTATTCATCGCCGGCGTCTTGCTCGTTGCCTGCTTGGCTCGTCGTCAGCTTGTTTCGTCATGGCTCCTCGCGCTGCTGCTGTTGCGTTTGGCTAGGGTGAGTTCTTTGATTTGTCTGCTTGATTCCTGCTGCTCTCGTTGTTGTAGATTAATCTGTGCTGACTTGTTCTTCTCTGTTTCCTCTCCTTTCTATTCTTTCACAGGGCTGCTGCGTCTCCTTTGTTGTCTGCTTCTGCGTCGCTTTCTTCCTTCTCTGTCGGGTGAGGTTCTTCCTATGCTTCTTATTTGTTCGATGAAATGCCTGGCTGGGTTTTCCCCGGTTTGTCGCGTTAGATCTATCCTGTGATGCTTTTCGGAGACGCTTGTCATGCTAGATCTCTTTTTGTGATATTTTCAGCAGATGCTTTTATGCTTTTGGGAGATGCTTCTATGCTTACTTGTGTCCGTTCACATTTACACGTGCTGCAGGTCTTCCTTTGGGACGGTTTGGCTGCTTGGTTGGCTACTTTTCTTACTCCTGGTCTGCCTGCCTTCTGCCGTGATTCGATTTATCTCAGGGCTGGCGGTCTGCCTTTCGTCCGCGCAAGGTTCCATCTTTTTCATTGGCATATCTTTTTCTGCACTCCTTTAATATTTACTTTCCTGTCTCATTCTAACCATGTGTGTTACCTGCGTTGCGTGCTGTCGTGTTTTCCTTTGTTGTTACTTGTTATTCGTTGTTCTTTGTGCCTGTTCATTGTCCTTTGCATATCCAGGATGATTGCTATAGTGTCTACTGTTGTTCCGATTCTAGAAACTGTGATAGCCCATTGCGGGCTTCCTCCTGCTAGCTACCTGTGTGAGGTTGATGGGAATGGCGATGTCCTTGCTGGGGTAGAGGTCGAGATTCCTGGGGACGGTATACTGTCGACGCCGCAGAGAGTTTTCTTTTGGAGCCCTGCGTGCCTGGGTTGTGCAGAGTCGTACGAGCGGGCTGCTCTTCAGGCAATTAGGTTTTTGCAGGGACTGTATGGATTTGTGGTTAGAGATTACAATTATGAATGTGTTGTTCTCTATAGGAATTGTGGTAACGCTGCCATTGTTGTTGCTGCATCAGCTGTTCGCTATGCAGCTAATTTGGAGAGGGTTCTTGCTTGCACACACTCATCCACCATAGCCCCATCCAGGAGAGTTTTCAGTGGCCCAGCGCAAACGCCTGCAAATCTAGCGTTGCTGTATTCAGGCCTTCTTGCATCTTTGTACTCTATTTAGCCGCCACTGGTTGTTGTTACTGTTCCATTATTCTATTTAGTTGATGATGATGATGCTACACTTGCTGCCGATGAGTTTAGTTCATAGATTTGATTTGCTTTCTGGTGTCTTCCATGGATTGTGGGCTGTGCTTCTTTTTCTTTACTTTTCATCATGCCGATTTTAGAAAAAAAAGTGTTTGTTTGTCTTCTCTTCTGTTGCAGAGACATGCTATCTCTTTTCTCATGCTCTTAGTTCCTTTGCCCGCGATATGGCACCGCGACGTGCTGTGCCTGCGCGACCTCCTGTTCCTGGGCAGTCTCCTGGTCCTTCTGGGAGAAATTCCGCTTTAGGCCGTGTGGTTGCCCCCCGTAGGCCTGCTCATGGTGCTGCTACTTTGGCTGTTTTCCCAGTAGGCCCTGCCATTGCCCTTGTTCGAAAGAGAAAGCGTATGTTCTGTTCCACTTGTCCTCCTGTGAATTCTATTAGACAACTGTTAGTAGCCAGGCCTTATTTTTTGTGTGTGCTCTCTCTTCTTTATATCCATAGGAGATGGCTTCTTTCCTTTTCTTTCTTCTACTGAGACTGCGAGGAATCGTAAGAGATGCAAGTTCTTATTGAAAAGGCTACGCGCTCATAACAAGGGTGGTTAGTTCTTATTCCCCTTGGTTGGTCATAGGTTACGTTCTTCCTCTTATCTGCCGTGTTAGTATTTTCTTCTTGTGGTTTGCACAGAGGATGCCCCTGCATCACCTCTGCATCCTGATTGGGTTGGTTTTTCTCCTGATGAGGTGCTCATACTTAAAGGTACGTCTGTCTGCTGTTGTCGGCGATGGTACTTCCTCTTTTCCCAGTGTCGTCCATTCTTATTAAATGCGGTTCTCGTACAGCTTTTTATCCAAAAAGATCCTACTATGGAGGTCCCGACTACCGATGCAGCCGCTGCTAGGCTAGCTTTTGGTGGCGTGAGAGGGTTAGGTCACAGTCTGCTATTACCAAGAGACGAGTGGTCTACAACAACTGTTGTAAGACTGGCAAGGTCTTTGTTAAACCCTTTGAAAAACCACCGCCATTCCTGGCAACCCTGCTTGATTATGAAGGCCCACCCCGCAGCCAAAAGTTTATTAAGAAAATATGCCAGTACAATTGCCTGTTTGCTTTTACATCCATGGGGGCAAAAATTGACCGCTCTGTAAATGATGGCGGGGGTCCAAAAATTTTTAAAATCAATGGTCAGGTTTGCCATCGTATAGGCTCGCTGCTTCCAAATGAGGGTGATTCTCCCAAATATGCAAAGTTATACATACATGACAGAGAAAATGAGGTTAACAATAGAATTCAGGCTTTAAACCATGAAAATGAAACTGGTGCAGGGTTAGACAAAGAGATTGTGAAGGGTCTTATGCAGATGCTTGATGTGAACAATTCTTTGGTCAAGAAATTTCGTATGGCCAGTGAGATTCTGAAAAATAATAGGCATGAAGTGATTTCAATAAGACTTATAGCTCCTGGTGAAAATGATAGTGCACAGTTTAATTTACCTGCAACTGATGAGCTAGCAGCCTTGGTTTATGGTGAATTTACGTTGGAGGCACCATGTAGAGACCTGATAATACGTACTAAAGAAGACCGTCTTCGTCGTATTTCCTCCTTAGATACTACTTACATGCCTTTGCAATACCCTCTGTTATTCCCCTATGGTGAGCGTGGCTTTCAGCTCGGTGTGCGCTACATTGATTCCAATACCGATGATCCAAACAAGAGGGTTAAAATGACCATGCAAGACTTCTATTGCTTCTGCTCGCATTATAAACCGGAGCAGCATAACCCATATCTATGCTGTGGCCTGTTATCCTCACAGGCTGCTGTTGATTTCCGAGCTTGCATTGATGAATGCCGGCTCAATTTTATTCTTAAGTGTAATGATGACATGCGGGCTGAAAATCTTCAGGGTATCGTCGATGCGGTAGGCCAGGGTATGGTTGGTGGGTCAGAAGTTGGGAAAAAAATGTTTTGCCGTCATCTTATACCGGTGGTCGCCGGTACATGTATGAAAATTTCCAAGATGCTATTGCTGTGTCGCGTGTTCATGGGTCACCAGATGTCTTCACTACTTTCACATGTAACCCAAAGTGTGAAGAGATCCTTGATTCTGTTGATCCCGGGCAAACAGCGACAGATAGGGCTGACATTGCTGTTAGGGTGTACCACATGAAACTTCTGCAATATCTTCATCGGATAAAAAAAGGGAACGCCTTTGGTCCAGTTGTTGCCGGTACTGTTCCTCGCAAGCTTTCCTCAATTCTTATCTTCCTCCTTGTATCTGCTTCTTATAAGTTTCTCCATCTTTTCCTCCTGTTTTCAGTCCTACACACTATTGAATTTCAGAAGAGGGGGTTGCCGCATGCACACATTCTTGTTTGGCAAAAGAAGGAGGACGATAGAGTTGTCACACCGGCCTTTATAAATTCATATATCTCAGCTGAGATCCCTGATCCTGTACAGGATCCTTTGGGATATGCACTTGTTGCTGAGTTCATGATGCACGGTCCCTGTGGTGTTGATGGCCCAAAATGCCCTTGCATGAAAAAAGGTTTTTGCTCAAAAAAATTTCCAAAACCATTTCAGGATGAAACTACCATTGATGAGAGTGGTTTCCCCTTATATAGGCGGCCTGATAATGGTCGTTTTGTAATGAAGAACAATGTCAGGCTGGATAATAGACATGTGGTTCCTTATAACATGCTTATATTAAAAAAGTGGCAGGCGCATATTAATGTTGAATGGTGTAATAAAACATATGTTATCAAGTATCTATATAAGTATGTTACCAAAGGCCCGGACAAGTCAAAAACCCTGTTTGAAAATATTAGGCGTGATGGCGACCAGGATGTCGATGAGATCAAAGAGTATAGAGAGTGCCGTTATATAGTTGACTACGACTCTTTCTGGAGGGTTTACGGCTATGACATACATGGCAAAACACCATCTGTTGAGAGATTACCTGTCCATCTCCTGAACATGCATGTTGTACGCTTTCGTACCTAGGCTACTCTGAGTTCAGTGATTGATGATGCCTGGCTGCAAAAAACAATGCTAACAGAATGGTTTGTGGCAAACAGGCTTCACCCTGCTGCTAGATCCTTAACTTACTGTGATTTCCCAACCAGATGGACGTGGATGCCAGAGGACAAAAGATGGAAACCTAGGACAAGAAGCGATAGAATTGGTAGGATATACTCTGTGCACCCAGCGGCTGGAGATCTTTTCTATTTTAGAATGTTGCTGATGATTGTCAAAGGTGCGACATGTTATGAGGATGTCAGGACTTACAATGGCATCGTATACTCGACGTTTAGAGAAGCGTGTGGAGCAAGAGGGTTGCTTGGTGATGACATGGAATGGTATACTGCTTTTGATGAAGCTGTCAAGTGGGGCATGGGAAATCAGCTGCGCCAGCTATTTGTTACTATGATTCTTCACTGTGCTGTTAATGATGAAGCTCTTTTCTTTGAAAAATACGAGGTTTACTTAGCTGATGATATCCAACATAGAATTCGGCACGCTAAAAATAATTTGAAATATGATGTTCCTCCGGTTGATTTAAGAGACATGCTGCTTGATGAATTGACTGTTATATTTGCTAGGAATAGTGCATGTATCCTAGATCATAAATTACCTGTAAAATCTGCATATGGTGAAGCCTCGGTGCAAAATGATATGCTTTCTGATGCGCTAGATGTCGATGTTGTTAGTCTTTTAAAAAAGGCAGAGGACATGTATGGTAGATTAAATAGAGACCAGTTGCATGCTTACTCTGCTATAATTGATCGCGTTCGGTCTGGAAAACCTGGTTTCTTTTTCGTCTCTGGGTATGGTGGCACTGGAAAAACATTTCTTTGGAATGCACTTGATGCTTATCTTAGAGGTAATAAGAGGGTGGTGCTGTGTGTTGCGTCCTCAGGGGTGGCTGCCTTGCTTTTACCTGCCGGCAGAACAGCGCATTCTAGATTTAAAATACCTATTGACCTGCCTGATTATGGCACCTGTGAAATTAAACGGTCTACCATGCTCTCCACTCTAATTGAATCAGCTGATCTTATTATATGGGATGAAGCGTTGATGTCCCATCGAAAATGCTTTGAGGCCTTGGACCGGTCATTTCGTGATGTTCTATCGGCTAATGATCCTGCCTTAGCTGAACTTCCTTTTGGAGGCAAGGTTGTTGTTCTGGGTGGCGGCCTTAGGCAAATATTGCCAGTCATTGAAGGTGGATCTCGAGCGCAGATTCTTGCTGCTGCGATCACTAATTCTCCTCTCTGGAATATTGTAGATGTTTTGCACCTAAATATAAACATGCGTCTGACTGCACACACGAATGATCCAATTCTCCAGTCTGAGGTAGCTGCCTTTGCGAAATGGGTTCTCAGTTTGGGTGATGGCACGGCAGCTGCTGTCGCTCGGGAGGGTGAGTCAGAGCCATCATGGATAACTATCCCTGATGAGCTTTTGATACATGCTGATGCGGATAAAATTGATGCCATTGTTCAAGTTGTATACAAAGAGATTCCTATTAGGTACTCTGATGTTGATTACCTAAAAGAAAGGGCAATCCTGACACCAACGAACGAAGTGGCTGAAAAAATTAATGAGCGTATTCTGTCTTTGGTGCCTACCAATGAGAGAGAGTATTTGAGTTGTGATACTATAGGTAATTCTTCTGATGCAGTTCGCAATCAGGATGCTTTCTATCCTGTTGAATACTTGAATGGGATTAAAGTTAATAATTTCCCGTATCATAGATTAGTACTAAAAGTAGGCGTTCCCATAATGCTTCTGAGAAATTTGAACCAATCAACAGGCTTATGTAATGGCACAAGGCTTATAATCACAAAACTTGCTGATAAGATTATTGAGGCAACTGTCATGACTGGTTCTAACATAGGCGACATTGTTTTAATTCCGAGAATAGGCTTGACCTCAAAAGATCCTAAATGGCCTTTCACTTTGCAGCGTCGGCAGTTTCCTATTAGAGTGTCCTATGCAATGACCATTAACAAAAGCCAAGGACAGACTCTTTCAAGTGTTGGTTTATACTTGGATACACCTGTGTTCACGCATGGGCAGCTGTATGTCGCAGTGTCCCGTGTTACTTCAAAGAAATCACTAAAAATCTTGATCAAAGGAGAGGATGATAAACCTGCTTCTCAGACAAGGAACATCGTGTTCCCTGAGATATTTCGTTCCATTTGCTAGATTGTGCTGCCCTATAATATATGTAGAATAAATTTTCTTATATATACTTTTATGATTTCTATATTCTTCCTATGATACAACTTCAGTCTTCGTATGTCTGTCCATTCGTTTGCCCTGTCCGTCAGTTTCTGCAATTTACCGAGTCAAAAAACTTTTGCAATTCTGTGTGTTGCTTCCTTCACCTGCTGGGTCATTTTTTTGCGCCCTGTCTTTCAATTTATCAGGTGAATTCATATAAATGGCATCTTTAGACTTGATTCTTCTTTATCTCTTTTTACTGATCTCTTGAGGTTCTATTTGCATACTGCAGATGTCGAACCAGAGGAACCAGAGGATCAGCCTTCTCTCGCAGATCAATGAAAGAGAATTGTTCTGGAATGCTAAGGTTCTGGTCTCTCGCATTTGGTATTACCGAGGTGGAACTGATGAAGGTGATATTATGCATACTGATATTGTGGTGCTTGACAAAGAGGTTCGTTTTCTACTGCAATACATATGCTCATGCTGCTAATCTTATCCTGTGGATCTAAGTTGTGATGGAAATGTGTAGGGCACCCACATGCATGGCCGGATTCCTGCTGACCTGTCGGCCCGGGTGAAGGATATCTTAAAGGAGGGCGATGTTTATTTAATGAAGAGATTCGCGTGCAAACAATCCAAGCCCACTTTCAGGGCTGTTGAGAGTCCATATATGATGCAGTTCACTCGCTTTAGTACTATTGATCCTGTGGTGGGTGATGAAGAGGATTTCCCATACTGCACTTACAACCTCATATCCTTTCTGGATATCCCCATGCCAGGCCCGCACACTCCTCGCTTTATCGGTTAGTCATTCCATGCTGTCGTCATGTATGCCCTGTTCTCGCTTCGGGTTTCATTGGGTGGTTTTACATTTGTCCTCCCATATACAGATGTGATTGGTCGAATTGTTGCAGTCACAGACATTGTCGCTGTTCACTCTCAACATCAAGCTGAGCCTTCAGATACTAGGACTGTAGTTCTCCAGGATCAAGCGTAAGTTCCTTGTTAATTTTTCCTTTATTCTCTTGCCCGCTGCCTTTTCCCTTTCTTTACTTGCTCCTGTTGGGTTGTAGAGGAAATGAGATCAATCTTGTTCTCTGGGGTGCTCGAGCCCATGAGTTTGAGGCGGAAGAAGTCCGTGCTGCAAGTGAATCCGGAGCTGTCATTGCTATCTTTGTAGGAGCACTGCCAAAACAATACCGAGGTGATTATTTAGTCTACCTGTCACTTGTCGCATCGTTTATTATGCCAGCTTGATATACATTTGTGTCTGACTGTGTGTCCCAATAGGTGTTAAAGGACTGAGTGGTAGTTCTGCATGCCGCTGGTATATTAATGAGGACTTGCCAGAGATGAATGCCTTCCGTGCTAGGTATTTTATCTTTCTATGTGCTTGCCAGTTTTCAACGTTTGTACAGTTGTTTTGCTTGCATTACAGTTGAGCTTGTTTCATCCAGCCTGGTGGAAGGACTTCCTGCTATTGCTTCTCAAGTTACAGGAGACCAGGCACTTGTTCCAGCGCCTGTTCGTGAACCTCCTATTGAATTGAGTGTTCGGGAGCTGCTTGCCCTTGATCCGTTTGACAATATGGTACCTTTTGTTTTTACTTTCTTTATGGTATTCCTATCTTCTTTCTGTCATCCTTGTCATCACACTTGTGGTTGTTCTTTATCGCAGAAGAAGCAGTTTATCGTCAAAGTTGCTATCACAGGCTTGGGCTCTGACAACCGTTGGTGGTTTCTCTCATGCCGGAAATGCCATAAGACAGCATACATCTCTGGGAGGCAGTACCGTTGCTCGGACTATGGCTGTTCTTTTATTGCAGCAGATCCCTCGTGAGTGCCTCTTTACAATAACTTCCACTCTCTTCTGTCTGCTGGATTGCTTCTGACTCTACTTGCCTTGCAATGTCTAGGTACTGTGTGTGCACCTATGGAAGCGATGGCGCAGATGAGGCGGAATTTATATTCTTTGATAGAGCAGCAAAAAGCATCGTTGGCAAGCCACTCATGACTTTGATTTATCGCAAATACCCGGGTTTTACAGCCGCACTTGATCTTGCTCAGATAGGAGGTGCCGATGTAGGTTTTCCACTTGAAATTTCCCGACTTGTTACCCAAAAATACAGACTTGTCGTTACTATCTCCACCAAGAGCTTTCAGCCTACAAGCACCCAACTGTCATTCCAAGTTGGTAGAATTGATGAAACCTTTAAGCCTGAGCTTGTGCCCTTTGCAACTGCCGGTGCATCATGCGTCTCTGGAGCATCATCTTCTGCTGAGGGCTCAGACATAGCAATGTCCATACCTACCTCTTTCGCTACAGGATCATCTACACTTGTTGTACTGCCTCCTGATGAGGTATAAGTGCTGCTTGTTTTTTTAAAAGTATCTTTCAATCATTTAATTTCTGCCTTGTTTCTTTTACAGTTGAACACTCCTATATCTGCATTCAAAGGAAAAGGACAGGCTGTTATGCCTAAAACTCCCAGGCATTGACCCTTCCTTTGTCCTGTCATACATTCTCAAAGATTCGTCCTCTTTGCTTATGAGTGCGATTCTTTTTCAAGCAGCAAATCGCCATGCCCAAAAAGTGCTCGCCGCAAACTTTGCCTTGGGCCCTCTAAATCTAAGGACACTGAACTATCTGCCTCTGCTATCAAAGTGGCCTCTGCAACTGAAGAAGGTGCCGCTGATGGAAATATTGTTCAGCTCGGGCCCTCTGATTCTAAGGACACTGACCTATCTGCCTCTGCTATCAAAGTGGCCTCTGAGACTGATGAAAGTGCCACTGTTGGAAATATTGTTCAGCCTGCATCCGTGCTAAATGTTCGTACCTATGCTTATTATGCAAATAACATATCCATTCTGCATAGATCATACTTGATGTACAATGATCTTACATAACACCAAATTATACAGGTTGGAGAGGGAACTGAAGGTGCATCTGCTGAGGACCCAAAGAAAATCTTTCCTGACCCCTCTAAGGTCAAAAGGTGAAAACCCCTCTTATAAAACAAATTAAGTTGTTGTGTTAAATTGTGGAATGGCTCCTGCTTTGGTGTACACATTTGATCTGTACTTTTTCTAATAGAAGTTATAAGGTTCAGTTATTTTTCTGCTTGCTTCTTGATCACAACTGTTACAAATTTACTGAGCGCGGGTTTGTTACCAGCCTCAATGTCTGTTCTATACCTCAGTGATGTATGTGAATTAATCACTTACTCGCAAAAAGTCACCACCTTTTACTATTGTGTTCCTCGCCAATGAATTGCAGATTAGATGCCTAACCAGTAATACTAGCCCCTCGTTTAGGAGCTTACAAGGCCTTTCCTTCTTTGCAATGAAAAACAGTGTTCCCTTTCTATGTTGACTATGCTTTCTTCTTCACTGATGCGTATGATGCCGTTTGATCAGAATTTCCTTTCTAGCATTGCTCTTCCTGGATTCCTGAGAGGCTTAGTAAAATATTTATGTGCCTCCAGCATTTTTATGCCTGTTCCTATTTCTTTGCTGTTGCATGCGCCTGGAAATTGATTATCTATGGAGTTGGTTTCCTATGTGCTAGGGTTCAATGGGTCTTCCGCTTGTGTATGTTGTCTTGCAATTTTTGTGTCTAATCTTTATGTACTTCCTGTGTATACAACATTTTAAAGATCTAACCTTTATCACCAAGAACAAAGTTATTAATGTACCCTTATTTTTGCTAATTGATCAAATTCAAAACAAACAATGCCATCAAGGGAGCTGGCGCACCAAAGAAAGGGAGGCAGTAGTTGTTCCATGGAACACTTCTTTCATGCCATAATCTAGATATGTACATACGGTACGGCTAACATTTCTTTGGTTCTACTTATTCTACAGCTGTAATTAATGGTATGGTGCACTATGCTAATAACTGTGATATCTCTTCTTTGCCAGGGTATCTTCTATGTTCTGCTTACTTACCAAGTGAAGTCTATGCTGGAAGGGTATCATGCTGACCAGAGCTTCTCTGCTCTATTACGTCAGCACGACGGTCTGGCCATCGGGTTTGAAGGCCGTCGACTCAACGTACTTTTGCATGTGCACCGAATTTATTTTGTGCTGCTTTACAAGGCTGGGCTTTGACATCTGTGGACCTGTGTTGAGCCATTGTCATGACAATTCCTCTATTTAGGTCTTTCGAACGAATCAAGTATCATCATTGTAAATATCACTGTTACCTCTGCCTATCTTATCTTCTTATGCCAGTTTCAATCCAATGTAAATGCCGCTCAGTCATGGTACTTATTCTAAGTCCTCTTGTTCTTCCTATGGTGTATGTGTGTCTTCTTATGTCTTATATTTACTGCTGCCATTGCTGATCTAACATCCATCCTCCTTTGCTTATTTACCTCAAAAGGTGATATCATGTGCCTTACTGTTAATTCACTACTGCAGTTAAACGTTTAAAGTATTTTCTGTACTTCTCTGAATACTGATAGGCTGAGCAAATTGAAAAAGCACCGGCTAAAACTGATGCTTCAACACCGTTCGTTCCTTGCGCTCTTCCTCATATTGTTTGTTTGATTTTTCCAACAAAATCTATGAACTTTATTTCCTATCAGGTTCAGCCTTCAGTTGGCTTTGCAAGTTTGTCATTTGTAAGTTACCTTCCACTGTTCTATGCTTTATAACTGGGATGTTTCCTTTTGGACAAAACTTAGTGTGTGCTTTCTAGACTCATATTTGTTCCCCTAACTTCTCAGCATGTGTGTATAGTCCAACTAATAGTTCATTCAATGGTTGTATAGTTTTGTAATCTACAGAATGCCGAGAAAAATGTTCACCCCCTTGAAGTATTTTTTTATAGTTATATGTATATACTATAAAACTTATAATTAATTATGATGTATACTTACTATTAACATACAATAAATAAATTATTCATACCTCTTCTTATTTTATCACAATACAACAATTATCATATTTATGCATCAAATACATACATAATTGATAAGAGCATCTTCCTTTCAACAGTGATACCTCCAGTCTATAAAATCAAAATCAAATAGCAGTGTTCATGTATAAACCTGTAAAATATTCTAGCTATTAGAACTTCGACTGCCTGCTAAAAGAAAAATGTGTTTTCCCTATAAGCCCATCCCTTCTCTCCTATGGGCCCTTGGCCTTCTCAAGCCCAAGTAGGGTAAATCTATGCTACGGCCCTCTCTCTCATCTTATCGCCACACCGAACTCTACCTTATCTTCTTTGGATTCGTCTTCTCACCCTCACCAGACCTGCTCCCCCTCCCCCCTCCTCCATCCGCCCCAGTCTGCTTAGAGCTCCTTTGCATTGGATGCTTCTCCCAACACACCAGATCCCCGGGTAACCACATCCTCCGACGAGTCTCTACAGCGCTCTGCTATTTCTCAGGTGGACACCTCCTTTCCATACCCATTACCGCGGCTTACTCACTGTCAATAACATGTCTTCATGTTCAGTAAGAGTAGATCTTTTCTTTCATTAATTTGCCTTCCATTGCCCATGATTTTCCTTCCTAGGTGTTCGATCTGTTTAAATCCTAGACAAAACTGGCCAGGAGATTCTAGAAGCACAACCCAGGACTGCAAGGTATATCCCTCTGTTTCCAGATCCAGATCCAACTATGTGTTTTATTCATGCAGATGAATACATATTTCGTTTTTCCCTACATAGTTTAGTATCTGGTCTATGTGCTATCATATAGCTATCGATAATGTACTTTAATAAAGCCAGAAAATCATGTAATCTGGTGCCCTTTATTGATTAATTCTAAAGTATTCATCTTGTTTTTCTTCTAAATTTGTTTAATGATAGCAAACTACATCATCCATGTCTATGCTTTGCCTATACTCTTTTGAAAGAAATTGTTCCAGGCCATATGAATACTTTCTCATTCCTGGATTAAAATCACTAATTATCTCTGTTCATAGCCTAATTATATTATAACTTCATTTCATCTAGGCTTAGTAAAGCACTATTACATCATTACTGCATATCAATTTTCAAACTTCAATCTCCATTATTCTTAATGCGCACTGTAATTGTGGCTTCTGCCAGCCTCCCGAGTCTTATCTTTTCAAGCCATTCTCATGGAGTTGGTTGAGCTATGCACAACATCTTTGGCTGAGGCAATGTTTGACAAGCTTGGGCTCCCAAAACCAGTCTACTATGTGCGTTTGCTTGAGCAAGGTGGATATAGATCACAGATTGAATTTCACCGCACAAAAGAGCGTTATGATGCTTCAGCGCCCCGCACTAAATTGTTCAGCCATATATATGTAAGCGGGGAGGCAGCAATGGACCATGCAGCTAACCTAGCCATTGGATACATGGAAAGCTATGGAAGAAAGGTTCTTGTTGATTATAACTACCATCGGCTGCAGCAAGAAAAACAAGCTTACGCAAAACTTTCAGACAGGTTGTCAGAAACAACAGAAGAAATCAATCAGCGCAATCAAACCATCAAACAGGTGACTAGAGAAGCATCCAATTATCTAGAAGAAGTGCATGTTGCATCAAACAAAATCCACACCCTTGCTGATGCTGCCTTAGACCCTGCTGCCGGCCTCTCTCTTTCCACTCTAAAACAAGCTATTCTACAAATTCAAAATGCAACTGTTGCTCTCCAAAGCACTACAGCCGCTGCACGTATTTCACTAGAGGAAAAGGGCATATACTCAAAGGATAATGTGCCTGAACCAGTCTATGATGGTCTTTCTGATGAAGAAACCAATGAAGATTATCATCAGGACATGGATGATGACTGCGCTCATTACGTGCGATCCCCATAAACAATGTGTAAAGCCCACTGGACTAATCAGCAAGTGAAGCTTTCTACATATAGCTTCACATCAAACCTTGCTTCTTTCTGCAAAGAGCCAATCTATTATCATACTTGTCCTGCTAGGGTGGCTAAATAAAATGTGAAGCTCAATGTTTATAGCTTCACATAAGAAACTATCTCATTCTCAACTACTCTCTCATTGTGTACAAATGTGAACTATATTGTACTATCTAAGACCAGTGTAATATATCTATGTTGTACCTTCGTATTCCCTTTCTAAGATTCTTCGTTACACTACTTTTACCATTTACCTTTGTTTGCATACCCTGTTTTTCAAGTACAAACACACTGAACATTGGTTATCCCAATGCACACGCAGTCATTTATTATTGATATTCGGTTTTGTTTGCTTATGAACAGATGAAGCACACCGTGCAGGCTGAAAACATAAATCTTGATGATGTTATTGTACCTGGTATGCTTAATGAAGACGACAACATTCAAAGTAATGTAATACCATTGTCCTATGCTGGCAGAACTCGTTCTATGATTCACGCATATCGTGATGGAATGTCGGCTTCTTATGTCCACAACTCACCTGACATAATCACCACCTTCACATGTAACCCTAAGTGGGCTGAGATGACAATGCCGCTTAAATTAGAGCAACAACAAATCAATAAGGCTACTGAGACTAATCGTATCTATCGCATGAAGCTACTTGAGTATCTGCAGAAGATCAATGAAGGGAAGATATTTGGGCCTGTAATCACTGGTACTGTGCCTAATGATTTATCTCTGCTTTCTCCATTTTCCTTCGGCATGCTCGGCTAATATCCTCTTCTGTAGTTCTCCATGACATCGAATTTAGAAAAAATGCACTGCCGCATGCCAGAATCCTTGTTTGGCAAAACAAAAAACATAATAGATTGGTCGTGCCAACTTTCATGAGAACCTTCGTTTCAACCACTGTAAGCATTTCTTTTGGACCTACCTTTCCTGCTTCTTTTTTCTTGCTTCAATTCTACATGCTTTGCAGTAATTACCTTAACTCTATCACAGGGATCTGAGCTAATTGATGGTTATGATGATACTCCTACATATGGTCTGATGCCTCGGCTACAAAGGCATGAACTGTCTATACACTAAAACATAACATACCACTGTCTACTTACCAAAGCCATTAATTCTCATATAAACTATAGTTCATTTCACACTATAAATCCATCATCAAACAAATTTATATCCTATTGTGCTTAAATCTGTGAAACCTCTGTTTCTTCATTCTATCTTGTATAGTTTCTATTCATGTTCATATAAATATAGATACATGCTTCCCAGGTAATCCTTTTAATGAGAATTTGATAAACGTAGGAGTGAGCCGACTGTTGAAGGGTCCAATTCATCAAACATATTACAGTCCTAGCTCAGTCAAAGTTTCCAATGAGCATGCGAAAGTGGTATGTGTGTTCTTACAGCCTCTTCTTTCTACTTATTTCTCCGTTACCATCCTCTCCGTTCTGTTATCTTTAGCATGAAACACAGGAATATGGCCTACCATATCAACGTCTTGGCTTACAAACTTTCCTGTTTTTCATGTCAGCCTGTTCTATGTATGAAGCCTTGCTACCTTGATGCTTGGTGCTTCAGTCCTCACTATCTTCACCGCAAGACAAGTAACAATCGCCTTTTGAACAACGGCCATCCTTCGCACTCGTGGAGATGCACCAAAGCTCTCTTTGATCAACTCCCTGCTTAAGATCTGTGTTAAACTACTTTTGAGTCTTGTACATATCACCGCGACCTATCCTGTTTTATCTATCTCCTTAGTAACTGTTTGTATCCATTGTAAATGCTCATTCACTCATACCACAGACTAATGCTGCTGCAATACTAAGTTTTCTCAAGTTTATGTCTATGTGCTCGTCCTTCTCATTCTTTTATTCAATTTTAAACTTCAATGATTAGCCTTTATAAAATTCATTAGGTAACACTTAAATTAAGGATAAAACTCCTTTAGTAAGTACAAAAAATTCTTCTATTGAAACACTGAACACTTAGTATGAAGGCAGAATATTTTAACCTTACAAGAGCTTTAATAATCAAATTAAGAATACATAGTGATATACTTTGCACTTCCTATCCACAGGCACTTAACCCACTACCTATAACAATTATAGTTAATATTTTTCTTACTCTGCTACTCAATATACACGTACGTACATATAACCAGACAAATCGAAGCCAAATACAAAATCAAGACTCAGCAACACAGAGACAAGCCCATGATAAAGAGTTATAAAAGCCCATATAAGTCCAGCCCATCCAGATTTTACCGTCGCTCTCGACCGTATATAACTACTGCACGAGCACACTTTTTGACCTAGATCCCCAATAGATAAACTCCTGGTTCTTCTCTCTGCCGACCAACGGCTCCACCAACAATCCATCCATCCCTATCCCTACCACAGAAAGAGGTAATTCGTCCTTTCCTTTTCGATTTCTTGCTTCGTTTGCTTTCTCCTCACTGCACTATCCCTCTTCAATCTCAGATAAAAAATCTCACGATGGAGGACATGGACATTGGCATCGTCTGTGACAACGGTTCCCCAGGATCAGCAGCATCAAGGACAGCAACGCCTGCGCCCAATGTAATCTTCTGATCACCTGTTGTAGTTCATTCATCGGTCTTTATAAACTTGACTTTCTTGTTTGCCCATCGCTGGCTTATTTGCCTTGCTTCTGTTTTCTTGGAACAGTGAATAAAAGATACATGCATGATGAAATACAGATAGTTAGGTTCGTGGAAATTGGTCTCTCAGAACTCGTCCTAATTGTTTTGAATGAGGTGATATTGTAGTAATCATATTTGTTTCCTGGACAATATTTTCCTCATGTGTTGCATTCTGGAAACAGTGTCTTTGGCCAGTTTTCTGTTCTTTCATTGTTTTAATTGTGTGACTCTACACATGTATCCTCACAATTAGTGGCGCCTACAAGAATGTCAGGCTTACCTGTAGCTTTTCTTATGTAGTTAAATAAAACAACTCAGGGTCTCACACTCAATCAAACTACCATGCCCAATTGAATCTTCATCTGTCGATTTAACTATTATTTTGTCAGACAAATTTTTTACCCTTACTTTGCTTGTATAGGAGAATGACTATCTGATAGTAATTCCTTATGCCCACATATTCGACCTCATGCTGAAAGCTCTGAAGTTGCCCCCTACAACTTACTATCACAAGATATGCCCAGGCGGAAAGAATCGTGTGACGGTTACTTTCATTTCTTCGTTGGAATTGCTCGATGGTGCACTTGTTCCAAGTTCTCTGTCAGGTGCAATCTTAGATAGCTATGAAGATGCTGAAGACAGTGCTGCTATTGAAGCTATTAGATTCATGGAAAATGCATATGGCAAAGAAATGAGGGACTACCACTACACTCATGTCAAAAAGCTTGAAAATCAAGTGAAGCACCTGGTCAAATGGTTGGTTGCATCAAATAAAACAATCAAGAAGCTGCGCAAAACATGCTACTACGCTGTCAGGTATATGAGCTCATATTCTGCCCAAATAGAAAACACAACCACCGCTCGGCATTTGAAAGGGAGGGATAGCACCAAGGGAATTATGAAAACAGCGCTAGCAAGCATTGAAGGACTGACGCAGAGGCTACGCTACATTGCTATGAAGTTTGAGCGCCGCCTTGAAGCAACCAGAAATAGTTTCTGGTGAGCTTTGGTCAATGTGTCCTGACCAGCATGCTTCTGTAGTTACTAAATCAGGCACCTTTTGTTTCATATCGATCAGACCAGGATCTTTCGCATTTTGGCGTACTCCGAGCAAGATGTGTGTACGCTTAAGTCTTCACTTGCTGCCTCTATGCTGAAAAGTAGTGTATGATATAGCCTATGATCTTTAAACTTTGTTGTTATCTCTGTACCCAGAAGCGGGTTATCATCGCTTACTGTATATATGTGAAGGCCTCTTCTTCTGTTATTCTTTCCAGGCCACTGCGGCTAAAGAACAACCTTTTCTTTCATGTATGCTTTCACTTCAATTCTTTCATCAAAACTTCCTTCTAATCATGTCTTGTGATCACAGTGTGTACAAAAAATAAGAGCAATTACATTCCTGCCTATTTTACAAAGCATTTGCAACTATAAGTGCATATCTGCAAAATATCAAACTCCATTCAATTCACACCAAAACAATACTCACTTCCCTAGCTTAACCGTACACAATAGCCACTTCTTTTTTTAATAATCTAACCACCGTCAAGCACGCTCTCAGCAGGCATGCTCTCAGTTCTGAATATAACACACTTTTCAAGCGACATCGGACATCCTATAATTTTGGGCAGCACCTCAAAGCAACTAGAAATAGTTACTGCTAGCCTTTGGTCAATGTATCCTGGCCAGCATGCTTCAGTGGTTACTAAAACAGCCACCTTTTGTTTCATATCAATAAGACCAAGATCTTTCCCCTTTTGGAAAACTCTGAGCAAGCTATATATAAACTTTAGTCTTCCCTTGCTGTTCCTATGGTAAAAAGTACTGTATTATATAGGCTATGATCTTTAGATTATATTGTTCTCTCTGTGAAGGACTCCTCTCCTGCTATTGTTTCCTGAAAACTATGACTCAAGAAACAAACTTCCTTTTATGCATGCTTTTGCTTCAATGCTTTCATTAGAGCTTCCCTGTGATCACGTCTTCCAATCACGGTGTATGCAACGAATTAAAAGCAATTAAATTCCTGTTTATATAACAAACGATCATCAACAACTACTACATCTGCAGAAAGTCAATAGTACTTTCCTACATGACTTAGTGCACCATTTCCAATCTTATCTGCTCACTGCATATAGTACATTAGCTATTCTTTTGAAGCAACAAATATATTAATGCATTCTCTCACAATAATTAGCTTCCACACGGCTTCCCATTATATCATCTGCTCAGTGGTCTTACGACAAAATAAATCTTAGATTTATAATCAAGGCCCTGGTTTACAATCAAAGTCGAATTCTGCCCTTCAAATAGCAACAGCTGCCAAAATATTATATGTACTTTATTTTAAAATCCAAATTGCCATTGTGCGTTCACAATTTGTTTATGCATAAAAAAGCTATTTTAAATTTGGCCGCAGGTTGAAAAATTATTAGCAGCTTGAAAACTTTTTCATTATTCTCAAAAAGTACTCTCTTTGCGAAAGGTCAACAGTTAAAAGTTTTCCCTGTTCCAAAATTGTTCGTAAATTAAGAAATTTTGCTTCTTCTTACAAGTGTTTAAAATTCAACAGTTGTTCATTGCTGTGAAGAGTTGCCCGTAATTTTTAAAAAATGCTCCTGCTTTCCCATCGTTTGTTCGCAAATTCACCAAATGTTCGTGCTTTCCTATTTTCTAAATTGTCTTCATTTCTACCATAAAATGATCATCGTTTCAGAAAAATGTTTCTGTTTTTCAATGGTTGTCCAAATCTTCAAAATGCGTGCTATTTTACAAATTCAGAACATTTCTAGCATTTTTTTAAAGCTCGTGTCTTCTGTACCGAAAGCAATCGTGCTTTTTAAAAGAAATTGTTCACATCTTACAAGAAAAGATCCACAAAAGAAAAATTAATCCAATCTGCCGAGGTGACTAAGTCCAAAGTATTAACATTGCCATTGCACCAACAAATTACATCAGGCCTGGTGGAATGGGAATAATGCAGAGCTTCACATAGGAATTCTGCTGTTCCACAGGAGCATGAGCAGTTCGCTGAGTCGACAAAACAAGTATTATGTTCTATTCAGGCCTAATGAACATGTAGCTATATACGGCCCAGATACAGCCTGCCTACAGCCCAGTCGCGGAGAGTGGAGGTGACACTAGGACCAATTATCCCCTCCGGTAAATCTTTCACGCAACAGGACACATACCTGTCCTGTGGCTACTCGTTGAAACCTCGGACATTCTCTGTTCATCGACGGTGCATGCGGTGAATCTCACCGCCGAGGCCCACAGCGGGCGAGGCGCTCTTGTCTTCTCCTTCTCTGCATCTTATCCATTCCTCTCCTCCCCATTCTCTCTGGTAGCACTCTCAGATCCAACCCTCAGCGACGGCCATTAGAAGCTTGCCATGGAAGCTATGAAGACCGTCGCCGACTGACTCTTCCCCATGGTATTCCCTTCGCCGCCATTGTATTTTACTACTCTACTATGTTCCCTTCTCTTACTGCAAATTGGATGCTCTAATCCGGTTTCTCATGCTTCTGTTAGATCCATGATTTTTTCTGCCGACCCGCCTAGCAGTTCTTCTACCACCGGTCACCATCGTCTTCCTCAAGTATATATCTATTCCGTTCTGGTCTAATTTACTGTTAAGCTGACTTTGAGGCACCAGTACATAATGTGGCTGAAACCCCTTGTGCCAGTGCTTTTGATTTTTTTATCCTTAGTATTGTGTCTGACTACCTAAGACGTGGTGGTGTTTTAGTGTGGTCAGGCTTAATATCCTTTCTGTCCAAGGTAAACAAAATAGATGAGAGCGATGGATCTAACTAATAATTTACTTCAATTCCACAACCTTCCTATAAGCTGTGAATTATATATTACAGGAAAATGATAGTAGACATCCTGATCCACCTGCAGTTAGTCTTCTCATCACAAAATCCAAACTGTAGAACCCACTTGTCACCTATCATGTTTTCTTCCCCTTCCAACCCATACAGACTTGAGGATGATACTATACGTCAAGCCAGCTCTTTGTGATAGTGACATTCTCTCTCGTGTAACATCCCAAAATTCTAAATTTTGGAATGTTATATTAAATAAATATTTATGCTTGTTTGTTTGATTGTTGTGTGACTGATTGTGTGAAATTGAGTGAAATTTGAAATTTTTGAAAGTTGAATGAGAGGGAATGAAATGACTTTCCCAAACTTTCACCCTTGCATTTATGATCTCCATGAATTCAAATTATTTCATCACAAAACCCTAGAGTGAAGATGATATGACTTCTTCCATTTAAATAAATGAAAAAAAAGTTTTGAAAAGATTTGAATTCCATTTGGGGAATTATTTGGATTTTATTCAAAATTATTTTTCTCCTAAAAATAAATAAATGGAAATAAGGGTAAAATGATTCCCTTTAATGGAAAATTAGGAGAAAATAATTTTGAAGTAATTTTGGTATTTCAAAAATGATTTTTGTTGAGTTTTATTGCAATAGTAGCACTGTTTGCCTTTTTTTAGTATTTTATTTGAACCTGGAAAATAGTTCATGTTTTAGGAAATGTTTTTCTGAAATTTTTTATATATTATATGCCTATATACTTTTTATTATTATTTGTTGTTTCTTTTTATTTTGTTGTCTGTGAAAAGAATAAAAAGAAAATCCTCGAACAGTACCCGGCCGAAGCCCAGCACTGTTCCTCTCTCTCTCTTCCCGCACCGCACGGCCCACTGGCCTTTCAGCCCACAGCTGCGCGCACGCCCGAAACGCCTCCGCCTCGGTCGCCCGCTCCTCTCTCTCTCGCCCTTGTGCCACTGACCGCTGGGCCCCACTGCCCGATCGCCCTCGCCCGCCGTCTTCTTCCTCCCCACGCCAAGTCGCGCCGCCGCCGCCGGAATCCCGATCTTCTCGGGATCACGAATCCCCTCGCCCCCTCCTCCAAGAACTCCTCCCCCTATAAATACCCCTCTCCCTCGACCCGTTCCCCTCCTTTCCCCTCACCGAAACCCCTTGCCTCGCCCGTAATCTCTCGCCGGAGCCGAGCACCGCCACCGCACCATTGATGCCCTAGAGCCCGCCTCCGACCTCCCCGAGACCCGCAGCCACCACCATCGTGATCCCCTCCCTCGACTACACCTTCCCAACAACTCGCCTGAGCCGCAAAACCACCGGATTGCCATCGTCGTTGATCACCGACGCCATCCGCCGCCTCGAGCTCGCCGTCAACCACCTCCGACCATCTCCTCCCACTCCACGACCACCGTTGGACTCGTCGTCGCCCGCTACATCGCGCCGACCCCTCCACCTTCATCGCGGACGACCGGAGCGCCACCGCCACCGACGTCCGAGCCGCCACCGCCGACGACGACCTCGCCGGAGACGCCACCACCGCTGTAAGCAACCTCCACCGTCCGATCTGTTATTGACGGCATAGATTAGATCTAACGAACGGTAAGTTTTTTTAATTAGATCGGTTTAGTTCCGGTTTGTTACGGTTTTTATTCGGTTTAGATCGGTTCAAGTCTAGTCGGTTTAGCCGACCGGTCTTTCTGTTTTAGCCCGTACACGTTTGTGTTATTTTACGACCGAGCGCTAGATAGTTCAGATCGCCCACCTCCCTGGCCCGATAGCAGTAGGCCACGTAGCTAGTGGCCGATTTTTTTTGTTTTGATCTTCGTTTCTGTTTTAAAAACAGAATAGTTCTGATTCTATATTGCTTATAACTTTTATGTTTTAGATCCAAATTTAGTGTTTCTTTTTGCATTAGTTTTATAATTTCTTGAAGTTTCTGCTAGTGCAATTGGATTTCATATTTGAGTTGTTTAAAATTGAATTTGATGAAATTTGTTCAAATCACCAATTTGGTCGTATCTTGGGTTTTATAAAATATTTTTGATTGATTCTTTTTGCTACTGTTTTGTTATAGTTTTGTCTATCCAGTAGCATATAGTGATTTATTTTTAGTTTATTTTAAATTAATGTTTTAGCAAAACAGTACTGTTTTAGTTATAGTGTTGTTTTAGTCTTTTCTTTATTGTTTTTATTAGTTTTAAATTATTTCTTTTTGTCACTTTTGACAAATTTAGTTTTGTTTCTGTTTGTAAACCAAAGAAAATTTTATTTTTATTTCAAAAAATTATTTTATTTAGTTTTGTATGAAAACTTGTTTAGGTCATAGTTACTGTTTCATAAAAGCTTTTTATTTGTTTCTTTTTGCAAATAAAATTTTATGAAAAATACCTTCTGTTAACTTAGTTGTTTTACTTTGTATTTTCTGTTAATTTATAAGTTTAGTGTTTTAATTGTTGTTAAGTTTTTACTTAGGACAAAACTATTTTGTGTTATGTCTTAGAGTTTTCTTTATTAGTTTTGTTGTGTAGTTGTCCTTTGTTCTTATTCGGTGTCCCTTGTTGTTTTGCAATTTATTTGTTGGTTTCATTATATGAGTGTTAGAATTGTTTGCTAGTATGTTTGCTTATATGAATGCTATGTTTGACTATATAGATTTTCAACGGAGTGACGAATAGTTCTACCAAGTCATTATTCTGAGAGCTTTGTTATCTTCATCAAGTAATACTAGGCAAGTTCACTTTGACCATGCTTTCATACCTATGTTTTTACTGCATTTAGTGGCATCTTTGCAACAACCCTCCAGTAGTGATATTGAATTCTTGTAGTTGAGTAGTATGCATGAGGTAGGAACCCATCACCCTGTTACCAAGCCCGGGACGTTATTTATCTTAATGCTACGCTATAGTAGACGGGGTTTGGTATGAGTGCACGAGAGTGGTGTGAAGAAGGAGGACTCTATGTCAATGACGACAACTCCATGATGGCATCTGCAAGGACTGCATCTTCAAGGCCTTAAGACTTCAAGACTCGAGACAAGAATTCAATACACACTACTGGGTGAAGGACGGTTGACGGGCACCCTGGAGAAACCAGTGGATGGCCGGGATGCATGGAGAAGCGCCATGACATCTTGCGGAAAGCTTCACCCAGACTCAAAGAGACGGAAGAATACTTCATGCCCGGAAGCTTACCTGTGCAACCGCAAGTCACTATGGGCTCTGGCTTGGTTGACCTTAGTTGTGACTCTGGCTGGGACGGTGCTAGCAGATGTAGAACTACGGTAGGATTGGATGAGCACCGGACAGTGGTCAGAGGAACTCTTTGGAAGACCATGTTTCGGTCATCTTGTTCTCAAACACCCTGAAGTGTGAGAACGTAAAAAGAGGGATCGAATCTTGCGGGTAAAGTGTACAAACCTCTGCAGAGGGTTTAAAACCTAATCGATTAGCCGTGTCCCCGGTTACGGACAATTTGAGCCTCTGGACTTGGATCTATCTCGGAACTCTCAACATCGGACTGATAACATAATTGTGGGCAACTTATGATGATTTGGGCCATGAGACATCGGTTGGCGGAACCATGTCATGATAGGAAACTCCGTAGTACAGACTCCGGTTAATTCCTTTGATGTAGGGAAAATAAAACCAGCTTTTACGCAAACAAAACTCAGATACAGAGCCACAAAGCCATATTGCATATAGTATAGTTTATCATCTATTTTTATTACAGTGATCTTGCCGGTACATTCAATGTACTAACCTACACGGCTGCAACGTATCATGTTGCAGATACTTTCTTCCGACGAGTAAGAGTACGGTACAGGGTTACGGTCTACACTCAACCTGCCGATGGCGTTGATGGGACTCCACACCCGTTTAATTGTTTCTGCTGAGTATTATGAGGTATATATCAGTTTTACGTTATTTATACATGTGATTGCACTTTGATATATACATTGATGTACTGTGTGTGCCAGCATGTTGATCCAGGGATGGCACAGAAACACAGAGACGTGACTGTCTGAGGTCGGGTCGCTACATCTCGCTTGCGGCAGGTCCAGACAATGGCTTCTGTTCCAATTTCATCTAAGATCCTGCTTGATGCTATGTTAGAGAAGGTTGGCCTGCCAGGGGCCACCTACTCAGCAAGCCCAACAGATGGTTCCCGTCTGCAAGTCACTGTTACCTTCTATCCAATCAAGATCAGGCTCAAGCGTTCACCTGTCAAGGTTTCCATTTCTACCTCGGAGCACCAAGATCTTGAGGAAGCTCAAGATTATGTAGCTGCAGCAGCAATTAAATACATGGATGCTTATGAGGGCGTGGTTCCAAAAGATTATAGTTATGATCAACTGAAGGCTGTGGAAAAAACAAATGCAGTGGTGTATCAGCAGCTTAAGGCAATGAAGAGGGACAACGCATGTCTGAGACAGAAGCTAAAAGAGAGCATTGGAAAAAACAAACTCCTGAGCAAAGGATCGGATGGATCCCTGGACACAGAACAGAGCGTCGCCAACAATCTTAAGCATTTGGTCAGTAGCAGGATGAGCCCAGGATCTGGTCCAGATGACCTGGAGCTTAGCAATGTTCTTCTCAATGTAGAGGCCAACAGCGAACATCTTCAGCAGTGCACTAATGACACAATGGTTAACCTTCAGGAGACTGGCGTTTATCCATACGGTCAGGAACAGCCAATAGATGAAGATAAAGGTCTGTCAACCCAAGGCGATGGAAATCCACCGTCACACCCGGAACTAAGAACCTCATTTTATGATGAGGAGGCCTTTGACGACAAATGGTGCTGCTCTGATGACTTCCGTGCCCTGCCTGAAGATCGCTTCTAATCTCATAAGGACCATCAGATTGCCATCATCATCGTTAGAGCCAGTCACTGTTCCCTACTAATATAGTTATCTATAACCATATGTCGTGTGTGTCTTATCGAACCATGGTACAATCAATGCGTCCGAATCTATCTATTTAGTTGTGATGGTCTGTATGTAAGTGTGCACCTGATAATGTAATCTACCATATCGAACCATATCCTATCGAACCATGGTACTCTCGGTTATGCAGCATATGCTGCCAAAGCTTGGTGCTTTGTCTATTTGTTTCGCTGCACGCTATTGTATTTGAATCGTGTGTTGAATTGCATTTCTATGCTTGCAAATTTACTTGAGCATTCTGCCTTTACTATCATACTTCTGTTACTTTGCTTACATAGGTCCCTGTGATTGCCTTTAAATAGTTTTAACCTGTGCTTTATTCCCATGCCACTGAAATTTTATATAGCCCCGTCCTGCGGACATTGCCAGCTCAATGGACGATGATGATTTCATAGTCAAGGGGCTTCCACAGGTTATGACTAGGCCATGTATATGCATCAACATTCTTTGTGTTACCGTATCCAGTTGACTTGATAAATTCTTTCGTGTTTCTATTGAATGCAGCTCTCTGCCATCTCTGTTACCATTAGCAGAAGGTATATGCTTGAACAGGCTATCAAGCGAATCCGCGCTACAATGCATGCATTTGAGCTAACTGATGATGATGACGCCACGGTGATGGCATCAGTGAAAATCGATCTACAACCTCACAGCAAAAACATATTGCCAACCCAACAGGTGTTCTTTGGAGAATCAACTCAATTTGCCAGCGACGCTGTTGAATCAGCATGTTCTGCTGCTTTGTCCTATCTGTTGACGACGGGCATAATTACGATAGATGACTACAACTCAGCAGATCTGAATAATTGCCAGAGACAACTCAAAGCTGAGCAGTTCTGGTCATCAGAGCTATATGATCGTGTGGAGTCGTTTCAAAAACAGCTCAGCTCCTTGACTACAACAAAGAAGAGGCCTCGTTCAGAGAGTAATGATGATAGCACTCCAACAACTAAATGTGTGAATAAATCAGAGGTAATCATTGCTTTGTTTTGCTCTCTGCTTGCGTTCCTCCAATACCACATACCATTTTACATACAATTGCTCATTGACTTGTAGGATGGCCTCAACGACACTCCGGGTTCGCTGCCGCCAAACAAAGAAACATCAACCAAGTAACATGCCCTCCCTCCTGCTCTTTAGACTCATGCAATTATATAGATTACTCATGTCTATTGCTTTCCCAGTGAAACAGATCACAGCTCCAGCAAAGAAATAATATCTCAGCCTGTTGCCCGCAGAGCTTTACTCTTTAAAGACTAAATGCACGGATCACATGTAAGACAGCTTGTAGGATCATTTCCTGTATAGCATTCTCAAATGCACTGCCTAGACCTTGCTCGCCTTACATATAGTTCTGTGCTTATCCTTATAAGTTGCTGTACAAATCCCGGTCGTGCACTATTAACATATGCACTTTCTTTTAGAATTCAGCATACCCTGCTTGTCATTAGCACTCTCTTTACAACATCTACATCTCTCTTTACAGAAGATTATCTGTTTCTTACTTTCCAATAGTGATCATCCTCATCCACCCATACTTCGTCTAGAAAATTATTGGAGCATTTCTTTGACAACGTAAAGCATCGGCAAAAAACATCAAAATGTAGTGTACTAACTTGGCGTTTGTTCCCTTATCTACTGTTCCATACATATATAACCAATGTCTTTCAGTGAGGTTTTTTTATCTGATATTGCATACTTCGATATCGCCTGTTGATGTGTCTTTGAATGTAAATGTCTAACTGCTATATCATCCCCAACATCCAGGGTGCGTAGACAGGACTAATGTTGCTCAAATGTGAGCATACGTGCACGTGTTCAAGGAGTTTTGCCCTCTGTCTATGCCTCAAGTCTCAATGATGGCTCTCCATATTATCGCTACCATGTCTTATTTGTTTTGTTTGCTCAGCAAATGTTTTGTTGTACAAGAATTAGACGACACTGGACCTGTATAATTATATCCTACTCATGCAGTTTATTATGTAAGTTTCGAATGATGTTATCTGTTTCTATTAATATCATATCATGTATTGGAAACTCTTCTCTAAAGTAGTCCTGCTCTATGTGAACTTCTAAATGTTTCAGAGTTTTTGTGTTAATCCTTGCAATGTTCCAGTGGTTCTATAAATATGCTATATGTAGGTACACCCATCACTTCCCGCCTGCTAAAGTTATCTTTTACTAACTTTTTGTTTCTTACTTCATTTCTTAGTGTTGTGTAGTCAGCTGTATTCCATAAAGAATTATTTTATATTCTGACAGTACTCCTATTCAAATTCCAGCGTTTGCCCATTTGACCATTTTTATAATGACTTTCTAACAATTTAAATGTATTAATATTGTACTCACAAGTTATTTGTATCTGGCCCAACAAAAACACATATTCCCTGTCCATAAAAAATAGTAAACGCATCTGTTTTTGGATAATGGCACCGTTATCTATAAAACCAAAATTGAATAGCACTATTCATACATGCTACTGTGAAATGTTCTACCTTTTAGAGTTTTAAACGCTTGCTAAAGAAAAATGAGTGCCGCCTATTTTTTTCCCCCGGCCTGCCTTCTCGTGCTTCTTTTCCTCGCTAAGTCCATTGCTTCAGAGTACCCCTTTTCTCCTATGGGCCATCCGCCTTCTCAGGGCCGAGACGTTGGCCCTTTCCATCACACGCACCAACCATTCGTATTGTCCATGTATTCAAGTTCATAGGCATATATATTGACATACCATGTATAGTTTTTTTTGCATACAATGAACTACCACTTTGTTTCAAGAAATTTATCTTACGTATTTGTCCTACTTCATACTAATTAATTGCTTGGAATTTATAAACGCTTACAGAATATGATGCCCTATTCCTAAAAAAGCAAAAAAAAATTCAGATACTCCTATTTTCCCACCTTCTTACACACATCGAACTCCATGGAAATTGGCCTTCATAAAAATCACATTCTTATTTTCCTTTATTATAGCTAAGCTGTTGTGATGTTCCACCCTAGGATGTTTGCTACTGGCAGAAACCATATCATGTGTTTTCGATATTCATGTTTTCTTTCGTGAGCTTTCAGTATATATGTGTAACCGAAACTTATTTGCTAATAACTCATTTGTTAATTCTTCAATTTTATTGTGTGTTGGCAGCAGTTGGTGCAGAACAATAAACTTAGCCATTAATTTATGAGAATTCTTTGCTTCACATGATACCATCTGTTCAATACTCTTACAACAAATCCGTAATAGCAAGGTCATATATAAGTAAAGAAATTACAGCTAAAATCACAATACGTCCTTCAAACTATTTATCGTGTCTCTTATGCCCCAAATTGCCATTGCATCTTCCTTCGTCAGATAAATAATGGAAACATCATGGTAAAACTGTGACCATACAAGCTACAGATCTTCATCCAAACAAAGATGAACTGGGAATTAGCACATTGTTGCCCAAAAAAAATAGACCCGGTTCAGCTGCCAGGTCTTTTTTTTTTTGTGGGTAAAAGGAACAAGACTATGATGAGCAAAAACACAAAGACATGTGACATCAAAATAATGCTGGCCAACACAAATCCGGTCACAGAAACAGCAGCAAAGCAAGACCCCAGCTAGCAACACCTACAAGATTTATATCACTAAAATTTCTTCTCCTGGTGAAAGTTACTTCATGCCTTAAAACAAACAGCATTGGAGGCTTAGCAAACAGCGCACAGGTCACACATGGTTCACAATTTCAATCACCGTTCCATTACATGAACATCATGACAGATAGATCACTACCAAAAGGAATGCATACTGCCCCCCCCCCCAACTCAGCACACTTGACTAGAGTCCATGCAACACCTAAACATAACTAGACATGGAACCATAACTAGACATAGGTATATATACATAGCCTTATGGAACACCTTAGATACACGTCCTTAAACGCTGCGTTGTAGACACCTGCACAAGTACAAACTTACTTACACCAGGCAATAAAATAGCAATCCTTGTACAAACTAAACGCACGGTGCATGTACAAACCTTCTAAATCTTGTGAACGGTGAATTCTGGTTTCCCTTTGCAAGCTCGAACAGAGAAAACACATATTTCCCCTTTTGTCAGCTTTTCTTCCTTTGCAAAGTCACTCCAGTTATGTGTTATGGCGGCCCTGTTGTCCACGCCATTAATAAGGCGAACACGTCTTGCACACCGACCAACTGATAGCTTGATCTTCACCCCATCAACTGGAGTGGTAATGAAATCCACCAGATACTCTTTAGTGAAGGAAGTAGAGAAGTACTACAAAAACACATCAGGGCTATAGTCAAATGATATGACAGGCTAATACGCTGATGCGAATGTAAGTACACTCAAAAAAGTCATACCATTCTCTGCCCAGCCTTGGTAAAGGTTTTGTTCATCTCACACACGTAGTGGCCAATAGCAGGCTTAACTGACTTAATATAGTGGCTGAGACGCTTCCGAGCACACATTGACATCTTCAAATTCTTTGAATACATCCATCTACCATTAGAGTCTGGATTATAGCCTGCAACCAAAACCAAACAGATTGATTTGATTCAGCCAACGAACAGCAGAATCAGTTAATCATGAGCAAGCAACGCTTACCAACTGTGTAATGTTTAGGACGGTCACACACGGACATGCATACCTTCCAAGGCTTCTTTACCTTCATCCGCTTATGCACTCCTACATAATTGAACAAGCCAGGAAATTATAAGTGCAAAGGATAACAATAACTGGCACGGTTATATGCAAGTTAGGCTGTGAATTTAAAAAAGCATTCCAAACAAAAGTAACCCAAGACAGGATAGTTTCATCATTGCTGAACAAATAAAATAGCAGAGATGGTATTTCTCTTATGATGTTGTTGATCATATGGAGATGTATAACATCATGCCAGCATAGGTTGATCATTCGTCGCCTTCACGATGCTATACATATGTCACCCAAACAATAAAATACATACTATACATATACATACATCCTCCAATTTCCATAAATTATAACAAATAGTCTTCAGCCAAGAACAGAGCTGGGAGCAACAAAAATGACACAATTAATCAAAGCATAAACCTAAGAATAGGTCGCAATGTTACATAGTGTTCAAAGAATGTTCATCCGCTACTTTTGCAGCCTAAAAACATTCTCTGTAGTCTACTCTCCTCCATTTGTTGCCTATCCCAGCAAGTACATGGCATGAGGGTTGAATAATGAATATATGTGGCTAAAAAGACAGAGAGTTGAGGCATCTTAAAATATAAAAAAGGAAACCTATACAATAAATGTGATGAAAGCCACCAAACTGATACTTCCATCACAAACTGTATCGCAAATTGAGATCATATAACCACTGTTAACGAATTGGACCTAAAATCATACTTCCATCACACACTATATTGCAAATTAAGATCATGTAACCACCATTAGCAAATCAGACCTAAAATCGTGTCGGCCAGTTCGGTCGTACATATCTTTAATACCAGATTCTGAGAATAACAATAAGCTAATAACCACACCAAAGTACTGCATGCCTTTCTTCTGCTTTATACAAACTGAATTTCTCTGAAATCCTCACAATTCCTGTCAAAGCTCCTGCCTTGAAAGTGAAAGCTTTCATGCCTTTCTTCAACTTTATATAAACTAAATTTCTCTCAAATCCTGACAGTTCATGTCCGACCTCCTCCCTTGAAAGTGAAAGCTTTCAGTTCTAGAATTTGTGGCTCTAAGTACATGCAATGAAACTCCAGGATACTGAGATGCACGTGTGAAAAAGTACCTTTAGAAGAGGTGGTATGTGCACCTCCATCAAAGCTCCTGTATGAATCTTCGTCAGAGCTCGTGTATACACCTTCATCAGAGCTGGTGTATACGCTTTCATCTGAGCTGGTGTCCCCGCCTTCATCAGAGCTTATGTGCCTTCCTTCATCAGAGCTGATGTACATCACTTCATCGGAGCTCATACGCATTCCTTCATCAGAGGAGCTATCAGCACACCCATCTGAGCTGCTATTCGAGTGTTCATCAGAGCTACTGTCAGTGCTTCCATCAGAGTTGATGTCCACAGGATCGGTTCGAGATCCCCTCATGATCCCCTGTCGCAGGAACCTACAAAATGATGGATCTTCAATCAAAACAATGCCGCCATTGAAATAACCACGGCGATTTACTTCCCTATGGGCACATCCGTAGATATAAATAAATACAACTCAGGATCTATCATGGCTAAAAAAGGAGACAGGAGGGGTGGAAATCGACACATAAATAGCGGAGACGCAAGTTCCAGATAAATCAAAGCTAAATCCAAACATGTAGACAAATCCAAAATCAGAACAGAGCAGAAATCGCACCGGGCGGCGGCTTTGGAGACGCCTCTAACGACGAACTGAAGAGACGAGGAAGAAAGGGGATACACAGGCTCGCTGGATCCACTCGCTGCCGCTTCATATTCGGCTCTTCACGGGCCACGACTGTCGCTATTCGTGGGCCGGGGTACATAACATTGGCCCATCGAAATACTTATCTCCATATACAGAGAACAAAAAGGTGTTTCTTTCTTTTTTCCTTTTGTTACTCACAAGAAAAGGTCTTTCTTTTCCTTCACGTAAAAAAACAAACATTTGCAAGGCACGGTTCTGTTCTTCCATTTACTATTACATCTACTTCAATTCCTCTTACAGAAGCCAGTATTCATTTATTCAAAGAGCATCGTTATTTCATATTTGTGGCATAACTAAAAAGGTTATTTACCTTTCTGCAAGACATTGGCCATCCTACATGACTTAGTGCATCATTTCCAACCTACTATACTTACTGCATATAATATATGAGCTATTCTTTTCGAACAACAATATGTTAACGCACACTCTTACAACGATTGGCTTATACTCGGCCTTTGCGCCATTGGCGCAACGGGTCATCTAGTTATTTAATAGACAAGGGGTCATCTACTCATTATGCTTTGGTTGAGAGAGAGTCATCTAACTAGGGTAAAAAAACTAAGGGATAGATAATTAATCAAATTGCCTAACCGTACATAATCTATCCTGGGAGAATCAAATATGGTTTGTTTTCTAATTGCCGGCGGCTGGATGAGTCAGGAGTGTGCCTCTACGAGGTGAATGTCCAGGAGAGCAGGTCTCCAAGCCGCTCTCACGGTCTCACCTGGTCAGCGGGATGCTATACACTTACGCCTGTTGCTAGATCAATTTTTGAGTATAGGCCGACATGTCTGGCTGGGTCTCCCCTATGACCATGTCAGTGTCACTATACCTGTAGACATTGTGATTTTGGATTAATATAGAGCGTGTTGTGTTTGCCTTTAAAAAGCAGGATCTATACATGTATACGTGTTGCTACATCAATTTTTAACAGTAGCAAGATATATTGGGTTAGTAGCGCACACGAGCCTCCACGACTTGGTCGATGGGCGCACGTGCAGATTCTGGGAGGACCACTGGCTTGATGGACAATCCATCTCCAAGATCGCGCCGCTGGACTACAACAAGGTGGCCAAGCAACGGCACAAGACGCGCTCTGTGCACGATGGAATCCTCGAACGCGCGTGGATTGCGGACATCCAGGGCGCCCTGGGCGCTGCTGCTCCCTCTGGTGCCGTTTGAGGCTCATGACCCTATCCGACGAGCTATTGTGGCGCTGGACTACCACTGGATCCTACACTGCGAGCTCGTGCTAGAAAGCCCTCTTCGTAGGAGCAGTGACTGACCCACTGGCGCATTACATGGAGATCATGGGCACCTATGCGTATCAAGTTCTTCATCTGGCTAACACTTCTTGGGTGACGATGGACTGCTGACCGCCTTTGCCTATCACAGCCTGCTGCATGAGCCCACGTGTCTGTTTTGCGACCAAGAACCAGAGACGATGTGACATCTTCTCGCGGGCTGTTCTTTCTCCCGCCAAGTCTGGCATGAGATGCTAGCGTGGTGCCGATCCACTGCTAGGCTACCCGACCACAACGAGGAGTTCATTGCCTATCTTTCCACGGCAATCACCGGCACGACGAACTACCTCCGACGCGGGCTCGCCTCCATGGCCATCCTCACGGCCTGGTCGCCATGGAAGCACCGTAATGGCTGCCTCTTTGATGGTGACCAGCCATCTGTGGGCCGTGTTGTGAACGCGATCTAGGAGGAGGCACGACTTTGGGCACGTGCCAGTGCCAAGGGTCTTGGGATCATCCTATGGGAGACATAGGCTAGGGCTTAGGTGGATGGCGCACCCATGGAATCTTTGTGCGCCATGCCAGCCGAGACATGCCATCCCTATGCACATGCTTGTTTGGTGCCCTTCGCAGACATATGCCATCCCTATGCACATGCTTGTTTGGTGCCCTTCGCAGACACATGCCATCCCTATGCACATGCTTGTTTGGTGGCCTTTGCAGTAACCATCTGTAACAACTATACTTTGTAACTTCACTCCTCCTATCAATGCAAAGATACGCAAGGCTTCCGCGTATCCGGTAAAAAATGAAGTGGATCAACCTCTTTTTGGCTCAGCCAAACGCTTTTTACCACTGATAGAGCTTTCTAAAAAAGTGATACAAGAGTGTATTCTCTTATCCATTGTTCAGGAAATCGGTAACTGGTAGCTACTCGGTCGGCTTGGGAGTAGTGATTAATCGGCGAATCGGCCTATTAATTGAATTAATCGGTCGACCATTAATCGGTAGTTTGAAGAGGAATGGCCAACATATATCTAGTTTTTTATGTGTTATACCATACTATCATGCTCTCAACTATGTAATATACCAAAATATGCTACTGTTCGGTCGAACCCTAGCTATTGCGCAGTGAGAGGGGGATCGGAGGGGTTACAGGAAAAAAATTGGACTTTGTTTGCCCACAAGTTAATGTGTCAACAACGATTAATCGGCCTAACTGGCCAATTAATCAGCCTGACAAGTTAACACGATGAATAGGTGTTATTCGATTCAATTACCCTACAAGTAGCGATTAACTGGCATGTTAACTGATTAATTGGACGAATTCTTGAACAGTGCTCTTATCGCCCCTCTCCCCCCCCCCCCCCCCCCGCCCCCCAAACGTAGATGGTTCAGCCACACCCGGTGGCACGAAATGATTGAGAACTAGTACGGGGTTGAAATGTGTTTTATTCTTTGCATCCTTTCAAACAAATACATGTCCATGTGTTGGAGGGCTTCTACTCTACTACTCCCTCCGTTTGAAATTACTTGTCATCAAAATGGATGAAAATGGATGTATCTAGAACTAAAATACATCTAGATACATCTATTTCAATGACAAGTATTTCCGGACGGAGGGAGTAGTTTTTTTAGTCTTTTCTACTCCATTAGTTTTTTTAGCCTTCTACGCCACTAGTAGGCCGAAGGTAGATGGTGCTGCTATTTGTCACTTAAAGCGGTGACCATTCAGCGAGGTGGAAGAGATCTCTTGCTGAACGCGGCACATTATTTGGGCCGACCGACTTTCAGCTCAGTTAAAGAAAAAAGGGGAGGGAGAAGGAGACAATGAGGGATCGATCCATGGTTCTCCAAGAACATTTTTTCAAATACATGTTCAACATTTTTCAAGTATTTGTTTAACATTAAATACTTGTTCAATATTTTTTAAATGTTTTTTGAAGTGTGTTTTCTAAAATATATATATTTAGAATACTTTAAATTATAAACAAAATTATATAAATATAAAAGTAAAACATAAACCGTAAAAGAAGAAAAAGAGGTTGTGGCCTCCCGCGCTCGTGGGCCGGCCCAGGTAGCTCACCCCTTCAGCGAGTCCGAAGCCAGACTTGCTGAATGCGAGATATAGGCACGCCCAACGGTCACAGCGATTTAGGGTGCCACGACAGGCGGGAGGTGGAATTCCTCCACATTAAGACACCAACCTACCCTTGACAAGTCAATAATCATTCACTAGATTTAGGATCACAAGCCGATGCGATGCTTCACGTCGAAATGGGTTAGTCTGCATCTGAGAGACCCCGCCTAGCTCTAAAATGGTTTCAACCTTTCCTCGACCTCAACGAGCTGGCGCTTTATTTTTTTCTTTCGATTTTCTTTTCATATCTTTCTTTTTCTATTCTGGTCAGTATTATTTATGTTGCCTAATTCCAAAAATATCCGCATATTCAAAACCTACCTTTTCACTAACTAATTATATATTTACATTTTTCTAAAAATAGCAAAATTGGCAAAATTTTCTTGAATTGAAAACAATTGCGACATAACAAATGTCCGCATGTTTAAAAATGTTGGCAAATTAGAAATAATTCATGAATTCAAAATCATTAGTGAATTTGCAAAAATGATCGCGCATTCAGAAAATGCCTATGAATTCAAGAATTAACTAATGCAAAAAACCTTGCTGAATTTTAAAAAGATCGGGGAACTATTTTTTTTTGAGAATTCAATTTTTATATATAAATACAAAACAAATTTTGGCGGATTCAAAAATGTTCATGGATTTCAAAATGTTAAGAAATTTAAATAAATTTTCATAAATTTGAAAATATTTGCATTTTTTTATTAATTTATAAATATTAAGGAATTTTCATGGTTTTGAATTTTTTTTAAATAAACACTTGCATATTTGGAAAATGTTCAAATGTTTGAAAAATAGAAAATTTAGAAAATGATCATAAATGTAACAAATATTCATGATTTGTTTTCCAAAAAAGAAAAAGAGAAATAAAAAAGGAGGAAAATAAAAAAACTAACAGGTAAATTCGAAAAGGAGAAAAAGAAAAGAAACCAGAAAAACCCGCTATGAATCTCTTGAAGGAAACCAACAGAATTCCGTAGCGAGCGGTGCTGGACTGGCCCATTGCTAGCGCCTTGTCGGCGATTTATACGTTGCAAGCATAACATTCATCGAAGGCAGACGAATTGTGAAAGAAGTGGTTGGAAAGTTATCAATAGCCCAGGTGATGTCTGTGGCCACGACTGTGAGGCAAATCGCCGCCCTGGAGAAGAAAACGCTGAGAAGGTCTTGTAGAACACACTGGCGAAACATGGACATGACAAGGAGAACCTTATTCCTACAAAGGGATGGTGCCGCCATCTCGCTCCCCTAACGAAAACCCTAAGACAGCCCAAGACCTGTAGACGGTCGGGATCACGTCGCGAAGCCCCCTTCTCTGATGACGAAGCTAGGTCGGGCAGCCACCGAAGGTAGCCAAAGCCAATGCATGGGAGTTGAGACGCCAACCCTAACCAGCCACTGGCGTTGCCAGCGCATGTGCAACAACTGGCCCTCCCCAGCATATCGCGCGCCCCACCAGGGCACCACATTTCTGAAGGACCTCCTAGCCGTTGATGGTGCTGTGTGGTGAAAGGAGAAGAGGCGATCTAGTTTTTTTGTGGGAGCGGCGTGACTCCTGCGTATGTTATGACATCGTGTTTTGACGTCAATGCCGCTGACTGCACATAACACCACCATCGCAATGAGCAGGAAGAAGAGAATCATTACCTCAACACCAACATGAAGAAACACAAAGCGCTTACCCAGATCCGAAGGACCTAAGACGGCGCAAACAATGTCTCCCAATCCAACACCCAAAGCAAGAGAACCACCGCTTTGATGGAGAAAACTCATTCGCCACTGCCACCGCCACCACTACCCGCGGAATCGAAGTGGGTGCGAAAAACTAGATTAAATCATGGCAGAGCCGAGGTTTGCTAAACTACCATCCATGTTGGTGGCTCTAGCTAGTGTAAACTTGCTAGAACCATGTGTTTCCATATAAGATGTTTTCCATACAAACATTTTTTGCGAGTAGAAACAAAATCTCGTGAGCTATACAAACAGATTCTGTTGCAAATTATCTCCTCGCGCAAAATGTCCATCTGGTTGGGCAGATTAAAACAAGTCATTGCATATGTTGGCACTCGATCGGCGCTCCTCACGCGCGCCAGTTCATTTTCGCATCGTGGCTAGCTGCATGCCATGGCACTGTACCTTGTCTAGCTAGCCACTAACCGTCGTTGACTGCTGATCTGTACACAATTGCATTATGATCATTCACATAAATATTATATGTTTTTTCCACAGCATTATGAATAGACATCACTTAATAGATTAATATCATCTACTTGAATCATGTACGGGTAATGATGTGAAGCTGATGATTCGATTTGGCTGCATCATCTTCCTCACAACTACTACTAGTATATGGCCATGCATGCATGCACGAGTTGTCGTTTGCATTAATTATTCGTGTGTTGCAAGGCCAAGAGGAATGGAATCAAATGATCATGAGAAGAAGTGACCTTCACAGTGCACACACATGGTTGCTCAGACTTTGATGTATTATAAGGGTGTACATATCCCGCTCCTTCTGCACTTTCATGCTCTTCCTAAGGTGCACGGCTCGACTCACATGTAAGGGTGCATGAGAGTTGAAAGCTGAATAAAACTGTTGCTTATTGATGATTTGGTGCGGCATACAAGAGTATATAAGAGGGTACAAACCGACTTGGGGTAGGGATACAAAACTGACTTGGACTAGAAGTCGTATACCATAATGACTACTCTAACATCCCCCCGCAGTATCAACGGCAGGCTCGACGACGTTGAGACTGAAACAGATATCTTGAAACGGCTTAGTAGGCAGTGCCTTGGTGAAAATGTCAGCAAACTGAGCCGTAGAGGGAACATGAAGCACCCGAACCTGACCAAGAGCAACCTTTTCACGAACAAAATGAATATCAATCTCAATATGGTTTGTGCGTCGGTGTTGAACAGGATTGCTGGTCATGTAGACTGCTGATATGTTGTCACAGTAGACAATAGTGGCCTGCTCAATAGGCCTATGTAGCTCGGAGAGTAACTGCCGAATCCAGATTGTATCTGCAACGGCATGTGCCACAGCGCGATACTCAGCCTCGGCCGACGAACGTGAGACTGTAACCTGTCTTTTCGAAGACCAAGAAATCAAATTGTTACCAAGAAAAACACAAAAACCGGAAGTGGACCTTCGAGTGTCAGGACAACCAGCCCAGTCTGCATCAGAGTATGCGGTAAGCGAGTTTGGAGAAGAATTATTGAGGTGGAGACCATGATTGAGAGTTCCTTTTAAATACCGAAGAATGCGTTTAACATGATTATAGTGAGGAACCCGGGGATCATGCATATAGAGACATGCTTGTTGAACAGCAAAAGAGATTTCAGGACGAGTAATGGTGAGATATTGGAGAGTACCTGTTAGGCTACGATAGAGAGTAGGATCGGAAAAGGGTTCACCGGTAGCCGAAAGTTTAAAACTAGTATCGACAGGAGTGCGAGATGATTGACAGTCAAGCATACCAGCACGATTAAGAAGATCAAGAATATACTGGCGTTGGGAAAGAAAAAGGCTGGAGGAATCTCGAACAACAGCAATGCCTAAGAAATGATGAAGGAGTCCTAGGTCAGTCATAGAAAATTCAGATCTAAGAAGAGAGACAATATGATCTAAGAACTTTTGAGAGGAGGCGGTAAGAATGATATCATCTACATACAGAAGTAAATAGGCAGTGTCAGAAGTTTGATGATACACAAAAAGAGAGGTGTCGGAGAGAGATGGAGTGAAGCCTATTGTTTGAATGAAGGAGGAGAAGCGTTGAAACCAAGCTCGTGGGGCCTGGTTAAGACCGTAGAGAGATTTCTGAAGAAGACATACACGAGTTGGAAAGGATGGATTTTCAAAACCCAGAGGTTGCTGGCAGTAGACAGTTTCTTGAAGGGAACCATGGAGGAAAGCATTTTTCACATCAAGTTGGTGAATGGGCCATGAAGAGGAGACAACAACACTAAGAACGGTGTGAATGGTGCTAGGTTTAACAACAGGAAAGAAGGTTTCTTCGTAATCAATTCCTTGTTGCTGAGAAAAGCCACGACAAACCCACCTGGCTTTATATCGTGAGAGGCTCCCATCGGAGTGGAACTTTTGGCGAAAAATCCATTTGCCAGAAACAATATTTGTATTGGGAGGACGAGGAACAAGTTGCCAGGTGTTGTTTTGAAGTAAAGCATTATGTTCTTCTTGCATGGCAGCGGCCCAATTGGGATCAAGTAGAGCAGTTTTGTAATTCTTTGGAAGAGAAGTGAGAGATACGGAGGTATGAAGGTTTAGGCGGTCTTGGGGTTGATGAAATCCTGATTTGGCCCTAGTACGCATGCGATGATCATTAATCGGGGCTGCTGTAGGAATAGCACGGGGGGGGGGGGTAAGGTGGGTACTGGTGAGTCCGGCGCAGCGGAAGAGTCGGACGAAGGAGTAGGGCTGGGTGGTGGAGTGGGAGCAGGGCTGGGTGGTGGAGTGGGAGGAGGGGCCGGGGGTGTTGGGGAGGGAGCAGAGGTCGGGGGTGTTGGGGACGTCTTGGGTGGGGTGAGTGTATGGTTGGGATTGGCTATGGTGGGTGTTAATGGTGGTGGTGATAAGTTGTGTTCGGCAGGTAGGGGAGTATATAGTTGGAAAGGACGGGGAGAGGGGGTGTTTGCGGAGCTAGGGGTGTTGGATGGTGTAGTAGTGCGTTGTGAGAAAGGAAAAATGTGCTCAGCAAACGTGACATGACGAGAGACATGAACGTGTCCGGTGTGAAGGTCGAGACAGCGATAGCCTTTGTGCTCGTCAAAGAAGCCGAGAAAAGCACATGGGATAGAGCGTGGTGACAATTTATTTGCAGAAGTGGCGTAGGCATTGGGAAAACAGAGACAGCCGAAAACACGAACCGCGGAGTAGTCGGGGTGGGAAAGAAAGAGGGAATAATAGGGAGTAGTGTTGGGTTTAGTTTTAGAAGGTCGAATATTTAGAAGGAAGGTGGCCATGTGTAGGGCTTCAGCCCAAAACTTGGGAGGCATAGATGATTGAATGAGGAGAGTGCGAACTATATCATTGAGGGTGCGAAGAGAGCGTTCTGCTTTACCATTTTGAGGGGAGGTGTAGGGACATGAGAACCTAAGCAGGATGCCATGTTGTAAGAAGAAAGTACGATTTTTAATGTTATCAAACTCGCGACCATTGTCACATTGGATAAAGCGAATTGGGAGGAAGAAGTGAACAGACACATAGCGTTGAAAATTAAGGAAAAGAGAATGGACCTCGGATTTGTTGCATAGAGGAAAAGTCCAGACAAAGTGGGTGAAATCATCTAGGATAACAAGGTAGTATTTAAAACCCGAAACACTTGCAATGGGAGAGGTCCATAAATCACAATGTATTAATTCAAAGGGATAAGTGCTACAAGAACTAGAGGAACTAAAGGGAAGACGCACATGTTTGCCTAATTGACAAGACTCGCAAAACACAGAATTATGAGAGTCCCTATTACATGGTATGGTAAATTCACTAAGCATAGAAGCTAAGACGGCGGGGTTGGGATGGCCCAAGCGACGATGCCAGAGATCGACGGAGGCCAGCATGGATGTTGGAGGGGTGGCGGCAGGAACTCCATTAAGAGAATAAAGATCACTGGAGCTATTGAAGCGAGCGATCTCGGCCTTGGTCAGGTAATCCTTCACAGATAGACCAAAAGGGTCAAATTCAGCCGAAACTAGATTGTCGCAAGTAAATTGGCGAACAGAGATAAGATTTTTAATAAGGGCGGGTGCAACTAGAACATCGCGAAGTAAAAGAGGTTTGGTGGAAGAAGGAAGTTGAGCCTGACCAACACAATATAGAATAGATGATCCATCTCCAAGGATAATGGAAGGGAAAGGAGATTAAGTGCAAGAAGATAACCAATTACTAGATGCAGACATATGACTAGAGGCCCCTGAATCAAAGATCCAATCCGTACCTAAGTTTCCTTGTGCAGCAAATTTATTCATGGCCTGGAGAAAGGCAGCTTGATCCCAGCTCGGCGTCGCAGGTGAGGGTGGCGTCGGAAGCAGTGCCGGCGGATACGATGGTGAAGGCAGTAGGGCCGGATGGGGAGTGTAGTAGGCATTGGCCGGCTGTGGTGGGGGTGGCGTCGGGAGCAGGGCCGGCTGAGGTGTGTAGTAGGCGCCGTCGTCGGTGCTGTAATGACCATAAGGAGCATACGTCGGGGCGGCGTGATAGGCATTGGCCGGCTGTCGGGGGTTGAGAACCCCGGGAGCACTAGTAGGCGGCCGAAGGCCGGGTTGCCAGGCACCTGAGTATGCCGGCGGAGCACCGAGGGTGGACGGAGCGGACCAGGGCATGGGCCATGCTTGAACAAGCCCCACCAAGGATCATGAGGAGGCCGCCATGCAACCGCAAATGTAGCACTGGTGGGTGGTGCAGGACTCGGTGCTGGTGATGTCGTAGGCGGAACCGAACGAGTCGGCGGTGGCCTGTAGATAGGGTTTTTGCCGCGGTAGTTCGGACTAGGACGCCAGCCTGGGGGCGGTTCAACAGATGACGATGCGGACGGCCCGGCGGCAGGAGCTGGCCTGGAAGGCGGCGCTGGTGTAGACGACAGACGAGGACGAGCCGCAGCATGAAAGACCTTGGGGCGAGAGTCCTTGCGAGCTTGTGTTTCCGCCGCGAGTTGTAGCAAGGAACGTACTTCAGCGAAGGTAGGAGGGGGCCGTATCATCGGTATGAACGAGGCTTGCTTGTCAAAGTCTTCGTTGAGGCCGACTTCGACGATATTGATTAGCTGTGAGTCACTAACTGTATCGCCGAGTTCGCGGAGCTCATCGCCAATGTTCTTAACGCGCTGGCAGAACAGGTTCACCGGCGTCTCCTTGCACCATATTGCGAAGCTCGGTGTGGAGAGCGTTTTTCCGAGCGTCGGTGTTGCTTTGGAAGAGCTGACGGAGGGAGTGCCAGATGTTGGCAGCGGTGGCGCCGTCGTGATCGAGCATGTTGAAGATCTCGGTGGTGATGCGGGTGTAGAACCACTGGACGATCGCGAGATCGTCTTTCAACCATTGCGGATCGTCGGGGCGGGGAAGACAGTTGGCGGCGACATGCGAGCGCAGGTTGCAGCGGCCGAGGTGGAGATCGAAGAGATGTCTTCAATGGTAGTAGTTGTGGGCGGCGAGATCAAGAACTATGGGGATGTAGGGGCTGACGTCGGAGATTGTGTCAGCAAGAGATATTGATGCGGCGAGGATGGGTGCAGGGTAGTTTTGTGGAGCTATGGTGAGGGCCGAGAGAGAAGCGGCCGCGGCGTTGGCAGCCTTGGCGATGAGTGCGGCCCGGCGCTCGAAGTAGCCGGGCGGCGGCGGCGGCGGTGGCGTTGGCGGAGCCATACCCTAAACCCTGGAACCGGTATCTGATACCATAAAAGCTGAATAAAACTGTTGCTTATTGATGATTTGATGCGGCATACAAGAGTATATAAGAGGATACAAACCGACTTGGGATAGGGGTACAAAACTGACTTGGATTAGAAGTCGTATACCATAATGACTACTCTAACAAGAGTGAGTATACTCATACCAACTCAATTTGTTTTTGAACAACCAACAGGAACTCTCTGCTTTCTCATATAAATGAAGAGAATTGGTCCGTTTAGTTAGAAAACTGACCGAGAACCAATCAACTCAAAACTTTAGAAGTAGGAATGCAGAATATAAACTGATACAACATTTTTCAAGTACTTATTAATTTTGTAAAAATAATTGCTCAACATTTTTATATACATGATAAGCATTTTTTCAAATACTTCTTGAACATTTTTTTAAATACTTGTTCAACATTTTTCAAATACTTCCTTAATATTTTTAAATACTTGTTCAACATTTTTTAAATATTTTTTGAACTTTGTTTTACTTAATATATATATTTTAAATTATATAAAAATTATAAATATAAAAGTAAAACATAAAACGTAAAAATAAAATAAAAAAAGAGGCTGTGGCCTCCCGCTCTCGTGGGCCGGCCCAGCTGGTTGGCCCCTTCCACGAGTCCAAAGCCATACTCGCTGAGGGCGAGATATAGGCGGGAGGCTCCCAACGAGCTGGCACTTTATTTTTTTCCTTTCGATTTGCTTTTCATATCATCTTTTATATTTTGGTCGGTCTTATTTAAAAATTTAACAAATTTTCACTAATTCCAAAAATATCCACATATTAAAAACTTACCTTTTCACTAATTAATTATGTATTCACATTTTTCCAAAAATAGCAAAAGTGGCAAAATTTTCTTGAAATGAAAACAATTGCGACATAACAAATGTCCCTATATTAAAAACTGTTCGCAAATTAGAAATATTTCATGAATTCAAAAAAGTTCGTGAATTTGCAAAATGATCGCGCATTCAGAAAATGTCCATGAATTCAAAAAAAAATCACGAATGGAAAAACCTTGGTGAATTCAAAAAAAATCAGGAACTAATTTTTTTGAGAGTTCAAATTTTATTCATAAATACAAAACAAATGTTGGCGGATTAAAAAATGTTTGCTTATTGAAAAAATGTTCATGGATTTCAAAATGCTTAGAAATTTAAATAAATGTTCATAAATTTGAAAACATTTGGAAATATTTTTTTAATAATTTATAAATATTTAATAATTTTTAGAAATGTTCATGGATTTTAAGAATGTACAATTTCAAAAAACGAATACTTGCATATTTGAAAAATGTCCAAGAGTTTGAAATAAATAGCAAATTTAGAAAATCCTCATAAATTTAACAAATATTCATGTTTTTTTTACAAAAAGATAAAAAGAGAAATAAAAGGATGGAGGAAAATAAAGAAAACCAATAGGAAAAAACGAAAAGGAGAAAAAGCAAAGAAACCAGAAAACCTGCTTCCTGAAATAGAAAAACCCGCTGTGAATCTCTCGAAGGAAACCAATAGAATTCCGTAGCGAGCGGTAATGGACTGGCCCATTGCTAGCCCCTTGTCGGCAATTTATACGTTGCAAGCATAACATTCATGGAAGGTAGACGAATTGTGGAAGAAGTGGTTGGAAAGTTGTTAATAGACCAGGAGGTGCTGGTGGCCACGACTGCGAGGCAAATCGCCGCCCCGAAGAAGAAAATGCTGAGAAGGTCCTGTAGAACACACTGGCGAAACATGGACAGGACGGGGAGAACCTTATTCCTACAAAGGGATGGTGCCGCCATCTCGCTCCCCTAACAATAACCCTAAGACAGCCTAAGACTTGTCGATAGTCGGGATCATGTCGCCAAGCCCCCTTCTCTGATGACCAAGCTAGGTCGGGCTGCCACCGAAGGTAGCCAAAGCCAATGCATCGAAGTTGAGACGCCAACCCTAACCAGCCACTGCCGCTGCCAACGCACGTGCAACAGCTGACTCTCCCCACCATATCGTGTGCCCCACCAGGGCACCACATTTCTGAAGGACCTCCTAGCCGTTGACGGTGATGTGCGGTGAAAGGAGAAGAGGCGATCTTGTTTTGTTGTGGCAGCGGCGTGACTCTTGCGTATGTTATGACATACTCCGTGTTCTGACGTCAACGTCGTTGACTGCACATAACACCACCACCATCGCAATGAGTAGGAAGAAGAGAATCATTACCTCGACACCAACATGAAGACACACAAAGTGCTTGCCCAGATCCGAAGGACCTAAGACGGCGCAAACAATGTCTCCAAATCCAACACCCAAAGCCAGAGAACCACCGCTTTGATGGAGAAAACACATTCACCAGCGCCGCCATCACCTATGGGGGGGGGGGGGGGTGTGGAAAACTAGATATCAATTAGATCATGGCAGAGCCGAGGTTTGGCTAAGCTACCATCCATGTTGGTGGCTCTAGCTAGTGTAAACTTGCTAGAACAACATGTATTTCCGTATACTAATATGTTTTCCATACAAACATTTTTTGTGAGTAGAAACAAAATCTCGTTAGCTATACAAACCGATTCTGTTGCAAACTATCTCCTCGCGCAAACTGTCCATCTGGTTGGACAGATCAAAATAAGTCATTGCATATGTTGGCACTCGATCGGTGCTCCCACGCGCTCCAGTTCATTTTCGCATCGTGGCTAGCTGCATGCCATGGCACTGTATCTTGGCTAGCTAGCCACTAACCGTTGTTGACTGCTGATCTGTACACTACTGCATTATTATCATTCACATAAATATTACTCCCTCCGTTTCTAAATATTTGTTTTTCTAGAGATTTCAAATGGTCACCACATACGGATGTATATAGACATATTTTAGAGTGTAGATTCACTCATTTTGCTCCGTATGTAGTCACTATTTGAAACCTCTAGAAAGACAACTATTTAGGAACGGAGGGAGTACATGTTTTTTCCACAACATTATGAACAGACATCACTTAATAGATTAATATCATCTGGTTGAATCATGTACGGGTAATGATGTGAAGCTGAGGATTTGATTTGGCCGCATCATCTTCCACTCTAGTACTCCCTCCGTTCCTAAATATAAGTCTTTCTAGAGATTTCACCAAGTGACTACATACGAAGCAAAATGAGTGAATCTACATTCTAAATATGTCTACATACATCTGTATATTGTATTCCATTTGAAATGTCTAAAAAACTTATATTTAGAAACGTAGGGAGTATATAGCCATGCATGCATGCACGAGTTGTCTTTTGCATTAGTTTTTCGTGTGTTGCAAGGGCAAGAGGAATGGAATCAAATGATCAGTGTAACCTTCACAGTGCACACACATGGTTGCTCCAGACTTTGACGTACTCCGGAACTCGATCGATTATCCTCAAGAGAATATTCTGTGTCTTTTTTATTTGCTGGTGTTCAGAGTTGATATACACGGGTAACTTTTAGGGTTATACTTCCTCCGTCCGAAAAAATTTGTCCGTCAAATGACTTGATGGACAAACTTTTTCAGACAGAAGGAGTATATCTTAATAATTACCGCTTGACAGGACACAATATTACATATTCTCCTTGAAGCTTCTCGAGGCCTTTGCTGAGTTCATCAACGTAAAGACTAAGAATATATATCAAGCATGAGAATGACCAAACAACGAACAATTGGATCACTACGCCAACCTTTTGCCAGGCTTCTACACATATATAGTACGTACGTGATAGAAGTATATATACGATAGCACTAGATAATGTTGTTTTCACAAAATACTACTTGCATCTATATATATACCAACTGTTCCCTTTTATGGTACTGATGTACGCGTCGTTGAACTAATTGCATATAAGAAAAAGGAACTACACACAAGTAACTTAAATACTAAAACCGTACTAGCTACCTAACCAGCAAGCAGACCGAATGAAATAAATAGTGTTATTGCTGATTGCAAGTGAATTATCAGCAAGGGATAATGTACAATATAAAGTATGCATTGTATATAAGATACCAATATCTTACATATAAATATAATAATTAATATGCATATGAGTATTTAGTTGTTATATATGGTGTGTGCCTACAATACATTGCACCTATAATAATCGTTCAAATAAAATCCATGATTTGGTAGGTGGCCATCCCAAAAACCCTACCTAAGCACATCTTATTTGTTTCAGAGAGAGTCATCTAACAGGGCTGCAGACCGGTCGAAAATCCCTATACCTAACCAGAGCGTAGGTATTCATGTTTTTTTGTTACAAATATATTGTTTGACTGACACCATTATAATTGTGCCCCTATATAATTACTGTCCAACAATTAGTAGTTAGCCAATTATTTGTTAGAGAAGGGGCCATCTACTCATTATGTTTCGATTGAAAAAGTGTCATCTAACTAGGGTTAAAAACTGAGATGTAGGTAATTAATCAAATTGCCTTACCGTACATAATCTATCCTGGGAGAATCAAATATGGTTGTTTCTAATTTCCGGTGGCCGGATGAGCCAGCAGTGTGCGTCTACGAGGTGAAAGCCCAGGAGAGCAGGTATCCAAGCCGCTCTCACGGTTTCGCCTGGACAGCAGGATGCTATACACTTACACCTGTTGCTAGATCAATTTTTGAGTATAGGCCGACATGTCTGGCTGGGTCTCCCCTATGAACCTGTCACTATACTCATAGACTCCTTTGGTCGCTCCCGCGGGCGGCCTTGGAGCGAACCCAGCCGCCGCTGCCAGCGGCACAGCCCCCGTCCATCCTCCCCTCGCCGCCGCCGGAGGGCGTCGCCGGGCAAAGCCCGGGCGGTGGGGCCCTTCCCTCCTCTCGCTCGGGTTTGGGTGGCGCGGGCCGCTCGATTCAGCAGGGATTCACGCTCTGGCGAGGGTGCTCACGCTCGAGGCGTCGCGGCGAGGCAGCGCCAGCCGGCGCGGTGCGTGCGAAGGGGGTCACGGTGGCTTGGTCGGCACGGAGGTGTGGGTGCGCCCGTGCGGCGGATCTGGCTGCCCTGGCGACGGCTTTGGGCGCCGTTGGGGCGTGGTGGTCGGGGCGCCGCAGTGGTGCGGCTGCGCGGGGCCGGCGAGTGGAGGTCTGCAAAGCAGCGGATGCAAGGGGCAGCTGGGGGTGGATCTGGCACGGCCGGGCGCGGATCTGGCGCGGCCGGGCGCATCAAGGGGCATGGCGGCGCGGGAACGGGCTCGCGGCGACCGCGAGCAGCGCGGGCTCGGCAGGGGCGCGGCGTGTGCGGCTGTCGGTGGCTGCACGCGGTGAGGATGTGGTGCTGCTGGAGGCTGCGCGGATGTGGTGCTGCAGGGGCGACGGCCCCGGAGCTTGGGCGTCGTTCCTGCTGGGCGACGCGGTGGTGTTGGCTGCGGACCGGAGCGCGGCGGGTCGTGGAACTTGGCGCTCAGATCTGGAGTCAGCATGGGTACTCAGGCTCTGGCCTGGGCGAAGGAGAGGCGACCGACGAGGCATCCCATCCTGCTGCGGCGATGGGGATGCAAGTTTCGGCTGTCGGGGTGGCTGATGCGTGGAGGTGCAGCGAGGGTAGGTCCGAAGGTGGGCTGGTGGATTGGCTGTCGACCAGAGGATTCGAGGGCTGGGTGAAAACCCGTTTCTGGCCATGGCTGGAGCCTGTAACGGAGGCGTCCGTGGACGCCGTGACCTTCCTGAAGGCGTGGACAGGATGCTCTCTTTTCCTCTGCAAGGGACAACTCCGGGGGAAACTCCAGACCCGAGGGTCGGTCGTTGGCGGCGTGTTGACGTCGTTCCCCTCTTGAGGGCATCGATTTTGGAGGTTAATCCAGTCAGAGGGACCAGTGGGTGTGTTGGGAGGTTGGGTGGTGGAAGGCGTTGATGTGGCGTCGAGGCTTCTGTGGCAACGATGATGGGGCGAGTGAAGTCAGAGGCGTTGCGGTGGTTGCGGTAGTCGGCTCTTCTCCGACGTGTCCGTGAGATTACCTCGGTTTGTTTGTTGCAGTGAAGTCGGAGCTGCGGTGGCGGGGCCCTGTGGCAACGATGACAGGCAGCAGGTGGTCCGTTCGGTGGTCTTCCACGGCGCCAGCCTGGTATAGTTCTTTTTTGGATCTCTCCTTCAGAGTCGGAGCTATGCTGCCCTCGACGAGGGTGGCTGAGTTCTGGCACGGTCTGTATGTGCCGCTCAACGGTTTGTGACGGTTTTAGCCCGGTTTTCCATTAATTAACCGAACAATTCTCTTCTGCTTAATTAATGGATGAGGCAAAGCTTTTGCCTCTGTTTCGAAAAAAAACTATACCTGTAAACATTGTGATTTTGAATTAATAAAGAGCGTGCGTTGGCCTTAAAAAAGCAGGATGTTATACATGTACATGTGTTGCTACATCAATTTTTTTACAGTAGCAATATATATTGGGTTAGTAGTGCACACGAGGACACCATTGCAAACGGGTGTAGTACAGTTATGCTATCATTCTGATACAGGTTCTTATGCAAGGGCTGATGAATTTGACCATTTTTGAATGATCACGCTGCCCTTACACGAAAAATCAGACAAGAAAGTAGAAAAATGTCAATTTTTTGAAAAAAAACTAGAGAAACTCCAGACAAAAGATCATCACCTTTTCACAAAAATTAAATAAATTTGTACCTCTAAGTTTCTGTTATGTACCAATAGACCTTCCCGCCTTTGTTCTTTTGTACATGCATCATATTTAAAAAGTTGTCCTTAGCAGGTTCACACTACACCCTATAATACATGTACACGAGTTTTCTAAATTTTTTTCAAAGTTTTGAATGATACTTGTACCACACCTTGACATTTTTCACCATGTTGTATGTACGTAGTCACGAGACTCACTCGGTGGTAGAGCTGTGGGGTGAGAGCCCCCTAAGTTTTGAAGAGAATAACTGAAGAAACTTTTTTGTGAGATCAAAAACATAACCTCAAACTCCCGCCTTTTTGAAAGAATCATCCAAGAAACTTTTTTGGGAGGTCCAGGACAGAAAAATTAGAGCCGTTTACCCTCTCAGACAATCATGGTTTTGTCTTTTGCTCCCCTAGATATTCTACTAAACTTTAATAACGGAATAAGCTATTATAACTGTTTGCATTGATATTTTTGACAACATCAGCACTTGCAATGGTGTTCTTAGAGCCATCAAATCGGAAAAGGGGTCCCCCGAGGGGCCCCACACCACCTGCCGCCACCTCGCCGCCCCTGTGGCCGAGGAGGACGGCCAGCACCGCCCGCGCACTAAAGTAGGCGCCGACCCACCAGCCATGGCCGCCGCCATGGATGCAGAGCACCTTGAGGGAGACCGAGGCTGCCGGATCCTCGCCGCCAGGCAGCCACACAGCGCACGGGCGGCTCCTCTGGTGGCGACGAGGAGGAGAGGAAGGGGTGAGGAAGTTGGCGGCGGCGGTTAGGGTTGGCCGCCTGTGTCGCCCTTGTTGGAGCGACACGGGGGCGAGAGGGGTTCCATCTAAGATGCTTTCCATACAAACATTTTTTTGTGAATCGACACAAAATCTCGTGAGCTAAACAAACATATTCAATTGCAAACTGTCTCCTCGCGCAAAGTGTTCATCTGTTGGATAGATCAAAACAAGTCATTGCATATGTTGGCACTCGATCGGCGCTCCTCACGCGCGCCAGATCATTTTGGCATCTTGGCTAGCTGCATGCCATGGTACATTGGTACTGCATCTTGGTTAGCCACTAACCGCGTTGGCTGCTGGTTGTACAACCCAACTCTCCCGAGGACTGTACTGCATTATTCTTTCTGTTTTTGCGAGAAGACTATACTGCATTATTCATTCACATGAATTTTTTCTGAAGCATTATAAACAGCATCACTTAATAAATTAATATCATCTGGTCGAATCATATGGACTGGGACTGGTGTGAACTCCATTCTACTAAGTATATAGCCATGCATGCACGAATTGTCTTTTGCATTAATTAATTATTCGTGTGTTGCAGGGCCAAATGATCATAAGAAGTGACCATCGCAGTGCACATGGTTGCTCCAGACTCTGGTCTATTATAAAGAGACGTGTACATACCCCACTCCTGCACTTACATGCTCGGCTCGACTCTGGTTTTACCACACACAAAAAACCTTTTTGCAGTTTCGGTTTCAGGTGTAATAGGTCACACATGTAAGGGTGCATGAGGGTGAGTAAACTCATCATCAACTTCAATTTTTTTTGCAACCAGCAAAAAGCTCTCGTATAGAAGAAGAGAATTGATCAGTTATAAAGAAAACCGATTGAAAATTGACCAACTCAAAACTTTACGATGATGTTATCTGGCGAACGTTAGCTAGAAAGGGGGTGACAAGCGAACGCATCCTTCTGACTGTTTAGTTGCGACACGAGATCAAATGGTGACAGTTTTAGCATGAGATGCCTTTCTCTGAAGAAACTGCCATGCTGGTCTGACGAAACTGCCAACCCCCATACAACTAAAGCTGCCATCTAAACGTTCGCAAATGCCAACCCTTCCCAGCAAACGTTCACCAGCTAAGAGGATCCAAACTTTAGAAGTATGAATGCAGAATAAAAACTGATATGACAGCGCATGCTTGCATTTGTTTTCTTCAACATAGAGGCCGACCTGGAAGATGTTACAACAACGACCCGGACATCACAGGCAGGGAATGTAACTTGACGGAATCGAAAACAAAGTGCACTCAACTCAATCGATTAACCTACAAGAAATACCTGTTGTCTTTTTTACTCTTTTTTGTGTTCAGAGTTGATATACAAGGATAACTTTTGAAGTTGTATATCAAGCTAATTAGTAATTAGCTTTTGATGGGACATAACTTACATACTCTCCTCGACACTTCTCGAGGACTTCGCTGAGTTCAATATATTTTCTTATATTGAGTATGAGAACGACCAAGCAACGAACATTTGGATCACTAAGCCAACTTCTTGCCAAGCTTGTACACATATATAGTGTACATACGTCCTAGAAGTATATACGTAAATGGTTGTACGAGATAATGTTGTTTTCGCAAAATAATACTTGTATCTATATACATACCGACATATACCGACAGTTCCCTTTTATAGTATTGATGTACGCGTCGTCAAACTAATTGTATATAAGGAAATACATACAAGTAATTTCATACTTAAACCTACCAGCTACCTAAACAGCTAGCAGACCGAATGAAATAACTAGTGTTATTGCTGATTGCAACTGAATTATCAACAAGGGATAATGTATAATATAAAGTATGCATTGTAAATAAGATATCAATGTCTTACATATATATAATAGTTAATATGTATATGCGTATTTAGGTGTTGTATATGATGTGCGCCTACAGTATACTGTACCTATAATAACCGCTCAAATAAAATCCATGATTTGGTAGGTGGCCATCCCAAACACCCTACCTAACCACATCTTATTTATTTCAGGAAGAGTCATCTAACACGGCCGTAAACCGGTCATAAATCTCTATACCTAATCAGAGCATACGTACTCATGTTTTTTGTTACAAATATATTTGTTTGCCTGGCACAATTATAATTGCGCCCATATATAATTACTGTCCAACATTTAGTAGTCAGCCAATTATTTTGTTAGAGAAAGGGCCATCTACTCATCATGTTTTGATTGAGAATGTGTGATCTAACTAGGGTTGAAAACTGACAGGTAGGTAATTAATCAAATTGCCTTACCGTACATAATCTATCCCGGGAGAATCAAATATGGTTTGTTTCTAATTGCCCGTGGCCAGATTGGCCAGCAGCGTACGTCTACAAGGTGAAAGTCCAGGAGAGCAGGTCTCCAAGCCGCTCTCGTGGTCTCACCTAGATAACGGGATGCTATACACTTAGACCTGTTGCCAGATCAAATTTTTGGTATAGGCCGACATGTTTAGCTGTGTCTCCCCTATGACCCTATCACCATATCTATAAACATTGTGATTTCAGATTAATAAAGAGCATGCGTTTGCCTTGAAAAAACGGGATGCTATACACGTACTCATGTCGATAAATCAATTTTTTTACAGTAGCAAGATATATTGGGTTTTTTAGCGCACATGATGATACCAATTACAAATGGGTGTAGTACGGTTATGTTACCATTCTGATATAGGTTGTTATGCAAGGGCTGATGAATTTGACAATGTTTGAATGATCATGCTGCCCGTACACGAGAAATCAGATAAGAAAGTAGAAATGTCAGATGTCAAATTTTTGAAAAAAAAACTAGAGAACCTCCAGGTAAAAAGTCATCACCGTTTGACCAAAACTAAATAAATTTGTTCCTCTTAAGTTTCTGTTATGTACCAATATACCTCCCCGTCTTTGTTCTTTGTACATACATCATATTTAAAAAGTTATCCTTAACAGGTTCACACTACACCCTATAATACACTTATATGAGTTTTTCCAAAAATTTCAAAATTTTGAACCATACTCCCCAGAACAGGCTTTCGCCCCGCTTTATAAATAAAGCAACCAACTAGTCTAACAAAGAGTACCAACAACCAACACAGAAAGTCAGCTGGGACCATAACACAAGCAAGCCCAAAGGAAACAGAAAAGAAAGCATAAAAAAGACCACCAAGTGGTCGACACATCAAGCGGTCATAGACGGAGCAAGTTGACGAGCAGTGGCCTGAAGTGCATTCAGCATCCGCCCAAGGCGTGCCTGGTCCCGTTGCCTAGCCAACGGGTGCCAGTGCTGCAGGAATGTGATAAATTTGAAGAAAGCATCAGAGGCGTGTCGCAACAAAGACCAGCCAGAAGAGGCGTCTTTGCCTCCCAGTCTGCAGTGCTCTGGCCTGGAGGAAGCTAGCAAGTTGGGTCCGAGTGCTTCCTAGACATAGCTCCATAGCAATCTAGCCGCCGTGCAAGAAAAGAGGATATGGATCCCATTATCCGGGACACCACACAAGGGGCAGAACCCATTACCCGGGCCATGTCACTTGAGCACCTCCGTCCCGGACGGGAGGCGATCTCTCAGTAGTTACCAGACAAAAATTTTAATCTTCAAGGGGAGAGGCGCCTTCCAAAGGGGCGCCACCCACTGAATCGTCGGACTCCGGCACAACGCCCGATATGCTGAAGCCACCGAAAAAACTCCCGAGGGAGAGAGGCGCCAAAGCGTCGAATCAGGCTTGTTAGCCAACACCGGAGGTAGGGTCTCGAGTAGATTGGACCACTCTAACACCTCTGCCGGGCCAAGTGAGCGACAGAACACGATGTTCCACTGTCCATTTTGGCGAGCTTCCAAGACTAATAGCAAATGATTCCCGCAAATGGGAACAAGGCAGGGAACCCCGAGCAAAGAGGGGTTCCATCCACCCAAACGATCTAACCAAAACATGGTCCCACCACCATGACTGATCGAAAAGGACAGCCCCAGGCGAATCTCATGTTTGATCTCCTGGATATGGAACGCCAAAACAGGGAGCCCTCCATGCGGTCGCAGGCTAGAAGAGGCACGCCCCGAAGGTACTTTGCCTGGATAAGCTGTAACCACAGTCCCCCTTCCCAGTGAATGATCTGGCAAACCCACCTAAGCATGAGGGCAACGTTCATCCGACGGGAGGCCAGGATACCCAACCCGTCAAATCCTTGGGCCGACAGATACTTCACCATACCTGTATCACACCTCGAATTTTTTCACAGTGAAGTATATACGTAGTCACGAGAGACTCACTCGGTGGCAGAGTTGTGGGGTGAGAGCCCCCCCCCCCCCCCCCTCCCCCATGTTTTGAAGAGAATCAGTGAAAACATGACCTCCTGCTCCCGCCGTTTTGAAGGAATCATCAAAAAAAATTCTTTTCTGGGAGGTCCAAAACAGAAAAATAAGAGCGTTTTACCTTCTTAGAGAATCACGTTTTTTGTGTTTTGCTCCCCTTGATATCCTTGGCTAGCTCCGCCAATGGACTCGCTAAACCTTAATAACAGAATAAGCTATTATAACTGTTTGCATTTGAACATATTTTTTACAACATCGGCACTTGCAATGGTGTTCTCACGCAGTTGCCAGGACCTAGCAATGGGGTTTTGACCATGCACCTCACAGTCGTGGTTCATGCAGAGTTGGTACCATGCATACATGTTGAGTTTGCCTAGATATAACATCGACTCGACTCAAGATCACGTAACTGCTTGCCAATTGATCAATAGCTTCTCGGCAGCTAGTCCATCGATCGTCGTAGCGTGCACGATCATATGCGTACCGATTTGCCTGCGCTAGAAACAATATTTACTTCTTTTAGAAAAACGCAGCTCGCTATTTCTAGCCCACAAACCAAACACATATAGTAGTATTTCAACTCGAGCAACACCACCACACACGGCGATAATATAAGTAATTAAGAAGGTTGGCTCGTGGCCAAGCCCGAAGTGGCCAACCACCCCGGCCTGGTAGAGGATACGATCGAACCGAATAAACGTTATCGATCTGCTAGGTGGGAGAGCGCCGTCGCGGGCAGCTGTTTACTTTCGTCGATGCTGTCGGCTGTCGGGGCTCGAGCAGTTTCTTCTGCTACCGCGACTCCTCCTTTTTCTTCTTCTTGGTAAGAATATATATTTCGTTGCATTATCTTGATCACAAGCACGACTGGTATACGCATATCAAAACGAATATGCATGCAGCTTGCACGGTGCAGCTATAGCTGCTGTGCCCAAGCTTTCAACGAGCTGTAGAGCGGACAGCGGGGAGGGAACTCGATCGAACACGCGATCTCACTCGCGCTGTACGAAGGCGTTGCCACCACGCGGAGGCCTGCAACGACCTGCAGCTGAGCAGTCGTGGAGTGGTAGGACTTTGACCGGAAAACGTGCCAGCCTAACCAGCGTGGACTCCACCAACCCGGCCTGGCCAGCTTAATCATATGTTTTTTTTTTTGGGAGGGGAAGCTTAATCGGTTTAGCCTGGCCAGCAAACCAACCTTTTTCCCACAGCGTGTGCTCATGTGTTTTTTAGGCAACCTGGCAAATCTTTTTATTCATGCTTCACAATGTTACAGCAAAAAAGTGAAGGTCTCTAACCAAGCATGGCGGTCAACCCCTAGATGATGAGCATGCTTTACTAAGTTGTAAGCCTCGAAGTTCAGGGTTCTGTATCCGTGACTAAATTTACAGGAGGTAAAAGATGACGAACATTCTGTTATTTCATGTATAATTGCACCGAACTGAGCCGCACTTCCTTTGTTGATTGCTTGAACAATTACCTCACAATCTGACGCCATGAAGATGTACTGCAGGTACAAATCTTCCGCCAATGCTTGTGCCTCTCGATTTGCCAACGCTTCAAGGGTGACCGGACCATCAATATTAGGAAATACCATAGCTGCAGCGTGTGCTCCATGTGGTTCTATCCGGTGGATTACACCGTACCATCCACATGATCCACTCGTATCTATTGGAACGATTCCTTTCACTGAAGCCAGCTTGCAAGTGGCTTTTACAACCTACTCCCTTCATACCAAATTCAAAACTACGACACTTATTATGGATCGGAGGGAGTAGCATGTTTCATTGTTGAGGTAAGTGCGTGGTATATTTTATCACTCTCTCAAGCTATTGGAGATAGGTGGACAATATATTTCTACACTCGCCCTTTGTCTAGGGACTCAACTATTTTTCACTAATAAGCTGCTGATCAAGACCTATATATTGTCTCCAATAAAACGTTGAACTGCACCTGCATGCCTGAGAGCTCAAATTGTTTGAGAAAGATGTAGCAAATACTTCAACATTGGCCGATGTTCCAATCGGTGTTGCCTGCTTGGCTTCCTAGCCACGTGCTCGTGCTGCCCTCTTCGGACCTCGAAATTGTGTGTGCCCAACGTTAACGCCGATGCTGATGGCACCCTTCTCGCCGATGATACTGAATTGTGGGATGCAAAGACACTTGCATTGAACAAGCAATGGGAGGGAGTTGGTATTTTGCTTCCATTTTCGGTTCCCAAGTGGTTCCCACTCATATTTTTTCTGGAAGGATGACAAGGCGATTCGAGAGAGAAGACAACTCGTTGTTGGGGACAAGTGGACCTAAGGCGATGCTTAGGATCGATCTGCATAAAATAATAGTTAATGTATTAGGTGGAGTAGGAAGGAGAAGAGGGAGGAAGAATGAAAAGCAACCATAGACCGTCCTATAACACTGAGATAAAATGTGACGGTGATGGCGAGGTCACTATCAACCTGGATATGCCTTGGATGTTAAACGATGTCTAGATGAGCAATATGGTACCCTGACGACCTAGATGTACGAATGATCAGTGCATCAACAGCCTGCCTCAACGTTGCCGCCACTGACAGTGGATGATCGAAACAAAACATGAGAAGGCGGAGAAGGAGGAGGAGGTGGCAAAACTCTAGATTAAGAGAATGAAGGGAGGAGGTCGCGGAAGAAGGTTGTTCGTAGGGTTACAGTGTATGGCTCTAGTACCTCTTGTCCTCGAATTAAAGTTGCACGCCATGAGAGAGTGCAATTTTAGCCTTACAAATGTACAAATTTCAAGTGAGTAAGATTTATAAAACTTGAAGCAACTGGAAATTAGCAAAGAGTAATTCATGTTTAATCAACCAATGTTTGAAAGTGTGCTTTTAGCACCATTTCCCCTTACTGCTTATATAAGACCTAAGAAATGTGTAGAAATATTCAACTACCCGAGTCGCATGCTTTCAAACTTAGGCTATGTTTGGACGCAAAGTTCTCAAGACCACCGTATTGAGAACCATAGTATGTTAGCTTGTGTGCAAACAATACCATAGTATACGAATACTATAGTGAGATGACTTCTATTTTCCTGGAGAAGGACCAGCCCCCGCGCCGCTCCCTCCCCGCAGCCTCCCCTCACCAGCCCCTCTCCTCCTCACCGTCGCCGGTGACCTCCGGCAGGCAAAGCCTGCGCGGAGCCGGCGGCGGCGGGGTGCTCTCTGGCCGCTGCTCACTCGGGAGGAGGGGATCTCGTGTGCGGGTGGCGGCTGTCCGGCGTTCGGCTCCGGGGCAGCGTCCTTGCTCACGACGGAGGCGGTCTTCGGCATGCGTCGCGGCGTCTGGTCGCGGTGGTGGGCGCACCGTCGCGGTGCGCGAGGTCGCAGTCGTCGGGCCTGTTCGGTCCCGATCCGATCTGGGATCCGCAGGCGGCGGCTGGCGCGGGCGGTGGAGGGAGGCTCGGCTCCTCTGTTGCGCGTCCTGGAGGCCTCCTGCAGCGTCTTCTTCGGCTAGGTGCCGTGGTGGTTCAGGCTGGGGCTTCGGCCGGTCGGCTGCCGATCTGGTAGCTCGTCCGGCGAGTTGGGGTGGGGTGGCGGCCCTCCCTCCCTGCTCGGGGCTCTTCTGTGGCGCTGCAGCAGCAGTGGGTTGCTGGATCTGGCCTATTCCGGTCGTGTTCGGCTCGTCGGCGTCTGGCCGACGGCGAGGATTGTGGTGGCTCCTGCTTGGTCATGGCGCGATGGCTTCGTGGGAGGTGTGCGGGTCAGCGGAGGTGCTATGCGTGGGGGTGTGGGTGTGGGTGTTGCTCCGGGCGAAAGATTGCAGCGCTCTTGCCGGCCGACGGCGTCGGCGTCTGTGGACGTCGTTTCACCTTCTTGGAGGCGCCGCCGTGGAGTCCACCCTTCACGCACCCTTGGATCCAGTTCTTTGGGCGAAAGCCTAAGACCCAGTCGGGTCGGGCGACGGCGTCGGCATCGTCGCTTCCCTCTTTGGGGCGTCGCCTCGAAGAACTTTGGATCCCGTTTGCACGCTCCATGGGTTGGTCGTGGTGGTGCGGCCTGCTCAGGACCGAGGGTGGTGTGTTCTTCTTCAGGTGTTTCTCTTCGGCTGTCCTACGTGTGGTCTCTGGCCTGCTCTATGCATGCTCATGCCCCTGCTCTGATGAGGCGAGCCTCGGGCTCTTGGTCTCATCTTGGTTTACCTTTGCTTAATGACGACGCAATGACGCCTCTCCGACTTGCTAATCGTCTTGAACTTCCGTGGCGGAGCGCTCAGTCAAGGTTCGTGTTAAGCTTTGGCACAAGGTTCATGTTAAGCTTTGGCACTCGTTGATTGTGGATGCTCCTCCGTTGTGCTGTGGGGTTTGATACGCACGCCGGTGCGGTGCGTTAGGCTGTTTGTAGAGTCTTGGTATTGTGATCCCTCGACGCACCCCTCATCTACCTGGTCCTGTTAGTATGCTAGCTAGGTCTTGCCTTATGTTGGGCGTCCTATTCCTCTCCTTTTCTTGTAACACTCGTTACTTGTCTGGTTTTCGGCTCGGTTTTCCTCATAAACGGGGTCAATTTGTTAAGGTTTTCGATCCGGTTTTCCTTATAAACTGGATCACTCTCCTGGCATTATGGCCACTTTGAGCAATATATTCAGGTGAAGGGACTCCTCCCCCGGTGATTCTCAAAAAAAAAGAATACTATAGTCTTTTGCAGTATTTGGAAAACGAGGAGTTGCTTGATGCATTCCATTAAGTCAAGAAAACAATCAAGGAAAATTCTAAGGAGCAATCGTGCCATGTCTTCTCTCACGCTGCTCCTTTTCAATGAAATTTTGCCTACAGAGTGAGGACATGCATGCATGAATCTTACACACATCATTCTGATATAATCACATTGATTGCTAATTTGATTTTTTGAAATGATCTATCTCACAAACAATTAATCCAATTAGTCACCATGTATGCATCATCTCAACAAGGGCTTCAAAACATGATCCCATGTTGTAATGTTTTGAAGATTTATTTCGCCGCTACTATTTGCCAGATATGTCACCATGGTTGCCATGCTAGGAGTTACCAGACAAGAATTTTGTTTTCTTGTAAACATTACAATGATATGCATAGTTAGAAAATGAGTATTCAAGTGTTACAAACAAGTAAGAAGTGGGTATCAACCCATACAAGTACCACGAAGCAAATTCTACATTGATGTAAATTATCATTCGGTAGCCTGGTGTAACGACCACGATGCGGCTATATCTCCCACGTGTCGAGGCATGACTTAGAGGCATAACCGCATAGTGGTTTTGTCGCAAGAAGGGCCATCTTCACACAATCCCATGTAATGAACAAGAATGGGATAAAGAGTTGGCTTACAAACGCCACTTCACACAATACATAAATATTATTCATACATCATCCAAAATACAATCAGATAGACCGACTACGGTCAAAATCCAGATGAAAATAAGACAACCCCAAATGCTAGATCCCCGATCGTCCCAACTGGGCTCCACTACTGATCATCAGGAAAAGACACATAGTAACGACCACGTTCCTCGTCGAACTCCCACTTGAGATCGACGCCATCATCTGCACTGGCATCGTTGGCACCTGCAACTGGTGTTGGAAGTATCTGTGAGTCACGGGGACTCAGCAATCTCACACCCGCGAGATCAAGACTATTTAAGCTTATAGGACAAGAAGGGTGCAAAGAGGTGGAGCTGCAGCGGCAAAAGCATGTATGGTGGCTAACTTACACAAATGAGAGCGAGAAGAGAAGCAATGGAACGGACGTCAACTAGCAATGACCAAGAAGAGGTCCTGAACACCTACTTACGCCATACATAACACAGACCGTGTTCACTTCCCAGACTCTGCCGAGAAGAGACCATCACGGCTACACACGCACTTGGTGTATTTTAATTGGGTCAAGTGACAAGTTATCTACAACCGGACATTAACAAATTCCCATCTGCCTCATAACCGCGGGCACGGCTTTCGAAAGATATTACCCTGCAGGGGTGTCCCAACTTAGCCCATCATAAGCTCTCACGGTCAACGAAGGATAAACCTTCTCCCGGAACGACCCGATCAGTCTCGGAATCCCGGTTTACAAGACATCTCGACAATGGTAAAACAAGACCAGCAAAGCCGCCCGAATGTGCCGACAAATCCCGATAGGAGCTGCACATATCTCGTTCTCAGGGCACACCAGATAAGTCAAGCTACGAGTAAAACCAGACCTCGAGTTTCCCCGAGGTGGCCCCGCAGGCTGCTCGGTTCGGACCAACACTCGAAGGAGCACTGGCCCGGGGGGGGGGGTTAAAATAAGATGACCCTCGGGCTCGCGAAAACCCGGGGGAAAAGGCTTAGGCGGCAAATAGTAAAACCAAAGTTGGGCCATGCTGGAGGAGTTTTATTCAAGGCGAACTGTCAAGGGGGTCCCATAAATCACCCGACCGCGTAAGGAACGCAAACTCAAGGAACATAATCCCGGTATAACAGTACTAGGGCGGCAAGAGTGGAACAAAACACCAGGCATAAGGCCGAGCCTTCCACCCTTTACCAAAATGTATAGATGCATTAATTAAATAAGAGATATTGTGATATCCCAACATATCCATGTTCCGACATGGAACAAACTTCAACTTCGCCTGCAACTAGCAACGCTATAAGAGGGGCTGAGCAAAAGCGGTAACATAGCCAAACAACGGTTTGCTAGGAAAGGATGGTTAGGGGCTGACATGGCTGAAATAGGAGACATGATATAGCGAGAGATAGGTAGCGAGCATGGCAATAGAGCGAACAACTAGCATAGCAAAGATAGAAGTGATTTCGAGGGGTGGTCATCTTGCCTGCAAGATTCTCAGAGTTGTCGAAAGCTTGATCCTCGTAAGCGTACTCGACAGGTTCCTCGTTCACGAACTCGTCTCCCGGCTCTACCCAAGACAAGAATACAAACAAATGGAACCACAATCAACAACGAGAAATGCACAAGCAACATGATGCAAGACATGTATGATATGCAAGATATGATATGCGATGCGTATGCGTGCTCCGGAAGGAAAATGATGAACATGGTAGTAACTTGGCAAACCAAGCATGCCACTGGAAAGATGAGATGATTTCGGTCGAAATCGATATAAAGATCACCGGAATCGGATACACGGTTTGCAAATGACAAGCAAAACAAGAATGACACGAATCTGCGATAAACAGCAAGATAGCACTTAAAATGCTACAAGTAACAATGCTACAGCACCCCAACATAGAAACAAAGCACATGGCAGTAATCTACAGGAGATGCTTGACAAAAGATGAACACTGAGCTACTGCTAGTTCACAACATATCAAGCTCAAACAAGCATGGCAATAGTGCAAAAGATTACAGGTTCACAGACTTAGTGAAAAACTGGACATGGCAGAAATCAGCATCAGGTAGCAATGTTCAGAGCACGAAATCAACATGCTACAGGAACTTAACATAGCAAAACAAGGCATGTTAGTGTTCTACTAAATGCACATGACAAAAGTCCCTTACTGACCATAAACCAAAAAGGACCAGAAGATATGATGGAAAGCATGTAAACATAGCAAGTTTCGTTATCAGGTTTCAGACTTAGCAGAAAACAGAGCATGGCAAAAATATTAATATGTAGGCCTCTTTGTGAGCTTGATGCACTCACTACAGAGCAATGCATGACAAACCAAGCATACCTACAGCAAGATGGCATGTTTATGAAGCTATCCATGGCAAGAAATATTACTTAGCATGTATGGATCAACTACAATAAGCTTGGCAAAAATGCATGTCATGTTAAGAATCTGCCAGAAATATTTTATAGCAAAAGTAGAGCAAGATTGAGTCATGCTATGGTGCTCTAAAATTGCAAACAATTGCAGGAATGGATCAACTACAACTATAGCTACAAAACATCCTTACTGAACATCTCCAAAATATGCATGGATCTCTCTGTAGCATCAAGTTTACATGGCAACAAAATTACAGCAGACAAGGACTTAGAGAAAACACCAAGTCCCTGAAATCAGAAATATTACGGGGCCTACTTTGCATGCTTGTGCTAGTCACCACAGAGATCACAAAAATACATGGACTATACCACTGGAAAGATGGCATGGCATACTTCAAAACACATGTAGAGCTCATGCTCATAAGATGCACAGAATAAATGATACAAAAATGACAAATCTCCAAGTTCTGATAAGAACCAGAGATTAACAGCAACTAGCCCTCTTCCAACGAGGATTTGGGCATCAAGATGACCTCTAATGAAAATGGTGCAATTGAACAAAATGAAGAGCATCACGAGACGAACAATTTGACATATTATACGCGCGAATCGGAGCTACATGCACAAAGTTATCGCATCTCGAACAGGAGCATATACTAAAATGTTTCAGGGACTTGGAAAAAAAAGAGGGGGGGTCTCGGGTCAACCTACTCCCGTTGACCAGATCGGATCGGGACCGGCTGGGCGCGGGCGTGCGGTGGTGCTCGCCGACGGGAGGAAGAAGAGGCCGGCGAGCTCGGGCGGAGGGACGGGGCCGGCGGGGCTGCGCCGGCGGGGAAGGTGACCGGCGGCGGGCGGCGAGCGCGCGGGGCCGGCGGGGAGCTCGTGGCGGCGGCGGGCCGGCCGGCGCGGAGGCGGCGGCGGAGGCGGCGCCCGGCGGCGGGGCAGGCGCGCGGCGGCGGGCGTGGGCCGCGGGGGCCGGGGTCGGGCCCGCGGGCCGGCGGGGAACGGCGGCGGCGGACGCTGACGTGTCAACGGGCGATTCGTCCGCCGGCGCGGGCGGACGTGTCCGGCGCGGGCGGACGCGTCCGGCGCGGCGCGGAGGGAGAGGGTTAGGGTTTCGTCTGAGATTTCGTTTTTCGGGATGCCCACTCATTTATAGGTAGAGGGAGCTAGGAGACTCCAAATGAGGTGCGGTTTTCGCCCACACGATCGTGATCGAACGACCTAGAGCATGGAAGAGAGTTTGGTGGGTTTTGGGCTGGTTTTGGAGGGTGTTTTTGCTGGGCACTCAAATGGACATTGCGGAGGCCCGGTTAACCGTTGGAGTACCAAACGACCTCCGAATGGAACGAAACTTGACCGGTAGTCTCCGGGTGGTATAATAAAGCCACTTGACAAGCCTCGGTCCATTCCGAGAAAGTTTGGCACACGCACACGAAAGAAAACTAGAGGGGTGCACCGGAGGAGATAGGAGCGCCGGATTGGAAAACGGACAACGGGGAAAATGCTCGGATGCATGAGACAAACACGTATGCGAATGCAATGCACATGATGACATGATAAGAAAATGCATGACATGACAAAATACAAAATGAAAGACAAAACCCAACAACGGAGGGAAAAACATATCACATTAACGGAAATGGCAAGAGTCGGAGTTACAAATATGGCAAGTTACATGCGGGGTGTTACAACACTCCACCACTACGAGAGGATCTCGTCCCGAGATCTAGGACTGAAAGAACTCCGGATATTCGGAACGGAGATGGTCCTCGCGTTCCCAGGTGGCTTCCCGGTCGGAATGGTGCGACCACTTCACTTTCAGGAATTTGATAGACTTGTTGCGAGTCTTACGCTCAGTTTCTTCAAGAATAGCAACTGGGTGCTCATGATAAGACAAATCTTCTTGAAGGTCAATCTCTTCGAAGTCGATAGTGCGCTCAGGCGTCTTGAAGCACTTGCGGAGCTTTGACACGTGGAACACATCGTGCACGTTTGCGAAGTTGGAAGGAAACTCAAGTTGATAGGCGAGGTCGCCTCTTTTGCCAATGATCTTGAAAGGACCCACGTATCTAGGGGCAAGCTTTCCTTTGATACCGAAGCGACGAGTGCCTTTCATTGGAGAGACACGGAGGTAGACATGGTCTCCGATCTCGAAAGCCAAATCACGATGCTTACTATCATAGTAACTCTTCTGGCGCGATTGCGCGGCTTTGAGATTATCACGGATGACTTTACACATTTCTTCAGCTTCAGTGATTAAGTCATTGCCAAGAAGTTGGCGTTCACCAGTCTCTGACCAATTGAGAGGAGTACGGCACTTTCGGCCATAGAGAATCTCGAATGGGGCTTTGCCCGAACTCGCTTGGAAGCTGTTGTTGTAGGAGAATTCAGCATATGGAAGACAATCTTCCCATTTCATGCCAAAGGAAATGACACAAGCCCTGAGCATATCTTCAAGAATTTGATTGACTCGCTCGACTTGGCCACTAGTTTGAGGGTGAAAAGCTGTGCTGAAGCGAATGTTAGTGCCCATGGCCTTCTGAAAGGAGTCCCAGAACTTAGAGGTGAAGATGCTTCCACGATCTGAAGAAATCAATTGTGGAATGCCGTGCAAGGAGACAATTCTTGAGGTGTAGAGCTCTGCCAGCTGAGCTGCTGTGATGGATTCTTTGATAGGAAGGAAATGAGCCACTTTAGAGAGCTTGTCAATGACAACGAAGATAGCATCATTTCCGCGCTTGGATTTGGGAAATCCAGTCACGAAGTCCATTTCGATATGATCAAACTTCCACTCCGGAATAGCAAGAGGTTGGAGGAGACCAGCTGGTCGTTGGTGTTCTGCTTTCACTCTTCGGCAGACATCACATTCATTCACGAATTGAGCAATTTCTCGCTTCATTCGAGTCCACCAATACGACTGCTTGAGGTCATGATACATCTTCGTACTTCCAGGATGAATGGAAAGGAGAGAATTGTGCGCCTCGTTCATTATGACTTTCCTTAGATCACCTTTCGGAACCACAATCCGGTCCTCGAAGAACAAAATGTCTCTGTCATCAATGCGATAGCACTTGTATTTGGAAAGACCCTTGTCGATACCACATTTTACCTTCTTCACCATGGCATCAAGGAGTTGTGCCTCGCGAATTTGGTCTTCCAAAGTAGGAGATACAATGAGGTTGGCAAGAACGCCTTGAGGAACAACTTGGAGATTCAGCTTGCGGAAAGCTTCACAAAGATCCGGTTGGAAAGGCTTGAGAATTAAGCTGTTGCAATAAGCTTTCCTGCTTAAAGCATCTGCAATGACATTTGCCTTGCCTGGAGTATATTCAATACTCGGATTGTACTCTTGAATCATTTCGACCCATCGAGTCTGCCTGAGGTTGAGGTTGGGCTGAGTGAAAATATACTTGAGACTCTTGTGATCAGTGAAAATGTCCACTTGTCTTCCCAACAAGAGATGTCTCCACGTAACCAAAGCATGGACAACTGCCGCCAACTCAAGATCGTGAGTGGGGTAGTTCTTCTCGTTGGGCTTCAACTGCCGAGAGGTATAAGCTACAACTTTCTTCTCTTGCATTAACACAGCACCGAGACCTTGGAGAGAAGCATCACAGAAAACTTCATACGGCTTGGATTCATCAGGAGGAGTCAAGACAGGAGCTGTGACTAGTTTCTGTTTGAGAGTGTTGAAAGCAACTTCACACTCAGGAGACCAGACGTACTTCACATGCTTCTGAAGGAGATTGGAAAGAGGCTTTGCAATCTTGGAAAAATTCTCAACGAATCTTCGGCAATAACTTGCAAGACCCAGAAAACTGCGGAGCTGCTTGACATTTTGAGGAGGTTCCCAATCCAGAACTGCGGACACCTTCTCGGGGTTAACAGCGATGCCTTTAGCGGAGATGATGTGACCAAGGAAAAGAACTTCATCGAGCCAAAACTCACATTTGGAGAACTTCGCATAGAATTGATACTCTCTGAGCTTGTCGAGCACCAATCGCAAATGTTTGGCATGATCCTGCTTATTCTTGGAGAAGACCAAGATATCATCGAGATACACCAGAACGAATTCATTGGTGTAGGGGTTGAAGATGAAATTCATCATCCGAGAGAACACCGGAGGAGCATTGACAAGGCCGAAAGACACGACAGTATATTCATAAGAACCAAAGCTTGTTCTGAATGCTGTCTTGGGAATATCTTCTTCACGAATGCGAATCTGATGATAACCCATACGAAGGTCAAGCTTCGAGAATACTTTAGCGCCCTTGAGTTGTTCAAATAGCTCATTGATGTTGGGAAGTGGATACTTGTTCTTGATTGTCTTCTTGTTCAATGGACGGTAGTCGACACAAAGTCGGTCCGTGCCATCCTTCTTCTTGACAAAAAGAACACCACAACCCCATGGAGAAGAACTCGGTCTGATCAAACCCAGACGTTCTTGTTCATCGAGCTGCTTCTTCAATTCCTTCAGCTCGTTTGGTCCAAGCTTGTATGGACGCTTGCAAACGGGTACAGTACCAGGCTCTAGTTCGATAACGAACTCAACTGGCCGGTGCGGAGGCATACCCGGAAGCTCTTCTGGAAAGACATCTTGATACTCGCAAACGACTGGAATTTGAGAGATGGCATCCAATTCGCCCTTCTCATTGAGAGAGAAAAACCGAATGGTTTCATTACGAGCGGCAAAAATAATCACATCCTCAGACGAGTGTGTCAATTGAATTTCCCTGGCAGCACAATCAAGTTGAGCTTTGTGCTTAGAAAGCCAGTCCATCCCGAGAATAAGATCAATATCCGAGTCACCAAGAACAATTGGAGAAGACTGAAATTTATAGTCGCCCATCTTGATGGAGACATCCGGAACCATCATACTAGAACTCAAACGTTTACCCGGAGAAACGACATCCATGGGTTTACTCAGATGAGAACAAGTGAATTCATGCTTGGCAAAAAACGGTCTTGACATGAAACAAAGCGATGCACCAGTATCAAAAAGAACTTTTGCAGGAATATCATTAACTGAGAGATTACCCATTATCACATCAGTAGATTCCTCCGCTTGAGCTGCATTCATCATGTTCACCTTGGCAGACTTTGGGTTATGCTTGACCACTGCATTGCTGGAAGATCTGACAGGAGGAGGAGGAGGAAGACGCCTCTGATTGAAGCACTTGTTAGCATAGTGACCTTTCTGCTGACATTTGTTGCAAGTCACCTCTGAGAGTGGACGGTGATAAGGAGCATTGGACTTTGGAGCTTGATTCTGAGACTTGATCTGATAGCCAGAGTTGGAAGAGTTGGAAGAACTATGGCCACCTTTGTTCTTCTGCTGATAAGGCTGACGAAACGGAGGAGGAGGCAACCAGAACTTCTGTTGCTTAGCTGACACAAGTGAGGAAGAAGAAGACTGAACTGCGTCTCTGACTCTCTTCTTAGAAGCCTCACACTTGAGCTGAGCAGCCTCTTGCTTCAGTGCCATATTGTAGAATTGATCAAAGTGAGTAGGCTCAACAAGAACGAGAGCTAACTGCAGATCCTCTTTAAGGCCACCTCTGAAGTGATAGATCATACTCTTCTCATCAGGAACGTCTTGCTTAGCGAAGCGAGCAAGTTTCTGAAACTGAATGTTATATTGATACACAGACATGTTTCCTTGCTTGAGATTGCGGAACTCCTCACGCTTGCTCTCAACAACACTTTGTGGAATGTGGTGCGCTTTGAAGTCCCGACAGAAGTCAGTCCAAGTAATCACACGACCTCCTCTGGAATCTTTGTATTGCTGAAACCAATCAGCAGCTTGGTCCTTGAGCTGGAAAGAAGCGAACTTGACAAAGTCCTCAGGCCTGACATTGCTACATTCAAAATGCTTGTTGATGTCCACGAGCCAATCATCGGCATCCGTGGCCTCGGCACAGTAGCTGAAAGACTTGGGCTGATTTGCGAGAAACTGGTTGAGAGTGGCAAAGTGAAACTGATTGTTGCCTTGACCTTGATTGCCTTGATTGCCTTGCCCTTGAGTACGTTCTTGCAAGAGTTGCAGAATCATCTGAGCATTGGCGTTGGTGGCTGCCATGATTGATTGCCATGCCTCCGAAGGTGGAGGAGGTGGCGGAGGGTTCGCTTGACTCCCTTCATTGCGATCCGGATTCTGACGCGTTGGCGGAGCCATCCTGAAGAGGGTGACATCCGTTAGCCTCTTGATAGACAAAAGATAAGTAGAATCAACGGACAGAAATTGCAACATATAGTCTTCACAATAAACATTCGAACGAAGATGAACGAATGACTTCCGTAGTAAATCATCACACTTCCATAAGTTGAGAAGCCACTTGAAAAAGATATGGAATGAACATATGAATTCGAAGGGAACTCGAATACCACAATACAAAATAAAACCAAGTATTGGCTTGCAGAATAAGCCGGAACAAACATATGATAGATATTTCGTCCGAAGTTTTCGTGGTGGGGCCCACACGGGCTCAATCGTACAGCACCATCATGTACAAGGCTGTGCACATGACATACGAAGCGTCCCCGAGTCGGCAAAGCCATGGACTCTTTAAGACACAACGAGACCACTGTAAAATCAACCGTATACAGGCGGACCACTAGACGTCGAACCCCAATCTCATATCATGCGTCTGTCGGAAAGAAATCCTAAGGCTACTAGAATTCCCACTTATAAACTCCCGAAACTTTCTGGTTATGCAATCTGGTGTAGGGGATACAGGGGACACAAATATATATCACCCAAACTAGCAATCCCTAGATCCAGCTGTATCCATCCGTCAACACATAACCAAGAAACCTTCAGAAATCGTTTACCTCAACCTTCGAAAAACATCCGTTATACAAGTTATGGCAATACTCCCGAACTCCCGCCCCAGTACTGGGTGGCGTCGAGGTGATCTCACCAACAACTGCATAAAAGAGATTTCGATGTCGGCGAAACTCAGGTATTCCAGAACTGCAACGATAAAATTGTGACGACAACACCTCTGAGCTCAACTCCCCGGGACACTGCCACAACCCCTAAATGACAGGAGGCACCAAGAACAATGTTCTCATCACAAATCGATCGGAACGACTCCAAGATACCCGCGTGATCCTAAAAATTTTTTTAGTGAAATTTGAGGAGAGAATAGTCAAAACTTCTACGTCAGGAGACCTCACCAGAGCGACGAAGAGACTGAGGAGTAAAAAGAATCCTACTCTCCGATATATATAATCCTAAGACTCAAAACATTTTTATTCTAGACTCAACAACGTCAGCGATTCGATCAAGCAGGGGGCTCCTAAGTCGGGGATGGCTCTGATTACCAACTTGTAACGACCACGATGCGGCTATATCTCCCACGTGTCGAGGCATGACTTAGAGGCATAACCGCATAGTGGTTTTGTCGCAAGAAGGGCCATCTTCACACAATCCCATGTAATGAACAAGAATGGGATAAAGAGTTGGCTTACAAACGCCACTTCACACAATACATAAATATTATTCATACATCATCCAAAATACAATCAGATAGACCGACTACGGTCAAAATCCAGATGAAAATAAGACAACCCCAAATGCTAGATCCCCGATCGTCCCAACTGGGCTCCACTACTGATCATCAGGAAAAGACACATAGTAACGACCACGTTCCTCGTCGAACTCCCACTTGAGATCGACGCCATCATCTGCACTGGCATCGTTGGCACCTGCAACTGGTGTTGGAAGTATCTGTGAGTCACGGGGACTCAGCAATCTCACACCCGCGAGATCAAGACTATTTAAGCTTATAGGACAAGAAGGGTGCAAAGAGGTGGAGCTGCAGCGGCAAAAGCATGTATGGTGGCTAACTTACACAAATGAGAGCGAGAAGAGAAGCAATGGAACGGACGTCAACTAGCAATGACCAAGAAGAGGTCCTGAACACCTACTTACGCCATACATAACACAGACCGTGTTCACTTCCCAGACTCTGCCGAGAAGAGACCATCACGGCTACACACGCACTTGGTGTATTTTAATTGGGTCAAGTGACAAGTTATCTACAACCGGACATTAACAAATTCCCATCTGCCTCATAACCGCGGGCACGGCTTTCGAAAGATATTACCCTGCAGGGGTGTCCCAACTTAGCCCATCATAAGCTCTCACGGTCAACGAAGGATAAACCTTCTCCCGGAACGACCCGATCAGTCTCGGAATCCCGGTTTACAAGACATCTCGACAATGGTAAAACAAGACCAGCAAAGCCGCCCGAATGTGCCGACAAATCCCGATAGGAGCTGCACATATCTCGTTCTCAGGGCACACCAGATAAGTCAAGCTACGAGTAAAACCAGACCTCGAGTTTCCCCGAGGTGGCCCCGCAGGCTGCTCGGTTCGGACCAACACTCGAAGGAGCACTGGCCCGGGGGGGGGGGTTAAAATAAGATGACCCTCGGGCTCGCGAAAACCCGGGGGAAAAGGCTTAGGCGGCAAATAGTAAAACCAAAGTTGGGCCATGCTGGAGGAGTTTTATTCAAGGCGAACTGTCAAGGGGGTCCCATAAATCACCCGACCGCGTAAGGAACGCAAACTCAAGGAACATAATCCCGGTATAACAGTACTAGGGCGGCAAGAGTGGAACAAAACACCAGGCATAAGGCCGAGCCTTCCACCCTTTACCAAAATGTATAGATGCATTAATTAAATAAGAGATATTGTGATATCCCAACATATCCATGTTCCGACATGGAACAAACTTCAACTTCGCCTGCAACTAGCAACGCTATAAGAGGGGCTGAGCAAAAGCGGTAACATAGCCAAACAACGGTTTGCTAGGAAAGGATGGTTAGGGGCTGACATGGCTGAAATAGGAGACATGATATAGCGAGAGATAGGTAGCGAGCATGGCAATAGAGCGAACAACTAGCATAGCAAAGATAGAAGTGATTTCGAGGGGTGGTCATCTTGCCTGCAAGATTCTCAGAGTTGTCGAAAGCTTGATCCTCGTAAGCGTACTCGACAGGTTCCTCGTTCACGAACTCGTCTCCCGGCTCTACCCAAGACAAGAATACAAACAAATGGAACCACAATCAACAACGAGAAATGCACAAGCAACATGATGCAAGACATGTATGATATGCAAGATATGATATGCGATGCGTATGCGTGCTCCGGAAGGAAAATGATGAACATGGTAGTAACTTGGCAAACCAAGCATGCCACTGGAAAGATGAGATGATTTCGGTCGAAATCGATATAAAGATCACCGGAATCGGATACACGGTTTGCAAATGACAAGCAAAACAAGAATGACACGAATCTGCGATAAACAGCAAGATAGCACTTAAAATGCTACAAGTAACAATGCTACAGCACCCCAACATAGAAACAAAGCACATGGCAGTAATCTACAGGAGATGCTTGACAAAAGATGAACACTGAGCTACTGCTAGTTCACAACATATCAAGCTCAAACAAGCATGGCAATAGTGCAAAAGATTACAGGTTCACAGACTTAGTGAAAAACTGGACATGGCAGAAATCAGCATCAGGTAGCAATGTTCAGAGCACGAAATCAACATGCTACAGGAACTTAACATAGCAAAACAAGGCATGTTAGTGTTCTACTAAATGCACATGACAAAAGTCCCTTACTGACCATAAACCAAAAAGGACCAGAAGATATGATGGAAAGCATGTAAACATAGCAAGTTTCGTTATCAGGTTTCAGACTTAGCAGAAAACAGAGCATGGCAAAAATATTAATATGTAGGCCTCTTTGTGAGCTTGATGCACTCACTACAGAGCAATGCATGACAAACCAAGCATACCTACAGCAAGATGGCATGTTTATGAAGCTATCCATGGCAAGAAATATTACTTAGCATGTATGGATCAACTACAATAAGCTTGGCAAAAATGCATGTCATGTTAAGAATCTGCCAGAAATATTTTATAGCAAAAGTAGAGCAAGATTGAGTCATGCTATGGTGCTCTAAAATTGCAAACAATTGCAGGAATGGATCAACTACAACTATAGCTACAAAACATCCTTACTGAACATCTCCAAAATATGCATGGATCTCTCTGTAGCATCAAGTTTACATGGCAACAAAATTACAGCAGACAAGGACTTAGAGAAAACACCAAGTCCCTGAAATCAGAAATATTACGGGGCCTACTTTGCATGCTTGTGCTAGTCACCACAGAGATCACAAAAATACATGGACTATACCACTGGAAAGATGGCATGGCATACTTCAAAACACATGTAGAGCTCATGCTCATAAGATGCACAGAATAAATGATACAAAAATGACAAATCTCCAAGTTCTGATAAGAACCAGAGATTAACAGCAACTAGCCCTCTTCCAACGAGGATTTGGGCATCAAGATGACCTCTAATGAAAATGGTGCAATTGAACAAAATGAAGAGCATCACGAGACGAACAATTTGACATATTATACGCGCGAATCGGAGCTACATGCACAAAGTTATCGCATCTCGAACAGGAGCATATACTAAAATGTTTCAGGGACTTGGAAAAAAAAGAGGGGGGGTCTCGGGTCAACCTACTCCCGTTGACCAGATCGGATCGGGACCGGCTGGGCGCGGGCGTGCGGTGGTGCTCGCCGACGGGAGGAAGAAGAGGCCGGCGAGCTCGGGCGGAGGGACGGGGCCGGCGGGGCTGCGCCGGCGGGGAAGGTGACCGGCGGCGGGCGGCGAGCGCGCGGGGCCGGCGGGGAGCTCGTGGCGGCGGCGGGCCGGCCGGCGCGGAGGCGGCGGCGGAGGCGGCGCCCGGCGGCGGGGCAGGCGCGCGGCGGCGGGCGTGGGCCGCGGGGGCCGGGGTCGGGCCCGCGGGCCGGCGGGGAACGGCGGCGGCGGACGCTGACGTGTCAACGGGCGATTCGTCCGCCGGCGCGGGCGGACGTGTCCGGCGCGGGCGGACGCGTCCGGCGCGGCGCGGAGGGAGAGGGTTAGGGTTTCGTCTGAGATTTCGTTTTTCGGGATGCCCACTCATTTATAGGTAGAGGGAGCTAGGAGACTCCAAATGAGGTGCGGTTTTCGCCCACACGATCGTGATCGAACGACCTAGAGCATGGAAGAGAGTTTGGTGGGTTTTGGGCTGGTTTTGGAGGGTGTTTTTGCTGGGCACTCAAATGGACATTGCGGAGGCCCGGTTAACCGTTGGAGTACCAAACGACCTCCGAATGGAACGAAACTTGACCGGTAGTCTCCGGGTGGTATAATAAAGCCACTTGACAAGCCTCGGTCCATTCCGAGAAAGTTTGGCACACGCACACGAAAGAAAACTAGAGGGGTGCACCGGAGGAGATAGGAGCGCCGGATTGGAAAACGGACAACGGGGAAAATGCTCGGATGCATGAGACAAACACGTATGCGAATGCAATGCACATGATGACATGATAAGAAAATGCATGACATGACAAAATACAAAATGAAAGACAAAACCCAACAACGGAGGGAAAAACATATCACATTAACGGAAATGGCAAGAGTCGGAGTTACAAATATGGCAAGTTACATGCGGGGTGTTACACCTGGCAAGTAAGTGACTAATAACCTCACACGAAAGTAGAATAATCTCGCAAGTACGGACAAAAAGTAAGTTGCCGAAACATGTCAACATGAGATCTGATTTTCAATATCTCACGCGAGGAAGACAAGGATGAAAGCAGATCGTTAACCTGGTTTAAGGGATAAACATTTTTAGATTTTCCGAATTTAGAAGAATCTTTGATGATGTCATCCTATTAGATGCATGGATGCATAGATGAGAGAGAGGGGGATGAGGCGAAGCATCTGAAGACAATTTTGTGGCGCCCCACCCGAATGCGGTCAACCATTCGAATGAGTTCGCATGATGTAGATCTACATGTCCATGATCATGAGCTTTGTATAGCCTTACTTATTAAGGAATCAAAGCCATGCACTTTTGCACTCATGGGAGCTATATTTGATGCTTTGAACCTACATGTTACCCTCAGGATATAGACGACAATTCATGATCCAAACAAACACATCTTACGAACTTGGATATGTATAGAAGTGCGGGAACATATGTGTGGAAGAAAGTAGCAAGAGCGTTCCGAGATTACAAGGAAAGCAACGAAGGAACAACCGTTTCTCGGCTTTAAAATAGAAGTGGAGGGTAGAGGGACGCGGCTAATCTGCACCCGAGCTCAAATGAGCTCGGGTGAACAGTAAAATCGTAAAAAAACCAAAAAGAATTCCAAAAATTCCAATTTTTTTTAGAGAAACATTGACAAAAGTTCTAAGTGCCTGCAAAAATTCGTCATGAAATCACATTCCTAGAAGGCGTGGCAAAAAAAAACAAAAACAGTACTCTGAAAAAAGCTACTTTCAAACGCATTTTGAAGCACTGAATTTGTTTTTTTTGCCACGCCTTACAGGAATGTGATTTCACGATGAATTTTTGCAGGCACTTAAATTTTTTGTCAATGTTTCTCTCAAAAAAATTTTGAAATTTTTTGAATTTTTTTTTCGATTTTACTGTTCATGCGAAAGCATATGAGCTCGGGTGCAGAATGGACTTTTCGAGGGTAGAGACCTTTTTTCAGTTGTAGAGATCTTTTTAGTAGTTCAAAAAGATCACATTATTAAGAATATTACAGTTCGTTATAAACTGCAGTATAGGCATCCTAAAAGGGTCCTAATGGTGCAATTTTATAAAGTATGTAACAGCTCAGTTTTCGGTAAATAGACCATCAAGGTCCAGGATCATCGATTAAGGGTAAGAATTTCTCGATCGAACTTAGAAATATATGCATCATCAAGCATAAGAATTAGCCAACAAAAAAGATTAAACATAAAAATTTGGGTGGTTAGGTCTTAGTCGACTGAAATTTAATCAAGTCTCAATCAAGTGACATAACATACAAGAGAGAAGAAAAAAAATTGGAAAAAATTGCACGGATCTCAATGCAAGTTCTCACGATATAACATGAATTGAGACTTAACGAAATGTTAGTCGAGCGAGAAAAGCATCGGACTGAATCAGAATTTCGCTTGTACTACGTGCTGGCCACCGTACCTACCGGCTATCACCTTCAGTTCACGGCGTCTCACTGTCGCGCGCGGTGCGGTAGCTTGAGACGTGGCTTCCCGTTGCACGACATGCACCGTGACTCCATTGGGTTAGTTTATTGTGCCCAAGCCTACGGACAGGTGGAGTCAGTTCTGACTTGGGATTCGCTAGCTAGCTCGACCGCGTGCATTATTTTCTCCGGACGTCGCTTTTGGCGCCTCACAACTCGTCTTAAACCCACGGAAAACCTATTTCGTGGACGACCGATATAATTAATCCCATATAGTTCATGCGTTCATGCGCTACTAGTACCGCTCGTATTATCACGGGAGAGTGACGTGCACCGTGAATAATACCGTAATACGGGTGCCCCAACTGTATAAATAGCTACCCTTGCCGTCCTGATTTAGCATCAGTCGACATCGCCACAGGTTGCCGCTAGCAGCAATTGATCACTGCTCAGCAGGCCCATTAACTCGCTGATCCTGCTGCTAAGCTGCTTGATAGCAGTACGTCGAGCGCATCTCCCCACATTAACTCCACACATGGCTCCACCGTCGCAGTGCTTCGACGCCACCATGCACGGCGCGGCCCACAATGGCGCCGCCCCGGCGGTGGCTGACGCGAAGCCGCAGTGCCCCACCGTGCTCGACGCCGACGTGTTCCGGCGCCAGGGCCACCAGGTCATCGACTTCATCGCCGAGTACTACGGCGGCATGGGGGACCACCCCGTGCACCCCAGCGTCACGCCCGGCTTCCTCCGCAATGTGCTCCCCGCGGAGGCGCCGTCCCGCCCGGAGCCCGACGCGTTCGGCTCCGCGCTCAGGGACGTCCGCGACCTCATCCTCCCGGGCATGACGCACTGGCAGAGCCCGCGCCACTTCGCGCACTTCCCGGCGTCCAGCAGCACCGTCGGGGCCCTCGGGGAGGCGCTCATTGCCGGCATCAACGTGGTGCCCTTCACCTGGGCCGCCTCGCCGGCCGCCACCGAGCTGGAGATGGTGGTCGTGGACTGGCTCGGCAAGGCGCTGCATTTGCCCGAGAGCCTCCTGTTCGCCGGTGGCGGCGGGGGCACGCTTCTGGGCACCTCGTGCGAGGCCATACTCTGCGCCCTCGTCGCCGCCAGGGACAAGAAGCTCGCCGAGATCGGCGAGAGGAGGATCGGCGACCTTGTCGTCTACTGCTCCGACCAGACCCATTTCGCCTTCCGCAAGGCTGCACGGATCGCCGGGATCCTGCGTGACCACTGCCGCGCGATACACACGTGCCGTGAAGACATGTTCGCGCTCTCGCCCACGGAGCTGCAAGCCGCCATGCAGGCCGACGTGGACGCCGGGCTGGTGCCGCTGTTCCTGTGCGCGACGGTCGGGACCACCCAGACGACCGCCGTTGACCCCATCGGTAAACTCTGCACCGTCGCAGCGTCTCACGGCGTCTGGGTCCACGTCGACGCGGCCTACGCTGGCTCGGCGCTGGTCTGCCCGGAGTTCCGGCACGTGATCGACGGCGTGGAGGCCGTGGACTCGTTCAGCATGAACGCCCACAAGTGGCTCCTGGCCAACAACGACTGCTGCGCGATGTGGGTGAAGAGGCCGAGCGAGCTCATCGCGGCGCTGGGCACGGAGCAGGAGTACATCCTCAAGGACGCGGCGTCGGAGGGGCACGACGTGGTGGACTACAAGGACTGGACCATGACGCTGACCCGCCGGTTCCGGGCGCTCAAGATGTGGCTCGTGCTCCGCTGCTACGGCGTCAACGGCCTGCGCGACCACATCCGCTCCCACGTGCGCATGGCCGAGGCGTTCGAGGACATGGTGCGCGCCGACGAGAGGTTCGAGGTGGTGACGGACAGGCAGTTCGCGCTGGTGTGCTTCCGGCTCCGGTCGCCGGAGAGGTTCGGCGGCGAGAAGACGGCCAACGAGCTCAACCGGGGCCTGCTCGAGGAGGTGAACGCGGTCGGCCCGGGCCCATACATGAGCTCCGCGAACGTAGGCGGCGTCTACATGCTCAGGTGCGCCGTCGGGAGCACGCTCACGGAGGAGTACCACGTCGCTGACGCATGGAAGGTGGTGCAGGATCGGGCCTCGGTAATCCTCCGGAAAATGGAAATTATCTACAGCGTGCTTGGTTAATGTTTGGGCGAGGTGAATCTCTATGTAAAATCTACTTGCAAACAAACTTGATCCTAATTAATTCTCGACCTCAATTTGGTCGGAACCACGATGATTTGTATTTTATATTATATATAAAGCAATTTATTGATGACGTGTACTGCTTATTTCACTCACTCTGTTTGCAGTTTTCTCTTCTTTTTTTTGTAGTTTTGTCCGTTGAGTTCTCAAAACATACGCCCGTTTCAGCAGCTACATAGTGGAAACTTAATTATATGTTTTGCGTGGGCAGTTTCAAAAAATTATGAAATTACAGTTGACAACATTCGTGGTATGATTTTTCACACGATGCACTCTTTTTGCTCAATCCTCGTCGCTGGTGATGGATTCAAGCGAGTAATTGCTGGATAATTGGCGAACCGAGGACAACTCAGATGGTATGATTTTTTGTGCTGAAACGAACCCATTAGGTTCAAGTCTAGACTGGGCATCGGTGATCGCATTTTCTGAATTTATTTTATATTTTCCTGCAATGTTCGTTCAGTGAAAAAGATACTCTTCTAGACTATGAGGTGTCAATTTCGTCAATCTAGACGATGATGTAGCATGCTCGACCAACATATGCGTGCATATCGATCTCCTGAAGGGAAAATCCTTCAAACACAGCTCCTTTATTAGCACAACAGACCGAAACCATATTTGTTATCACTATCATTAGTAGTCGACCGGTAGCAACAGCACATCCACGTACGGGTTTGGATGATAGGGGCACGGCCGGCCAACAGGAAACCACTTGGTAGTTCGCAGATCCTCTGACCTACATACTCCTAGATGGGTATAATAAAGCATATCCTCTGACCTATATTAGACCACGTGGTAGTTTGCAGATCCCCATCGCAAGCGGGCAGGCGTTTACTTTGGCGGATCCGTGGATGCCGATGGGATTTTATCGAGCATTTTCCTTCACATCTTAGTATTATTGATATAGGATGCCTCGTTGCCAGAAATTCATCTATATCTATACTACTATTAAAAGAGCAAACATGAATTCCCCTAAAACCACACCACAAAATGTACACAGAAGTACCAGAGACGTTTGATCGATCCCACTAATTTACATCCAACGTTCTACATTACATCAAGCATCTACCACACAAATCAACGATCTGGATTAAATGTTCTGCGAGGGCAGACTACCCTGCCCACGTCCTGCAGCCCCCCTCACGCAAACAAGCTGCCACACAACAAGCCGCTAAACGCATCTGAGCCCCCATTCATCACGTTCACCTCACCTGCCCGGACTGCGCCCCCGCCTCCCTCCCCACCGCCGTGCTCCCTTTGCCTTCGGGTCGCTCCCCTCTGTGGTTGTACGACGCCCGCCGCCCGCGCAACCTCCCTTCACCCCGCTCGACGTCGTCCTGCCCGTCCGCCTCTCCTATGGCGCACGGCACCTGCCGCCTGACCCGCCCTTCCACCATCTCCTGTGTCGCCGGCAGAACCTCACTTCGCGCTGCTCGCCATCGGATTGGCCCGCCCGTGCGCCTCTCCTACGACGCCGGCCTCCAGCTCCGCCCTCCTCCATCTCCTATGGTGCACGACGCCCGCCGCCGGCCCCACCCTTTGGCATCTCCTATGGCGCGCGGCGTCCGTCCGTCGGCCTCTCTTGTGGCTAACGGCTGTTGCTGCTCGATGTCTCGAACAACGCTACAGAGTGGCCCTGCCACGGCTTCATCATATACCTCATCGGTAAATTTCTTCGAGTTTTTTCTGTTTGTTTTGATACACTGTGCTCCAAATTCTAAATTTTGAAGGCTATGGATGGAATTCCCCTTTCATTTCATATATTGCAATGTAGCATTTTAGTTCAAAGTTCAGAAACTGGATTCTGTCTATAGTTATTCTCATGTCCCTCATGACTCTGCATGTGTACTTCTTCTCATGTTAAACTAATGTGTGATACTAGGTCTTTGCATTTTCAATGATCCATCCCTTGAGCCATATGATCTGTCAGATGATGACACTAATTTACAGAAGAATTTCACACATCTAAGTGATCTTGCAGCTGCACTGCGAAAACATGACCATCGTGATGGTGTAAGTTTCCAGTTAGTGCTTTGAATACCTACCAGACAAAACTACTGGATGATCCTGAGCATTCTTTCTTTTGTCTTCACAAGGTTGAAAGCGCTCTTAGTTCTGCTGAAAAGCTTGTGAGAGCATCACCTGATGAGCTGTGCCACTGCTCGGGTGATCTTGTTCAAGCAGGTGTACATGTTCCTTGTTTTCGTGTCAAGGTGGAAGGCGAGGAAGATTCTCCTGAAGAAAACCGACAGAAGGCATTAGTCGCCTTGCTGGTAACCAGCCCATTTGAATCATTTTCACCTTGCATTTTCTTCAGGGATTTGGTGCATGTGCATTTTCACATAATTTGTAACAAACTAATTCATACATTCGTTGCAGATGAATAACCAACCAGGCACAGATCCATTTCAGTCTTGAGCATGCCCCATTTACGGACCTAACGAGCACTGGTAATAATCAACATCGTCCCGGGAAAAACGAAATCTGACATTTTATTCTGAATTTATCTAACAGTATGGGAATACGGTAAATGATAACAGTCAGAAATCTGACATTATGAAAAAAACTAGACCATTAGGGAGAAAAGCCCCTGCTGTTTTCTAATAAAGAAGGAGATGTCAGACCCGTGTAAGAACCGAGGTGAGGAACCCGCGCCGTCTAGGAGGCAGCACTGCACTCTGACCATTGAGCTGAGAGCTCATCTACCGAAAAATCTGACATTAAACCGGTAGGTCCCGACCTCAATTGCCGGGTGTGCTCTATTAAAGCTTGGGATTTACCCTGCTAATGTGCCAACTTTGGTTTTAGTTCAGGAAGAAGAAGGTTGTGCACAAGATGGCGTTGAGTGTAACTGGCTTGAGGCTTTTCTGAATTCCTTGGTTCTTTCTACCAAAAGTACTTGTATTAGGACGTTTTCTACACATTTGGGATAGATTATCAAGAAAATTTGTCTAAAGTTTGATCAAATTCATTTAGATTCAGTTTAATTATAGGGCTGTTCATTTTTTACATTGATTTTATCATGTTATAAACCTGTCATACCATATAGTTCTTGAAACTGCATATGTTTTCCTACTGCAGGTGCCACTTGTTGTCACTATTGCAAAGAGACGGTGCATGTATGCATATTTTAACTCTCATGAGTACTTGTAGAAGGAGAATTGTACAATGCTGAAAGATGTTATTTGCATATGCAAAGTGGGATCATATCTTTTGAATGATTCCGTTAGAATCAGGTCACTCCTTGACTAACTCGAACTTGAATCATTTGCTTTTTTTTATCATGGTTGGAGATGTGGTGTAGCATGAGCAGAAGCTAATGGACGTGTCAGCAAGCCTCGAGGGAGATGCCCCCTGCAACATGAAGAACACCATCTGGACAAAGGGAGGTACACAGATGGCCAAGGACGAAAGGAGGCGTGCAGGTCTGCGTTTCACAGTTATCTCTTTCAGCACCAGCGATTAAATGGTATGTAGCCGGTCAGGCGTGCTTGCCTGAAATGTGCTTTGTTAGTTCTAGAGCCATGCTAGCTTTGTATGTTGTTCTTGCAGCCTCAACGAGCTAATTCTATTTAAAGCTAATGTTGTTCAATCCTTCTAATTTTGACTATGTGTTCTATCCTTTTAATTACTGTTATTCAGATTTTTTTTTTTTCATTTTTCTGTTGCCATTCAGATACAAATGTTATGAGATTTCAGGAATTTTGTCATATCTCCCAATCGCCTTAATTTTGTAAGTTGTGTTCTAATTCAATTTTGATTTTCTTTTCAGAAAAGCCTACTTTAAAGCTGTGTGAATCCATTATTTTCCTTTGAGTTTGCTATTGAGGTGACTTGGGAACCTTTTCTTTAACTTGGTGGATGTAGTTGTAGTGATGGAGACTTGCCTGAATGTTGCTTTCCTGGGCGTGAAGTGCCTTGAATTATCATAAATTCTGTATAAATGTACGTACCTGTCTGCACCTGATGGTGATCTGCCAAAGTTTTGTACTTTCGAGGTAAATTTGCTACTCCCTCCGTTCGGAATTACTTGTCTCGGAAATGGATGTATCTAGAACTAAAATACGTCTAGATACATCCATTTCTACGACAAGTAATTCCGAACGGAGGGAGTACATGGGAAGATTCCTCAATGGCAATAATATACCATGATAGTGATAATGATATGCATCCTATGCTGAACAAGAGCAAGACAGAAAAGAATAAAATATTCTCTCCAAAGTAATTACGGATTGTTTCCAGTGATTTTCAATTCCAAGTAATAAAGAATATAAGGTTACAATTCATCACCTGAAAAAACAGATCTTTGTAGTCATAGTAATGTCTTCTCCAATTGACCATACCCTTAAGAATTTGATGAAAATGGATATATCATCAAGAGCCTTGCAAGCAAATTTATCTACAACAGGAAACACACAATGATGACATATCAGATATTCCCAATCACTATATGAAATGTTTAATGTTCACTTCCCCTTGTAACGTTAGCTTATCTAGCAAATTTCTGTTATTCTGTACATCTGATTGGTAAGTTTCAAATAGTACAGGAACGAGATATCCAGCTATAATTAGAGTAGGGATCGACACTAATTAAACCTCTTGACACGCTCATTTGAAAGTCAAGTATATTTATGCAGCAACGCCTTATTACTCCTACAGAAGATACCATTACTGCTGCTCATAGGAAGAGATATTACACCATCAGTTGAGTTTAGCTAAATCTGCAGCTTTCATTACAATGCATGAATCTTATTTATCTTGCTTCAAAACTTAAGGAAAAAAGAGAGGATGGAGTACCCGTCTTCCAGTCATCTGGCAAGCAACAGTCCAGTGCATATTGCATTGCAGACCTTGTTAGCAAGCATCATCGAGTGCTATTGTATCTTGAATAACACAATTGTACAGGGATCTTGAATAGAACATCAAACAGAGGCACACCTAATTGAAATTACATTGGCACATTAGTACACGGTAAACTGCACAGTACGGATTAAAATTTAATTGCAAAGGATAATCCAGAGAGTTGACACGAAGTAATGTCTAAGGACTAAGATCAAATCAGAATTAATCCTGATGGTCAATACAGAAATGAGAATTCATTTCACAAAAATATTACTCATACCAGTGGAGGCATCGAACTGTGCCCAGAAGTTTTTGCGCACCCACGCCCCGCTCCTTGTTGTCTTGTTGCGGGCCTCCGCGCTGGGTCGCCCGTGAGCATGCCAAGCTCGAGCCCATCCTTGGGCACTTGGGCCAACGGATTCGAAGGACGGGGAAGAGCACGGGCGTGGAAGTGTCGCGCCTCCGACAGAGCCTAGCGCTGGGATGCTCGCGAGCATGCCAGGCTCAGGGACCTCCTCGGCCACTTGGGCGACCGGATTCGTCGAAAAGGCGGGGAAGAGCAGGGGTTGCGAACCTCTTGTTGGCGGTGGGGAGAGGGAGCTGGCGACCAAGGAAGAATGGGGAACGACGGGGAGAAATGTCAGGGGCGGTGGGATTTTTTTTTATTTTTGTACGTGAAGCGGTGGGAAGGTAGGTGACGGTCTGAGGGGCCTAACTGAGGAACCGGCTCCCTGTCCATTGATATGGGCCAGAAAATTACCAAAAGTCCAATCAATCCAGCCCAGCCGTTCGTCTGATGCCCAGCGCTCGGCTGAGTTTTTTTACCGGCTAATTAGCAATTGCGTTCTTGAATCGGAGACCAAGCTAGCTGCTAGGTAGGCAACGAATGAATCATATCCAAAATTGAAGTATTTGTAAAGGTGTAGTTAGATTTCAGTTGACTTAGACTAAGTTGAGTGATATTAGCATGTTTATTTTTCAAAAAAATCACCTTTTTTATTTGGATTTATGTTTTCTAAATTTTAATACATGAATATATTTATCATTTTTTCAATCGCGACTCAATTAATTATTTTTATCTCTCTAAAAACATTCCAATATTTTATAATCCCTCTAAAAATACATGAAGACGGAGGAGGATCTCAAAGATAAATATTACTTCTGTACGTTAATATAAAACATTTTTCAGTTTAGTTTACACAGGGCGTAGTACATAATGTTGTTTAGTTGTTGTTTTAAAAAATTATAATAAATTTATGTGATCATGAATTTTTTCATGAAGACATATCTGTGGATCGTGTATTGCACGCGCGCTTTCATTGTTGGGCATGAGACATATTTTAATGGCTCGGTAAAAAAAAAGCCCGCTAATAAGATTTAAAATAGATTTTTAATTATTAATTATAATACGTGCGTTGCACGTGCACGCTTACTAGTGATCACAAGCACTCATCTGCCTAATGAAGACGGAGAGGTCTTTACGGTAATGCCGATGGGATTTTATCGAGCATTTTCCTTCGCACCTTATTTTATTATTTAAGCAAAGGTTGTTGTCTATCGTGGATCTTGCCAGACCGGTGACATCCACGGCCACGCGGCGGACTCCCACGAAGATTAGGGTGTGGGATACGGAACTGTCCACGTCCGGGGGAGAGTAAGACGTCAGACAAGGACGTGTCCAGGACCGCCGAAGATTTAGATTAGGAGTGTTTTGCTATGTTAAAAAAATGTCATATCCGCTTTTGTTTAATGAAATATGTCAACCATTTCATGAATTCGGCCTGGTTTAAATGAAAATCGCCCGGTTTACATGAAATTTGTTTGGTTTTTTATCCATATTTAAAATGCACGGAGATGTTTTGGATGTATCCGACGGAGACGCCCCGGACAGTTAGTGCCTCATACTTGCGGCACCGCGTTGAAGACACCCTTACTATATTTTCGTAATGTGTGCTCCGTGCATCCGCTCCCAAACAGCTTATTGCATGATCCCAAACTCAAGCCTTATCAAGCGAACATAACCAAGGCCATGTTTCTCTCCTGATCTCCCCCCCCCCCTCTCTCTCTCTGATCAAGCTTCTCTCCTTCATTGACTGCGCTTGAAACATAGCTAGCGATGAATTTTTCTCTTGATCTCTTCTCATTTGCTTCATCATTTTTTTGTTAAATTTGTAACATCTTGGACAGAACACAAACATATGAAATAGGTCATGCATTTTTTTTCAAGGATGCGTCAAAAGCTTGACGCATCAGAAGCATAGATAGAAAGTGCCAAGAATGGCAAACAAGTCTTTACAACTCCACGGTTTACAAAGCCAAAAGGATGATCCACATGCGGATCACTCGCCGCTATCCAACCTCACTACTCTACGTGGCAAGGAGCCGTGCTCACGGAGCAAACCCGCGGCCCTCCAGTCCTGCCCCTCCTCGTCAATCCTCCTAAGCACTACCTCTGCCGAGGGGGAAGCACCATTGAACACTATGTCATTCCGGTGTCTCCAGATCGTCCATGCCACAAGGGTGACCACCGTCCAAATCTCTTTCCTTAGCTGCCTCTGCGGAGTGAGGGCGGTCCACCATTGCACCAAGGTAGCATCTGCCGTAGGCATCCAAGAAGGCTTACCCCACGCATTGGTAATACAGGACCAAACTTGCCTAGCAAACACACACCCCAACAGCAAGTGGTCAATGGTCTCCTGGGCTTGGTCACAAAAAGGACATGCAGAGGGGTGAGGCAAGTGACGTCTTTGGAGTCTATCTGCTGTCCAACATCTGTTCCGTGCCGCAAGCCATGCAAAGACCTTGCAAGTGGCCGGCGCCCTGGATCTCCAAATCTGAGTAGCGCCGTTCGCCTCAATCCTACCCGCAAAACATGCCATGTAAGCGGATTTAGCCGAGAACTGCCCAGTGCTGTCCCAAGCCCAATGGATCTTATCCTCCGTCCCTGGCGTGAGATCCACATCCTGCATTCTGTCCACCAGAGCAATGAACTCGAGCAGAGCACGCGTAGTCATGTCCGGGGAAATATCTTGCCACCATCCTTCCACCATGGCCTGCCTGACCGTCTTCAGCCGCGCTGGCTTTCTCACAAAAGCATACAGGTTAGGCATTAGCTCCTCAATCCGGCCATCCCAGAGCCACCAATCAGTCCAGAAGCGCGCTGATTCGCCATAGCCAAGCACGCAACGTGTTGCCGCTCTGTAGATCCCCAAGGACTCGCACGAAACTTGCAGATTGAACTCGTTCCAAGGTCTGTGGGGGTCAGTTCTCTCGAGCCATGGCCATCTTGCCCGCAGCGCCGCGTTCAACAGTCTCAAATTGGGAATCCCCAGGCCGCCGAGCTCCTTGGGCGTGCAAACCTGATCCCAAGCCACCAGGCAGTGGCCTCCCTGCACGTCTCGACGCCCCTTCCACAGAAATCCACGGCAGATCTTGTTGGCTGCTGTAATAGTCTTGACAGGCAGATCGATTGCCATCATGGCATGAATAGGCATGGAGGCAAGCGTAGTACGAATGAGCTCCAGCCTGCCCGCGCAGAAGAGAAGCCTGGCCTGCCAGGCAGGCAATCGGTCAGCCATCTTGTCGATCAGGTACCGTAACTGCGCGGCCGAAATCTTCCGTAAACCCAAGGGCAGCCCAAGGTACTGACAGGGCCAACCCAGCACCTGACACTCCATCTCGGTGGCGATCTGAAGCACCTGCTCCTCCGTACATCTGATTGGGTGGGCGGAACTCTTGATTAGATTCGTGTGTAGGCCCGACGCCGCGCCAAAGTCATGAAGCAACACCGTGCATGCCCTGAGACTCTACAGATCTGGCTTGATGAAAGTAACCACGTCGTCAGCATATATGGACGTGGTACTCCGAAGGCCATTGGGCGCGAGAGGCCGCAGCACCCCAGCCACCGAGGCCGAGCGCAGGAGGTGGTGAAGAGCTTCCATCACCAGGACGAACAGAAGTGGCGAGGCTGGGTCCCCCTGCCGCAGGCCTTGTCTGTTGTAGATGATCTCGCCGGGAATGCCATTGAGCAGCACCCTAGTGGAAGAAGATGCAAGTAAACCGGCAATCCACGACGTCCACTTGGCTCCAAATCCCATGTGCCGTAACACATCCATCAATAAGGCCCAGTTCACCGTGTCGAAGGCCTTCGTAATATCTAGCTTGAGCATCACCGCATCCTTCTTAGTGGCATGTAGCTTCCTAGCCAGCCCTTGCACCATCATATAATTGTCATGGAGCCATCTCCCCTTGATGAACGCGCTCTGGTGCGCCCCGACCAAGTCCGGCATCTCCTTGGCCAACTGAATAGCCAACACCTTCGCCACAAGCTTCGGGAAACTATGTATCAAGCTAATGGGTCGGAACTCCCGGATCTCCATCGCGGCTGCCGTCTTGGGTAGCAAAGTGATGAAGGCCTGATTAATGGACGTGAGACCACGGAAATCCAGTCTCTGTAGGGAACCGAACGCCTCCATCATGTCGTCCTTAATGACCGACCAACAAGCCACATAAAACCTGGCCGGGAACCCGTCGGGCCCCGGTGCTTTATCCAAGCCTTGCGCACGCACCGCAGCCAAAACTTCCTCCTCAGTGAAATCACGGTCCAAATGATCTAGAACCTTACGTGGCATACCAATTTCCTCCAAGTTGAGCGTGAAATCCCTCTCAACAGACTCCCCAAGCAAATGGGAGAAGAAGGAGTCCACGGCCTCGGCCATAACCTCGTGGTCAGCAGTCAGAACTCCGTCCACCCGAAGCTTGGGGATGTAGTTTTTCGATGACGGTGACTAGCGTGGGCATGAAAATATTGCGTGCACGCATCCCCCTCCCGCAGCCTCAGAACCCTAGACCGCTGCCTAGCGATCGTGCGCTCAAGCGAAGCCAAACCCAACAGCTTATGCTTGAGCAGCCTCCTGAGCTCCATTTCCTCCACCGTAAGGACACGACTCTCCATGGCGACATCGAGTCGCAAGATGACCTCATTGGCGATACGAATTTGCTGCTTGATACTTCCGACATACTTGTTGCTCCAACTGGCCAAGCACTTGGCCGTAGCCTTTAGCTTGGCCGCAAGTCTCTTGAAAGGATTCCGCACCCACGGCTGACTGCTCCACGCCGACTGAACCACGTCCTGGAAACCGTCTATCTTCGTCCAAAAGGACTCGAAGTGAAATCGCCGACCTCTCCGCAAGTTGGCCTCAAGCACCAGGTGCAACGGACAGTGGTCGGAAACACCCGTGCTGAGCGCAGAGAGGAACGATGCTGGGTATAGGGCCTCCCACTCCACAGACACAAGCACTCTGTCCAACTTCTCCAACGTGGGCGTTGTGCGCTTGTTCGACCAGGTGTACCTCCTGCCGTTAAGGTAGACCTCATGCATGTCCAAGTCCGAGATGCATCTCCTAAACCGCCCCATCATCTGCCTATTTATTCTGTCGTTGCTCTTGTCGGACGGGTCCGCAATCAGGTTGAAATCACCGGAGAGCATCCAGGGACCTGCATGTAAACCCAGGATCTCCCTAAGCTCCTACATGAAAACGATCTTCTCCGCGTCCTCCTGGGGCCCGTACACCCCGGTGAACCACCAACCAACCGACTCAAGACATTGCACCCATGCCGTGACCGAATTGTCCATGACATGGGGGTTTGAAAGCTGCACACCACTCGACTTGGCTGCCAACATAATGCCACCGCGCGTCCCCACCGCAGGCGCGTAGAAGAACTGATCGAATGCCGGCCCAAGGCATTGCCGCACAAGTGCAGGGGTCATGTCTTGGATTTTTGTTTCCTGAAGGCAGACAACACTCGCTCCCGAGCCCGAAATGACGTTATTTATAGCAACGCGTTTCGCCGGGTTGTTCATCCCGCGTACATTCCACACCACCACAACCTGGCTCGGATCAGCCATAGAGAAGGCCTACGAGCAACCAAGGGGGCAGCACCTAAAGTGCTACCTTCCCCACATCCCTCCCGAGAGGCAAAACATCGGCTTGCCAACCAAAAAGGCCAACAATGGCCGCGATATGCGCCTGCTGTAGCGGCCTAGAGAAGAGCTCAATATACGCCTGCATGGCCGCGTCGCCAATCACCTCGCCCTCATGTGCAATCCCAAGCTGTACCATGAGCGTACGCTGCTGCGTTTTCACCGAAGCCCCACTAGCCAGCCGCCCATTGATGCGCAGGCTGCGCCGTACCGTGCTTGGAGGGGTCCTGCGCTTGCGCTTCCACCTCGTTGCCTTGGGCCTGGATAGGATTGGAGTGACCTTTATCTTGTACCGCGCCCTGAACCGAGAAATCGAGCCTGAGATAGAATCCTGCGCATCACCGCCAGTCGAGCCAGAGAGGCTGACGGCGAAGGTCTCCAACGTCCCCACCTGCATGTTTCCCGCGCAAGGGGAACCCCAGCCTGACCGAGCGCTGCTCCAACTGGGCGTGGAAGCAGACATATTCAAATCTTGATCCTCGCTCCCCGCGCCAGGCGAAAGAAGCCAGCAGTTTGAACTGCCCACTTGCGGACTGGGCGCGCAACCCAAATCCTCTCTGGCCCCGCCAGGGTCACGTGTCGAGTTCCCCTCGTCTGCGCGCCTGCTCCCCCCCGGCCTGGCCAAAAGCGGGGTCGAGCAACCGCCTAGGTCGTCAGCCGCCGGGGGCCCAGCCTTATCCCGCCAGGTCAAAAGCGGAATGTGGACCGGGGCCGTGACCACATGCCCCACGACGTCAACCGAGCGTTGGGCGGGCTCGGCGACGGTGGCCAGCTCCACCACGCCACCATCAGTCACCGGCGCCGTCTCCAAGCGCTCCGTCATCGCCTCCGGCACCAGCGGCGCCGTCATGCCAGCCGCATGCCGGTCCGGCCCAGGAGCTTCCATCGATACCTGCTCGCCAGGCGCGGGTGCTTGCGCCGTACCACTGTCAGGCAGCTCGATCTGAACCGGAGCCTGCCCATTTGCCATGCCAACCGACGCCGACCCTTGCGCAGCACCAGGCCGCGGTGACCATGGAACCACCATCGTTGGCAGATCGACAGCCACCCTCCTATGCCCATTGGCATCTCCACGACGAGCCGGTGGCCGCCGCCGGCCTCCATCTCCATCCCGCACGCCCCTGGTGTACGTGAAACGCCGCCGCGTGTGACGCGCGCCGCCCGGGCCATCAGGATCTGCGGCCGGGTGATCGAACTCCTCATCGTCATTGCCATCATCGCCGGAAGAAGGCCCGGAACTTTGAGCCGTGTTCTCAGTGCTAACCAGGTGCACCGTGATCGAATACTCGAGCATGGCCATGTCCAGCGGCACGAGCGCCTCCGCCGGCAGGACGAGCCCATCCGCCAGCTCCACATCCATGGCCTCGTCCGGTTCCTCAACGAGGATGATCTTCTCCTTGGGCAGCAGCGAGGGATCATCGGTCCAAGCGTACGCCTCAAAGCTACCCAAGTTTGCCATGTTGGCCGTCAGTGTGCCAAGCCGCTCCACCCACGCCGCCGAGCCAAGCACGATCTGCGCGGTGGCTCGGCTCCAGACATGCGGCGGCACCCCAACCATCTCCACACGGACCCGATAATGGAACTGACGGCGCGTCGCCTGCAGCTGCCGGTTCCAGGGAGCGAATCTCAGGGAGAAACCACGTCCGTGTGCCTCGTTCACGGAGGCCACTACATCCCTCGCCGCCCTAGAATCGAAGACGAGCAGAAAATCGGCCGGCCAGAACCGATGCACGGTGAAGGCATCAACCGCAGCCGGCACCGCCGCCTCGACGGCCGCGGTGACTGCGCTTGGGGCAATCCGCGGCCTTCCACCCATAGCAGTAGCGACCAAACTCCAGCGCAGAGCCTCCTCAGCAGCCGAGACCTCCGCCGTGCGCGGAACGATGTAGCGCTCAACCTCGGGCCTCGCAGACGGAGAACCCGGCCGCACCCGCCTACTGGACTCGCCCACCTCCGGCACCCTGCCCAGCGTCCGCTCCGAGGGCACCCTGTCAGTGGGAGGCACTGAAGGGCCCAGGCGAGCGTTCACTGGCATCCCGCGCTGTTGCGGCCGCCCAGCACCCCCAGCGGAGCCGCCGTGCTCCGAGGGAAGCCTGCCGGCCGCATGGGCCGCAGTTCCCAGGCGAGCGTGAACTGGCGTGGATGGGGAGACAACGCGGGCGGGGAGGGGGAAGGGGACGGGGGCGGCCCGACGCGGGGGCCGAGGCGCTCACGGACGGGGCGGGAACTCACCAACGGAGGGGAGCGGGAGCGGGGGGCGCGGCACTCGCGCGCGATGTGGCCGGGCTGCCTGCACCTGAGGCAGACCCGCTCGTTTGTGCACATGCCGGCGACGTGCTCTTCGCTGAGGCAGTTGAAGCACAGGCCCGCAAGATCCGGCGGCAGGTCTGTTGGGAATCGTAGCATAATTTAAAATTTTCCTACGCTCACCAAGATGCATCTATGGAGTCTACTAGCAACGAGGGGAAAGGAGTGCATCTACATACCCTTGTAGATCGCGAGCGGAAGCGTTCCAATGAACGCGGATGACGGAGTCGTACTCGCCGTGATCCAAATCACCGATGACCGAGTGCCGAACGGACGGCACCTCCGCGTTCAACACACGTACGGTGCAGCAACATCTCCTCCTTCTTGATCCAGCAAGGGGAAAGGAGAGGTTGATGGAGATCCAACAGCACGACGGCGTGGTGGTGGATGTAGCGGGTCTCCGGCAGGGCTTCACCGAGCTTCTGCGAGAGAGAGAGGTGTTGCAGGGGAGGAGGGAGGCGCCCAAGGCTGTGTATTGCTGCCCTCCCTCCCCCCCTTTATATAGGCCCCCTTGGGAGGGGGGGCCGGCGGCCAAGGAGTGGAAAGGGGTGCCTTGACCCCCAAGGCAAGGGGGAAGCTCCCCCCCTTAGGGTTCCCAACCCTAGGCGCATGGGGGGAGGCCCAAGGGGGGCGCCCCAGCCCACTAAGGGCTGGTTCCCTTCCACTTTCAGCCCACGGGGCCCTCCGGGATAGGTGGCCCCACCCGGTGGACCCCCGGGACCCTTCCGGTGGTCCCGGTACAATACCGGTAACCCCCGAAACTTTCCCGGTGGCCGAAACTGGACTTCCTATATATAATTCTTCACCTCCGGACCATTCCGGAACCTCTCGTGACGTCCGGGATCTCATCCGGGACTCCGAACAACTTTCGGGTTTCCGCATACATATATCTCTACAACCCTAGCGTCACCGAACCTTAAGTGTGTAGACCCTACGGGTTCGGGAGACATGCAGACATGACCGAGACGCCTCTCCGGTCAATAACCAACAGCGGGATCTGGATACCCATGTTGGCTCCCACATGTTCCACGATGATCTCATCGGATGAACCACGGTGTCGAGGATTCAATCAATCCGTATGCAATTCCCTTTGTCAATCGGTATGTTACTTGCCCGAGATTCGATCGTCGGTATCCCAATACCTTGTTCAATCTCGTTACCGGCAAGTCTCTTTACTCGTACCGCAATGCATGATCCCGTGACTAACGCCTTAGTCACATTGAGCTCATTATGATGATGCATTACCGAGTGGGCCCAGAGATACCTCTCCGTCACACGGAGTGACAAATCCCAGTCTCGATCCGTGCCAACCCAACAGACACTTTCGGAGATACCCGTAGTGCACCTTTATAGTCACCCAGTTACGTTGTGACGTTTGGTACACCCAAAGCACTCCTACGGTATCCGGGAGTTGCACGATCTCATGGTCTAAGGAAAAGATACTTGACATTTGGAAAAGCTCTAGCAAACGAAACTACACGATCTTTTATGCTATGCTTAGGATTGGGTCTTGTCCATCACATCATTCTCCTAATGATGTGATCCCGTTATCAATGACATCCAATGTCCATAGTCAGGAAACCATGACTATCTGTTGATCAACGAGCTAGTCAACTAGAGGCTTACTAGGGACACGTTGTGGTCTATGTATTCACACATGTATTACGATTTCCGGACAATACAATTATAGCATGAACAATAGACAATTATCATGAACAAAGAAATATAATAATAACCATTTATTATTGCCTCTAGGGCATATTTCCAACAGTCTCCCACTTGCACTAGAGTCAATAATCTAGTTACATTGTGATGAATCGAACACCCATTGCGCCCTGGTGTTGATCATGTTTTGCCCTAGGGAGAGGTTTAGTCAACGGATCTGCTACATTCAGGTCCGTATGTACTTTACAAATATCTATGTCTCCATTTTGAACACTTTCACGAATGGAGTTGAAGCGACGCTTGATATGCCTGGTCTTCCTGTGAAACCTGGGCTCCTTCGCAAGGGCAATGGCTCCAGTGTTGTCACAGAAGAGAGTCATCGGGCCCGACGCATTGGGAATCACCCCTAGGTCGGTAATGAACTCCTTCATCCAGACTGCTTCCTGTGCTGCCTCCGAGGCTGCCATGTACTCCGCTTCACATGTAGATCCCGCCACGACGCTTTGCTTGCAACTGCACCAGCTTACTGCTCCTCCATTCAATATATACACGTATCCGGTCTGTGACTTCGAGTCATCCAGATCTGTGTCGAAGCTAGCGTCGACGTAACCCTTTACGACGAGCTATTCGTCACCTCCATAAACGAGAAACATATCCTTAGTCCTCTTCAGGTACTTTAGGATATTCTTGACCGCTGTCCAGTGTTCCATGCCGGGATTACTTTGGTACCTTCCTACCAAACTTACGGCAAGGTTTACATCAGGTCTGGTACACAGCATGGCATACATAATAGACCCTATGGCCGAGGCATAGGGGATGACACTCATCTTTTCTATATCTTCTGCCGTGGTCGGACATTGAGCCGTGCTCAATTGCACACCTTGCAATACAGGCAAGAACCCCTTCTTGGACTGATCCATACTGAACTTCTTCAATATCTTGTCAAGGTATGTACTCTGTGAAAGACCAATGAGGCGTCTTGATCTATCTCTATAGATCTTGATGCCTAATATATAAGCAGCTTCTCCAAGGTCCTTCATTGAAAAACACTTATTCAAATAGGCCTTTATACTTTCCAAGAATTCTATATCATTTCCCATCAATAGTATGTCATCCACATATAATATGAGAAATGCTACAGAGCTCCCACTCACTTTCTTGTAAACACAGTCTTCTCCATAAGTCTGTGTAAACCCAAACGCTTTGATCATCTCATCAAAGCGAATGTTCCAACTCCGAGATGCTTGCACCAGCCCATAAATTGAGCGCTGGAGCTTGCATACTTTGTTAGCATTCTTAGGATCGAAAAAACCTTCCGGCTGCATCATATACAACTCTTCCTTAAGGAAACCGTTAAGGAATGCCGTTTTGACGTCCATCTGCCATATCTCATAATCATAGTATGCGGCAATTGCTAACATGATTCGGACGGACTTCAGCTTCGCTACGGGTGAGAAAGTCTCATCGTAGTCAACCCCTTGAACTTGTCGATAACCCTTAGCGACAAGTCGAGCTTTGTAGATGGTCACATTACCATCTGCGTCCGTCTTCTTCTTAAAGATCCATTTGTTTTCTATGGCTCGCCGCTCATCGGGCAAGTCAGTCAAAGTCCATACTTTGTTTTCATACATGGATTCTATCTCGGATTTCATGGCTTCTAGCCATTTGTCGGAATCCGGGCCCGCCATCGCTTCTTCATAGTTCGAAGGTTCACCGTTGTCTAACAACATGATTTCCAGGACAGGGTTGCCGTACCACTCTGGTGCGGAACGTGTCCTTGTGGACCTACGAAGTTCAGTAACTTGATCCGAAGCTTCATGATCATCATCATTAACTTCCTCCCCAGTCGGTGTAGGCACCACAGGAACATTTTCCCGCGCTGCGCTACTTTCCGGTTCGGAAGGGGTGACTATCACCTCATCAAGTTCCACTTTCCTCCCACTCAATTCTTTTGAGAGAAACTCCTTCTCCAGAAAGGACCCTTTCTTGGCAACGAAGATCTTGCCTTCGGATCTGAGGTAGAAGGTATACCCAATAGTTTCCTTAGGGTATCCTATGAAGACGCATTTTTCCGACTTGGGTTCGAGCTTTTCAGGTTGAAGTTTCTTGACATAAGCATCGCATCCCCAAACTTTTAGAAACGACAGCTTAGGTTTCTTCCCAAACCATAATTCATACGGTGTTGTCTCAACGGATTTAGACGGTGCCCTATTTAAAGTGAATGCGGCAGTCTCTAAAGCATAGCCCCAAAATGAGAGCGGTAAATCGGTAAGAGACATCATAGATCGCACCATATCCAATAGAGTGCGATTACGACGTTCGGACACACCATTTCTCTGAGGTGTTCCAGGCGGCGTGAGTTGTGAAACTATTCCACATTTCCTTAAGTGTGTACCAAATTCGTGACTTAAATATTCTCCACCACGATCTGATCGTAAGAATTTTATTTTTCTGTCACGTTGATTCTCAACTTCACTCTGAAATTCCTTGAACTTTTCAAAGGTTTCAGACTTGTGTTTCATCAGGTAGACATACCCATATCTACTTAAATCATCAGTGAGAGTGAGAACATAACGATATCCTCCGCGAGCCTCAACACTCATTGGACCGCACACATCGGTATGTATGATTTCCAATAAGTTGGTTGCTCGCTTCATTGTTCCGGAGAACGGAGTCTTGGTCATCTTACCCATGAGGCATGGTTCGCACGTGTCAAATGATTCGTAATCAAGAGACTCCAAAAGTCCATCTGCATGGAGCTTCTTCATGCGCTTGACACCAATGTGACCAAGGCGGCAGTGCCACAAGTATGTGGGACTATCGTTATCAACTTTACATCTTTTGGTATTCACACTATGAACATGTGTAACATCACGTTCGAGATTCATCAAAAACAAACCATTGACCAGCGGGGCATGACCATAAAACATATTTCTCAAATAAACAGAACAACCATTATTCTCGGATTTAAATGAGTAGCCATCTCGAATTAAACGAGATCCAGATACAATGTTCATGCTCAAAGCTGGCACTAAATAACAATTATTGAGGTTTAAAACTAATCCCGTAGGTAGATGCAGAGGTAGCGTGCCGACGGCGATCACATCGACCTTGGAACCATTCCCGACGCGCATCGTCACCTCATCCTTCGCCAGTCTCCGTTTATTCCGTAGTTCCTGTTTTGAGTTACAAATATGAGCAACCGCACCGGTATCAAATACCCAGGAGCTACTACAAGTACTGGTAAGGTACACATCAATTACATGTATATCACATATACCTTTGGCGTTGCCGGCCTTCTTGTCCGCTAAGTATTTGGGGCAGTTCCGCTTCCAGTGACCACTTCCCTTGCAATAAGAGCACTCAGTCTCGGGCTTGGGTCCATTCTTTGACTTCTTCCCGGTAACTGGTTTACCGGGCGCGGCAACTCCCTTGCCGTCCTTCTTGAAGTTCTTCTTACCCTTGCCCTTCTTGAACTTAGTGGTTTTATTCACCATCAACACTTGATGTTCTTTTCTGATCTCCCCTTCCGCTGATTTCAGCATTGAATATACCTCGGGAATGGTCTTTTCCATCCCCTGCATATTGTAGTTCATCACAAAGCTCTTGTAGCTTGGTGGAAGCGACTGGAGGATTCTGTCAATGACCGCGTTATCCGGGAGATTAACTCCCAGCTGAGACAAGCGGTTGTGCAACCCAGACATTCTGAGTATGTGCTCACTAACAGAATTGTTCTCCTCCATTTTACAGCTGAAGAACTTGTCGGAGACATCATATCTCTCGACCCGGGCATGAGCTTGAAAAACTAATTTCAGCTCCTCGAACATCTCATATGCTCCATGTTTCTCAAAACGCTTTTGGAGACCCGGTTCTAGGCTGTAAAGCATGCCGCACTGAACGAGGGAGTAATCATCAGCACGTGATTGCCAAGCGTTCATAACGTCTTGGTTCTCTGGGATTGGTGCTTCACCTAGCGGTGCTTCTAAGACATAATCTTTCTTGGCTACTATGAGGATGATCCTCAGGTTCCGGACCCAGTCCGTATAGTTGCTGCCATCATCTTTCAGCTTGGTTTTCTCTAGGAACGCGTTGAAATTGAGGACAACGTTGGCCATTAGATCTACAAGACATAGTGTAAAGATTTTAGACTAAGTTCATGATAATTAAGTTCATCTAATCAAATTATTTAATGAACTCCCACTCAGATAGACATCCCTCTAGTCATCTAAGTGAAACATGATCCGAATTCAACTAGGCCGTGTCCGATCATCACGTGAGACGGACTAGTCAAGATCGGTGAACATCTCCATGTTGATCGTATCTTCTATACGACTCATGCTCGACCTTTCGGTCCTCCGTGTTCCGAGGCCATGTCTGTACATGCTAGGCTCGTCAAGTCAACCTAAGTGTATTGCCTGTGTTCCGAGGCCATGTCTGTACATGCTAGGCTCGTCAACACCCGTTGTATTCGAACGTTAGAATCTATCACACCCGATCATCACGTGGTGCTTCGAAACAACGAACCTTCGCAACGGTGCACAGTTAGGGTGAACACTTTCTTGAAATTATTATAAGGGATCATCTTACTTACTACCGTCGTTCTAAGCAAATAAGATGCAAAAACATGATAAACATCACATGCAATCAAATAGTGACATGATATGGCCAATATCATCATGCTCCTTTGATCTCCATCTTCGGGGCACCATGGTCATCTTCGTCACCGGCATGACACCATGATCTCCATCATTGTGTCTTCATGAAGTCATCACGCCAACGATTACTTCTACTTGTATGGCTAACGCGTTTAGCAACAAACTAAAGTAATTTACATGGCGTTATTCAATGACACGCAGGTCATGCAAAATAATAAAGACAACTCCTATGGCTCCTGCCGGTTGTTATACTCATCGACATGCAAGTCATGATTCCTATTACAAGAATATGATCAATCTCATACATCACATATATCATTCATCGCATCTTCTGGCCATATCACATCACATAGCACTTGCTGCAAAAACAAGTTAGACGTCCTCTAATTGTTGTTGCAAGTTTTTACGTGGTTTGTAGGTTTCTAGCAAGAACGTTTTCTTACCTACGTATGACCACAACGTGATTTGCCAATTTCTATTTACCCTTCATAAGGACCCTTTTCATCGAATCCGTTCCGACTAAAGTAGGAGAGACAGACACCCGCTAGCCACCTTATGCAACTAGTGCATGTCAGTCGGTGGAACCAGTCTCACGTAAGCGTACGTGTAAGGTCGGTCCGGGCCGCTTCATCCTACAATGCCGCCGAAACAAGAACGACTAGTAGCGGCAAGAAGAATTGGCAAACTCAACGCCCACAACTGCTTTGTGTTCTACTCGTGCATAGTAACTACGCATAGGCCTGGCTCATGATGCCACTGTTGGGAATCGTAGCATAATTAAAAAATTTCCTACGCTCACCAAGATGCATCTATGGAGTCTACTAGCAACGAGGGGAAAGGAGTGCATCTACATACCCTTGTAGATCGCGAGCGGAAACGTTCCAATGAACGTGGATGACGGAGTCGTACTCGCCGTGATCCAAATCACTGATGACCGAGTGCCGAACGGACGGCACCTCCGCGTTCAACACACGTACGGTGCAGCAACGTCTCCTCCTTCTTGATCCAGCAAGGGGAAAGGAGAGGTTGATGGAGATCCAACAGCACGGCGGCGTGGTGGTGGATGTAGCGGGTCTCCGGCAGGGCTTCACCGAGCTTCTGCGAGAGAGAGAGGTGTTGCAGGGGAGGAGGGAGGCGCCCAAGGCTGTGTATTGCTGCCCTCCCTCCCCCCCTTTATATAGGCCCCCTTGGGAGGGGGGCCGGCCAAAACCCATCTAGGGTTGGGGGGGGGGGGGGGGCGGCGGCCAAGGAGTGGAAAGGGGTGCCTTGCCCCCCAAGGCAAGGGGGAAGCTCCCCCCCTTAGGGTTCCCAACCCTAGGCGCATGGGGGGAGGCCCAAGGGGGGCGCCCCAGCCCACTAAGGGCTGGTTCCCTTCCACTTTCAGCCCACGGGGCCCTCCGGGATAGGTGGCCCCACCCGGTGGACCCCCGGGACCCTTCCGGTGGTCCCGGTACAATACCGGTAACCCCCGAAACTTTCCCGGTGGCCGAAACTGGACTTCCTATATATAATTCTTCACCTCCGGACCATTCCGGAACCTCTCGTGACGTCCGGGATCTCATCCGGGACTCCGAACAACTTTCGGGTTTCCGCATACATATATCTCTACAACCCTAGCGTCACCGAACCTTAAGTGTGTAGACCCTACGGGTTCGGGAGACATGCAGACATGACCGAGACGCCTCTCCGGTCAATAACCAACAGCGGGATCTGGATACCCATGTTGGCTCCCACATGTTCCACGATGATCTCATCGGATGAACCACGGTGTCGAGGATTCAATCAATCCGTATACAATTCCCTTTGTCAATCGGTATGTTACTTGCCCGAGATTCGATCGTCGGTATCCCAATACCTTGTTCAATCTCGTTACCGGCAAGTCTCTTTACTCGTACCGCAATGCATGATCCCGTGACTAACGCCTTAGTCACATTGAGCTCATTATGATGATGCATTACCGAGTGGGCCCAGAGATACCTCTCCGTCACACGGAGTGACAAATCCCAGTCTCGATCCGTGCCAACCCAACAGACACTTTCGGAGATACCCGTAGTGCACCTTTATAGTCACCCAGTTACGTTGTGACGTTTGGCACACCCAAAGCACTCCTACGGTATCCGGGAGTTGCACGATCTCATGGTCTAAGGAAAAGATACTTGACATTTGGAAAAGCTCTAGCAAACGAAACTACACGATCTTTTATGCTATGCTTAGGATTGGGTCTTGTCCATCACATCATTCTCCTAATGATGTGATCCCGTTATCAATGACATCCAATGTCCATAGTCAGGAAACCATGACTATCTGTTGATCAACGAGCTAGTCAACTAGAGGCTTACTAGGGACACGTTGTGGTCTATGTATTCACACATGTATTACGATTTCCGGACAATACAATTATAGCATGAACAATAGACAATTATCATGAACAAAGAAATATAATAATAACCATTTATTATTGCCTCTAGGGCATATTTCCAACAAGGTCCACACGGATGTTCATGGACGGGAGGGGGGGAGGGCCTGGCGACGACGCGGCCTGCGGCGCTTGCGGCCAGCGGTCTGCCATCCGCCGCGGCGATCTGGACGCGGCTCCTCCTCGCGGACGACGACGGAGGCCAGGCGCGGAGCGGCATCCCGGGTCGAGGCGGGGGGAGTGGCGCAGGGAGCCGGAGCAGGAGGGGAGGGGGGGGCGAGGCGAGGAAGGCCCCAGCGGCGGCGAGCAGCTCCTCAAGACCTCGCAGTAGGAGCGCCGGTGGCCGCGGTCTTCATCCTCCGACGAGGACACGTCACCCCAGCGGGGGGAGGCCATGGCCATGGGGGGGAGGAGGAGAGGGGGGAGTGGACGCCGAGGCCGGAGCGGCCGGTCGGCGGGAGAGGGGGGGCGCCGGGGCCGGAGTGGCCGACGGCGCGAGGGGCGGTGGACGCCGCCGCCGGAGTGGCGGGCGCCGGGGCTCGGGGAGCGGGGGAGCGGAGCGCTAAGGAAAAATCCCGTCAGCTTGTGGTCAAACTTCCGGTCTCCTTCTAGGTCATGCATTTTATAACCTACAAAAATGAACACTACTATGGTTCAAATAGGTTATACAATGCATTGTTGTATAACCTACAAAAACGAAACCATGCATTGTATAATCTGTTACAACAGACAACAGAAACAGAACGATCTTCCAATTCGTTAACATAATGCAATTGAAAAAAATGCGTCGAAATTAAATTTTGGATGAAATATTCACTTAATGTTCACGCAAGAAGAACACCAGAGATGGAGTAATCATGGGATCGAATATGCATGGCATGAATTGCAGGAATGTACAATTGCTTCATGCAAGCAGATCATGAGTACTACTAGCTAGCTAGGACACACCTTCAATGTTTGGAGAGCTTGAGTAATCCATGCATGGGATTGGCAGAATTCAGAATATATCATGCAATTATAGTAAAAAAAAATCACTGCACAAGCAGAGCTGCAGAGATTGCAGGAGTTGAGCAAGACATGACATGCATTGGGGGAACAATAGTAACTTTGCGCAAGCAAATCTCCGATACTCGCTACAACAAAAAATTAATCAGGAATAGTACAACACACTGGACAGAGAAAGAGCAATCTACTGGGTTGATCAAAAATTACTGAAAAATAATATCAGGATAAGACATTCACTTCGTGGGCCAGACGTAGCAGACAACTTTCCAGCTCTGTCTGGCTTGCTAGCCCAAGTATACTCAGGGACTGTGTGCTCAGTTCTGTTAATTCCGCACTGCTCGCATAGAATTCTTCATTTTCTTTTCAATAAAAATAAAGATGCATTCAATTGAGGTATCCACTTAAAATTGGGTCACCCAATTTTGACAGTCAACAATTTCTCAAGGAAATAGAATTGGGTCACTCGTCTATCTATCTATCCTCTCCCTAAGTTTAGAGGCTTCGTAATCAATTGAGGTCTTTAATTTAACTTGGGCCGCTTTATTTGACCGGGTCAACAATTTTTTAATGAGCTTTCTCATTCTATTTTTTTAATTCGCTACACTCCCTAATTTTGAAGCTCTCCCATTTGTTTGAGGTATTCAATTTTAAATTTAGATCACATTTTGAGCGGGTCAACGGTTTTTTCAAATCAATCAACAATAACCAGCATATAAAAACATATCAACCCACGCACCCTCTCGCCACATAGAAAAAAGAAGCACAAACATGTAATGTTGTAACACAAATATAGTACATGCAGCCATCGACGTAGAAAATTTTCTCACATAAGTATGGGTTGATTAGCAGATAACCTAGAATCACACTGCAAAAGGCCCACCAAAAACACCGCATTATAAATGAAAATAAAACACACTCCATCGTTTCTCCAACTTGCCAAACGAAATACTCCGTCGGTTAAAAAATATAAGGTGTATTAGTTTTTTTGAAAAGACAAATTTCTTTAACATTGACCAAATTCAGAGCCAAAAGAATCGACTTCCACAATACTAAATAAATAAAATATAAAAATTTCATTTCATGATAAATCAAATGACACCGATTTGATATTATCGATATTGATATATTTATCTACAAATTTAATCAAACTTGAAGAGTTTTGGCTTTTCCAAAACTAATGCATCTAATATTTTGAAATAGAGGGAGTAAATAAATTATGAAATTCCAATAACACCAACGGCACAGCAAAGCGCGCTCAACTCTACTAGTTCCTCTGAAAGGACATCAAGAGCGAGAAACAGAAATAAACATGTACCAGGAAGAAATAATGGTAGTACTAGCATCACCAGTATGAGGCATGTTCCCTGACTGTATAGTTAATTTCTTTAACATTTGGGTCCGAGTTTACGCATCGCAAATGATACACGCAGCTTAATACTAGCTAGAAGATGCAAGCTCAAAGGAAAAAAGAAAAAAAAACAGTATGTCCTCATCGAAATACAGAAGAAAATAATAAGACCATACTGAAAACCAAGCATAGTATGAGCTGAATCATACTCAAAATAAGAACAAGACAATATCCTTATCCGTTACATGGTGACAGTTGACTTATAAGGTTAGTTTGAAAAGAATACATAGTTTAGAAAAACTAAGACGCATGAGCCACATGCCAAAATTACTACCAGAATACTTACTGGACCTATATTCTTCAGCCAAATGTAGTCAAGCAAAACACACAATCCAATGTGGGATAAGAAACTCACCAATTGCATGGGATCAGGATATATATGCTATTCACTCATGCTCAATCAAAGAAAAGTCCAACACAGACAGAGAGCAATTCATGGTATCTCTAATCAGTGACATAAACATCAGGATGTGCCATTCACTGCAAGCCTTTCAAATATTCACTGCAACTTTATACAAGAACAACCGCAGAGAATGAGCAATCATGGTATGGTATTGCCAGCTGCAAGAAAATGGGCAAGGCATAACATGCATTTTGAGGAAACTTTCAAATTCAGATAAGCAGATCAAGAATAGTACTATCGACACCACCTTCGATCAAGAGTAGCTGAAGAAATTCAATAGCAATTCATGGGGCTGGTGAGAAATGTCAGGTAATTCAGGTTAACTCATTCATCCACTTGAAGCATGTAGTTCAAAGCTTTAAACACAAATTTGATCCCAAACTTCTTCGACAGAATGAAATGAAAAAGGTTTAGCACGTGAAAGACGAATCAAGTTGACCTTACTCCTATAATCTTTGACAAAGACCACTAGGAAATTAGTGATAAAGGAGGCAGAACAGAACCACTAAGCCACCAGATACAGTGAGATGTTACCATTAGAATTAAATGGCTCTTACTCCTCGAAGGCCCATGGACTCTCTTTACGCAGTTCCTCCTCCTCCTCCTCGGTGAAGTCGGTGGCGATGCCGAACATCTTGCGCGTCTGCTCCACGCTCTTGCCCTTGATCATGTCGGCGACCTTCTGGCAGGCAGCGTCGAGGAGTCCCTTGATGTGGAGGAAGTTGACGGCCATGATGAGGTCGTAGAGGGCGTCCTGGCTGAGGCCGTCGACAAGCTTGCGGTCCCACTCCTTCAGCACCTCACTGGATGCCTCGGAGTTGCAGCTGCTGCTGCCCTCAGCGACACCGTGGTTGGCGTCGGGATTGGCGGTGGCGGTGGCGTCGGCGTGCTCATTGCAGTATTCAATCACCGTGGCGAGGGCCCTGGCGTCCACATTGGGCAGCTGGATGATGCCTTTGGCGCAGTCCTGGTCGATCATGTCGGCGAGGACCACGGACAGCCGTGCTGCAGCCTCCGACACCTTGAACAGCATCCCATCCGAGCTCTTTAAGGTGATGATTTTTCCGCTGGCCCTGAAGAAAAATGTGTCGTTTTCGCCAGCAACCTGCTCCTTCTCCTCTGCCATCGCTCCCTTCTCCTCCGGCCGTTGACCATTGGTTCTTGCCCCCTCCGCTGCCGCCGTCCCCTTCTCAGAAAAGGGAGTAAGTCCAGAGAACCATGTGCACATGTCTTCCTCCTCTATCTGGTGCATCTGCCCGGGGGTCTTGGAATTGACCATGTCCACGACGGCGACCTTCTGGCAGGCAGCGTCGAAGAGCCCCTTGATGCGGAGGAACTTAGCGGCGATGATGACGTCGCAGAGGGCGTCCTGGCTGAGGCCGTCGACGAGCTTGCGGTCCCACTCCATCAGCGCCTCCACGGATGCCTCGGAGTTGCAGCTGCTGCCGCCCTCATTGGCGCGGCTGTTGGCAGAGGCGGCGTCGGCGTGCTTGTTGCAGTACTCGATCACCGTGGCGAGGGCCGTGGCGTCCACGTTGGGTAGCTGGATGATGCCTTCGGCGCAGCCCTGGTCGATCATGTCGGCGAGGGGCACGGACAGCCGTGCCGCCTCCTCCGACACCGTGAACAGCATCCCATCCGAGCTCTCCAAGGTGATGACAGCACTGGCCTTGAAGAAAAAGATCTCTTTTTTGCCGGCCACCTCTTCCATCGCTCCCTTCTCCTCCGGCCGTTGTCCCTTCGTTCTGCTAAAACTTTGTCGCTCCCTTCTTTCCCTCTCCGTCGCCGCCGCCCCATTCTCCGCCGCAGTCTCCTCTGCTTCCGCCTTCTTCTTATGCCCCCTCTTCGCCGACGCCGACTGATTCTCTCCCTTTTGCTCCGCCTCCTCCTCCTCGTCCCCCTTTTCCTCATCCCCGGCCGTCGCTCCCTTCTCTTCCTTCTCCGCCGTCGACCCCTTCTGCTTATCCGCGGCCGCGTCTCCCTTCATCTCCTCCGTCGCTCCCGTCTTCCCCATCGCCTTGTCCCCGGTCGTCGGTCCCTTCTCTCCCGGCGCTGCTCCCGCTCCCATCTCTTGCTTCTCCTCCGCCGCCATTGCTCTCGATGAGGGTTAGGTGGGGAACTGCCGGAAATGGCCGAGTGTGCGGTGTGCTTGTGGACAGAACCAGTGCGATGAATCCATTTCTTCTGCCGCAATGGGCCTACTTCTGGGCCGAACTAAAACAAGCTGGAGTTTTGGGCTGCTAGATTTAGTGGGCCCATTTGTAATATTATGCTTGAGCCAGTCTCTTTTTTTGAGTAGTGCTTCATGAAGGAGATAGCTACACTATTTTTTTATCTGGTAGCGAACGAGTCTCCCGTCTCGTTAGGGTTTCCTCTCCTCTCGGCGGCGACTTTGCTCCCATCGTAGAGATCTGCTCTTCCCCGCGTTTCCCCCCTCCACGCCGGTGACTGTTGGGTCGTCGGGGCCTGGCAGTGGTGTGGGGAACGGGATCGTTGGGGCCCCTACCACCCGCGGACAGAAGCAACCATGGGCAAGAGAAAACATGGCGAAAGCAGCGGCGAGTTCGGGGCCTGGTACATCCGATCTCGAAGCAATGATGGAGGGATTGGGCCTGAAGGAGGACGACTTGCAGGACGTGGTGATCGATGATTCTGAGCTGATGGAGGAGGCCACTAGATGGATGGCGGTCGCTAGGGTTTACACCGATAAGACCTACAACCAGTACTGGTTCTATAGGAACTTGAGGGCGGCGTGGGATCTGGCTCAGGAGGTGAAGATCCGGCCGCTCGAAGACAACCTATACACAATGCAGTTTTCTTGCCTCGTTGATTGGGAACGAGTGATGGAGGAGGGGCTTGGACCTTCAAAGGAAAAGAAGTGGTGATTACCCAGTAATATGGCTCACAAAACCTTCGCAGTCTAGGGGGGGGGTGAATAGACTCTAATCAAGAAAAGTTGCAATTTTTAATCTCTTGAGTTGAAGTGGAGTATTAGCACAAGTTTAAACATTCACAATACATATCAAGCAAGCATGCGAGCATACAAAGAGTATATGAGCAGCGGAAAGTAAGGCATGCATGTTGCAAGAATGTAAAGAGAAGGGATTTGAGTGTGCAAACGCAATTTGGAGACACGGAGATTTTTTATCCGTGGTTCCGATAGGTGGTGCTATCGTACATCCACGTTGATGGAGACTTCAACCCACGAAGGGTAACGGTTGCACGAGTCCACGAAGAAGCAACCTTGTCTATCCCACCATGGCCGTTGCCCATGAAGGACTTGCCTCACTCGGGCAGATCTTCACGAAGTAGGCGATCTCCTTGCCCTTACAAACTCCTTGGTTCAACTCCACAATCTTGACGGAGGCTCCCAAGTGACACCTAGCCAATCTAGGAGACACCACTCTCCAAGAAGTAACAAATGTTGTGTTGATGATGAACTCCTTGCTCTTGTGCTTCAAATGATAGTCTCCCCAACACTCAACTCTCTCTCATAGGATTGGATTTGGTAGAAAGTAGATTTGAGTGGAAAGCAACTTGGGGAAGGCTAGAGATCAAGATTCATGTGGTTGGAATGGAATATCTTGACCTCAACAGAAGTGTAGGTGGTTCTCTCTCAAAAAATATGTGTTGGAACTGTAGGCATGTTCTGATGGCTCTCTCCATGAATGAAGAGTGGGTGGAGGGGTATATATAGCCTCCACACAAAATCTAACCGTTACACACAAATCACCAAACTCGGTGGGACCGATTCAGAGAACTCCATCGGACCGATTTGGTTCATAATGTGACCGTTAGGCATTTCGGTGGGACCGACTGGATCAACTCGGTGGGACTGATGTGCTAGGGTTAGGGTAAATCCAATTCTCGGTTTGACCGATTACACAAACTCGGTGAGACCGATTTGGGTAATAAGCGAAACAGAAAGTTGGCCAAGCAAACTCGGTGGGGCCGATTACATATCTCGGTGGGACCGAAGATATTTCAACGGGCAACAAAGAGATTGCAAGCCCATCTCGGTGAGACCGAATTGATTAGGGTTTCTGGCAGTGGCTATGACAACTGAACTCGGTGGCTCCGGATATGAAATTTCGGTGGGGCCGAGTTGGACTTTTTGGATTAGGACATATGTGGAAGTGAGAAAGTGGTTGAGGGCTTTGGAGCATATCACTAAGCACTTTGAGCAAGCAAGCCATTAAGCAATACCTCATCCCTTCTTAATAGTATTGGCTTTTCCTATGGACTCAATGTGATCTTGGATCACTAAATAGAAAATGTAGAGTGCTGAGCTTTGAGCTTGAGCCAATCCTTTGTCCTTAGCATCTTGAAGGGGTTCCAAATCCTCTTGTCCATGCCACTCCATTGTTGAACTTATCTGAAACTTACTAGGTAGAAGCATTAGTCCAACAAGAGATATGTTGACATTAATTAACAAAATCACCCAGGGAGCACTTGTGCTTTCAATCTCCCCCTTTTTGGTAATTGTTGACAACATACATCAAAGCTTTAGGTAAAGATATAGAGAGCAATAAGCAAAGCTTTGGAAAGAGATGTAACATGCAAAGGCTCCCCCTACATGTATGCAGTCATGTAAATATGAAACATAGGAGCATGTGAATGCATAAACATGACAAAGTAAGCCATGTGTTACATGTATCTTGGCTATATGCATCAGAGCAAATGATGTGAATATAGGAAATGTACCTTCATGCCCATGAGTCCTTGCAAACAGTATGTACATCAGCAAGAAATCCTCATACACAGGACTATGATGCATATACTTACCTTGTGGTCTTGAGTTAGCTTAGGAAGGAATGAACCTGAGTAAACATGGTTAGACAACACAGATACACCTACTAGCCAGAACAAACAAAAGAAACCACAAGAGAACCAAGACTGGGATGACATGTATAGAGTGAGTACTGAGTACCCCATTGGGTATAGACATGTCCCCAAAGGTAAAGATATGCAATAAAATCATAGATTTCCTTCCCTTAGATGTCTTGCTCCCCCTGAATCTTGCATGGGATATTGGGAGAAGATAGGGAACAGAAAATCAGAACAAAAGAAAAAACAACATAATTAATGCAAGCAATCAAATATGATCAAATATGAACATGTCTTTCCCCTCTTGAAGACATGTAATTTCTCTCCTCTTGAACACCAAGCATCTGAGGTCTGAGGTTTCTTACACACACTCCCCCTGAGTATCCTCTCCCCCTATAGAAATGATTAATCATAGAGCTTTGATGTGATCCCTCTCTCCCCCTTTGACATCAATTTCCAAGAAGGGCTCTTCTGGATTTTTGTTTTATTGTAAAAGGGTTTGGTCCTTGAGTCACAAAGCAAAGCGACTGTGATGCTGGTAGAGAGCAAGAGTCATTGAGTGGAGCTGGAGCAAAAAGACTGCAGAAATAAGTGGCAAGTTGGCTTTTCTGTAGTGAAATCAGTAGCACTGAGTTGTGTGCTTCGGTGGCACCGAGAGAATTCGGTTGGGCCGAAGAAAACAGACTGGTGTGACCGAGTTCATCACGGTAAAACACTTGTCACCTCAACTCACCAGGCACTTTAAGATCTCACAAGGATTTGCAAGGAATTAGCTGAAAGATTTGCAATGAATTGGATGCAGAGAATGCAGAGCAGAAACAAAAAGAAAAGAAATGTAGATGAAGTTTTTTTTGAAAGGGGAAACAAATATGCAAATGCAAGAGCATGGAGAAATGCAAGAGAACTTCATCTAGCATTGGTCGGCGACAAAGTGACCTATGTTAGAGTATGTTGACTTAGGAGTCAAGTGAGATCACTTGATCTTTGGTCATACTCATTGTTTAAGCTCAAAATGGGGTTACCATTTTTCGTTTAAGCTTCTTGATGTATTCACATCTTGTTGAGTTGCTTTATCCCATGACTTGGAGTAAAACTTCTCTAAGATGGAATAGCATACCTTGGGTGGTGGTGTTGATCTTGATCATGTAGTCGAACTTGTGTGGGTTGCTCAAGGCTGATGTAGCTCATCAAGAGTTGGGAGCACCACTTGGAGTTTGAGTTCATCTTCCTACATGGGTTAGCTTTGCAAGGAAGAGCACTTGTGTATCCAAAATGACAATCATAAAATTTAACATAGAATGAGTCAAAGGATATATTTGAGGGGTTTTGTGCTCCCTTGACTTCAACCACCATTATGTAGAGACTTGGTGATGTAGAGATTGCTCAAGATGTGAGTGAGTTGCAATCTCATGGATTTAGATTCATCCAAGTACCTACAAGGGTTAGATAGCATGCAAGGGTGCAAAAGTATCCAAGACATATAGATAGCATCATGAAAGAAATATCAAGGATTAGTCAAAGGCTCATGCCTTGCATGTATCCAAATGGAGTTCCTACTCCAAGTTTGAAGCATCAATGATGTTCAATTCAGCTCTCAAACGGCAAAATACTTTCTCATCAAGCGGTTAGGTAAATATATCCGCTAATTGCTTATCGGTGCGAACATGCTTAAGATTAATGTCCCCTTTGGCAACATGGTCTCGAATGAAATGACGACGAACTTCAATATGTTTAGTTCGAGAATGTTGCACGGGATTGTGAGCAATCTTAATAGCACTTTCATTGTCACACAGCAATGGAACATGTTTCACATATTTCCCATAATCTTTAAGAGTTTGGGTCATCCAAAGTAATTGAGCACAACATGAACCAGCGGCAATGTATTCCGCTTCGGCGGTGGATAAGGATACTGAGTTTTGTTTCTTGGAGGACCAAGACACAAGAGATCTACCAAGAAATTGACAAGTACCCGAAGTGGACTTTCTATCAACCTTATCTCCGGCATAGTCTGAATCGGAGTAGCCAACAAGATCAAAGGAAGACCTCTTAGGATACCAAATGCCAAAATTTGGTGTATGTATTAAGTATCTCACTATCCTTTTCACAGCCTTAAGATGACATTCTTTAGGTGCCGCTTGATATCGTGCACACATGCACACACTTAGCATAATATCGGGACGAGAGGCACATAGATATAACAATGAACCAATCATAGAGCGGTAAACTTTTTGATCCACCGGATCACCGTCTTTGGTCAAATCAAGATGTCCACTAGTAGGCATGGGTGTAGACATACCTTTGCATTCTTGCATATTGAACTTCTTGAATAAGTCCTTGGTGTACTTTGTTTGAGAGACAAAGGTACCTTCCTTAGTTTGCTTGTTTTGCAAACCGAGAAAGAATTTGAGTTCACTCATCATAGACATCTCAAACTTCTCCGACATTAGCTTTCCAAACTTCTCACTAAAATGAGGGTTAGTCGAACCAAATATAGTATCATCAACATAAATTTGGCACACAAATAGTTCTCCATTAACCCTCTTAGTAAAAAGAGTAGAATCAATTTTACCAATTTCCACTACAAGAAATATGTCAACTAGTGACCTTCTGTCAGTGACCCTGGAAGAATTGGTCATAGATCTATGACCATTTGAGACCAATTGGTCAAAAGCTGTTCCGGGGGCTCCAAACCCTGAATTATAACGACCATTTTGGTCAGAAAGGTCGTAATTTCCTTACACGAAATGGTCATAAAGCAGATAGCACTGGTGCGCTGCCTTATTTCTAGCTGATCATGACCAATATAGATGGTCATAACCTTGTAAATTGTGGTGGGTTGCTATGACTAGGCGCCACCTCATCAGTTTTGCCTATGTGTCATGTCCATGTGGCAGTTTTTGCCCTAGGTTGTGAAGCACCCTATATTTCTGTCATTCCCAAAATTTTCAAAAAAATCTCATAAATTCTTTGGGTCATATCTTCGTCAAATATGTAAAAAACCTTCCTTGCCTAGTTCAAAAGTAATTAAAAAATATTCATTTTCCTATTCTGTTCAGAAAAACACTTTGTGAAGGAAGTACCACTTTGGCATGTCCAAATGGTATCCATTTTCTACAGTGCTTTCCTATGCCCAAATAACCATCCTCCACCAAATGCTAGCTCAATCCATTCATTATTTTGAGCCCAGCTTCAACATTCGTATTTATGTGCAGTGTGGTACTTTGCAAAGCAAGTACCACCTAGGCTCTTCCTTTTGAGTTGAAAATTTGTGAAGACGGTCTTCTTAGTAACTGATCATCCTCAGCCAAAACTCACGCCCATTAGCCATGTGCATTTCCCGTACCGCTAATCAAACACTTGGCTGCTTATTCATGTTTGAGCATCGATCGGTCTCCTCGTGAGAATCTTATGTTGTGATTTTCTTCCTAGCACCTACCTGGGGAGTGCCCAACCCACTAGACATGCCTAGGCCGCCCAGAACACATGGCAACGCCACGGTCACGCGGTGACCACGCGGCGGGCATGCGAGTTTACGCGCTCTAGAGGTGGGGCCCTCGGCCACCGTCTAAACCTCGACGTATCGCCACCAAACCATGTATTTATGATTAAATAGGTACTTATGTAACTAGAAATGATTTTGGGAAAAAATAAAGAGCAAACTATGAGGCACCTACAGTTCAAATTTGACCCGCTTCCTAATGAATCGACGTGAATTTGTCTTTTTCACCAGAGGTGGATAAATTTTTTTGACACCCAACCATTCTGTCAATTGTGCATTATATATGGCCTAGTATTTTATAAAATTGATTAGGTCCAATTTTGCAACAAATATATGGTAGGTCCTTCACAAAAAAACTCATTTTGGGCACTCGAAAAAAATGGAAAATGAATTTTTCATCCAAAGAAAATGAAAACTTCCTTAGGCAACATTGTTTGTCATTCCAAGATGCACCCTTGTGCATGATATGAGGTCATTTGAACAAACTATGCCATAAATGTGGCCATAAGATTGATCATTTGGCTTGAAAGCCATGAATCTTCACACATGATAACTCATTTCTAAAAACACTTTTTTAAAATAATTACCGTATTATAAGTTTATTATTTTTTCTAGAAACTTGGTCACATATAATGACACAATGCGGAGGTTTTCCAAATTTTTGAATTTTTTGAATTTTTTATGCCCGTTTCAAAATGCGGTCAAAACGGCGGGCTTGACCGTTCCTAGCTAGTTGTTGAATCTTGGAGACCTTTTGATGTTTCTCTGATTAAATAGATACTTATGTACCTAGAAATGATTTTTGGAAAAAATAAATAGCAAACTACGAGGTAGCTACAGTTCAAATTTGACCCGCTTCCAACTGAATCGGCGGAAATTTGTCTTTTTCACGAGAGGTGGATCAAAACTTTTTACACCCAACCATTTGGTCAATTGTGCATTAAATATGTCCTAGTATTTTATAAAATTGATTTGGTCCAATTTTGCAACAAATATATGGTAGGTCCTTCACAAAAAAACTCATTTCAGGCACTCGGAAAATGGAAAATGAATTTCCCGTGCAAAGAAAATGAAAACTCCCTTAGGCAACATTGTTTGGAATTCCAAGATGCACCCTTTTGCACAATATGAGATCATTTGAACAAACTATGCCATGAATGTGGCCATAAGATTGATCATTTGGCTTGAAAGCCATGAATCTTCACGCATGATAGCTCATTTCTAAGAACACTTTTTTAAAATAATTGTTGTATTAAAAGTTTATTATTTTTCCTGGAAACTTGGTCACATATGATGACACAATGCGAAGGTTTTCCAATTTTTTGATTTTTTTTGAATTTTTTATGCCCGTTTCAAAATGCGGTCAAAACGGCGGGCTTGACCGTTCCTAGCTAGTGGTTGAATCTTGGAATTTTTTTGATGTTTCTCTGATTAAATAGATACTTATGTACCTAGAAATGATTTTTGGAAAAAATAAATAGCAAACTATGAGGCAGCTACAGTTCAAATTTGACCCGCTTCCTACTAAATCGGCGGAAATTTGTCTTTTTCACGAGAGGTGGATCAAGGCTTTTGACACCCAACCATTGTGTCAATTGTGCATTAAACATGACATAGTATTTTATAAAATTGATTTGGTCCATTTTTGCAACAATTATTTGGTAGTTCCTTCACAAAAAAACCTCATTTCGGGCACTCGAAAAATGGAAAATGAATTTTCCGTGCAAAGAAAATGAAAACTCCCTTAGGCAACATTGTTTGCCATTCCAAGATGCACATTTATGCAAAATATGAGATCATTTGGACAAAATTTGCCATGAATTTTGACATAACATTGGGCATTTGCCTTATAAGAGAAACAAAAAGAAAAAAACTACATAAGCTTAATTCTGATTGGTGGAATCACTTGTGGCTTGGATTGATGACATGGCATCCATCTGACCATCCATCCGTCTATCCATCCAACCCACGGCAGCAAACTCCCCTCTCTCTCGAACCCCACCCAACCCCACCCCTCGTGTCCTCCTCTCTCTCGCGCGAACCCTAGCGCTACACTCCTCCCTTGCCGCCGCCACCTCTGGCGCCCGGTCCTGGCAACCTCAGGCGGGAATCCTGCTATCCTCCTCTCACCCCCACCGTCGTCAATCCTTCCCCGGCCACCACTCTGTACCGCACCTCTCCCTCTCTCCCATGGCGCCAGATCGAGCCGACGAGACCAGTCCGCGGCCAGATCCGCCACCGCTACAGCGGGCCTTCCGGATCCACACCATCGTCGAGCTGGATCCGCGCCTCGTCGTGCGGCCTCGTCTGCCTCCCCGGCCGCGCCACGGGCTTCTACTATGTCTCCCAGTTCGGCGTCAGCGCACGTGCCCAGCAATGCGTGGCGGCGCTCGTGCTGGGCGCGGCTGTGCTGCTGTCCGCGCTCTTCTGGCTGCCGCCCTTCGCGGGCCGCGGCGGGAAGGGCCCGCCGCCCGGCGCGCAGGATCCCTTCGCCGATGGGTTCACAGGTGAGTCAGTTCGGGATCTTCCCTCCGGATCCACCAGCATTGCCTAGATCTTGCCTCGGTTTCCGCTGCCACCGCCTGTCGGTCCGGTCTGCGCCTCGTCCGTACGGCCCCGCGCGCCTCTGGATCTGGCTGTACGGACCGCCGGGCCGTGGCCGCTGTCGGTGGAGTTTTTGAATCCGTCGGCTACGGGGAAAGCGGTCTTACCAGTGTGACCTGGTAATCTCACCTGCTAATTTTAGTCGCGTACGGCTCGTTGCTTGATCCGTGCTGCTTAGGCATCTATCGGTGCTAACTTTTGGAAATTGAGTAGGCCGAGAAAACGTCTGCCGACTGCATCCCCCTCAGCGTCGTCGCCCTAAGCTTTGACCGATTCGGTTTGATGCGAGTGATGTATTGGTTTTGATTCTGCATCGTAGTCCAGCATGATTTTGTACCGTTGTTAGTTGGCATAGTTAATTTTTCATCTGGCTGTAGAATTATCGGTGGTGAAAGCTACTTGAGCTGCCAAAGTGATGGAGTTGCTGTCACTTCCTATTTCGTGTTGTTGCAACAGCTGTGATAAAGGACCGAGCAGTAATTGATTACTGCTCATGAATTTTAGGCGTGATGTATTACCAAACAATATATGACTGTCCATGAATTCTAGGTGCGATCTATTCCCAAACGATATATGAATCCTTTCCAGTGGCCTAAAGCAAGAACTTTGACCACCAATGAATCCTTGCCAATTTTAGGTGGCACTATTGGAGCGTCATGGTTCCAATTTAGTTTAAGCACATGCGGTGATCACTGTTCTTTGTTTTATTGGGTAAGAGTACCAGATGTATTGATGTATGAATGTATCATGTGTTTAATGAAACTGTTTTTTTCTTCCAGATGATATAGTGGCAAGTTTTAGGCTGCACAAGAATGTTTCCGAGCTCAGGGGAAACATGTCCAAGCTCGTACTGGACATCTGTGCGGAAGTCGGTGTCCCTAACTCCATTGTATGCCCCCACCACATCTTTTATTTCACTGTATTGATACGTTCTTCCACAAGTGTTGACCGATGCTTGAATGCCATGTTTCCCCTGAGCTGGCCAAGATCCAGCAAGGAGATGACAGCCATGTTTTCCTTCGGCCTCGTGCTTCTGGAGACCATCACTGGCAAGAGAGCGGTCCTGTCTGACGAGCCCGACGAGGACGACGAGACTCTGGTCTCTTGGGTGAGTCGTTTTTACCCTGAATCCTATCCTCTCAAGTCACGAACTGTACTTTGTTTGTCTTACTTTTTCTGAAGTTCAGTTGAGCTATGGAGCAACACTGTGCAGATCACTAGTATGTTTACTGAATTTTTTTATACTGTGCAGGTCAGGTTGTCGCAGGTTCCATGGAGCCCCCCTCCCCTCGTCAAGCTCGGCGCCAAGAGCGAGGAGCTGCTCTTCGCCTCGCCTCGCCTCGCACAAGCGACGTCGTTAGGTTGCAAGCAAATATTCATGTCTGCTCTTTCACTAGTGTCGACCCTTGCTTTCATTGCTAATAATACATGCATGCTCCACAACTAATACAGAAGATGCATTTCCATCCCATCTAGTAGGTGCTGACTCGATGCAAACAAATAAAATAAAATTAGTAGGTGTTGACTGCTCACACCCCATATATGCTGCACGATGCTAACTGTTGTACCAATGTGATGTTGCTTGCTTGATTGATGACTGGTTGTCATTAACTAGAAAAAACAAGAAGAAAATCTTGTCAATTTATTTGAGGAGAATCATGTATCCCATTCATTAGACAACCAGTACTACTACTTGTATTTGCATGTTTGCTTGCTTGCTTGTAGCACTATCAAGTGTGAGGAAATTCAGTACTAGGATGTGTGGAGCTGGGACGCTGTTGGATCATTAGCACTTGTAGCACTATCAAGTTTGTACTAATTGCAGATAGAAAACCTTGTAATTTTGTTTCCATAAGCTAAACTTTTTGATTTAATTTCTGGAAGCTAAACATTGTAAGTCTATTAAGAAACTTGAGCAAAATCAGTCCACAAGTTAGTTGAAGTCACCATTTGACTGGATTTACTTATCCATGAACGGATCTAAGCTAGCTGTGCCATCGGACATTCGGGTGCAAATTGGCACCAAGTACAGTGCTTGTTTTTTTGTTCAAGTGTCAGTCAACTTAGGAGGTGTTTGGCAAATGCAGTACTCCTAGATGCTAGGATCTGTAGTAGAGTTATGTACTCATCTCTTGTATCCCTAGCCGCATAGAATCAATCAGTGTACGACTGCTCGCTCCAACGATCGATCGATCGATCCAAGCCTTGTTAGTTTTTTCTAGTACATCTACCATGAATTCAACTTTGATGCTAGGCTAGGCGTCTCTGGTACGCATGTATAGTGCCATGTCTCTTTATATTTGTAAGTTGAATCCAACAGTAACATGTGAGTAACATTTGCGTTGGTGTATGCATTTACCTCTAAGGAATTAAGTGCATGTTTGCTATAGCAGACAACACTGGTGTATGCATTTACCTCTTAAGGAATCAAGTGCATGTTTGCTACAGCAGACAGCAAAGCAGAGTAGATGTATTCTTAGGCTCCTTATTTTCTTTGCCTGATGTCTTGCTTCTGGTGCAGTATTGTACATATTCTCCTCCTTTATTTATTTTGCTTTGTACTCCGCTGTGGTGTTGAACTGCCACTGTTGGATGAACAAGAGCGTGTGCCATCACCTGCTCGCCCATTGAAGATCCCTGCAAGAGCTCGAGAGAATCCACGCCCTAGTTATATGTATTTTTCTTCAGTATCGCATGAATGCAGATTTGTTTAGTCTTGGGTGTGCATTGCTGTTCTTATCTCTGTACTTTCTAGTTGTGCTAATTTTAGGACATGTTCGGTGAATTTAGATGTTGGGAAGTGGATCCTGAATGCACTTTGTGTTTGCTATATTCAGATTTGTACACACAGTTTTTACTGTAAAAAAAATCTGTAGTTACGTACGGTTTGAATCACTACACCTGAATCTGCAGATTTGCACATACAAATCTTCAGAGATTGGGGCATATCAAATCTTGATATATCCACTGTATCTTCTTGCTGAATCGAGTGCTCTCTTATATAGGTCTATGAATTTCCTGAACTGGTGCATGTATATATTTGGGTGCTAGTCAATTAGAGAATGTCTGTGATACCATGTTTGTACTACGTGCTAGTGTAGCTGTACTGATGCAAATACTACTTCTGTACTTATGGAGAAATCTGTGATCTGCCAGTTCGTGGCGTCCATCGCTTCTGTCCAAGCACTCTTCATCTTGTGTGTCATCTGCAAGGCAATCAAGTAATTAGATGTTGCTCTTTTCATGACCTGCTTCATACATACATGCATATGTGATTGCTTCCTACCTTCCTGTCTACTACATCTCTGCTAGCATAAATCAAAGAGAAGAAAGAAATCTACCTATTTTTATCTGCAGCCTTTAATGAATTCTATGAATCTGTAGCCTTTAATGAATTCAATGTATGACTGTGATGAGAATTATGGTACTACTTGCTGTTTGCATCCTATACTTTGCTTGTGAATGATGCTATGTTGTTCTGCAGACTATCATATATTTTTGTGTTGTTTTTGCTGAATAGATTGAATATCTTTGTTACACACTGTAGCTAGTAGCTTTGCAAACTAACCTTCTCTAGTTCTCTTACTTTTCTGCAGACCGCCCATGGCGTGGACGGCGACGACGACAGGAGGACGCTAGTTCTAGCCGGGAACATGGCCTTGTCCTGCTCGAGGAGGAGGGACGCACCTAGGCACCGGCCCTGTCCCGCAACAAGGGGTCTGCTCCTCTGCTTCCAAGGTAACCAAGCTGCCCTGCCTGATCTCGACGATTCAAGCCCGGCCACGACCACGCATCGCTCCCAGCAGGTACCACCTCCCTCTCCCTCTGCTCACTAACCTGCTGCTAATCTCCCTGCACGGGCTGCTGCTATCGTAATTTTTATAATGGTTGATGTTTGTTAGCTAGTTGTAAACGGCTTGCTTTCTGCTAATGGCCCATTAGGTAGAGTAGCTATGCACCTGGTGGTGGTCATGGCCTTGCTGCTTCATCAGTTTTTTTCCTCTGGGTCATTAGCTAGCTATGCTATGCATGTGTTCGTTAATTTGCAAGAAAGAATTTCTGTCCTTGTTTTCATTTCCTTGCTCTAGTCAAATTTATCCTTTTTTTAATACTAGCACTAGCACATCAGAGTACTAATACTTGTTAGATTTTGAGTATGCCACTGCTGCTAAAACAACAACAGCAAGCATCAATTACCATAGCATGCCTCTGTTTTGGTAACTAGTTTGATGGACTCAATTAAATTAGCCTACCGACTAATCTAGTACATTATTAATTGTTGCTCCTCCACTTTTTCGGTATCTCTTGGTTTGAAATGGTACAGCTATAAATATCATTTTCTTGAATGGTCTGTTCATAATATATTTGCCCCAGTTTTTCTAATTCTTCTCTCATTCATGTCACAAGGTGACAGGAAGCCATGTTGCCATTTTGTTTGTTCCCAGCCCCGACTGGTCGTCCGGCGAGTCCGTCATGTTGTCATTTTCTTGTAAAGTAGTACTATATCACACTTGTAGAGCTTGTAAAGTACTGTATTACACATGGTCATATGTATTGGCATGGATAGAGCTTGTTACTGTTGTTGCCAATGTATTATGTGATCTGGTTGCTCTTATTTGAAGTATTATGTGTGCTTTTTGTCTGCCAATTAAATACTGGTTGAAATATGAAGAATATGAGCCTGATAGATGGGACCCACTTACCAGAACATGACAAAGGGGACCCAGTTACCAGAACCTGACAACTGGGACCCATCTGACTAGTGGACCCATTTAATAAAAAAGGAAAATGAAATTGTTTAGACAAAAAGGCCACGGCCCAACAATAAAAAAGGTTGCAACATTGGGCTTGGCCCATGAAGTCGACCAAAAAATTGACAGAAAAAAATCAAATAGGCTGAATTGTTAGGCCAGGCCCATGTAGAACAGCGAACTGGACCGGGCTGATTTTAACCAACGACCTTTTCAATTGGTGGCAATTTTGCCACGCCAGATTGCCACGTCGGATCCGACGTGGCCTGGGCAGAGAGCTAGCGACCAAAACAGAAGGTCATGGAATCAATGACCTTTTGTTTTGGTCGTGGAATTGCACGACCTTCTCACAGAGAAGGTCGTTAATTTCAGTTTACGACTGCCAGCTTTTGACCTTCTGTTTTTGGTCACAAAAAGGTCGCAAATGAAAAACTATGACCTTTAATCGGCCAATAGTGAGGGTCACAATTTGACATATTTCTTGTAGTGTTCAAAGCCTTTTTCAATAAGGAACTTGGTCAAGCATTTATACCACGCTCTAGGGGCTTGTTTAAGACCATAAAGGGCTTTGTGAAGTTTGTAGACAAGATTAGGTTTCTTAGGATTGACAAAGTCGGGAGGTTGCTTAACATAAACTTCCTCCTCAATTTCGCCATTTAGAAAAGCACTTTTAATGTCCATTTGGTACAAGGTGATATCATGGTGATTAGCATAAGCAAGTAAGATGCGAATGGACTCAAGTCTAGCAACGGGAGCATATGTCTCACCATAGTCCATACCTTCGACTTGAGTGTAGCCTTGGGCGACTAGGCGTGCTTTGTTGTGGACGACTTGACCATCTTCATCTTCCTTGTTGCAAAACACCCATTTGGTACCAATGATGTTGTGGTTGTTGTTGGGCTTCTCGACCAATGTCCATACATGATTTCTCTCAAAGTTGTGTAGCTCTTCATGCATAGCGTTTATCCAATCCGGATCTTCCAATGCTTCTTCAACCTTCATAGGTTCAATGCTAGAGATGAATGAGTAATGTTCACAAAAATTAGCCAAACGAGTTTTAGAGCGAGTTATTCTCCTGGTTTGGATATCATTGTAGATTTGCTCGACGGGATGATCTTTGGAGATTCTTGCTCGAACTCGTGGGAGTTTTGGCTTGGCTCGGGATGGAACATCTTCTTCATCTTGTTCTTCCTCTTGGCCTTCTTCATTGTTGACGTTGTCATTCTCTTGTCGTGGTGGAGAAGGAGGTTGTTGATGTTCATCTTGGTGTACTTCCTCGTTTTCTTCGTCTTGGTGTGTCCCACTTGTGGATGCTTCCGTATCAATTCTTGGTTCACCTTGTCGTGAGGTAGAAGCTTCCACTTGGACGGACGAGGTACTCTCCTTCACCTCCGTTGGATGAATCTTGCCAATAGACAAGTCTTGGATTGCTTCCGAAGGGTCTTTGTCTCCTACATCAATTGGTAATTGCTCTACTTGCGAGCCGTTAGATTTATCAAACTTCACATCTACCGTCTCTTCAACTTTTCGGGTGAAATTGTTGTAGACACGGTAAGTGTGAGAGTTTGAGCCATAACCAAGTAGGAAACCTTCATGAGATTTAGGAGCAAATTTAGAACGATGATGCTTATCAAGAATGTAGAATTTTGAGCCAAATACTCGAAAGTATCCAACTTGGGGTTTGTTACCGGTGAGGAGCTCGTATGCCGTCTTGCCGAGTAGCTTGTGAAGATACAAGCGATTTGTTGCATGACAAGCTGTCTCAACCGCCTCCGCCCAAAAGTGTTTTGGAGTCTTGTACTCATCAAGCATCGTTCTTGGCATCTCAATAAGAGTCTGGTTCTTCCTCTCAACGACTCCATTTTGTTGAGGTGTGTACGTAGCCGAGAACTCATGTGAAATCCCCTCTTCGTCAAGAAAGGTATCCACATTTGCGTTCTTGAACTCCGTTCCGTTGTCGCTCCGAACTTTCTTGATCTTCACGTCAAATTGATTTTGGGCCTTCCTAGAGAAGTTTTTGAAGATCTTTTGGACCTGCGATTTGTAATCAAGATAGAACACCACGTAAATCTTGAAAAATCATCAATTATGACTAGTCCAAACGAGTTACCACCGAGACTCTTGTAGGCATTTGGACCAAAGAGATCATTGTGAAGTAGCTCGAGTGGTCTTCTCGTGGTCATGATGTTCTTCGCACGATGACTTCCTCCAACTTGTTTCCCTGCCTAACAAGCACTACAAAGTCTATCCTTGTCAAATATGACATCTTTTACTCCAAGGATATGATCACCTGTAATAAGCTTATCAAGATTTTGCATACCCACATGACCTAGCCTTCTATGCCACAACCAACCCTTAGAAGATTTATCAATTAAGCAAGTTCTAGGTTGAGCCTTTTTAGTGAAATCAACAATGTAAAGATCACCTCTACGTATACCGGTGAAGACCATTTTACGATTGTCTCTACGAAACACTTGGCAATCTACTTCAGGGAATAGGACATTGAAACCGAAATCAGCAAGTCTAGAAACTGAAAGTAAATGGTACCCAAGAGATTCAACGAGCATGACATTTTGTATGGAGCTATCATGTGAGATGGCCACCTTACCGAGGCCAACCACCTTACCCTTTGAATTATCACCGAAAGTGACATATTTTCGAGGGCCGTCGTTTTCAGCAAGCTCATGGAACATATCTTTATCTCCGGTCATATGATCAGTACATCCACTATCAAGGACCCATTCCTTTCCTCCAGCCATGTAGCCGCGAAGATTTGCCATAAGACCAAAGTGTCTCATTGCATTATCAAGATCATAGTCACTATCATCCTCATCCTCATCATGGTATCCATGCTCAACATCATCTTGTGATTGATCAATTCCTAGAGAGGGTAATTCATTAGATAAATGATCATTTCTATGGTTATCTTTATGAATTCTAATAGCTTCGGAAATGATATTGGTAATGATCCCAACATCTCCTATGGCACGCATGAGATTTGTAAGCTCAAGTAGACAATCACCAAAGCTAGGATCACTAGAATTCATCTTACTCAAGGCAATAAACTTATGGAGAATTTCGTCTAAATTTTTCAAGGAATAATCTGGAAATTGTTCCTCAAGAAATCTCCATATAGTATAGGCACAATCAAGAGTGGGCAAACTAGCAATCAAATTTTTGGGCAATCCTCTTATGAAAAGATTGATAGTTCTAAGATTGCAAATCATGTCAAGATCCTCTTCGGGTGTGGGATGCAAAGGATCAATATGAGGTTCACAAGGGCTAGTAATGTACTTGTTCAAATCATATTCATTGAAAATCTCAAGCATTTCCTTTTTCCACTCATGAAAATATTCTCCATCAAGAATAGGCACTCTATGTCTAAGACTCCCCAAAGTAGACACATCCATCTTCCTCCAAAGGTGTTTAAACCAAGGCAATGGAGACCAATGCTCTGATACCAATTAAAAGGATCGAGAAGAGGGGTCTAGACGGGGGTGAATAGACTCTAATCAAGAAAAGTTGCGGTTTTTAATCTCTTGAGTTGAAGTGGAGTATTAGCACAAGTTTAAACATTCACAATACATATCAAGCAAGCATGCGAGCATACAAAGAGTATATGAGCAGCGGAAAGTAAGGCATGCAAGTTGCAAGAATGTAAAGAGAAGGGATTGGAGTGTGCAAACGCAATTTGGAGACACGGAGATTTTTTATCCGTGGTTCCGATAGGTGGTGCTATCGTACATCCACGTTGATGGAGACTTCAACCCACGAAGGGTAACGGTTGCGCGAGTCCACGGAGGGTTCCACCCATGAAGGGTCCACGAAGAAGCAACCTTGTCTATCCCACCATGGTCGTCGCCCATGAAGGACTTGCCTCACTCGGGTAGATCTTCACGAAGTAGGCGATCTCCTTGCCCTTACAAACTCCTTGGTTCAACTCCATAATCTTGACGGAGGCTCCCAAGTGACACCTAGCCAATATAGGAGACACCACTCTCCAAGAAGTAACAAATGTTGTGTTGATGATGAACTCCTTGCTCTTGTGCTTCAAATGATAGTCTCCCCAACACTCAACTCTCTCTCTCATAGGATTGGATTTGGTAGAAAGTAGATTTGAGTGGAAAGCAACTTGGGGAAGGCTAGAGATCAAGATTCATGTGGTTGGAATGGAATATCTTGACCTCAACACAAGTGTAGGTGGTTCTCTCTCAGAAAATATGTGTTGGAAGTGTAGGCATGTTCTGATGGCTTTCTCCATGAATGAAGAGTGGGTGGAGGGGTATATATAGCCTCCACACAAAATCTAACCGTTACACACAAATCACCAAACTCGGTGGGACCGATTCAGAGAACTCCGTCGGACCGATTTGGTTCATAATGTGACCGTTAGGCATTTCGGTGGGACCGACCGGATCAACTCGGTGGGACCGATGTGCTAGGGTTAGGGTAAATCCAATTCTCGGTTTGACCGATTACACAAACTCGGTGAGACCGATTTGGGTAATAAGCGAAATAGAAAGTTGGCCAAGCAAACTCGGTGGGGCCGATTACATATCTCGGTGGGACCGAAGATATTTCAATGGGCAACAGAGAGATTGCAAGCCCTTCTCGGTGAGACCGAGATCCCATCGGTGAGACCGAATTGATTAGGGTTTCTGGCAGTGGCTATGACAACTGAACTCGGTGGCTCCGGATATGAAATTTCGGTGGGGCCGAGTTGGACTTTTTGGATTAGGACATATGTGGAAGTGAGAAAGTGGTTGAGGGCTTTGGAGCATATCACTAAGTACTTTGAGCAAGCAAGCCATTAAGAAACACCTCATCCCTTCTTAATAGTATTGGCTTTTCCTATGGACTCAATGTGATCTTGGATCACTAAATAGAAAATGTAGAGTCCTGAGCTTTGAGCTTGAGCCAATCCTTTGTCCTTAGCATCTTGAAGGGGTTCCAAATCCTCTTGTCCATGCCACTCCATTGTTGAACTTATCTGAAACATACTATGTAGAAGCATTAGTCCAACAAGAGATATGATGACATTAATTACCAAAATCACCCAGGGAGCACTTGTGCTTTCAATCTCCCCCTTTTTGGTAATTGATGACAATATACATAAAAGCTTTAGGTAAAGATATAGAGAGCAATAAGCAAAGCTTTGGAAAGACATGTAACATGCAAAGGCTCCCCTACATGTATGCAATCATGTAAATATGAAACATAGGAGCATGTGAATGGATAAACATGACAATGTAAGCCATGTGTTACATGTATCTTGGCTATATGCATCAGAGCAAATGATGTGAATATAGGAAATGTACCTTCATGCCCATGAGTCCTTCTTGCAAACAGTATGTACATCAGCATGAAATCCTCATACACATGACTGTGATGCATATACTTACCTTGTGGTCTTGAGTTGGCTTAGGAAGGAATGAACCTGAGTAAACAACGTTAGACAACACAGATACACCTACTAGCTAGAGCAAACAAAAGAAACCACAAGAGAACCAAGACTGGAATGACATATATAGAGTGAGTACTAAGTACCCCATTGGGTATAGACATGTCCCCAAAGGTAAAGATATGCAATAAAATCAGAGATTTCCTTCCCTTAGATGTCTTGCTCCCCCTGAATCTTGCATGGGATATTGGGAGAAGATAGGGAACAGAAAATCAGAGCAAAATAAAAAACAACATAATTAATGCAAGCAATCAAATATGAACATGTCTTTCCCCTCTTGAAGACATGTAATTTCTCTCCTCTTGAACACCAAGCATCTGAGGTTTGAGGTTTCTTACACACACTCCCGTTGAGTATCCTCTCCCCCTATAGAAATGATTAAGCATAGAGCTTTGATGTGATCCCTCTCTCCCCCTTTGACATCAATTTCCAAGAAGGGCTCTTCTGGATTTTTCTTTTATTTTAAAAGGGTTTGGTCCTTGAGTCACAAAGCAAAGCGACTGTGATGCTGGTAGAGAACAAGAGTCATTGAGTGGAGCTGGAGCAAAAAGACTGCAGAAATAAGTGGCAAGTTGGCTTTTTTGTAGTGAAATCGGTAGCACCGAGTTGTGTGCTTCGGTGGCACCAAGAGAATTCGGTTGGGCCAAAGAAAACAGACCGGTGTGACCGAGTTCATCATAGTAAAACACTTGTCACCTCAGCTCACTAGGCACTTTAAGATCTCACAAGGATTTGCAAGGAATTAGCTGAAAGATTTGCAATGAATTGGATGCATAGAATGCAGAGCAGAAACAAAAAGAAAAGAAATCTAGATGAAGTTTTTTTTTGAAAGGGGAAACAAATATGCAAATGCAAGAGCACGGAGAAATGCAAGAGAACTTCATCTAGCATTGGTCGGCGACAAAGTGACCTATGTTAGAGTATGTTGACTTAGGAGTCAAGTGAGATCACTTGATCTTTGGTCATACTCATTGTTTAAGCTCAAAATGGGGTTACCATTTTTCGTGTAAGCTTCTTGATGTATTCACATCTTGTTGAGTTGCTTTATCCCATGACTTGGAGTAAAACTTCTCTAATATGGAATAGCATACCTTGGGTGGTGGTGTTGATCTTGATCATGTAGTCGAACTTGTGTGGGTTGCTCAAGGCTGATGTAGCTCATCAAGAGTTGGGAGCACCACTTGGAGTTTGAGTTCATCTTCCTACATGATTTAGCTTTGCAAGGAAGTGCACTTGTGTATCCAAAATGACAATCATAAAATTTAACATAGAATGAGTCAAAGGATATATTTGAGGGGTTTTGTGCTCCCTTGAATTCAACCACCATTATGTAGAGACTTGGTGATGTAGAGATTGCTCAAGATGTGAGTGAGTTGCAATCTCATGGATTTAGATTCATCCAAGTACCTACAAGGGTTAGATAGCATGCAAGGGTGCAAAAGTATCCAAGACATATAGATAGCATCATGAAAGAAATATCAAGGATTAGTCAAAGGCTCATGCCTTGCATGTATCCAAATGGAGTTCCTACTCCAAATTTGAAGCATCAATGATGTTCAATTCACCTCTCAAACGGCAAAAGACTTTCTCATCAAGCGGTTTGGTAAATATATCCGCTAATTGCTTATCGGTGCGAACATGCTTAAGATTAATGTCCCCTTTGGCAACATGGTCTCGAATGAAATGACGACGAACTTCAATATGTTTAGTTCGAGAATGTTGCACGGGATTGTGAGCAATCTTAATAGCACTTTCATTGTCACACAGCAATGGAACATGTTTCACATATATCCCATAATCTTTAAGAGTTTGGTTCATCCAAAGTAATTGAGCACAACATGAACCAGCGGCAATGTATTCCGCTTCGGCGGTGGATAAGGATACTGAGTTTTGTTTCTTGGAGGACCAAGACACAAGAGATCTACCAAGAAATTGACAAGTACCCGAAGTGGACTTTCTATCAACCTTATCTCCGGCATAGTCCGAATCGGAGTAGCCAACAAGATCAAAGGAAGACCTCTTAGGATACCAAATGCCAAAATTTGGTGTATGTATTAAGTATCTCACTATCCTTTTCACAGCCTTAAGATGACATTATTTAGGTGCCGCTTGATATCGTGCACACATGCACACACTTAGCATAATATCGGGACGAGAGGCACATAGATATAACAATGAACCAATCATAGAGCGGTAAACTTTTTGATCCACCGGATCACCGTCTTTGGTCAAATCAAGATGTCCACTAGTAGGCATGGGTGTAGACATACCTTTGCATTCTTGCATATTGAACTTCTTGAATAAGTCCTTGGTGTACTTTGTTTGAGAGACAAAGGTACCTTCCTTAGTTTGCTTGATTTGCAAACCGAGAAAGAATTTGAGTTCACTCATCATAGACATCTCAAACTTCTCCGACATTAGCTTTCCAAACTTCTCACTAAAATGAGGGTTAGTCGAACCAAATATAATGTCATCAACATAAATTTGGCACACAAATAGTTCTCCATTAACCCTCTTAGTAAAAAGAGTAGAATCAATTTTACCAATTTCAAAGCCTTTTTCAATAAGGAACTTGGTCAAGCATTTATACCACGCTCTAGGGGCTTGTTTAAGACCATAAAGGGCTTTGTGAAGTTTGTAGACATGATTAGGTTTCTTAGGATTGACAAAGCCGGGAGGTTGCTTAACATAAACTTCCTCCTCAATTTCACCATTTAGAAAAGCACTTTTAATGTCCATTTGGTACAAGGTGATATCATGGTGATTAGCATAAGCAAGTAAGATGCGAATGGACTCAAGTCTAGCAACGGGAGCATATGTCTCACCATAGTCCATACCTTCGACTTGAGTGTAGCCTTGGGCGATTAGGCGTGCTTTGTTGCGGACGACTTGACCATCTTCTTCTTGCTTGTCGCGAAACACCCATTTGGTACCAATGATGTTGTGGTTGTTGTCGGGCTTCTCGACCAATGTCCATACTTGATTTCTCTCAAAGTTGTGTAGCTCTTCATGCACAGCGTTTATCCAATCTGGATCTTCCAATGCTTCTTCAACCTTCATAGGTTCAATGCTAGAGATGAATGAGTAATGTTCACAAAAATTAGCCAAACGAGTTTTAGAGCGAGTTATTCTCCCGGTTTGGATATCATTGTAGATTTGCTCGACGGGATGATCTTTGGCGATTCTTGCTCGAACTCGTGGGAGTTTTGGCTTGGCTCGGGGTGGAACATCTTCTTCATCTTGTTCTTCTTCTTGGCCTTCTTCATTGTTGACGTTTTCATTCTCTTGTCATGGTGGAGAAGGAGTTTGTTGATGTTCATCTTGGTGTACTTCCTCGTTTTCTTCGTCTTGGTGTGTCCCACTTGTGGATGCTTCCGTATCAATTCTTGGTTCACCTTGTCGTGAGGTAGAAGCTTCCACTTGGACGGACGAGGTACTCTCCTTCACCTTCGTTGGACGAATCTTGCCAATAGTCAAGTCTTGGATTGCTTCCGAAGGGTCTTTGTCTCCTACATCAATTGGTAATTGCTCTACTTGCGAGCCGTTAGATTCATCAAACTTCACATCTACCGTCTCTTCAACCTTTCGGGTGAAATTGTTGTAGACACGGTAAGTGTGAGAGTTTGAGCCATAACCAAGTAGGAAACCTTCATGAGATTTAGGAGCAAATTTAGAACGACGATGCTTATCAAGAATGTAGAATTTTGAGCCAAATACTCGAAAGTATCCAACTTTGGGGTTTGTTACCGGTGAGGAGCTCGTATGCCGTCTTGCCGAGTAGCTTGTGAAGATACAAGCGATTTGTTGCATGACAAGCTGTCTCAACCGCCTCCGCCCAAAAGTGTTTTGGAGTCTTGTACTCATCAAGCATCGTTCTTGGCATCTCAATAAGAGTTTGGTTCTTCCTCTCAACGACTCCATTTTGTTGAGGTGTGTACGTAGCCGAGAACTCATGTGAAATCCCCTCTTCATCAACAAAGGTATCCACATTTGCGTTCTTGAACTCCGTTCCGTTGTCGCTCCGAACTTTCTTGATCTTCACGTCAAATTGATTTTGGGCCTTCCTAGCGAAGTTTTTGAAGATCTTTTGGACCTGCGATTTGTAATCAAGAAAGAACACCCACGTAAATCTTGAAAAATCATCAACTATGACTAGTCCAAACGAGTTACCACCGAGACTCTTGTAGGCATTTGGACCAAAGAGATCCATGTGAAGTAGCTCGAGTGGTCTTCTCGTGGTCATGATGTTCTTCGCACGATGACTTCCTCCAACTTGTTTCCCTGCCTGACAAGCACTACAAAGTCTATCGTTGTCAAATATGACATCTTTTACTCCAAGGATATGATCACCTTTAATAAGCTTATCAAGATTTCGCATACCCACATGACCTAGCCTTCTATGCCACAACCAACCCTTAGAAGATTTAGCAATTAAGCAAGTTCTAGGTTGAGCCTTTTTAGTGAAATCAACAATGTAAAGATCACCTCTACGTATACCGGTAAAGACCATTTTACGATTGTCTCTACGAACACTTGGCAATCTAGTTCAGTGAATAGGACATTGAAACCGAAATCAGCAAGTCTAGAAACAGAAAGTAAATTGTACCCAAGAGATTCAACGAGCATGACATTTTGTATGGAGCTATCATGTGAGATGGCCACCTTACCGAGGCCAACCACCTTACCCTTTGAATTATCACCGAAAGTGACATATTTTCGAGGGCCGTCGTTTTCAGCAAGCTCAGGGAACATATCTTTATCTCCAGTCATATGATCAGTACATCCACTATCAAGGACCCATTCCTTTCCTCCAGCCATGTAGCCGCGAAGATTTGCCATAAGACCAAAGTGTCTCATTGCATTATCAAGATCATAGTCACTATCATCATCATCCTCATCATAGTATTCATGTTCAACATCATCTTGTGATTGATCAATTCCTAGAGAGGGTAATTCATTAGATAAATGATCATTTCTATGGTTATCTTTATGAATTGTAATAGCTTCGGAAATGATATTGCTAATGATCCCAACATCTCCTATGGCACGTATGAGATTTGTAAGCTCAAATAGACAATCACCAAAGCTAGGATCACTAGAATTCATCTTACTCAAGGCAATAGACTTATAGAGAATTTCGTCTAAATTTTGCAAGGAATAATCTGGAAATCGTTCCTCAAGAAATCTCCATAAAGTATAGGCACAATCAAGAGTGGGCAAACTAGCAATCAAATTTTTGGGCAATCCTCTTATGATAAGATTGATAGTTCTAAGATTGTGAATCATTTCAAGATCCTCTTCGGGTGTGGTATGCAAAGGATCAATATGAGGTTCACAAGGGCTAGTAATGTACTTGTTCAAATCATATTCATTGAAAATCTCAAGCATTTCCTTTTTCCACTCATGAAAATATTCTCCATCAAGAATAGGCACTCTATGTCTAAGACTCCCCAAAGTAGACACATCCATCTTCCTCCAAAGGTGTTTAAACCAAGGCAATGGAGACCAATGCTCTGATACCAATTGAAAGGATCGAGAAGAGGTGTCTAGAGGGGGGTGAATAGACTCTAATCAAGAAAAGTTGTAGTTTTTAATCTCTTGAGTTGAAATGGAGTATGAGCACAAGTTTAAACATTCACAATACATATCAAGCAAGCATGCAAGCATACAAAGAGTATATGAGCAGCGGAAAGTAAGGCATGCAAGTTGCAAGAATGTAAAGAGAAGGGATTGGAGTGTGCAAACGCAATTTGGAGACACGGAGATTTTTTATCCGTGGTTCCGATAGGTGGTGCTATCGTACATCCACGTTGATCGAGACTTCAACCCACGAAGGGTAACGGTTGCGCGAGTCCACGGAGGGCTCCACCCACGAATGGTCCACGAAGAAGCAACCTTGTCTATCCCACCATGGCCGTCGCCCACGAAGGACTTGCCTCACTCGGGTAGATCTTCACGAAGTAGGCGATCTCCTTGCCCTTACAAACTCCTTGGTTCAACTCCACAATCTTGACGGAGGCTCCCAAGTGACACCTAGCCAATCTAGGAGACACCACTCTCCAAGAAGTAACAAATGTTGTGTTGATGATGAACTCCTTGCTCTTGTGCTTCAAATGATAGTCTCCCCAACACTCAACTCTCTCTCATAGGATTGGATTTGGTAGAAAGAAGATTTGAGTGGAAAGCAACTTGGGGAAGGCTAGAGATCAAGATTCATGTGGTTGGAATGGAATATCTTGACCTCAACACAAGTGTAGGTGGTTCTATCTCAGAAAATATGTGTTGGAAGTGTAGGCATGTTCTGATGGCTCTCTCCACGAATGAAGAGTGGGTGGAGGGGTATATATAGCCTCCACACAAAATCTAACCGTTACACACAAATCACCAAACTCGGTGGGACCGATTCAGAGAACTCGGTCGGACCGATTTGGTTCATAATGTGACCGTTAGGCATTTCGGTGGGACCGACTGGATCAACTCGGTGGTACCAATGTGCTAGGGTTAGGGTAAATCCAATTCTCGGTTTGACCGGTTATACAAACTCGGTGAGACTGATTTGGGTAATAAGCGAAACAGAAAGTTGGCCAAGCAAACTCGGTGGGGCCGGTTACATATCTCGGTGGGACCGAAGATATTTCAACGGGCAACAAAGAGATTGCAAGCCCATCTCGGTGAGACCGAGATCCCATCGGTGAGACCGAATTGATTAGGGTTTCTGGCAGTGGCTATGACAACTGAACTCGGTGGCTCCGGATATGAAATTTTGGTGGGGCCGAGTTGGACTTTTTGTATTAGGACATATGTGGAAGTGAGAAAGTGGTTGAGGGCTTTGGAGCATATCACTAAGCACTTTGAGCAAGCAAGCCATTAAGCAACACCTCATCCCTTCTTAATAGTATTGGCTTTTCCTATGGACTCAATGTGATCTTGGATCACTAAATAGAAAATGTAGAGTCCTGAGCTTTGAGCTTGAGCCAATCCTTTGTCCTTAGCATCTTGAAGGGGTTCCACATCCTCTTGTCCATGCCACTCCATTGTTGAACTTATCTGAAACATACTTGGTAGAAGCATTAGTCCAACAAGAGGTATGTTGACATTAATTACCAAAATCACCCAGGGAGCACTTGTGGTTTCACCGTGTCAGGATAAAGCTTGACGTCACAAAACCACTAAAAATGTTCTTTCTTTGGTCGTAAGGAAGAATGATGTGCTGCATAGGGAGATCTTCAGGGTGAAATATGAGAGGTTGCCAGATTGGTGTGCGGTATGTGGCAATTTGAGACACCTATTTAAGGAATGTGGGGATGGGGTTCACCCTCCCAAGGCTTTGGTTTTCAAAGATCTTCGAGCTACATGGTTCAGAGGCCCAGGAAGGGGTCCAGGCGAAGGAAACAACGCAAGAGGATGACGAGGAAGGGGTAGATCTGGCAGAGGACGTGGCCGTGGTTCTTCCCACCAGAATCCCTCTGAGCCTAGCGAGCAGGATGACTCACATGAGCACGAATCAGATGTTGCTATGGAGGAGGTAGAGAGGAACAGGAATAGGGGTGCAGCTTCTGTCGCTGATCCAAAAACAGCTTCTGTAGCTACCCCTGTGGATAAACAGAGCATGCCACTCCTCCTGCTGCCACTTGAGGTTCCGGCTAGCCCCTCGTCGAAGCAGGACCCGAAGAGGACTAAACGGACTCCATCTGCTCAAGATAAAAGTTAGGCCAAGAACTTAGTTCCCAACAAAAACATCGATGCGCGTTTGGCGGGCTCCCAAGGGGGGTCGCACCTAGCGCAATGAGTCTGTTATGTTGGAACTGTCGCGGGGCTGGCAAACCCGCGACGGTTCGGGAGCTTCGTGATCTCATGAGGAAACTTTCCCCCTCTATTCTGTGTATTGTTGAAACCCAAATTGAGGGCTCCCGAGTAGAGAATATGGTAGGTTCTTTAGGATACAATAAAAGTTTTGCTGTTAGTAGCTCTGGCAGAAGTGGTGGTTTGGGAATTTTTTGGAAAGAGGAAATAAAGCTCGAAGTTATTGGTTATTCCGAATATCACATTGACATGACAGTTGATGAACTTGTTGATACAAAAGTTAGAGTTACTTTTGTGTATGAAAAAACGCAGGTTAACCAACGTTACAAAACGTGGGATATGCTTAAGGGAATTGTCGGTTCCAACAATCTGCCCTGGGTTGTAATGGGCGATTTTAGTGAAGTACTTCGTGCACACGAACATGACGGTGTGGGCAATCGGAGCCAAGCTCAGGTGGACTTATTTCGTGATGCTCTAGACACGTGTGGCCTAACAGATATTGGCTACATTGGAAGAAACTGGACTTTCGAGAAGAAAGTTTCTGGAGGTACGTATACCAAGATTCGGCTGGATAGATGCATAGCAAATATGTCCTGGTGTATGGAATTCCCAGATGCAATACACAAGGAAGTTGCCTTGTCCGATCACATACCTATCTACGTGAAGCTAAAGGACATGCATGCATGCAGAAGGGTCCCGCGCAGGTTTAAATATGAAATCTGTTGGGAGCGTGACCCAGCCTTGGCCGAGGTAGTACGTGCAGGATGGGCGCAGAACCCGAGCGACTCGGTAGCCCAGGTAGGAGACCAATTAAACAATCTGGCTGGTGACTTGACGCATTGGGATCGAGTCCATTTTGGCAAAATCCGCATGCAGATAAGCGAGCTCCAGTCCCAGCTACAGGAGATGCGTGATTCCGAGGTCGATCTGCTCCCACTTCGGCGGAACTTAAAACTGTTGACCTTCTGGTGGAATTGTTTCATCGCGAAGAGATCTTGTGGAGGCGAAGGGCCAGGATAGAGTGGCTTGTACATGGGGACAAAAAAACTTATTTTTTTCACCTTCGTGCTAGCCGCCGCAGGAGAAAAAACCAGATCAAATCTCTCCAGCGTCCCGATGGACAGGTGACTACGAACCTAGATGAGATGGAGGAACTGGCCACAGATTTTTATAAGGAGTTATACACCTCTCAAGGGGTTCAAAACATGGACGCGGTCCTGGATACGGTGCCTCGAAAGGTTACGCCGGCTATGAATGAAAGTTTAAACGCCCCTTATAGTGCTGAGGAAGTGAAAACCGCGCTGTTCCAAATGTACCCCACAAAGGCACCAGGCCCCGACGGTTTCATGATAATCCCCAAGTGTAGGGAATCATCGTAGCAATTCCCAAAGGTGGAAGTGATAAGTATGGAGTGTCGAACCCACAAGGAGCTAAAGGTAAGATCAATATTCTCTCAAGTCCTATCTGCCACTGATACGACTCTACGTACACTGAACGTTTGCTTCCAACTAGAAACGAGAAATAAAATTACGTTGTGGGTATGAAGAGGATAACTTTGCATGGTATCGGAGAGCTAAAATATAAAAGTAGGTGTTGTTAACATAAATTAGAATATATTACTAAATATTATAAATAGCGAGTGTGGAATAATGATGGGTCGGTGTGCAGAATTATCCTAGGCAATTGTTAACAAGACCGGTAGTCGTCATTGCAATTTCATATGAGGGAGAGGCATAAGCTAACATACTTTCTCTTCTTGGATCATATGCACCTATGATTGGAACTCTAGCAAGCATCCGCAACTACTAAAGATCATTAAGGTAAAACCCAACCATAGCATTAAAGCATCAAGTCCTCTTTATTCCCATACACAACAACCCCCTTACTCGGGTTTGTGTTTCAGTCACTCACCAACCCACTATAAGCAAATCATGAACGTATTGCAACACCCTACAGCGGAAATCCCTCACGCTTGCACGACACGGAGGGCACCATAGGACAGCACCAAAATAAACATACAACTCGTACCAATCTAGATCATCAATCAACCCAAAGACAAAGGATATCTACTCAAAACATCATAGGATGGCAACACATCATTGGATCATAATATGTGGCATAAAGCACCATGTTCAAGTAGGGATTACAGCGGGGTGCGGGAGAGTGGACCGCGTAAAAGAGATGAGGATGGTGATGGTGATGTTGATGAAGACGATCACCGTGGCGATGATTCCCCTCCCGATGGCACTCCGGCGCCACCGAGAGAGAGGAGGAGAGGTTCTCCCCCTTGTGCTTCCTCCTCCATGGCCTCCCCCCTAGATGGGGAGAGGTTCTCCCTCTGGTCCTTGGCCTTCATGGCGATGATGGCCCCTCCAGGATCCTCCTCCATGGCCTCCGGTGATGATGGCCCCCTCCGGCAGGGTGCCAGAGAGGGCCTAGATTGATTTCTCGTGGCTACAGAGGCTTGCGGCGGCGGAACTTCCGATCTAGGTTAATTTCTGGAGGTTTCTGCATATATATAAGAGGTTTTGGCGCCGAGAACAAGTCAGGGGGGTCTCCGGGCTGTCCACGAGGTAGGGGGGCGCGCCCAGGGGGTGGGCGCGCCTCCCACCCTCGTGGGCAGCCCGGGACTCTTCTGGCCCAACTCTTTTACTCCCTGTCCTTCTTCTGGTCCAAAAATAAGCTCCGTCAAGTTTTAGGTCAATTGGACTCCGTTTGGTTTTCCTTTTCTGCAATACTCTAAAACAAGGAATAACAGAAACTGGCACTGGGCCCTAGGTTAATAGGTTAGTCCCAAAAACCATATAAAATAGCATATCAATGCATATAAAACATCCAAGGTTAATAATATAATAGCATGAATACTTCATAAATTATAGATACGTTGGAGACGTATCAGCATCCCCAAGTTTAATTCCTGCTCGTCCTCGAGTAGGTAAATAATAAAAGAAATAATTTATGAAGTGTGAATGCTAGCAAGTGCATAAGTTTCATCAATGATAGTTCCAATCACTTTTTCTAGCATCATTATATATCATAACAGTAGCTCATTTTCATAAAACTTTTCATGACCAAGTAACAAGCTATTCACATGTTAAAGTATAGATGATAAACTTCCTTGAAACTAACAAACTATATTCTCAGTCATCAAACAATTGCAATTCATCTTATTTTCAGGAAGGGTCTATGTCAGAGCTTTGACTTAGCAAACTCCACATACTCAACTATCATTTAGTCTTTCATAATTGCTAACACTCACGTGATATTTATGGGTTCAAAGTTTTGATTGGACACAGAGAAAGATAGGGGCTTATAGATTCGCCTCCCAACCTTTTACCTCAAGGGTAATGTCAACAATAATAGTTCATGATAACTTACATCCAATTGGATATATATATATATATCAGGATCTTTCCAACACAATGTGCTTGCCAAAGGATAAAATGTAAAAAGGAGAGGTGAAGATCACCATGACTCTTGCATAAGGTAGAAGATAAAAGTAAAAGATAGGCCCTTCGCAGAGGGAAGCAGATGTTGTCATGCGATTTTAAGGCTGGATGCACAAAATCTTAATGCAAAAGAACGTCACTTTATATTATCACTTGTGATAGGGACCTTTATTATGCAGTCCGTCACTTTTATTGCTTCCATATCACAAGATCGTATAAAGCTTATTTTCTCCACACTAATAGATCATACATATTTAGAGAGCAATATTTATTGCAAGTACCGATGACAACTTACTTGAAGGATCTTACTCAATCCATAGGTAGGTATGGTGGACTCTCATGGCAAAACTCGTTTTAAGGGATGTTTGGAAGCACAAGTAGTATCTCTACTTAGTGCAAAGAATTTGGCTAGCATGAGGGGGAAAGGCAAGCTCAGCATGTTGGATGATCCATGACAATATACTTTATTTCAGATATAAGAAAACATAACCCATTAAGTCGTCTTCCTTGTCCAACATCAACCTTTTAGCATGTCATATTTAAATGAGTGCTCACAATTACAAAAGATGTCCAAGATAGTATATTTATATGTGAAATCTCTCTTCCTTCAATATTCTTTCATGAATTGTTCAAGTGACCAATTCTACGTTTGCTAACTTCCAATGAGTTTACTACCTATACTTATTATGTGTGAAGTCATTACTCCCCATGTTATAAGCATATGAAACATATATAAATTCATATTTATGACATTCAATTCATTCAACCATTCACTCATAGGATATACGTGAAGCACATGAGTAAATGACAAACTACTCCAAAAGATATAAGTGAAGAACACTGAGTAGTCAAATAGTTAACTAGCCATGGGAGGATTCTTTTTCATTCAATAATTCAGATCCAATGATTTTATTCAAATAGCAAATAAAATTGAAAATACGCTGTAAGCAAAACACATATCATGCGACGAATAAAAATATAGCTCCGAGTAAGGTATACCGATAGTTTTGAAGACGAAAGAGGGGATGCCTTCCAACTAGAGACAAGAAATAAAACTACGTTGTGGGTATGAAGAGGATAACTTTGCATGGTATCGGAGAGCTAAAATATAAAAGTAGGTGTTGTTAACATAAATTAGAATATATTACTAAATATTATAAATAGTGAGTGTGGAATAATGATGGGTCGGTGTGCAGAATTATCCTAGGCAATTGTTAACAAGACCGGTAGTCGTCATTGCAATTTCATATGAGGGAGAGGCATAAGCTAACATACTTTCTCTTCTTGGATCATATGCACCTATGATTGGAACTCTAGCAAGCATCCGCAACTACTAAAGATCATTAAGGTAAAACCCAACCATAGCATTAAAGCATCAAGTCCTCTTTATTCCCATACGCAACAACCCCTTACTCGGGTTTGTGTTTCAGTCACTCACCAACCCACTATAAGCAAATCATGAACGTATTGCAACACCCTACAGCGGAAATCCCTCACACTTGCACGACACGGAGGGCACCATAGGACAGCACCAAAATAAACATACAACTCGTACCAATCTAGATCATCAATCAACCCAAAGACAAAGGATATCTACTCAAAACATCATAGGATGGCAACACATCATTGGATCATAATATGTGGCATAAAGCACCATGTTCAAGTAGGGATTACAGCGGGGTGCGGGAGAGTGGACCGCGTAAAAGAGATGAGGATGGTGATGGTGATGTTGATGAAGACGATCACCGTGGCGATGATTCCCCTCCCGATGGCACTCCGGCGCCACCGAGAGAGAGGAGGAGAGGTTCTCCCCCTTGTGCTTCCTCCTCCATGGCCTCCCCCCTAGATGGGGAGAGGTTCTCCCTCTGGTCCTTGGCCTTCATGGCGATGATGGTCCCTCCAGGATCCTCCTCCATGGCCTCCGGTGATGATGGCCCCCTCCGGCAGGGTGCCAGAGAGGGCCTAGATTGATTTCTCGTGGCTACAGAGGCTTGCGGCGGCGGAACTTCCGATCTAGGTTAATTTCTGGAGGTTTCTGTATATATAAGAGGTTTTGGCATTGAGAACAAGTCAGGGGGGTCTCCGGGCTGTCCACGAGGTAGGGGGCACACCTAGGGGGGTGGGCGCACCTCGCACCCTCGTGGGCAGCCCAGGACTCTTCTGGCCCAACTCTTTTACTCCCTGGCCTTCTTCTGGTCCAAAAATAAGCTCCGTCAAGTTTCAGGTCAATTGGACTCCGTTTGGTTTTCCTTTTATGCAATACTCTAAAACAAGGAAAGACAGAAACTGGCACTGGGCCCTAGGTTAATAGGTTAGTCCCAAAAACCATATAAAATAGCATATAAATGCATATAAAACATCCAAGGTTAATAATATAATAGCATGAATACTTCATAAATTATAGATACGTTGGAGACGTATCATTTCCCAGCACACTTCTTCCAACTCCATTGGGATATTTGCAGAGATGAAGTCACAAAAGCAGTCCTGAAAATTGTGGAAGGAAAGGAGACAACCGAAAGCATTAATGAGACTACCTTGGTACTTATTCCTAAGGTAAAAAAACCCCACACTATTGAATCAATTCCGCCCGATCAGCTTATGCATCGTTCTGTACAAGATTGCTTCGAAGGTGATATCTAACCGTCTGAAGCTGGTTTTACCAGATATAATATCCGATGAACAGTCAGCGTTTGTGCCAGGTACGGTAATTACTGACAATATTATTATGGCTTATGAATGTTTGCATTTTATGAAACGAAACAGAGCAAAGAAACACCAAGCTTGTGCGCTAAAGCTCGATATGATGAAGGCCTATGACAGAGTTGAGTGGGCCTATCTACAAGCTATCATGCTAAATATGGGGTTCACAGAGCAGTGGGTCAACATTGTTATGAGCCTGGTTACCACTGTTAATTTCTCTGGTTTATTCAATGGGAAGAAGCTTGAGTCTTTTAAACCATCGAGAGGGATCAGACAGGGGGACCCAATATCCCTGTACTTGTTCTTGTTAGCAGCAGAGGGCCTGTCGTGCCTGTTAAAATCGAGAAGTGAGTCATCCAATTTGGAGGGTTTGCAGGTGGCACCGTCGGCACCACCGGTAAACCATCTCTCATTCACTGATGACAACCTGTTGTTCTTCAAGGCAAATAGTATGGGTGCTACTGAGGTAAACCAGGTTCTGGAATCTTATTGTCAAGCAACAGGTCAGAGAGTTAACAACACCAAGTCATCAATTTTTTCCAGTAAAGGTGTTCTAGAGAGTACTCGAGATGAGAATAAGACTCTCGTAAATGTACCCAATGAAACCCATAATGAAAAATATCTTGGGATGCCTTCTGATATAGGTAATAACAAGAACGGATCCTTCAAATATCTTAAAGATAGGTTGTGGAGCAAGGGTCAAGGCTGGATTGAAACCACCATGTCGTCGGCAGGCAAAGAGGTACTTGTCAAGTTAGTAGCTCAGGCTGTGCCAGTCTATTCTATGGCTTGTTTTAAACTCCCTCGGGGATTGTGTGAACACTGATACGTCTCCAACGTATCTATAATTTTTGATTGTTCCATGCTATTATATTATCTGTCTAGGATGTTTTATATGCATTTATATGCTATTTTATATGATTTTTCGGACTAACCTATTAACCTAGAGCCCAGTGCCAGTTTTTGTTTTTTTCCTTGTTTTTGAGTTTGGCAGAAAAGGAAAACCAAACGGAGTCCAATTGACCTGAAACTTCACGGAACTTATTTTTGGACCAGAAGAAGGCCATGGAGTAAAAGAGTTGGGCCAGAAGAGTCCCGGGCTGCCCACGAGGGTGGGGGGCGCGCCCACCCCCTGGGCGCGCCTCCCTACCTCATGGGCAGCTCGGAGAACCCCATGACTTGTTCTCGACGCCAAAACCTCTTATATATACTGAAACCTCCAGAACATAACCTAGATCGGGAGTTCCGCCGCCGCAAGCCTATGTAGCCACCAAAAACCAATCGGGACCCTGTTCCGGCACCCTGCCGGAGGGGGGATCCATCACCGGTGGCCATCTTCAACATCTCGGCGCTCTCCATGACAAGGAGGGAGTAGTTCACCCTCGGGGCTGAGGGTATGTACCCGTAGCTATGTGTTTGATCTCTCTCTCTCTCTCTCGTGTTCTTGAGGTGGTACGATCTTGATGTACCGCGAGATTTGCTATTATAGTTGGATCTTATGATGTTTCTCCCCCTCTACTCTCTTGTGATGGATTGAGTTTTCCCTTCGAAGTTATCTTATCGGATTGAGTCTTTAAGGATTTGAGAAAACTTGATGTATGTCTTGCATGTGCTTATCTGTGGTGACAATGGGATATCACGTGATCTACTTGATGTATGTTTTGGTGATCAACTTGCGGGTTCCGACACATTGTGAACTTATGCATAGGGGTTGGCACACGTTTTCGTCTTGACTCTCCAGTAGAAACTTTGGGGCACTCTTTGAAGTACTTTGTGTTGGTTTGAGTAGATGAATCTGAGATTGTGTGATGCATATCGTATAATCATACCCACGGATACTTGAGGGGACATTGGAGTATCTAGGTGACATTAGGGTTTTGGTTGATTTGTGTCTTAAGGTGTTATTCTAGTACGAACTCTATGATAGATCGAACGGAAAGAATAGCTTCGTGTTATTTTACTACAGACTCTTGAATAGATCGATCAGAAAGAATAACTTTGAGGTGGTTTCGTACCCTACCATAGTCTCTTCATTTGTTCTCCGCTATTAGTGACTTTGGAGTGACTCTTTGTTGCATGTTGAGGGATAGTTATATGTTCCAATTATGTTATTATTGTTGAGAGAACTTGCACTAGTGAAAGTATGAACCCTAGGCCTTGTTTCAACGCATTGCAATACCGTTTATGCTCACTTTTATTACTTGTTACCTTGCTGTTTTTATATTTTCAGATTACAAAAACCTATATCTACCATCCATATTGCACTTGTATCACCATCTCTTCGCCGAACTAGTGCACCTATAAAATTTACCATTGTATTGGGTGTGTTGGGGACACAAGAGACTCTTTGTTATTTGGTTGCAGGGTTGCTTGAGAGAGACCATCTTCATCCTACGCCTCCCACGGATTGATAAACCTTTGGTCATCCACTTGAGGGAAATTTGCTACTGTCCTACAAACCTCTGCACTTGGAGGCCCAACAACGTCTACAAGAAGAAGGTTGTGTAGTAGACATCAAACACCTCAACAAACTCATCAGGAAATTCTGGTGGGGAAGCAAAGAGGGGAAGAGGAAACCTCATTGGGTCTCTTGGAAGGACATGACACAAACGAAAGGCATGGGGGGTTTGGGCTTCAAGGATTTTGAGCTCTTTAACCTTGCTATGTTGGCTAAGCAGGCCTGGCACATATTGCAGAACCCGGATAACATGTCCTCACGGTTACTTAAAGGTATATATTACCCTCAGGGTACCATCCTGAACAATCAGCTCGGCAGCGCCCCGAGTCAAGTATGGAGGTCCTTATCGGAAGTAAGAGACATAGTAAAACAGGGCCTGATACGTTGCATAGGTAATGGAGACAACGCAACCATCTGGGAGAATAACTGGCTACCCCGAACTGAGATGATGAGGCCATACGGTTGTTTGACTATCAACCCACCGACGTGCATTTCTGAGTTAATTGATGCGACTTCAGCCTCATGGGACAGACAAAAACTTCAGGCCACTTTCTTGCATATGGACACAAATTTCATACTGGGCATTCCGTTGTGTACGAAAAATGTTGAAGATTTCTGGAGTTGGAGCCAGGAAAAGAACGGGGTATTCTCAGTCAAATCTGCCTACCACATGCTTGTAAGTTGATAACCCACAAGTATAGGGGATTGCAACAGTTTTCGAGGGTAGAGTATTCAACCCAAATTTATTGATTCGACACAAGGGGAGCCAAAGAATATTCTCAAGTATTAGTGGTTGAGTTGTTAATTCAACCACACATGGATAACTCAATATCTGCAGCAAAGTATTTAGTAGCAAAGTAGTATGGAAGTAACGGCAACGGTGGCAAAATTAACAGTAGCAACTTTGTAGTAATTGTAACAGTGGCAACAGTAAAGTAACTAAGCAAAGAGCAATATGTGAAAAGCTCGTAGGCATTGGATCGGTGATGGAGAATTATGTCGAATGCGGTTCCTCATGCAAAAGTTATAACATAGGGTGACACAGAACTAGCTCCAATTCATCAATATAATGTAGGCATGTATTCCGAATATAGTCATACGAGCTTATGGAAAAGAACTTGCATGACATCTTTTGTCCTACCCTCACGTGGCAGCGGATCCTATTGGAAACTAAGGGATATTAAGGCCTCCTTTTAATAGAGGGACCAAAGCATTAACACTTAGTGAATACATGAACTCCTCAAACTACGGTCATCACCGGTAAGTATCCTGATTATTGTCACTTCGGGGTTAATGGAACATAATAGGTGACTTACTTGCAAGATAGGATCAAGAACTCACATATATTCATGAAAACATAATAGGTTCAGATATGAAATTATGGCACTCGGGCCCTAGTGATAAGCATTAAGTATATCAAAGTCATAGCAACATCAATCTCAGAACATAATGGATACTAGGGATCAAACCCTAACAAAACTAACTTGATTACATGGTAAATCTCATCCAACCCATCACCGTCCAGCAAGCCTATGATGGAATTACTCACGCACGGCGGTGAGCATCATGAAATTGGTGATGGAGGAAGGTTGATGATGACGACGGCAACGGATTCCCCTCTCTGGAGCCCCGAACAGACTCCAAATCAGCCCTCCCGAGATAGATTAGGGCTTGGCGGCAGCTCCGTATCGTAAAACGCGATGAATCCTTCTCTCTGATTTTTTCTCCCCGAACGTGAATATATGGAGTTGGAGTTGAGGTCGGTGGAGCACCAGGGGGCCCATGAGGCAGGGGCGCGCCCCCACCCTCGTGGACAGGGTGTGGGCCCCTGGTCCTGATTCTTTCGCTAGTATTTTTTATTAATTCCAAAAATATTCTCCGTGAAGTTTCAGGTCATTCCGAGAACTTTTATTTCTGCACAAAAATAACACCATGGCAATTCTGCTGAAAACAACTTCTGTCCGGGTTAGTTCCATTGAAATCATGCAAGTTAGAGTCCAAAACAAGGGCAAAAGTGTTTGGAAAAGTAGATACAATGGAGTTGACAAACTGAAAGTGATAAAGAAAAACTTTTACAAACTCTGTTTGCTCTTGTTGTTGTAAATATGTAAAGCCAGCATTCAAGTTTTCAGCATAGATTATGAACTAACCATATTCACAATAACATTTAGGTCTCCAGTTTACTCATATCAATGGCATAATCAACTAGCGAGCAATAATAATAAATCTCAGATGACAACACTTTCTCAAAACAATCATAATATGATATAACAAGATGGTATCTCGCTAGCCCTTTCTGAGACCGCAAAACATAAATGCAGAGCACCTCTGAAGATCAAAGACTGACTAAACATTGTAATTCATGGTAAAAGAGATCCATTCATAGACATACTCAATATAAATTAATAGTAATGGATGCAAATGACAGCGATGCTCTCCAACTAGTGCTTTTTAATAAGAGGATGATGACTCGACATAAAAGTAAATAGATAGGCCCTTCGCAGAGGGAAGCAGGGATTTGTAGAGGTGCCAGAGCTTGATTTTGAAATAGAGATAAATAATATTTTGAGCGGCATACTTTCGTTGTCAACATAACAACCGAGAGATCTCAATATCTTCCATGCTACACACATTATAGGCAGTTCCCAAACAGAATGGTAAAGTTTATACTCCCCCACCACCAACATGCATCAATCCATGGCTGGCCCGAAACAACGGGTGCCTCCAACTAACAACAGACCTGGGGGAGTTTTGTTTGCCATTATTTTGATTTGAGCATGGGACTGGGCATCCCGGTGACCAGCCATTTTCTCGTGAGTGAGGAGCGGAGTCCACTCCTCTTGAGAATAACCCGCCTAGCATGGGAGATACAGACATCCCTAGTTGACACATGAGCTATTCGAGCATGCAAAATAGAATTTCATTTGAAGGTTTAGAGTTTATTACATACAAATTTACTTGGAACGGAAGGTAGATACTGCATATAGAAAGGTATAGTGGACTCATATGGAATAACTTTGGGGTTTATGGAAGTGGACGCACAAGCAGTATTCCCGCTTAGTACAAGTGACGGCCAGAAAAAGACTGGGAAGCGACCAACTAGAGAGCGACAACAGTCATGAACATGCATCAAAATTAATCAACACTGAGTGCAAGCATGAGTAGGATATAATTCACCATGAACATAAATATCGTGGAGGCTATGCTGATTCTGTTTCAACTACATGCGTGAACATGTGCCAAGTCAAGTCACTCGAATCGTTCAAAGGAGGATACCACCCTATCATACCACATCACAACCATTTTAATAGCATGTTGGCACGCAAGGTAAACCATTATAAACTCCTAGCAAATTAAGCATGGCATAAGCAACTATAATCTCTAATTGTCATTGCAAACATGTTTCATTCATAATAGGCTGAATCAGGAACGATGAACTACTCATATTTACAAAAACAAGAGAGGTCGAGTTCATACCAGCTTCTCTCATCTCAATCAGTCCATCATATATCGTCAATATTGCCTTTCACTTGCACGCCCAAATGGTGTGAATAATAATAATAGTGCACGTGCATTGGACTAAGCTGGAATCTGCAAGCATCTGATACAAAGGAGAAGACAAGGTAATATGGGCTCTTTGTTAAATCAATAAAAATGCATATAAGAGCCACTTCAACATTTTCATTATGGTCTTCTCCTCTCGACCCCCAAAGAAAAGAAATAAAATAAAACTATTCACACGGGAAAGCTCCCAACAAGCAAAAGAAGAACGAAAAATCTTTTTGGGTTTTCTTTTAATTATTACTGCTACAGGCATGGAAAGTAAACTACCTAAGGCTACAACTAATTTTTTGGTTTTTCTTACACACAAGAAGAAAGCGAGAAAATAAAATAAACTAGCATGGATAGTACAATGAAAAAGTATGAGCACCGACAACTGGAATGAGTGTGTGAACATGAATGTAATGTTGGTGATAAATACGTACTCCCCCAAGCTTAGGCTTTTGGCCTAAGTTGGTCTATGCCCATGGATCAAAGCTACTCTCTCCGGTGTACTGAGAAGGATCCTCGGGGTGCCATTGGTTGGCGATCTCCTCCGGGTCCCACTGATAAACAGACTGACGGTGAGGATCAAGTGGTGGTCCGGCTCGGGCTCTGGAGCTGGTGTTAGGCTCCGGTAGGCATGAATAGCCTCCGACAGGACAAGGTACATGCCTGAAGATAAATTGAACAAAGAAGGAGCAGGCAAGGTGATAGTCTCAAAGTAATTTTTATCAAATATCAGTCTATAGTTAAGCATCTTTTTCTTATTCTTAACAAGAAAATCATGTGCTACCATACTCTTATAGTCTAGAAAAATAGGAGGCAGCAACTTTTCCTCTTTCTCATACTGTCTAATAGGTATCTCAAAATATTTAGCAAGCCGTGAAGCAAAGATACCTCCAAAGATGGGACCCTTCGTACGGTTCAGATTTAACCGGTTGGCAACAATAGCGCCTAAACTAAAAGTGTTATCGTGAAACAAAGCATGGCACAAAATAACAATATCAGGGGCACTAAGGTTTCCACAATTCCCGCGACCAATTAAGCATCTACTAGCAAATATTGCAAAGTAACATAGAACAGGAAAGCGTATGCTAGTAATTCTTGCATCGGAAACCTTCCTCGTCTCCCCTACATCGATCATATCAATAAACCCTTCCACATCGTTACGATGTGGTTCCTCTATACTGCCCTCAAAGGGCAACTTGCAAACCCCACAAAAGTCATAAAGTGACATCTCCTGATACTCATCATATAAATAAAAATCCACCGAAGGTGGTGATCTCCTAGCATGGAAATGAAAATTTTGCACAAAAATATTAGTGAGTAGGAGATACTGATCGAGCTGGTCGTGGATGAAGTTGGTGAGGCCTGCATTCTCAGCCAAATAATAAAAATCATCATGAATACCGGCTGCTCTCAAGAAATCATCACAAGGCCATTCACTTGGCCGAACCTCCGCAGTGCGAGGGAGATTATATTTGGGCTTCTTATCCTCTTCACTTTGCTTATCCTTCGAGCTTCGGCTCGAAGAGCCCCTCAATAATCTCTTCATCATTTTCTGAAAATTTCTGAAATTTTTAACTCAAAATAAAAGTGAACCAAACTCAACAAAATTGATAGCAACTGCTCCCACAAGTGCCTAGAGACTATTTCATGCATTAGAGCTACTTGGGACCAAATAAATTTGACATGCAAGCTCAAGAACAGGGTCACCTAAGCAGCAAAAATCTGCAATGAATAAAGCACTAGAACAAAAACTAATTGGACCGTTGGAGGAGTCACATACCAAAGAACAATCCCCCAAAGCAGTTTTGTGAGTGGAGCTTTGAGCAAGGAGATCGAAAATGGCAGCAAGATGAGCTAGAACTTGTGCTTGAGCTGGTTGGTGATTTTTTTTGGGAGGAAGAAGGAGTGTGTGGGTGCTGGAATAAGTGGAGGGGGGCCACCAGGGGCCCATGAGGCAGGGGGCGTGCCCAGGGGGTGGGCACGCCCTAGACCCTCGTGGCCAGGTGCTGGCTCCCCCTGATGTGTTCTCAATGCCAAATATTCTTAAATATTCTAGAAAAAAATCATATTTCAATTTCAGGGCATTTCGAGAACTTTTATTTTCGGGGTATTTTTTATTGCAAGGATAATTCAGAAAACAGATAGAAAATACTATTTTTGCTTTATTTATTCTAAATAACAGAAAGTAAAAGAAGGGTACAGAGATTTGTGCTTTCTAACTTCATCCATCTCATGCTCATCAAAAGGAATCCACTAACAAGGTTGATTAAGTCTTGTTAACAAACTCATTCCGAATCACATGAAACCGAAGAATTTTCGAATAGCACTAGGTTACCTCAACGGGGATATGCACATCCACAATAATAAGAATATCATATTTCTTCTTGACAGTAGGAAGAGGAAATTCAAAACCTCCAATAATAATTGATGGAGTTTTTCCAATAGAATTGATACTGTGGACTTGAGGTTGTTTCCTCGGAAAGTGTACCGTATGCTCATTACCATTAACATGAAAAGTGATATTGCATTTGTTGCAATCAATAACAGCCCCTGCAGTATTCAAAAAAGGTCTACCAAGGATAATCGGCATACTATCGTCCTCGGGAATATAAAGAATAACAAAGTCCATTAATATAGTAACGTTTGCAACCACAACAGGCACATCCTCACAAATACCGACAGGTATAGTAGTTGATTTATCGGCCATTTGCAAAGATATTTTAGTAGGTGTCAACTTATTCAAATCAAGTCTACAATATAAAGAGAGAGGCATAACGCTAACACCGGCTCCAAGATCACATAAAGCAGTTTTAACATAGTTTCTTTTAATGGAGCATGGTATAGTTGGTACTCCTGGATCTCCAAGTTTCTTAGGTATTCCACCTTTAAAAGTATAATTAGCAAGCATGGTGGAAATTTCAGCTTCCGATATCTTTCTTTTATTTGTAACAATATCCTTCATATACTTAGCATACAGATTCATTTTAAGCATATCAGTCAAACGCATACGCAAAAAGATAGGTCTAATCATTTCAGCAAAGTGCTCAAAATCCTCATCATCCTTTTTCTTGGATGGTTTGGGAGGAAAAGGCATGGGTTTCTGAACCCATGGTTCTCTTTCTTTACCGTGCTTCCTAGCAACGAAGTCTCTCTTATCATAATGTTGATTCTTTGATTGTGGGTTATCAAGATCAACAACAGGTTCAATTTCTACATCATTGTTATTGATAGGTTGAGCATCAACATGAACATCATCATTAACATTATCACTAGGTTCATGTTCATTACTAGATTGTGTTTCAGCATCAGAAATAGAAATATCATTGGGATTCTCAGGTGTGTCAACAACAGGTTCACTAGAAGCATGCGAAGTCCTATCATTTTTCTTTTTCTTCTTTTTAGAAGGACTAGGTGCATCAACATTAGTTCTCTGAGAATCTTGCTCAATTCTCTTAGGGTGGTCCTCAGGATACAAAGGTTCCAGAGTCATTTTACCCCCTCTAGTCATAACTCTAACAGCATTATCATTTTTCTTGTTATTCAATTCATTGAGCAAATCATTTTGAGCTTTAAGCACTTGTTCTACTTGAGTGGTAACCATAGAAGCATGTTTACTAATGAGTTTAAGTTCACCCTTAACTCTAGACATATAATCACTCAAGTGTTCGATCATATAAGCATTGCGTTTCAATTGTCTACCAACATAAGCATTGAAGTTTTCTTGTTTAACAATAAAATTATCAAACTCAACTAAGCATTGGCTAGCAGACTTATAACGAGGAATATCACCTTCATCAAATCTATAGAGATAATTTACCTTTACTACCTGTGTCGGGTTATCAAGACCATGTATTTCTTCAATAGGTGGTAAATTCTTAACATCTTCGGCTTTAATACCTTTTTCTTTCATAGATTTCTTTGCCTCTTGCATATCTTCAGGAGTGAGAAATAGAATACCCCTTTTCTTCGGAGTTGGCTTAGGAGTTGGTTCAGGAAGTGTCCAATTATTTTCATTAGTCAACATATTATTCAATAGCAATTCAGCTTGATCAACTGTTCTATCCCTGAAAACACGACCAGCACAACTATCCAGGTGGTCTCTGGAAGCATCGGTTAGTCCATTATAAAAGATATCAAGTATTTCATTTTTTTGAGAGGATGATCAGACAAAGCATTAAGTAATTGGAGAAGCCTCCCCTAAGCTTGTGGGAGACTCTCTTCTCTTCAATTTGCACAAAATTATATATTTCCCTTAAGGCAGCTTATTTCTTATGAGCGGGGAAATATTTAGCAGAGAAGTAATAAATCATATCCTGGGGACTACGCACACAACCAGGATCAAGAGACTTAAACCATGTTTTAGCATCACCCTTTAATGAGAACGGAAATAACTTAAGGATATAGTATTAGCGAGTTTTCTCATCATTAGTGAATAGGGTGGCTATATCATTTAATTTAGTAAGATGTGCCACAACAGTTTCAGATTCATAGCCATAAAAAGGATCAGATTCAACCAAAGTAATTATCTCAGGATCAACAGAGAAATCATAATCCTTATCAGTAACACAGATAGGTGAAGTAGCAAAAGCAGGGTCATATTTCATTCTAGCATTCAAAGACTTTTCTTTCAGCTTAGCTAATAATTTCTTAAGATCGTATCTATCATTGCAAGCAAGAAAGTCTCTAGCAGTTTCTTCATCCATAAGATAACCCTCAGGCACAATAGGCAATTGATATCTAGGGGGAGAATCTTCATCATCACTTTCATCAATATTATCAGTTTCAATAATTTTATACTCTCTAGCCCTAGCAAGTTGTTCATCAAGAAATTCACCTAATGGCACAGTAGTATCAAGCATAGAAGTAGTTTCATCATAAGTATCATGCAAAGAAGAAGTGGCATCATCAATAACATGCAACATATCAGAATTAATAGCAGAAGCAGGTTTAGGTGTCGCAAGCTTACTCAAAACAGAAGGTGAATCAAGTGTAGAGCTAGATGGCAGTTCCTTACCTCCCCTCGTAGTTGAGGGAAAAATCTTGGTTCTTTCATCTTTGAAGTTCCTCATAGTGATCATCAGATAGAGATCCCAAGTGACTCAAAGAATAGAGCTATGCTCCCCGGCAACAGCGCCAGAAAATAGTCTTGATAACCCAGAAGTATAGGGGGTCGCAACAGTTTTCGAGGGCAGAGTATTAAACCCAAATTTATTGATTCGACACAAGGGGAGCCAAAGAATATTCTCAAGTATTAGCAGTTGAGTTGTCAATTCAACCACACCTGGATAACTTAATATCTGGAGCAAAGTATTTAGTAGCAAAGTAGTATGGAAGTAATGGTAACGGTGGCAAAAGTAACAGTAGTAGCTTTGTAGTAATTGTAACAATGGCAACGAAAAAGTAACTAAGCAAAGAGCAATATGTGAAAAGCTCGTAGGCATTGGATCGGTGATGGAGAATTATGTCGGATGCGATTCCTCATGCAAAAGTTATAACATAGGGTGACACAGAACTAGCTCCAATTCATCAATATAATGTAGGCATGTATTCAGAATATAGTCATACGTGCTTATGGAAAAGAACTTGCATGACATATTTTGTCCCACCCTCCCGTGGCAACGGGGTCCTATTGGAAACTAAGGGATATTAAGGCCTCCTTTTAATAGAGGGACCAAAGCATTAACACTTAGTGAATACATGAACTCCTCAAACTACGGTCATCACCGGTAAGTATCCCGATTATTGTCACTTCGGGGTTAACGGATCATAACACATAATAGGTGACTATAGACTTGCAAGATAGGATCAAGAACTCACATATATTCATGAAAACATAATAGGTTCCGATCTGAAATCATGGCACTCGGGCCCTAGTGACAAGCATTAAGCATAGCAAAGTCATCGCAACATCAATCTCAGAACAATGGATACTAGGGATCAAACCCTAACAAAACTAACTCGATTACATGGTAAATCTCATCCAACCCATCACCGTCCAGCAAGCCTACGATGGAATTACTCACGCACGGCGGTGAGCATCATGAAATTGGTGATGGAGGAAGGTTGATGATGACGACGGCGACGGATTCCCCTCTCCGGAGCCCCGAACGGACTCCAGATCGGCCCTCCCGAGAGAGATTAGGACTTGGCGGCGGCTCCATATCGTAAAACACGATGAATCCTTCTCTCTGATTTTTTTCTCCCCGAACGTGAATATATGGAGTTGGAGTTGAGGTCGGTGGAGCACCAGGGGGCCCACGAGGCAGCGGGCGCGCCCAGGGGGTAGGCGCGCCCCCACCCTCGTGGACAGGGTGTGGACCCCTGGTCTTGATTCTTTCGCCAGTATTTTTTATTAATTTCAAAAATATTCTGCGTGAAGTTTCAGGTCATTCTGAGAACTTTTATTTCTGATGAAAACAGCGTCTGTCCGGGTTAGTTACATTCAAATCATGCAAGTTAGAGTCCAAAACAAGGACAAAAGTGTTTGGAAAAGTAGATACGATGGAGACGTATCATAAGTACACGCCAGAGAAGAGAGGCTTGGCTTGAAAACAGGCCCGGTCCCTCCAGCTCAAATACAGAAGAAGGGGAGTGGAAAAATTGTGGAAGACAGAAGTGCCAGGGAAGGTCCGAATGTTCCTATGGAGATTATCCAAGCATTCCATTCCAACCAACGATGTAAGAGCACACAGGCATATGTCGACATCCAGTGCATGTGGAATCTGCGGCTCTCCAGATTCATGGAGACATTCCCTTCTAGAATGCACCATGTCAAGGTGCACCTGGGCCCTTGTGGATGAGGAATTGGCACAACACTTAGCAACCATCACTGAACCGAAAGCTAAACAGTGGCTATTCACTCTCATGAGCACGTTATCGCATGATCTATTTGTGAAGTTCTCGGTTACCTTATGGGCCATATGGGCAGCGAGAAGGAAAGCTATTCACGAGGGCTTATTTCAGAGCCCCCAAACCATCAACGGTTTCATCGATAGATACCTGCAGGAACTGAAGATGATAGCTGAGCCTACTCGGTCCCATAACGAGCAGCGAATACCTACAGCAAATACGAACGCCACGCGCCCAAAAGCGCCTCCCCCCGGGCATGCAAAAATCCACGTCGATGCAGCATGTCGCAAGGGACTAGGGGGCTCTTCGGCTGCTGTGTGTAAAGATGCTAATGGTAATTTCCTGGGTAGCTCAGTTCTTGTGATCCAAGGAGTGGATGATCCTGATATTCTTGAAACAATAGCATGCAGGAAGGCACTCGCTTTGGCGCAAGATCTCAACCTTCTCAACATTGTTGTTGCATCCGACTCGAAGGGCGCAGTTGGGGCTATCAACAACAGCAGCAGAGGAGCTAATGGCGCCATCGTCATGGAGATTAATAGTATAGTTATTCCCCTAAACTGTAAATTTACTTTTGAAGGTCGTGCAGTCAATGTCGATGCACATAGATTAGCCAAGTTTGCACTCTCTTTAGGTCCTGGTCGGCACATTTGGTTGGGCCAATCCCACAACCAGAGATGTATCCCACACACTGTGGATTTTGCTGAATAAAAAACTTGGTTTCCCCCTAAAAAAAGCTACACTATTTTTTTCAACAACAGGCCACACACAAAAGGAAGAAGAATAGAATTGAAAGGTTTCAGACGCCATCCAGGTCGTATTGTGAGGAAGCTCAACAGTTGCACAATCACGCGGAAGAATTGTATAAAGAACTACTCCCTCCGTTCCTAAATATAAGTCTTTGTAGAGATTCTACTATGGACTACATACGGAGCAAAATGAGTGAATCTACACTATAAAATGCGTCTATATACATCCGTATATGGTTCATAGTGAAATCTCTAAAAAGACTTATATTTAGAAACGGAGGGAGTATACAATACAGATGGAACGTTGGGGATGGACGAAGTTCTCTCTTGTGCACCACGAAAACTAACGCCAGCAATGAATGCAAGATTGGATGCTCCATATACAGCAAAAGAGGTTAAAAATGCACTCGTTTTAGATGTACCCGACAAAAGCACCTAGACCAAATGGATTTCTGGTCCATGTTTTCAACGTCATTCAGATGTGTGTGGAGAAGAAGTGACAAGGGTTGTGTTGAATATTTTAAATGGATTTAAGGGCTTAGGATGCAAAGTATCTGCTCCCGAGCTCAAATGCTCCCTAAATGAACAATAAAATTAAAATAAATAGTAAGAATCAATAAAAAGAACTAATTTTTTGTTGAAAACTTTGACAAATATTTAATGTGCTTTCAAAAGTTTATCATGAAATGCCATCCATGAAGTCATGGGAAAACAAACAAAATTGATGCTCCAAAAATGCTGTTTTTGAAAGCATTTTGGGGTGCTGATTTTCAATTTTTTTGCCATGACTTCCACAATTTCATTTTATGATGAAAAATTTCAAGGACTCAAAGCATTTTCCAAAGTTTTCCACAAGAAATCAGATTTTCCTTTTTATTTTGTTTTGGATTTTAATTTTCATCCCGGGCTCATTTGAGCTCGGGAGCAGAAGAAGATTTTCAACTTACGATAGGTAAATCAGCCTTTGTTTGTTTTGATCCCAAAAGTTCAAGGCGCATCTTCCCTCTCTTAGTTTCTACCGATTAGTTTATGTAATGTTGTGTTAAAAATCGTGTCAAAAGTGCAAACTGGCAGATTGAAGGAGGTGCTCAGCATTTGTGTCGGGTAGGTTAATCATCGATAATATCTTGACTGCATAAGTGACTAAATTTTATGAAGCAGAAGAGGGGAGGAAGTTCACTGTATTGCGCTCTTAAACTTTCACATCATGAAGGCGTATGATAAAGTCGAGGGGGTTATCTTTGGACTATAATATTGAAGGAAGTAAGGTTTCACCAAGAGATGGGTGATGTCTATCATGGGGATTGTTACACCGGTTTCTTTATTAGTGTGTTTTAATGGGGAAAGTACAGTGGTTTTTAAACACTCAAGGGGTATGCGTCATGGGGACCCTATGCTCGTATTTGTTTTTGTTAGCGACTAGAGATATCTCTTGCCTGTTGACTAGCAGGGGAATTTCAGAAAACTTATCGGACATTGTAGTGGCGTCCACAGCACCCCCCGTCAATCAACTCTTATTTGAAGACAACAACTTGCTATTTGTAAGGGAAGGTACAGAAGGACTATCAAAGACTAAAGATGTAATCGATATTTATTGTCAGGCATCAGGCCAAAAGTTCAATCCATTTCAATAAGGGGTGCCCGAACAATGTGAGTGATGCTATGAAGAAAGTAATCGAGGTGCCATCTGAATTCTCGAATGATCGTTATTTGGGACTGCCTATAGAGGTGGGAAGGAATAAAAATGGCACATTCAAGTATTTAAAAGACATGGTCTAGAATAAAATTCAAGGATGGATCGAACATATCCTTTCGGCTGGGGGAAAGGAAGTGCTCATCAAATCCATACCCCAAGTTTTTCCCATGTATTCAATTGGTTGTTTTTAAATTGCCTAGGGTTTGTGAGAAAAGATAAATTCACTCATTATAAGTTTTTGGTGGGGGAGCAAGCATGACAAGCGGAAGCCCACATTGGGTGTCTTGGGACACACTTATGATGCCAAAATATATGTTAGGTATGGGGTCCAAAGACATAGAATTTTTTAATCTGGCTCTGGTAGCTCGTCAAGTGTGGACAATTTTGCAGGCACCAGAGACACTTAGTGCAAGGATCCTAAATGTTTTTTTCGCAAACCAACATTGTGCAGGTGACTTTGGGCTCATCCCCTCTCATGTATGGAGATTATTAGTAGAAGACAAGGATATTCTAAAATTAGAACTGGTATGTAGAATTTGGCAACGAACAAACCAAGAGAGCGTGGCAAGATAATTGGATCCCAGGACGGCGGTGACGGCTTTGTCAGCAAACCCACCTCAGTTGGTGTCTGAACTTATCGATCGGTTGTTGGGATGGTGGAACCGAGATGAACTCACTAGACACTTCCTGCCTATGGACATTGAGATGATATGCAACATAAGAATTAGTTTTATCCCACGTAAAGATTTTTGTGCATGCCATCATGAAAAAACTAGCGTCCTGTTTGTTAGATCGGCTTATAGGATGCTTGTTACCACGAAAAGGCTAATGGGGATGGCTTGAGGGGCACCCAAGCATAAGCTCCAATAGATCAGAAAAGTGTGGATCCAACTATGAAAGGCTAAGGTGCCTTCCAAGGTCAGGGTATTTGCATGGCGCCTCGCTCAACGGTCATCGCCTTCCAGAGTGGAGCTTCATCGTCAACATATGGCGACTTCTCGTGTTGTGAATTGTGTACGGGAGAGGAAGACACCTAGTGCCACTCTTTGTTGGACTGCACCATGGCAAGACGTGTATGGGCTCTAGTCAATAAGTCACTCACAGAACACATTTGCATGAATAGGTGCCCAGATGCCAATGATTGTTATATCATATGCTGGAATTAAACCTGGGAAAACCATGGGCAAGGCTAGGTTTCGAGTTGAACTTGTAAAAGCCCAACCTTCCTTTCTCAAGCCCGAGACTGGCCCAAAGCCCAAAATACACTTTGTTCTCAAGCCCGAGCTCGGCCTGAAAGCCTAGCCCAAAAGCTACTTTTTAGTGTTCACACGTGTAAGCGGCCCGAAATACAGAAAAAGAGAATCCCGATCTCAGCCTGAACTACCTTTTGGGCTGCAAAACAAGGCTCAAGCCCGACAAAAATGGCAAGCTTAACCCGGCCCGGCCCTGGTTTTTCAGGTCAGGCTTGGGGCGAGTCATCCGGTCGGGCTGTCCATGCTCAGGTCTAGTTGGACCTCGCATAAGAATTTTACTAAATGGTCACTCTTTGGGCGATTTGGAGGACTCAGGAGAAGGCTATCCACAAAGCTATCTTTCAGAGTCCGGTATCAATCCATGGATTTGTAATGCGTTTTCTGACGGACCTTGAGGTTACAAGTTTAATTTCGTAGAAGCACATTAAGGTGGAGCCCTCTGTGGCACCCAGATGGATTCCGCCACCTGATATGGTTAAGTTCAATGCGGACGGAGGTATAGCAAAACAAAGACGGAAGGTCACCAACACGTGTGATCGACCACTAAACATGTTAATGAAGGGAGTAAGGGTGCCTACAGCTCGATCCTTCAGGAAAAAGAGTTTCGCTGTCGATCTTTCACATAGGTTTGTTTCGTTCAGGAGGGAAGGGCTTCCAATACAGAAGCACAAAATCTTGTAAAGAACTCGCTGTGCCTCAAGCATGGTTGTCACACTTGACTCGTGTCGCGCAGCCGAATGATACGGCTATTGTAACTTATATTATGATGCAAATCATGCAATAAAGCGACCATATTTATTCCTAAGAAAGTAGGTGTATCTGGAGAGGATTTTTCCTTCCAAGACTAATGAGTCAATTTTTGTGCTATTGGAGAAAAATGACTGCAACATTCACTGGTTCAGCCATTTTGTCAAGACCAAATGAGAAAATGAATGCATTTTTCGGATTCCCTGTCAAGGCTTAGCTCAGGACCCCGCTACTCGGTTTCAGTTTTTAATCGACAAAAACAACCAGGAAAATAGTCGTACGTGAACATACACGGTTACTTATATATTATTATATCTTTATTAATACACCAAAACGCACACACATACAGAGTTTCAGTATGATACACCAAAACACACACACATACAGAGTTTCGGTATGATACACCAAAACACACACACACACATACAGAGTTTTAGTATGAGAAAACCAACAACGGCACTAGCTAGGCAAAGTTAGATCTCCTCCATGGGGGGATCCAGACATGGAGCCGGCCAACTACCAGGCATTACTACTGGCCCGCATCAGTTGTTGACTCTCCAGCATACCTTCCTGATCTCTGCGCCTTGCTGGTTGCCTATGGTCTTTGACCCCGATTTTCCCCATAGTCTCCATGGCTTTCTCGAACTTCCTCTCCCACGCCCCGGCCATGTTCGCGTTTTCTGTCACCTGCGTTATTGTTTCCGTCGAATTGAGCACGGCGTCCGAGGTGAACAACACTTTCTCGTCGACCACGTTCTGGTAGTATTGTTTATCCAGAACGTCGGGGGTCACATCGTCCTGGTTCACGTTGTTGTTGTCGTTGCCGCACTGGGCCCTGAGCTTGGCGGCTATGCCGAGTCCATCTCAGAGAAGCGGCTGGAGAAGAACAAGCAGCGGGCGCGGCCGATGGTGTGCGCGCCGGAGAGCGTGACCATCTCGTCGGAGGTGAGTCCCTTGGCCGCGAAACTCCCCTGGAGCGCCGGGAGGTTGGAGAAGGGCCCGGGCAGCTGGTCGGTCTCGTTGGAGAAGGACTCGCGGCCGTCGTAGCGACCGCCCGGCATCTGGATGTTGATCTTGCGGTCGCTGAGAAAGTAGGACGCGTCGCGGGCGGCGTAGGCGACAATGTCGGCACATGAGACTGTGTCGGGGCAAGCGGCCTCGATCGCCGCCTTGGCCTCGTCAACCACCTCGAACCCTCGGAGGCTGTTCTGGTTGGGAGGGCCTTCTCTCTCCGTGTCGCTGTTCTTGGAGTTGGTCGTGTTGAGAAGGACGGAACCATCGCAACCCTAAATATAGTAAACATGAAGGACCTCATAATTAACATGTTGATCATCGTAATGAACATATTATTACTCCCTCAGCAAACTAATATAAGAGCGTTTAGATTATTAAAGTAGTGATCTAAATGCTTTTGTATTAATTTACAGAGAGAGTAGTATATAAGTTAGAATCGACGAGCTTTGTTGTGTTGTGTGTACCCGAAGGAAGCAGTCGTGGAAGAAGAGGCGGATGAGCCCCGCACCAATGCCAGGATTCGCATCCACGGCCTTCTTCACGGCATTCGTGACGATCTTCTCCGCGCTGGGACACCTGGTGTTGTAATAGCCGGAGGTGAGCCCTGACCCCGAGGGAGCAGGTCTCCTCTGCCGCGTCTGAACGTCCGGCCTGGGGCGACAGAGCACCGGGTTGTAGGTGGGTAGCCTCAGCCAGCCGTTGAAGCAAATGCTGGCGGCCTCGGACGCCGCCGGCCCGGCGAGGAACGCGGCCAAGACGATGAGCGCTGCGAGCTTAGTCGCCATCTTCCTTTCGCACTAGTCACTGGAGAGATGGTCGTTTCGTGTCGTGTGTTGTTTGCTCAAGCTGGGTTACGGATGACATATTTATAGGCCGTCCCGGACGACCACGTACAAAGGCAATAAGCCGCGTTTCGTGGGCGGCGCACGTCGCGATGGACGCAAACTTGGACCGGACAGCTGAAGCGTCTGACCGGCGACGTCGATGGATTTTTGCGGTGTCGGTGGTCTGATCGGCCTTCGAGATTTCGCGGTGCCGGTGTGCTGATCCTGTGCATGGGGACAAGCTAGCAAGGTTGACCGTTGAATGTTGCATGGGAACAGTGTCTCTGCTCCTCGCCGACTTGGTCTTTCTGTGGAAAATGTCCACAACGTCGCCAACCATGCATTTACCATTCCATGCAGGCATGTGATGCAGCTGCTAGACTTGCTCTAACCGGGGCGAACCGGCCTGCGCTTGCAGAGCAGTAGTGTATGTCTCCTTACTGATTTTTTTTTTCCTGAAACTTAATGTTTTGTGTGCTTGCAAAAGTTTGTCATGAAATTGTGGCAAAACAAATAAAATTGATGCTCCAAAAATGTTTTTTAAAGCATTTTGGAGAGCTCATTTTGATATATATTTTTGCCATGACTTTCACGAATGTCATTTCGTGATGAAAAATTTCAAGAACTCAAAGCATTTGCCAAAGTTTTCCCCAAACAAATCAGATTTATCGGAAAGGTTCCGAGTGATTCGGGTATTTATCGGAGTACCGGAGAGTTACGGGAATTCGCCGGGGAGAAGTATTGGGCCTTATTGGGCCATACGGGAATAGAGGAGAGAGGCCAAAAGGAAGGAGGCGCGCACCCCCCTCTGGTCCGAATTGGACAAGGGATGCAGCCCCCTTTTCCTTCTCCCTCTCCCCCTCTTTCCTTCTCTCCTACTCCAACAAGGAAAGGAGGAGTCCTACTCCTGGTGGGAGTAGGACTCCCCCCCTTGGCACGCCCTCCTCCTTGGCCGGTCGCCTCCCCCCTTGCTCCTTTATATACGGGGGCAGGGGGCACCCCATAGACACAACAATTGATCTCTTGATCTCTTAGCCGTGTGCGGTGCCCCCCTCCACCATAATCCACCTCGATAATATCGTAGCGGTGCTTAGGCGAAGCCCTGCGTCGGTAGAATATCATCATCGTCACCACGCCGTCGTACTGACGGAACTCTCCCTCAAAGCTCGGCTGGATCGGAGTTCGAGGGACGTCATCGAGCTGAACGTGTGCTGAACTCGGAGGTGCCGTACGTTCGGTACTTGGATCGGTCCGATCGTGAAGACGTATGACTACATCAACCGCGTTGTGCTAACGCTTCCGCTTTCGGTCTACGAGGGTACGTGGACACATTCTCCCCTCTCGTTGCTATGCATCACCATGATCCTGTGTGTGCGTAGGAATTTTTTTTGAAATTACTACGTTCCCCAACAGTGGCATCCGAGCCTGGTTTTATGCGTAGATGTCATATGCACGTGTAGAACACAAGTGAGTTGTGGGCGATATAAGTCATACTGCTTACCAGCATGTCATACTTTGGTTCGGCGGTATTGTTGGATGAAGCGGCCCGGACCGACATTACGCGTACGCTTACGCGAGACTGGTTCTACCGACGTGCTTTGCACATAGGTGGCTGGCGGGTGTCAGTTTCTCCAACTTTAGTTGAACCGAGTGTGGCTACGCTCGGTCCTTGCGAAGGTTAAAACAACACCAACTTGACAAACTATCATTGTGGTTTTGATGCGTAGGTGAGAACGGTTCTTGCTAAGCCCATAGCAGCCACGTAAAATTTGCAACAACAAAGTAGAGGACGTCTAACTTATTTTTGCAGGGCATGTTGTGATTTGATATGGTCAAGACATGATGCTAAATTTTATTGTATGAGATGATCATGTTTTGTAACCGAGTTATCGGCAACTGGCAGGAGCCATATGGTTGTGGCTTTATTGTATGCAATGCAATCGCCCTGTAATGCTTTACTTTATCACTAAGCGGTAGCGATACTCTAGAAGCATAAGATTGGCGAGACGACAACGATGCTACGATGGAGATCAAGGTGTCGCGCCGGTGACGATGGTGATCATGACGGTGCTTCGGAGATGGACATCACAAGCACGAGATGATGATGGCCATATCATATCACTTATATTGATTGCATGTGATGTTTATCTTTTATGCATCTTATCTTGCTTTGATTGACGGTAGCATTATAAGATGATCTCTCACTAAATTATCAAGGTATAAGTGTTCTCCGTGAGTATGCACCGTTGCGAAAGTTCTTCGTGCTGAGACACCACGTGATGATCGGGTGTGATAGGCTCTACGTTCAAATACAACGGGTGCAAAACAGTTGCACACGCGGAATACTCAGGTTAAGCTTGACGAGCCTAGCATATAACAGATATGGCCTCGGAACACGGAGACCGAAAGCTCGAGCGTGAATCATATAGTAGATATGATCAACATAGTGATGTTCACCGTTGAAACTACTCCATCTCACGTGATGATCGGACATGGTTTAGTTGATATGGATCACTTAATCACTTAGAGGATTAGAGGGATGTCTATCTAAGTGGGAGTTCTTAAGTAATATGATTAATTGAACTTAAATTTATCATGAACTTAGTCCTAATAGTATTTTTGCAAATTATGTTGTAGATCAATAGCTCGCGTTGTTGCTTCCCTGTGTTTATTTTTGATATGTTCCTCGAGAAAATTATGTTGAAAGATGTTAGTAGCAAAGATGCGGATTGGATCCGTGATCTGAGGATTATCCTCATTGCTGCACAGAAGAATTATTTCCTTGATGCACCGCTAGGTGACAGACCTATTGCAGGAGCACTGCAGACGTTATGAACGTTTGGCTAGCTCAATATGATGACTACTTGATAGTTTAGTGCACCATGCTTAACGGCTTAGAATCGGGACTTCAAAGACGTTTTGAACGTCATGGACCATATGAGATGTTCCAGGAGTTGAAGTTAATATTTCAAGCAAATACCCGAGTTGAGAGATATGAAGTCTCCAACAAGTTCTATAGCTAAAAGATGGAGGAGAATAGCTCAAGCAGTGAGCATGTGCTCAGATTGTCTGGGTACTACAATCGCTTGAATCAAGTGGGAGTTAATCTTCCAGATAAAATAGTGATTGACAGAATTCTCTAGTCACCATCACCAAGTTAGTAGAACTTCGTGATGAACTATAGTATGTAAGGGGTGACGAAAGTAATTCCTGAGCTCTTCGCGATGCTGAAATCGACGAAGGTAGAAATCAAGAAAGAGCATCAAGTGTTGATGGTTAACAAGACCACTAGTTTCAAGAAAAGGGCAAAGGGATAGAAGGGGAACTTCAAGAAGAACGGCAAGCAAGTTGCTACTCAAGTGAAGAAGCCCAAGTCTGTACCTAAGCCTGAGACTAAGTGCTTTTACTGCAAAGGGCTGGTCACTGGAAGCGGAACTGCCCCCAAGTATTTGGTGGATAAGAAGGATGGCAAAGTGAACAAAGGTATATTGGATATACATGTTATTGATGTGTACTTACTAGTGTTATAGCAACCCCTCGGCATTTGATACTGGTTCAGTTGCTAAGAGTAGTAACTCGAAACGGGAGTTGCAGAATAAACAGAGACTAGTAAAAGGCAAGGTGACGATGTGTGTTGGAAGTAGTTCCAAGATTGATATGATCATCATCGCACACTCCCTATACTTTTGGGATTAGTGTTGAAACTAAATAAGTGTTATTTGGTGTTTGCGTTGAGCATGAATATGATTTGATCATGTTTGTTGCAATACGGTTATTCATTTAAATTAGAGAATAATTGTTGTTCTGTTTACATGAATAAAACCTTCTATGGTCATACACCCAATAAAATGGTTTGTTGGATCTCGATCGTAGTGATACACATATTCATAATAATGAAGCCAAAAGATGCAAAGTTAATAATGATAGTGCAACTTATTTGTGGCACTGCCGTTTAGGTCATATTGGTGTAAAGCGCATGAAGAAACTCCATACTGATGGGATTTTGGAATCACTTGATTATGAATCACTTGATGCTTGCGAACCGTGCCTCATGGGCAAGATGACTAAAACGCCGTTCTCCGGAACTATGGAGAGAGCAACAGATTTGTTGGAAATCATACATACAGATGTATGTGGTCCGATGAATATTGAGGCTCGTAGCAGGTATCATTATTTTCTTACCTTCACAGATGATTTGAGCAGATATGGGTATATCTACTTAATGAAACAGAAGTCTGAAACATTTGAAAAGTTCATATAATTTCAGAGTGAAGTGGAAAATCATCGTAACAAGAAAATAAAGTTTTTACGATCTGATCGTGGAGAAGAGTATTTGAGTTACGAGTTTGGCCTTCAGTAAAAACAATGTGAAATAGTTTCACTACTCACGCCACCTGGAACACCACAGTGTAATGGTGTGTCCGAACATCGTAACCATACTTTATTAGATATGGTGCGATATATGATGTCTCTTACCGATCTACCACTATCGTTTTGGGGTTATGCATTAGAGACAACTACATTCACGTTAAATAGGGTACCATCTAAATCCGTTGAGACGACATCTTATGAACTGTGGTTTGGCAAGAAACCAAAGTTGTTGTTTCTTAAAGTTTGGGGTTGCGATGCTTATGTGAAAAAGTTTCATCCTGATAAGCTCAAACCCAAATCGGAGAAATGTGTCTTCATAGGATACCCAAAGGAGACAGTTGGGTACACCTTCTATCACAGATCCGAAGGCAAGACATTCGTTGCTAAGAATGGATCCTTTCTAGAGAAGGAGTTTCTCTCGAAAGAAGTGAGTGGGAGGAAAGTAGAACTTGATGAGGTAATTGTACCTGCTCCCTTATTGGAAAGTAGTTCATCACAGAAACCAGTTTCTGTGACGCCTATACCAATTAATGAGGAAGTTAATGATGATGATCATGGAACTTCAGATCAAGTTATTACTGAACCTCGTAGGTCAACCAGAGTAAGATCCGCACCAGGGTGGTATGGTAATCCTGTTCTGGAGGTTATGTTACTAGACCATGACGAACCTACGAACTATGAAGAAGCGATGGTGAGCCCAGATTCCGCAAAATGGCTTGAGGCCATGAAATCTGAGATGAGATCCATGTATGAGAACAAAGTATGGACTTTGATTGACTTGCCCAATGATCGGCGAGCCATTGAGATTAAATGGATCTTCAAGAGGAAGACGGACGCTGATAGTAGTGTTACTATCTACAAAGCTAGAATTGTCGCAAAAGGTTTTCGACAAGTTTAAGGTGTTGACTACGATGAGAGTTTCTCACTCGTATCTATGCTTAAGTCTGTCCGAATCATGTTAGCAATTGCCACATTTTATGAAATCTGGCAAATGGATAAACAAAACTGCATTCCTTAATGGATTTATTAAAGAAAAGTTGTATATGATGCAACCAGAAGGTTTTGTGAATCCTAAAGGTGCTAACAAAATATGCAAGCTCCAGCGATCCATCTATGGACTGGTGCAAGCATCTCGGAGTTGGAATATACGCGTTGATAAGTTGATCAAAGGATATAGTTTTATACAGACTTGCGGTGAAGCCTGTATTTACAAGAAAGTGAGTGGGAGCACTACATCATTTCTGATAAGTATATGTGAATGACATATTGTTGATCAGAAATAATGTAGAATTATTCTGCAAAGCATAAAGGAGTGTTTGAAAGGAGTTTTTCAAAGAAAGACCTCGGTGAAGCTGCTTACATATTGAGCATCAAGATCTATAGAGATAGAGCAAGACGCTTGATAAGTTTTTTCAATGAGTACATACCTTAACAAGATTTTGAAGTGGTTCAAAATGGAACAGTCAAAGAAAGAGTTTCTTGCCTATGTTACAAGGTGTGAAATTGAGTAAGACTCAAAGCCCGACCACGGCAGAAGATAGAAAAAGAATGAAAGTCATTCCCTATGCCTCGGCCATAGGTTCCATAAAGTATGTCATCCTGTGTACCAGATCTATTGTATACCCTACACTGATTTTGGCAAGGGAGTACAATAGTGATCTAGGAGTAGATCACTGGACAGCGGTCAAAATTATCCTTACTGGAATAAGGATATGTTTCTCGATTATGGATGTGACAAAAGGTTCGTCGTAAAGGGTTATGTCGATGCAAGTTTTGACACTAATCTAGATGACTCTAAGTCTCGGTCTAGATACATATTAAAAGTGGGAGCAATTAGCTAGAGTAGCTCCGTGCAGAGCATTGTAGACATAGAAATTTGCAAAATACTTACGGATCTGAATGTGACAGACCCGTTGACTAAAATTATCTCACAAGCAAAACATGATCACACCTTAGTACTCTTTGGGTGTTAATCACAGAGTGATGTGAACTAGATTATTGACTCTAGTAAACCCTTTGGGTGTTGGTCACATGACGATGTGAACTATGGGTGTTAATCACATGGTGATGTGAACTATTGATGTTAAATCACATGGCGATGTGAACTAGATTATTGACTCTAGTGCAAGTGGGAGACTGAAGGAAATATGCCCTAGAGGCAATAATAAAGTTATTATTTATTTCCTTATATCATGATAAATATTTATTATTCATGCTAGAATTGTATTAACCAGAAACATGATACATGTGTGAATACGTAGACAAATAGAGTGTCACTAGTATGCCTCTACTTGACTAGCTCGTTGATCAAAGATGGTTATGTTTCCTAGCCATATACATGAGTTGTCATTTGATTAATGGGATCATATCATTAGGAGAATGATGTGATTGACTTGACCCATTCCGTTAGCTTAGCACACGATCGTTTAGTATTCTGCTATTGCTTTCTTCATAATTTATACATGTTCCTATGACTATGAGATTATGCAACTCCCGTTTACCGGAGGAACACTTTGTGTGCTACCAAACGTCACAACGTAACTGGGTGATTATAAAGGTGCTCTATAGGTGCTTCCAAAGGTACTTGTTGGGTTGGCGTATTTCGAGATTACGATTTGTCACTCCGATTGTCGGAGAGGTATCTCTAGGCCCACTCAGTAATGCACATCACTAAAAGCCTTGCAAGCATTGTAACTAATGAGTTAGTTGCGATATGATGTATTACGGAACGAGTAAAGAGACTTGCCGGTAACGAGATTGAACTAGGTATTGAGATACCGACGATCGAATCTCGGGCAAGTAACATACCGATGACAAAGGGAACAACGTATGTTGTTATGTGGTTTGACCGATAAAGATTTTCGTAGAATATGTGGGAGCCAATATGAGCATCCAGGTTCCGCTATTGGTTATTGACCGGAGACGTGTCTTGGTCATGTCTACATAGTTCTCGAACCTGTAGGGTCCGCACGCTTAAAGTTAGATGACGGTTATATTATGAGTTTATGTGTTTTGATGTACCGAAGGAGTTCGGAGTCCCGGATGAGATCAGGGACATGACGAGGAGTCTCGAAATGGCCGAGACGTAAAGATCGATATATTGGACGACTATATTCGGACTTCGGAAAGGTTCCGAGTGATTCGGGTATTTATCGGAGTACCGGAGAGTTACGGGAATTCGCCGGGGAGAAGTATTGGGCCTTATTGGGCCATACGGGAATAGAGGAGAGAGGCCAAAAGGAAGGAGGCGCCCCCCCCTCTGGTCCGAATTGGACAAGGGGTGCAGCCCCCTTTTCCTTCTCCCTCTCCCCCTCTTTCCTTCTCTCCTACTCCAACAAGGAAAGAAGGAGTCCTACTCCCGGTGGGAGTAGGACTCCCTCCTTGGCGCGCCCTCCTCCTTGGCCGGCCACCTCCCCCCTTGCTCCTTTATATACGGGGGCAGGGGCACCCCATAGACACAACAATTGATCTCTTGATCTCTTAGCCGTGTGCGGTGCCCCCTCCACCATAATCCACCTCGATAATATCATAGCGGTGCTTAGGCGAAGCCCTGCGTCGGTAGAACATCATCATCGTCACCACGCCGTCGTGCTGACGGAACTCTCCCTCAAAGCTCGGCTGGATCGGAGTTCGAGGGACGTCATCGAGCTGAACGTGTGCTGAACTCGGAGGTGCCGTACGTTCGGTACTTGGATCGGTCGGATCGTGAAGACGTACGATTACATCAACCGCATTGTGCTAACGCTTCCGCTTTCGGTCTACGAGGGTACGTGGACACATTCTCCCCTCTCGTTGCTATGCATCACCATGATCCTGTGTGTGCGTAGGATTTTTTTTTGAAATTACTACGTTCCCCAACAACACCGAGCTTGGTGGAATGGCAATTCAAAAGAGGAAGGACGTCATCGTCCCTCACGCCAAGCTTCATAGTCACCCCAAGGACTGAAGTCAGACTTGGTTTTACTGCAAAGATACATCTCCTACTGATGAAAACCAGCTGTCGGGTTATCGCCCTCACCGTCTCAGCAATACACATCCCTTTCCTCAGCGATTGACCGCAAAGGAAAGGTCCACTTATGCTCCTCAACTGTCAAAGCTCAGAGCTTTTATGGCAAACGGGTTAACAGGTGTTGATTTTGCTCACTGTTGGATAAACTGGAGCATTCCGCCCTTAAGCCGGCGCCCTGATTTGCTGTGTGAATACACAGGGAGTCTGACCGACGCTCAATGACATGTTAATATTCAGCTCACAGAAACTAAAGTTACTGAAGCTGTGAAGAAGATACTGAATGAACCGGAGGCTGTCTTTAGCCAGACCGGATTAAGTCCTTTCTGCACCTCCAACAAACCGCCAGCTGTAAGAATCATATGACCCCCCCTTGAAATTTTGTTCAGCTTAATCCCTTGAAATATTCTCTCAAAATTTTGTTCATCTTTGCCAGGGTGATGATCCGTTCTGGAAGAAAAAACCACAGGTTAAACGGGCAAAACCGCAAGAAAACCCGGCAAAGCCAGTTCGCCCGAAGACCAAGGTTGTTAAAAAACCTGCCAAGAAAAGGACCACTGTGTCTTCCGAACCAAATGCTGATGCCGATGTAGCTAATTCGGACTCAGAGGTAGAACTTGACTCTCTTGGTTCATTTTTTATACACCTCATTGACAATGACTATTATCAGGACGACGCTGAAGGCAGTCAAGCTGATGACGTAGAGGTAATCATTCTTTCCTCCGATTCAGATCCTCTGCCAACATCAAAAATCCGTCGAGCAAACCGGAAAGTAAAATTTTCTCACCCCCTTGCTTACTTGGACCCAAACTTTCTTTTGAAGACGCAGCAACACGAAGCTTGCCGCACAACCCGGCACAGTGGCCAGGTAGTTACCTCCGCGGGTTTACCGAATACTCCGGTTCGGAAACGCCGATCAGAGGTCTCTTACACTCTTGACACTTCTTGCCCCAAGGCGAGTTGTTTTCATCAGCCTCTTAACCCGTCTGATTCAAATTATCAGGGTACTTCCCACTCATCGTCTGGCGAGTCATCAGCCACAAAGCTTCCACCCCTCAAAACGGTTCCTGGGTGAGTCATACCTTTAATTTTTATTTTCAATGCCTTATGCTTGACACAATATCTTGACCTTTTATATTTGTTTCTCTCAGTGCCAAGCCAAGACCCAGCAAGAAGGCTCGGTTAACTAAACCGGCTGACGATAATGTGGTTGTTGAACCGGAAAAGGCTCCAGATCCTGAAGAAACCAATGCTGACGCCATGCTTAATGATCCGCCGCCTCAAGACCATGACTTCTTTGCTGAACAAGTAGAAGTTGACACCACAAGCCATGCTGACAAGCCAACCAGCCCTGTCCGAACGGATGATAAACCGGTCAGTCCAGCTAAGGATACTGACAAACCGCCAACTCCAGTAAAGGCTGCTGATGATAAAGAGGATGATATCATGATTGCTGGCATTGGCCACACCACTCCTGGCAATCCTCTCTCTTTATCAAAGCATACTGCCAAGGACGAGCTTTCTGCTATCGGCAAAGGCAAATGGAACGCCGATTTGTCAAGCTATGCCCATCTCAATGCTCAAGACAATCATTCTGGCTTCTTGAACCGTCTGTACACCAGCCGCGACTATGAAGCCGGTTTGGTAAACTTGATGAAAGAGCGATATGAGGTAACATAACTGTTTTTCTCTTATGTCCAATTGCAATTTATCAACTCCAGTAGCCCCCAAGTGACGGTTTATGATACCAATCTGAAACGGAACTTTTGTAATATCTCAATTGTGCATGCTTAGTCTCCGAGGGCCGGTTTATCTTATGAAGATGAACCGGCACTCGTGTAAAAGAATATCCACCATGTCATGTTGAGCAAATATACATTAGCCCCCAAGTGCCAAGAGTAATACTTGTATTGTGCTTGGGACTTATTAGAAATTTCTGATAAGGAGCAAATATGCATTAGCCCCCAAGTATCAAGGGCATAACTTGTTATGTGCTTGGTACTTCAAATATGTACTACCAACTCATTAGACGACTGTCTCTTATAGGATGAGATGAGCAAAAAGGAAGCTCAAACCACTGATCTGCAAGAGAACATCAAGTCCCAGCAAGCCGAAACCTCCAAAGCAAAAGATGAGCTGACTAGTGCCTTGGCCGCTATGGAAAAGCTGAAGGAGAGTTTCAACAAGGAGCGGGCGGATTGGAACACAGAAAAATCCGCTTTACAAAAAAGAGCTGAGGACGCAGAAGCCGCTCTTAAACCGGTGGTAGATGAGCTGACTGGCGTAAAGCGGCAGATACATGCCATGACTGCTGCTGTATTCGGTAAACATCCTTGCTTTACATTTTCAACATATCATCTCATACGGTGCCGGTTTACTGACGTTTGTAATGATGCAGGAACTCGCATTAGTCATCTGGGCTCTGACGTACTGAAGAAGTTGAAGGCTGCCTACACTCTGATAGAGCAGTTGTATACCGGTGCGCAACGACTCATCTGCACTGCTTCTCACAATAAACTGCCCCCAACATTAATCAAGGATACCTTAGAAAGGCTGTCTATGCTGCCTGCCCTGGTAGAAGAACTAAAGAGATCTGCTGCAATGGCTGGTGCTCTGACCGCACTAACCCGGGAAAGGCATGGGTGCCTGACCTTGATCCAGAGGAGGTTAGCAAAGGCTATCCGAGGTTAAAAGAAGACGGATCAGAATTCGGAAATGAGGACCTTCGAGCCATAAACCGGGAAATACGTCCACTGGCTTGCCAATTAGCTGAAGAAGTTGATCTTTCACATTATCAGGCGAGTTATGACGTCTAGAACAAACGGGTTGCTGCACCAACTCCAGAGGTTCAAAATCTCATCCCGCCAATTCGTAAGCATACCTATGCCCCTGACATTGAACCGTCCACCCTTATAAGCGACGAAGCTGTGTTCCAAGCCCTAACTGGGATCGACTGGATAACTATTGACTTCCAGCCGCTGGGTAGAGACGAAGAGGATGAACCGGTGTAAGATGATCCGCAGCTGTCAGGTCAAACTGGAGACCAATCATGATCCGGAGGCCGGTTTAGTCTTCCACGTGTTGCAATGCTTATTGAGAAACAATTATCCTTTTGGGCACTGAAACGCCTTGTAATAGGCTAGTTAAAACACTTGGTATATTATGCCTTCGTGCATATTTATTTGTGCCTGACACTTGTTAATCCGCCATGCTTTAAACATATTGTGCTCAAAGTCCGTAGTGATTTACTCAATCTATGCCTGCACACAAGAAGTTGATAGCGTCCTGGCGGTTTACCGCCGGACGGGTTATGATGCCCAGACATATAGCTAGGGTTTATAACCAAGGCTTGTGAAAAGATAATCAAATATGAAAATAATTGATACCTGAGACCTTGAGTCATAATGTTGGCCGACCAACTGTTGTAATGAGGGTGATAACCCGAATCTGGAGTAATAACAACTCCTGACAGATGACGCCGGTTTATAATAAAACCGTTCCGGGTTGATAAAAACCGGTTTATCCACTTTCAATCCTGGCGACTTATAGTCAAAACCAGACCGGGCTGATAGGCTCCGGATTATAACTGATGATATACTGACAACTTGTAGTTGAAAGTCAAGCCGGGTTAATGAACGCCGGTTTATCAAAACATTAGAAATCTCATCAAAGGAGAAAAAACTTAGCAAGCAAAAGCAGATGAAACACTTGTAGTCGAGGCTTTTCACGGGCCGCCAGGCCCCAAATTCGAGGCTTTTCATGGGCTGCCAGGCCACTGAGTTAAACCATTTTACAAAGCCTTTTAAGATGGTCCTCAATCCTTAACCAATCATCATTTTAACTTGACAAGTTCAGGGTCTTATCAGAGTAACTTGTCAAAGTTCGATGGGTCATACCAGGTTTACCTGGGCGGAGTGACTTACTTAACAAGGCAGGCTAACCCGGGGTTTTAGGTGTATACACCAGGCTTCCAAGCCATGGCTTGATAGCCTATTACGAGTGTAGATTATTTGTTCACTGCGACAGCAAAGAATCCCCAAGTAACATTTTGAGCTGTGCTCAGTGGGTGCTATGTTTGAGTTGTTGTTTTGCAACACTCTCTTTGGCCCCGGAGTAATTTGGCTTTGAGCCGATCAAGAGGTGTGACTATGGTTCGAATACGACCAAGCCCCCAAGTGACATTGTGGCATTGCGCTGATCAAGAGGTGTAGCTATGGTTCAAATGCAACCAAGCCCCCAAGTGATTTTTATATAAAGCTTTGATAAGCTGAATCAAGGGGTAAACCGGACGCCGCTTTATGAACAGAAGCCCCCATGTAACCACACATGATATAAGAAAGACAACGGATACCCCGCTTTAGCTGAGGATCCGGTTTATTATATTAATCATAGTATATACATTGTCATAACTATGTACATGAGCAGAGCCTGTGGCTCAAGTATAGTAAGGCCGAAGATGAGCAATATTCCACGGCCGGTGGGTCTCCTCCTCCGATTTACGTGAGTCCTTGTGTTCTCGAATATCGATTAGGTAGTATGACCTGTTATGCAGATTCTTGCTGACCACAAAGGGTCCTTCCCAAGGGGGGGATAACTTGTGCATATCCGTCTGATCCTGGATGAGTCGGAGCACCAGATCGCCTTCTTGAAAGGTTCTGGTTCTAACCCGGCGGCTGTGATAACGACGCAGATCCTGCTGGTAAATCGCCGAACGAGCCGCTGCAATGTCACACTCCTCATCTAACAGGTTGAGTGTTTCCTGCCATGCCTTCTCATTATCAGCTTCGACATACGCCGCCACACGGGGCGAGTCATGACGGATGTCACTAGGGAGAACCGCCTCCGCTCCATAAACCATGAAAAAAGGCGTGTAACCCGTGGATCTGTTGGGCGTGGTATTGATGCTCCATAACACAGAAGGCAACTCCTCCACCCAACAACCCGGCATCCGTTGCAAAGGAACCATAAGCCGGGGCTTGATGCCTCTCAAGATCTCCTGATTGGCTCTCTCCGCTTGACCATTAGACTGGGGGTGAGCCACGGATGATACGTCAAGCCGGATGTGCTCACGTTGACAGAACTCCTTCATAGCTCCTTTGGACAGATTGGTACCGTTATCAGTTATAATGCTGTGTGGAAAGCCAAACCGGAAAATCACCTTCTTGAGGAATTGAACCGCCGTAGCTGCGTCACACTTACTGACTGGCTCTGCCTCCACCCACTTAGTGAACTTATCAACTGCCACCAAAAGGTGGGTCTTCTTGTCCTTGGATCTCTTAAAGGGCCCAGCCATATCCAACCCCCATGTTGCACACGGCCAATTGGAATCATCCTCAATTCTTGAGCCGGTACATGAGCGCGTCTTGAGAATTTTTGACATCCATCACACCTTTTGACCAAGTCCTTGGGATCAGCATGAGCCGTCAACCAATAGAAACCGTGACGAAACGCCTTGGCTACCAAAGATTTTGAACCGGCGTGGTGACCACAATCTCCTTTGTGGATCTCACGCAAAATTTCACGGCCTTCTTCAGGAGATACACAACGTTGAAACGCCCCTGTCACACTGCAATGGTGTAACTCTCCATTGATAATAGTCGTGGACTTTGACCGCCGGATTATCTGCCTGGCCAAAGTTTCATCCTCTAGTACTCGCCCCGGTTCATATACGCCAGATATGGAACCGTCCAATCCGGGATAACATGAAGAGCCGCCACCAACTGAGCCTCCGGATCAGGAACAGCTAAATCCTCTTCGCCAGGGAGCTTGACGGACGGATTATGCAGCACATCCAGGAAAACATTGGGTGGAACCGGTTTACGCTGGGAACCCAAACGGCTTAAAGCGTCAGCCGCTTCATTCTTATGCCGGTCCACATGATCGACTTGATAACCTTTGAAGTGACCTGCAACAATATCCACCTCTCGACGATACGCTGCCATGAGTGGGTCCTTGGAATCCCAAGTACCGGACACTTGTTGAGCCACCAGGTCCGAGTCACCGAAGCACTTAACTCGGCTTAGATTCATCTCCTTAGCCATCCGAAGACCATGGAGTAAGGCCTCATATTCAGCTGCATTGTTAGTGCAAGGGAACATTAAACGGAGAACATAACAAAACTTATCACCTCGTGGGGAAGTTAATACGACTCCAGCCCCCGAGCCCTCCAATTGCCTGGACCCATCAAAATGTATAGTCCAATAAGTATGATCCGGCTTCTCCTCTGGCGCGTGTAATTCTGTCCAGTCATTGATGAAATCCAGAAGTGCCTGAGATTTGATCGCTGTTCAGGGCATATATTTTAACCCGTGAGGCCCAAGCTCAATAGCCCACTTAGCAATCCGGCCGGTTGCTTCCCTGTTCTGGATTATATCCCCCAAAGGAGCAGAGCTGACCACCGTGGTGGGATGACCTTGGAAATATTGCTTAAGCTTCCGGCTTGCCATAAAAACTCCATACACCAGCTTCTACCAATGTGGGTACCTTTGCTTGGACTCAATAAGTATCACTGATATAATAAACCGGCCGTTGAACCGGATACTCCTTTCCAGCCTCCTTGCGCTCCACCACAATAGCCACGCTAACAGCCCGGGCGTTAGCTGCCACATATAGCAACAATGGCTCCTTATCAATAGGAGCAGCAAGAACCGGCGGATTAGCAAGCTGCCGCTTTAATTCCTCAAATGCTTCATTGGCGGCGTTACTCCAAACGAAGTTATCCGTTTTTTTCAGCATCTGATATAAAGGGATGGCCTTCTCCCCAAGGCGACTGATAAACCGGCTCAACGCGGCAATCCGGCCTGCCAGGTGTTGAACATCATTGATACACTTCGGTTTAGCCAAAGAAGTTATAGCCTTGATCTTCTCCGGATTAGCTTCAATGCCCCTGTTAGATACCAGAAAGCCCAAGAGCCTGCCTTCCGGTACACCAAAGACACACTTGGCCGCATTAAGCATCATTTTATAAACCCGAAGGTTGTCAAAGGTCTCCTTCAAGTCATCAATCAATGTCTCCTCTTTTCTGGACTTTACCACAATATCATCCACATAGGCATGAACATTGCGGCCGATCTGATCATGAAGACAATTTTGCACACAGCGCTGATAAGTCGTCTGGGCACTTTTGAGCCCAAAAGGCATAGATACATAGCAGAAGGCTCCAAAGGGAGTTATGAAAGCCGTCTTCTCCTGGTCCTTAACTGCCATTTTGATCTGATGGTAACCAGAATAAGCGTCCAGAAAACTCAAACGCTCGCAATCCGCCGTAGCATCAATGATTTGATTGATACGAGGGAGGGCAAAAGGATCTGCTGGACAAGCCTTGTTCAAATATGTGTAATCTACACACATACGCTAAGTGCCGTTCTTTTTGAGTACTAGCACCGGATTAGCCAACCACTCAGGATGAAACACTTCGATGATAAACCCAGCCGCCAAGAGCCTGGCAACTTCCTCACCAATAGCCTTGTGTCTTTCTTCATTGAACCGGCGAAGAAATTGCTTGACCGGTTTATACTTAGGATCAACATTGAGAGTGTGCACAGCGAGTTCTCTCGGTACACCTGGCATGTCAGAAGGCTTCCACGCAAAGACGTCCCGATTCTCACGGATGAACTCGATGAGCGCGCTTTCCTATTTCAGATCCAAATTAGCGCTGATGCTAAACTGCTTGGACGAATCGCCAGGAACGAAATCAACAAGCTTAGTCTCATCAGCCGATTTAAACTTCAAGGCCGGATCATGCTCTATAGTTGGTTTCTTCAATGAAGTCATATCTGCCGGATCAACATTATCTTTGTAAAACTTCAACTCTTCTGTTGCACAAACCGACTCAGCATAAGCCGCATCACCTTCTTCACATTCCAAAGCGATCTTGCGGCTCCCATGCACTGTTATAGTTCCCTTGTGACCCGGCATCTTGAGCTGCAGATAGACATAACAGGGTCGTGCCATAAACTTAGCATAAGCCGGCCGTCCAAACAGGGCATGATACGGGCTCTTGATTTTCACCACTTCAAAAGTCAATGTCTTTGATCTCGAGTCATGCTCATCTCCGAAAGCCACCTCCAGAGCTATCTTACCAACAGGATATGCCGATTTACAAGGCACCACACCATGGAACACTGTATTGGATGGCTTAAGGTTTTTATCTGTTAACCCCATGCGACGGAAAGTTTTGTAATAAAGGATATTGATACTACTCCCCCCATCCATGAGTACCTTGGTGAACTTATAACCTCCCACCTGAGGCGCCACCACCAATGCCAGATGACCCGGATTATCAACCCGGGGTGGATGATCCTCTCTACTCCACACGATCGCTGCTCAGACCAGCGTAAGTAACGGGGCACCGCCGGTTCAACGGAATTCACTGCCCTTTTATGAAGCTTCTGATCACACTTGCACAGGCTAGTGGTGAAGACATGATACTGCCCCCACTATTCAACTGCTTCAGGTTGCTTTGATAACCCGACTGCTGCTCCTGCTGCTGATTGCCCTGATGATTATAACCACCTTGGTTGCCCTGATTGCCTTGATTGCTATGTCAGCTCTGATTACCGTGAAAACCTGAACCGGAACTGCCTCCGCCGTAACCCGGGTCGTGAGATCCGAGACCTGAACCGCCGCCCGCTCCATGATCATACCGAAAAAATCAGAATTTTTGAACTCCTGCATGATATAACAATCCTTCCAGAGGTGCGTAGCCGGTTTGTCCTGCGACCCGTGCTTTGGGCAAGGTTGGTTTAACAGATAAGATAGGCGCTCCGGATTAGGACTTGGCCCTCCACCACGCCGGGGTGGTTTACCCTTACGCCGCTGGCCCTTGTCCTGCGCGCTGGTATTAGCCACAAAATCTAAACTGTTACCCGCTTTACGCTTACCGTTGTTTCCATGACCCGCCGGGTTATGCTGCTGCCCCTTGGTGTTGCCGCTCTTCTTTCCCTTCCCTGTCTTGTCATCGTCAGACTCGGGGTCCTTGGTACTATCAGAGTCGGCATACTTTACCAGAGCTGCCATAAGTGTTCCCATGTCATTACAATGACGTTTGAGCCGTCCGAACTTCAACTTCAGAGGTGCAAACCGGCAATTGCCTTCCAATGTCAAAACTGCTGTATCAGCGTTGATGCGGTCCGATGAATGCAAAATCTCTGAAACCTAGCGCACCCAACGGGTTGTTGATTTTCCTTCCTCCTGGACACAGGCAACTAAGTCCACAATTGACATGGGTTGCTTGCATGTATCCTTGAAATTCGGGATAAACCAGGCCCTCAACTCGGCCCATGACCCAATGGAGTTAGCTGGCAAGTTTTTCAACCAAGTGCGAGCCGTTCCTTCTAACATCATGGTGAAGTACTTAGCACACGCCGCATCATCCACATCCAGCATCTCCATTGCCATCTCATAGCTTTCGATCCACGACTCGGGGGATAAATCGGCAGTGTAATTCGGTACCTTACATGGGCCTTTGAAATCCTTGGGCAGACGCACGTTGCACAGCGCTGGGACGAGACACGGTACTCCCAAAGAGCTGGAAGTAACTCCTGGTTCCACCGACGTGGTTGGACGAACCGGAGTAAGCTGGCGGGCCTCATGCTGCGCCACTAACTCGGCCTCTCGACGTGCCCTAGCACGATCCACCACATCCTGAGCATCAGCACCGCCACCCGCCGGGTTATGGCCACGGGGCGGATTACGGTTTCGCGCGCTGCTCGATACAGCCGGTTCCTCGATATGCCTGCTGTAACTCCGGCTTGGGCAGAGAGTAGAAGGGATCCTTTCGCGACTATATGAATAAGCCTGCTGCTGAGTCAAAGCCGTCTGAAGGAGCTCCCTAGCCCGCCGCGTTTCAACCGCTACTGGGGACTCACCTTCGATCGGGAGGGCTGCCAGTCGTGAAGCGGCAGCGACAATGTTATCCATCGGGTTAGAGTAATGACCCGGTGGTGTTGGGACGTGCTGTGACAAAACGTTGTTCTGACGGGGTGGATCAGTCGGATGTGGCTGAACCGACGCCCCCGTTCCAGGTGTCTCCGTCCGGTTTACCACTGGCGGATTACTAGTCCCCACTCCTGGGGTGTTAAAGAGGTTCTTGGCCTCATAAACTAGCGGCAGGTGAGATCGGTACCTTCTTCTCATAATGTCGTTTGACGCGCTCTGATCCAACATAAGTCGGTAAGCCTGTGCATCTAATGCGGCCCGCTCCGCGGCCATCCTGGCGTCCTCAGCTGCTAGATCGGCCTTGGCCTGAGTTATCTGATCCTTCACCTTCGCGATTTCCGCATTATGCTCATCTTGATTCGCCGGATTAACCTTTGCCATCAGTGTCGCCAAAGCATCAAATAAATCAGATAAAACCTGAGCCGGCGGTCGCACGGGGCCTCCTGCCCCGGCCGCCGTCGTCGCTGCTGATCCGGAAATCATCGCCGCCGCGGTCGAAGAGTGGAGCGCTGGCTGCGTACCGGCCATGAAGATCGCAACCCGGTTTGGCAGATCAAAGGGGTCCAGAATACTATCGCCATCGGAACAGCCCCCAATCCGGCCATCTTGCAACTGGTACAATGACTCGGTCTCTCCGGTTGATGACTCGTCGCCGGAATAAACGATGGTTTCACCACCAGATTCCGATCTATCCTCAGATTCCCCTCCGTGGATAACTCCCACGAAGGCACGCTTCATGACAGGCTTAATCCGGGCAGATCTTGCACGCTGAGCCATCTCAATGATGTCGGTGCAGATGTCCGACTCAGGTCCCGGTTCGCCAATCTTGCCAATGAAAACATGGATACTGCCGAAGGGGACCCGGTACCCGTACTCGATTGAGCCGGCCTCGGGGCCCCAACCCGCGTCGTCGATGTAGAGTTGCCGCGACGACTCTTCGTCATCCGGCCCACAGTGTAACCCTTGAGACCTTTGAAGATGCCCTCTAAGAACTCAAAACCATCGTGCGACAGCCCCACGGTGGGCGCCAACTGTCGTGGTTTTGTCACGCCACATGTCCTAGAGAAAGGACTTAGTCGTGGAGCCATTGCGACGGGTTAGCTTAAAGGGGTTAAGCGGACAAGGGACACAGAGCGTTTATACTGGTTCGGCCCCTTGCGGTGAAGGTAAAAGCCTACGATCCAGTTGTTGTGGGATTGCTTGAGTTTCGATGACCAGGGAGCGAATACGCTTTGCCTGAGTCTCGAGTTGTTGTCTCTTGTCCCTAAACCGCCGCCAGGTCGTCCCCTTATATACATGGGTTGACGCCCGTCGGTTTACAGGGTTCCATGGCCGGCTCATAAACGTGTCCGGCCCGGTCTCTACTATTCTTGCCTTACAATACAAGCTTGCATATCAATGTCGGTTTATGACTACAGGTCTTAATTTTCCTTTGGGCCCTGGGCCTTCATAAAGCGTCATTATCTCCGCCTTCATGGGCTTCAAGTATAATAACTCTTCATAAGGATAACCCAACCTTTCCTGGCCGGTTTACGCCCAGTAGTAATATCCCCAACAGGAGCCGTCCGCGAATCCATTGCCACATGAATATCCGGATTTTCAGTGGCAGGCGGATAGACCACACTGCCGTAAGGGGGGAAGGGGCGGAGGAGGGGGCAATGGCCCTGTAGAGGGACTTGGTGGCGAATTGGCCCGAAGGCTCAAGACGCCACCACACCTCATCCGGGCCAGCGTCCACAACCGACTCATGGAGGGCGACGCAATCAGGCAGCTCCTGCCAAGCAGTGGTTTCCGGAGGCCCAAATGGCCTCTGGAAAGCAAGGTGCCCTAAGTCAATAAGGGCCCTCTCAACTGAGATCAAGGGAACGATGGCGATGGAGAAGAGGTCGGGGAAGCGAGCCGCGAAGGGGGTGTCTCCCTCCCAACGGTCAAACCAGAACAACATCGCGGCGCCCGATCCGATAGAGATGGAGGTCCCAATGCGGAGGACGGGAAGCAGTTGGATGACCGACTGCAAAAACTGGGAGCCGCCGGACCTTTGACAGAAGGCGAGCGGTTGTCCGCGCAGGTACTTGTTCCGGATGATGTCTAACCAAAGGCCGCCGTGCCCTTGCGAAATGCGCCAGAGCCAACGGGAGAGGAGGGCAATATTCATGCGTTTAGAGCACATGATACCGAGGCCTCCTTGATCCCGGGGCTTGCAGATGTCTGTCGAGCTAACCATATGGTACTTCTGCTTATTGTTATCGCCAGCCCAATAGAAGCGAGATTGGACTTGGGCGATCTCATGGTGAAGAGTCTCATGAAGGCTATAGAAGCTCATGAGGAACAAGAGGAGGCTGGAGAGGGAGGAGTTGATGAGAATCGTCTGGGCCACCTTCGACAACCACCTACCCTCCCAAGGCTCAATGCGGGTTTGCAACTTGGCCATCGTTGGGCGCAAGTCCGCAACGGTAAGCCGTGAGTCACTAATAGGCATTGCCAAGTAAGTCGTGGGGAAGGAGCCCAGGCGGCAGTTGAGGCGGTTAGCAATGTTAAGGGCCTCTGCCGGGGAGTAACCCATTACCATCACATCACTCTTGTCGAAGTTGATCTTGAGGCCAGACATTTGTTGGAAGCAGAGGAGGAACTTCAGGTTAGCGATGTCCGCATCCGAGCCTTCGACCATGATGACGGTGTCGTCGGCGTACTGGAGCATGGAGATCCCGGAGCCACCGGCCAGGTGAGGGGTGATCCCACGAATATGGCCCGCGGTCTTGGCCTTGTCCAAGATAGCGGCAAGCGCGTCCACAACCATATTGAACAAGAATGGGGAGAAAGGATCACCTTGTCTAACCCCACAAAGGGTGGGGAAGTAAGGGCCAATCTCCCCATTGATATTCATGGCAGTGCGACCGCAGGAGACCATCTGCATCACTCTGGTGATCCATCGCTCGTCGAAGCCTTTCCGGAGAAAAACTTCCCGAAGGAAGGGCCAGCTAACAGTGTTGTACGCCTTGTGGAAATCATCTTCAGGAAGACCGCCTTGAGGTGTTTGGATCAGACATCGTGCAGGACTTCATGAAGGACTAGCACCCCATCCAGAATATACCGTCCTTGAATGAAGGTGGATTTGTTGGGGTGGGTAATGAGATCAGCAAGAAGGGTCACCCTATTAGCGTAACCTTTTGCCATAATCCGGAAGATCACATTAATCACCGTGATCGGACGAAACTGGTGGATGTCGGCTGCCCCAGGAACCTTTGGGATGAGCGAAATGATCCCGTAGTAGAGGCGCACGAGGTCGATGGACCCAACATAGAACTCGTCAAAGATGGCCATGATCTCAGGTTTGATCACATTCCAGAATGTCTGGAAGAATTTCACCGAGAGGCCATCAGGGCTCGTGGCCGAGGTGGGATTCATGCCGCTAATGGCGGCCCAGACCTCGCCCTCGGAGAAAAGGGGGCCGTAAGGGCCGCGTTCTTCGCATCAGAGACTCGCTGGTGGCCGGACCAGCAGTCATGGGCCAGAGATAAGCCGCTCCGAGGAGCGGCTGAGAAAAGGGCCCTATAGAATCCACCGACATGGGCTCTAATGTCGCAGGGGGACTGCAGCAGTGTTGCGCCATCCCAAAGGAGGGGGATGGTATTGCGTCTGCGGCGACCATTCGCTATGGCCTGGAAGTAGGCCGTGTTCGCATCGGCCTTCAAGATCCATTTCTGGGCACATCTTGACTGTATACGAGTGATTAAATTTTATGAACAAGAAGAGGGGAATCAGTTCACAATATTGCACTCTTAAATTTGACATGATGAAGGCGTATGATAGAGTTGAGTGGGATTATCTTCGGGCTATAATGTTAAAGTTGAGTTTCACTGAGAGATGGGTGATGTCTATCATGGGGATTGTTACATCGGTTTCGTTATCAGTGCTTTTTCATGGGGAACGTACGGAGGCTTTTAAACCTCGAGGGGATTCGTCAAAGTGGCCACATACTCGTATTTGTTTTCGTTAGCGTTAAAGATATGTCTTACTTGTTGAGGAGCAGAGGAATTTCAGAGAACTTATTGGGCATCGTATCTGATTTCAGAATGTCCCCGCCTTCCACTATGATGCTCAATCAACTTCTTGGCTTGTCCCCTCTCAGGTATGGAGATTATTAGAGGAAGACGGGGATATTTTGAAATTAGGACTGGTCTATAGAATGTTGATACAGACAAACCATGAGAGTGTGGCAAGATAATTGGATCCCAGGGTGGAGTGTTTGACTCCGGTGATGGCTTTGTCAACAAGCCCACATCAGTTGGTATATGAACTTGTTGATCCGTTTTCGGGCTATGGAACAGAGAGGAACTTACTAGACACTTCCTGCCTATGGACGCTGATATGATATGCAACATACCAATTAGTTAGTCTCACACGAAGATTTTTGTGCATGTCGTCATGAAAAACTGATGTCTTCTCCGTCAGATCGGCGTATAGGATACTTGTTACCATGAAAATACTCATGGGGATTGGCTTGAAGGGCGCCCGAGCATAAGCTCCAATAGATCAGAAAAAGCATGGATCAAAGTATGGAAATTCAAGGTGCCATCCAAGGTCATGGTATTTGCATGAGACCACGCTCAAAACGTTGAGCTTTCTAGAGCAGAGAGCTTCGTCGTCGACATATAGCGACTTCTGACGTTGTGAATTATGTGCGGGAGAGGAAGTGTGACGCCCGGATAATTAAGCTACAGTAATCCCCCGCTAATGGTGCCATGTCATCACATTACTGTTGCTATCCTCACTTGATCCAAATCATGATTCAAATTCAAATTAAAGTGCAAAATTCAAATTTCTCAAACATGCAAAATTTAAATGTTCAAAGTGTGGCAAATAATCCCTGGTTATTTGTCATATTGAAACCTATATTTTATAAAGTATTTAAATGCCCTTTAATGAATAAAACAGAAAAGAAATAAAGGACAAAAGAAAATACGTTTAAAAAAAGAGAAGCCCCCTGGGCCTAGCCCACCTGGGTAGCCCAGCCAGCCCAACCCCCCCACCACGGTCGCTCGTCCTGTTCCTCCGACCGCGTCGCTACAGGGGAGGGGTCGCCCCCGACCACCTCACCGGTGCCGACGCCAGGAGGGGATAAGGGCGACACCTCGGGCTCCCATCATCTCCCCTCACCCACTTGCCCCTCTCCACTTCCCCCCTCGCTCTCTCCACCAGATCCGGCGCGCCGCTCGCGTCCGAAGACGCTGCTGTCGCCGGCGGAAGCCACCGAACCCGTCGGTCGTCGCCCTCGCCTCGCCTCGCCGACCAGTCCTTCTTCTCCGCCGACGTCGACGATGATCGTCTACGTCTTCGAACGGGCGCCGTGGAGCACTGCAGCGCAAGAATCGAGCTGCCCCCCATTCGTTTGGCCGCCGGCAAACTTCTTCGTCTCCGGCGACGTCTGCTACTCCTAAACCGCAAAGGGTCTGTCGTGACCGCTCGGTGAGCTCCACTCCGTCCTCTCCCCCTCCTTCCGCGCCTCCCCGCACCCCTAGCCGTAGCTGCCGCTCGGTCCCGAACACAGCACCGCCGTCGAGCTCCTCGTCGTGGCCACGCTCGCCGGTGAGCTCGTCCGAGCTCGTAGTCGTGCTCAGCACGCGTGTAGGGCCCCGTAGCGCTAGCTCGCTCCGTCGTGCCATGTATTTCTGGATCCACTCATGCCCAAACTCCGGCGCTGCCTCCGCCGCTCGTCGTCACCGTCTCCAGCCGCTTCCGATCGAACCACCGCCGTAGATAGACGCGCGAGCGAGTACTCGTTTGAATGCACTAGGCCGCAAGCCAAATGGCCGCCTGAGGCCGTTTTCCGGCGAGATCCGAGCCGCGCCGCCGCGTTTGGCATCGCCGGCGTTGAGCCGCCGGCCACCGCCGACGTGGCATACCTGGGGCCCGCCCCTGAGTCACTGCCAGTGGGCCCCCTGGCCCTAGTTGACCACGTTGACTGTGGTCAACTGCGCTGACTGGGCACCCGTGGGCCACTGGCGTGTGGGTCCCGCATGTAATTAATCTAATTGAAGTTAAAAGTTTAATTAGTAATTAGAGTAGTCTAGTGTCTCACCGACATATTGGGCCCACACCCCTAATTAGTTTAGTTAGATTAGTTAATTCACTGTTATAGCCACTCTCACTGACCAGTGGGTACCGCTGGACCCACAGGTCAGGTTTGACCTGGTCAGCCGACCAGTTGGCTGCTGACGTCATCCTCTAGTCATGCTGACATCATAATTCCATTTATGTTAATTTAGATAATTTCAGAATATTGTTTAGAACTTTGAAAAATCATAATAAATAATCCGTAACTCGGATGAAAATGTTTTCTACATGAAAGTTGCTCAGAACGACAAGACGAATTTGAATACGTGGTCCGTTCGTCCGCCACATATCCCTAGCATGGAGTAGATGCAACCGCCCCCCTCTGGTTCGTTTGTCCAAAAATGTCAAATTTCAGGGAAACATTCCCGGGAGTTCTCCCCTTCGTCGGTATCGTGTAGCACCGCGTTAGAACACGTCTAGCTCTGCCTATTGTCCTGTTATGCTCTTGCTTGCTATGTATTTACTGTTTCTCCCCCCTCTTCTCTCCGGTAGACCCCGAGACTGCCGTTGATGCCGCTGTGATCGACTATGTCGACGACGACCCCTTCTTCCCTTTCAGCGGAGCTTCCAGGCAAGCCCCCCTTTGATCATCCCGATATCGCCCATTCCATTCTCTCATGCTTGCAATAGATTTTGCTACTGTTATTGATTGCTCCTATTCTGATGCATAGCCTACTTTTGTACCTGCTGTTGTACCTTACCTGCTTATCCTAAACTGCTTAGTATAGGTTGGTTAGAGATCCATCAGTGACCCCCACCTTCTCCTTGTTGCCCCTGCTTCATCATCGACGACTCGATCAACGTGATCGACGACCAGAGCCCGACACCTCACATCACATCACGCCCCTTTTGTTGCTCGACTCTGCAGAACAACTATCGGTTCTATGAGCGTAAATGGAGACACTTCCCCCTTCTTCGACATATGAATATGCCTCGCCTCGAAGATAAAGAAATCCTGAGTAAGGAGAGAGATTCTCAACATGAACGAACGACCCGTCAGGTTCGAACTGACTTAGGTTGGAACAGGACCCACCTATCTCCACCAAGAAGGAATCGCTTTGGTTACGCAGTTCAGTTGGCGATAAAAGCCAACCTAATCTGCGGGCCGGTAGGCCAGCCAACTAACTCTTCAAATGAAGAACTTATTTCCCCACACCTATCTCTATGAAACTTCCTTCATAGTTAGGAGAGGTTTTTTTAGCTTTTTGTCTCTTTTACTACTCTTGCCTCCCCTTTCACTTTCTTTCCTAAATGGTGCCGAGGGTGATCCCTCATAACGCACTCCTGATGATAATTCTATAGTGTAGCTATTCGGTCGTGGTCATCGAGGGTGATTTCCTCTTTCACCATTCCTGATACGGCTCTGTCGTGCAACACCTCAAGTGTGAACCTCGAGGGTGGTCCCTCTTACATTCGCCTTGATGATTACATTGAGTGGAATCCACCGGGGTGATTCCTCGGGTTTTCCCCTTGATGTCTGGACACACGGTTACTTTGACTTTACTTGAGACTTTGGTGAAAGTCGGGCGGGGCCGGAGAGCACCCGCAAGATGGTTACGAGGCACGGCCGGGAAGTCAGGCAGCCCTCGAGTGGGCTAGGCTTGCCCTTGCCGTATTTCCTCAAGACGGGGCGACGGGGTCACATTTTCGTGAGTCTCTGCTCATCTTCGCAAGCTAATAATACACTATGGTTTGGGTATTTGTTCTGAGTTGGCCTTTGGCCTTTACGCACTAACCACCACGCGAGAATAGTTATGGGCCTCGACGTTGCAGTATTAGCCGAAGCTTTGTCAGATGTCCAGTTCAGCATTGTGGGCCTGTCGGGCCAGTGCCACCCAGTAGAGGTGGTGCTCGTCCCGGCTCGTCCCATAACAACCCGGAGTGCAACGGGCGATGGACCCAGACCCCGGAGTGCTTAGGAGGTAGACCGGCGGGGACCTCTTTGCTGAGCCTAGGTAGGGCTGCGACGTGTTGATCTTCCGAGGCCAGGCATTGACCTAGAAAAGTGTGTCCGACCAGAGTAATCAAGCGTGTTGGAAAACTTGGTGCACCCCTGCAGGGAAGATCTTTATTCGAATACCGTGTCCACGGTAATGGACGTTCAGACTTATATCTTGATCTAATACAACTAGAAATGGATACTTAAGATATGTGGCTCCGGCATTGCTTTCTCGCAGGGAGTCGAGGAAGGATCTCTGGGCTTTATTGCTACAACATGCTTGTTAAATATAAGCTGCTATTCTTTACTCTTCTACATGCTGCAAGATGCTTGGAGCTGCTTGAAGATGCTAGTCTTCGATAGGCCAGGACTCCCCCCCCCTATTCTGGCATTCTGCAGTTCAGTCCACAGATACAGCCCTTTCATTTGATACCAATGCATACTTAGTTTAGATCTGATGCTTGCGAGTACTTTGGATGAGTACTCATGGTTGCTTTGCTACCCCTTTTCCCCCTTCCTTCTTCTTTCCGGTTGATGCAACCAGATGGTGGATCCCAGGAGCCAGATGCCACCCCAGACGACTACTGCTACTACCCGGAGGATGCCTACTTCTACGTGGAGACCGTCGACGACCAGGAGTAGTTAGGAGGTCCCAGGCAGGAGGCCTTGCCTCTTCGATCATTGATGTTTGTGCTAGCCTTCTTAAGGCATCCTTGTTTAACTTATGTCTGTACTCAGATATTGTTGCTTCCACTGACGCTTGTGTATCGGGCTTGTATTCGAGCCCTCGAGGCCCCTGGCATGTAATATGAAGCTTGTATTATTTTATTTGTGTCTAGAGTTGTGTTGTGATATCTTCCTGTGAGTCCCTGATCTTGATCGTACATGTTTGCGTGTATGATTAGTGTACGGTCGAATCGGGGGCGTCACAGGAAGACATCAGGTGCCACTCTTTGTAGAACTGCGCCATGGCAAGGTGTGTATGGGCTCTAGTCGATGAGTCGCTCACAGAACACATTTACATGAATAGGTGCCCAGATGAAGGAAGTGGTTGTTTCGTATGCTGGAAATAAATCTGGGAAAACCCTGGGACGAGACGAGTTTTGGGGCGAGCTTGTAAAAGCCCGACCTTCTTTTCTCAAGCCCGAGGATGGCCCGAATACCGAAATACACTCCGTTTTCAAGCTCAAGCCCGGCCTGGCCGAATGCTGCTTTTTAGTGTTCACACGTCTACGGGCTCGAAGTGCGGAAAATGAAAAGCCCGAGCTCATCCCAAACTACCGTTTGGACCGCAAAAGGCCCGAGCCCAGCCAAAATGGCAATCCCAACCTGGCTTGGCCTGGGTTTTTCATGCCGGGCTTGGGCCAAGTTGCCGGGTTGGGCTGCCCATGCTCAGGTATAGCTAGAAACGACCTCGCATGGGGATTTTACCAAATTATTGGTCATTGTTTGGGCGATTTGGAGCGCTCGACAAAAGGCTATACACGAAGCTATCTTTCAGAGCCCGATATCAATCCATGTTTTTTTTGTTTTTTTAGAGAAGGAGGTTAAGACCCTTGGCCTCTTCATCAATTGATGCATGCAGCCATCTTTATCACTACTAGGAAAAGGGCTATAGATGCAATGGCCACTAATGGCGCACCAGACATGTGGTGCGCCATTAGTGTGAAAGACACTAATGGCGCACCAGACAAACGGTGCGCCATTAGTAACAAATTTTATTTTTTTTATTTTGCCAGACATACTAATGGCGCACCAGGACATAGTGCGCCATTACTAGTTGTAACTAGTAATGGCGCACCAGCAACATAGTGCGCCACTAATTTTTTATTTTATTTTTACTTTTTTGCAAAACTACTAATGGCGCACCTGGTGCAGTGCGCCATTACTAGTTTAAGCTAGTAAAGGCGCACTGCTCCCCGTGCGCCATTAGTGTATATTTCCTGGACAATTGATCTCGATCCCCCTCCATCTCGATCGCTATCCCACCTCGCCAGATCCGGCCCCCCTCGCCGCCGAGCACCCCCCGCACCCTCTACCCCGCTCCACCGGGCGCCGCCGCCGACCCCCCGCACCCTCCCCCGCTCCACCGCCGCCGACGACCCACCGCACCCTTCCCTGCTAGCTCCACCGCCGCCGCCGACGACCCACCGCACCCTCCCCCGCTCCACCGCCGCCGACGACCCACCGCACCCTAGCTCCCCTGCTCCACCGCCGCCGATGACCCACCGCACCCTCCCCGGCCCGCTCCACCGCCGCCGACGACCCCCTGCACCCTCTCCGGCCTGCTCCACCGTCACAAATGAATGCTATAGCTAATTCCTCCCTCTCCCTCGCCAGTTCCCCTTCGTCCCTCTCCCCCGCGCCAGTTCCTCTCCGTCCGCTCCCAATCCGCGCCCCCGCCGCCTCCCTCTCCCCATCCTCCCCTCCGACCCCACCCCACTCTCGCCGGAGCAGCGCCGCAGGGCCGACACCAACCTCGCCCTCGCCCGCGCGCGCGCCGCAACCTCCGCCTCGCATTCAACAGCTACACACATTCTACACCGAGGACAAGGACATGAAGAGCGATGGTTATCAGAACTCCGGGGTAACGATGGAATCCTACACCGGTAACGACAAGGACAGAGCACCCCCCGCAACCCCCGACGACCCACCGCACCCTCCCCCGCTCCACCGCCGCCGAGCACCCCCCGCACCCTGTTTTTATAAAAATTATTACTGTTTTTATAAAAAAATATTAATGTTATGATTTAAACAAGTTTCAACATATTTAAACACAAATAAATATCAAACAGCATTTTAAATGCATTTTTTATAAAAATTATTACTGTTTTTATAAAAAAAATATTACTGTTATGATTTAAACAAGTTTGAACATATTTAAACACAAATAAATATCAAACATCATTTTAAATGCATAAAAATAAAATTGGGGAGCCTGGGAATCGAACCCAGGACCTCCTATTGTGTGTGCTGCATGCTGACCAGTCGGGCTAGTGGGCGTGTTCTGATGGAGATAGGGTTAGGTGGGATATAACCTGACCAGTCGGGCTAGTAAGTAAAACAAACTTCTAATGGCGCACCAGGGGGAGGTGCGCCATTAGAATCGACGTACGTATGGCGCACCATGGGGAGGTGCGCCATTAGAATTTATACTTGTTCCCCTCGCACTGTCGCCTCCCTCCCTCCCTCCCTCGCTCGCCAGATCCCCCACTCCTCGACCCCAACCGTACGCCGCCGCCCCCTTGCTCCGCCCCCTCCGTCCGCCGCGCCTCCACGTCGTCCGCCGCTGTGGTCTTGCGCTGCCACGACGCCGCCGCCCCGACCCCCGCCGGACTCCACCCCCGCCCCAGCACGTACGTCCCCTCCCTCCCTTCCCCCATCCCCCTAGCTTCTCCTCCTCCTCCTCTCACCACCCGTGCCTTCTTCTGCTCGAAAGGTCAAGAAGGCGGCCAAGGACGCCGACGACATCACGAGCCCCTTCCTCCGGATCGCCGCCCGCAGCCTCCTCGACGCCGGCGTCCACCGGAGCACCACGACCGCGTCTGCGACCTCGTCTCTGCTCCGCCGCCGTCTACGACCTCGTCTGCGACCACGTCCATCAAGGTGAGTTCTTCCATGGATCACTTCCAGGCCGTCGGTGCCATCCTGTTAATCAAGAGTGCTACTCCATCTAACTGTCATGAGGGATTATGGTGAATTTGCAATGCAATGCCAGTACTACACCTGACGATTTGCAATGCCAGTGTGAATTTGCAGTGCAAAAAAATTGCCAGGTCTGCACAATTGTTGTTCTAGTTACTTTCGAAACAAGGAGAGCTTTGATGTTGACTAGCATGCTGATAAATTATGAGAAATTAAAGTTTCTCAGATATGCCAGCAAGAAAATTCCTGTTGTTAAATTCACTGAAAATTCAGTTAATTTGGCTTTACTGAAAACCTTACTGAAACTAAATTCAGTTAGCTGGGTCATCTTCCACTTGAGAGGCTGGAATGATATCAGTGGCAATTATTTCCTATGATATGATGTAGCAGTAGTAGTAGTATATTGTGCTTAGGGCATGAATCATATGCAGCAGCAGTAGTAGTATTTTGTGATGAGGTTGGAGATTATGACCCCCCAAACTAAATCTCCTAGGACCACAAATCATACCATCTCATCCATATAAGAAGCTTGAACAGCACCTTAACAATGAGGCACTACTAATTGGGCTGCTGTTTCCTCCCCAAAAGAAGGCATCTGTGTGTTGCTTCTCAACCCTGGTGCCTTGCAGGTGAGATCACCTGCTTTACAGCTTTCTCTTGCTGCATAGGAAAGGTATTTTGCAGTGCTCAAGCAAAGTGAGGATAGTTTTTGCACAACAGCTGAATGTAACTGAATTTTTGAACACATGAATTGTAGATAGTTTCAGTTAACTAAGATTGGCAAAATATCTTGTTTCAAATATAGCCTATGCATGTCTTGTTTTCTGGTTATGGATATTGTATAGTACTGCATATCTTGTTTTTTTGTAATATAATGCTTACCAAAGGTTTCAATATTTTGCTGTTACCATTGTTCTTTGAGCATAATTCTTTTTCATTTCCTACTATCCTTATTCTAATTCTCTGAAATTTTGAAGCTGGAAATAAACTGCCAAAACTGAAAGAAATTGGAGTGTTGAAGATATGCTAGTGCTGAATTTTAGTAGTAGACTAAAATAAATTTTAGAATGACTGAATGTATGCAGCCTGCAGTAGTGTAGCTGTACCAAAATCACATATGCCCTAATGTATGCAGTCATGTTTTTATGCCATTCTGACTTGTCCACTGGGACTTCTCTCCTGTGATGTCTGTTTTGTTTCTGCAAAAACCCATTCAGTAGTGTGGGACTGTGGATCATTAGCAAGGAAACCCTGCTTTAGTTCAGACTTCAGAGATATTTGCCTTTGCTTCAATAGATAGTTTGCTCACAGTCTAAGTTGAGCTGATTTTGTTGGGTGACCTATTAGATCTGGAATGGAAGCTCACATAAGTTGAGCTGCTTTTTGTCCATATGAAAGCAGAGGACCATATGGTCTGTGGCCTTTTCATCCATATGAAAGTAGAGGCACATTGTGGTGCTAGTTTGCTGGGTTTTGTCTCCGACCATCGTGTCGTGATGATTTTGCAGGTACCCCGAGAGGCCCTTGAGTTTGCCGGAATGTCAATTAACTTCCGTTCCGGCAAATTCGGGTACTCCATTTGTCCTATTTTCAGCAAAGGTCATGCTGAAATTTTCCGTGAATTTTAGCATGACTTTGCTAAAAATAGGACATATGGGGCACTTGCGACTAATGCATGGGCCGGGGTATCTTAGTACTTAATTAAGTAGGATCAACTGCCCCTTTATTCTTGCTGCATTAAACCATAGGTGGCAATAGAGCCAAGTGATTAGGCCCAACTTAGAATTCTCCTTCCCTTTTCTTGATAGGGTGTATTATTAGAAGATACCCATATATATCAGTCAACCTAGGGTCCCTCGGCATCGATAAACCCTAAATGATGAAAACTTAACTTAGCATTTAGGGTGCCTCAGCGTCGACAAACCCTAAAGGATAAAACCTTGGCTTTTAGGGTGCCTCGGTGTCGATAAAAACCTAAATGATGAAAGCTTAGGCTTTTAGGGTGCCTCGGCGTCGACAAACCCCAACATATTCTATTTGGATGGCCCTGCTAACCCTTGACCATAAATACTTGAGATGGATGTAGCAGGCTTAAAGAAAGAAATGTTTTTAGGCCAACTCCACTGGGCCTGGCTGAAAATGCACAAGTGTGCATGACTAACAATATTCTATTGTAAAGCTAAACAGGAAAGAGGAACCACTCATCCTAACCATTAGCTCTCAAAATTACCACTTCACTTCTTACTACTGAAAATCATAGACCATCTCCATTCACCAATTGCTCAAACCAGTTCGAAGGGCGTGTTTTCGCCACACTGTGGATTATCTTATTGGACCCAACAGAGATGATGTAGTTTTGAATTATGAACATAGGAAATGTCGTCATCGGACGACGAAAGTCTCTCGGGGGAGTGCGACTGGTGCCACGACGGTCGAGGTCTGTGCGACAGGCCTCACCTGGACGATGATCGGCGCTTCAGCATTAAGCTCGAGGAGACCTTCGAAGTTGAAACGGTACGCAACGACGACAAGTGTTTTTTTCATAATTAAGCGTGACTTCAACTATTCCAACGTGTAATTTCATCTTTTACAATTCGAGTATAGTTTATCCCATGCCATGCAAGACGCTATGTCTTGAAGAGGATGGATTTTGAAGATCATGAAAATTTTGAAACGAAGAAAATTCACCTAAGGACACATCATGATGTGGATTTTGAAGTAAATCTGTATAATGCTGAGAGCGTAACCCATTTTGGTTGCAAAAATTGGGAAGCATTTTGCAAGATGTATGGTTTTGATGAGGGTATGCTTGTCACCATGGATCTTGGTGATCCTGGCATCGACCAAGACAATATGGACATTTGGGTCCTTGTTGATACGCCTCCAGTTCTACCGCTATGTGAGTTTCTCAAACATAGTTAATTATTAACTAATCTATATTGTTTATTTCAAAATAGTTGACAACTTATTTCCATTGACAGCTTATTTTGATTGTTCAAAAAATGTGCGGAAAATGGTAGACAAAACCCACTACACCGATGGCTCCGAGTTAACTTATAAGGAGAAAACTCATCTGGTCGGATTTTGTACTGATATTGAGAATTACAATATCTACAATCAAACTCCTCATCATTATGGTCCTCAATACGTGCCACTAGTGCACGTGTTGAACTACGGTAACTACTATGGAGATACCCTGGTAAGATTTCTTACTATTACGACATCCGTGCATATTTTGCATAGTTCTAAAACTAGTACATTATCATTGCTAACTATGAAGTTATTACTATGTTTTTCAACAGATAATCCCAGAGGATTGTGTGCCTCATTTGATGTATCAGAATGGTAGGCTTGATGTTTTGAATATACAACCAGGTCATCCTACGAATCTCAACTGTCCATACCGGATTTCTAAAAGAAGTGGAGACATGCAAATCAAAGAATGGAAAAAATGTATGGACAGTCGCAAGGAGCTTCTTGGAAGCAAAAGGAAGCGAGGCGCAAGAATTGGAGACAGGATGATCTCCATTCTCCATAATGGAGAGTCAGGGTCTATATTGTTTTATGCTATTTTACCTTAAAGAGGGTATTTCGGTCCTACCTAATACTGATGATCATGTGCTAAGAACAATTAAGTAGGGTTGGTTCGATGACTGTGAGGATGATGATCGTATGACTTGTTATTAATAACGAGTAGAAGTTGTATGATGATGATTAGTAGGACTTGTTAGGATTAGTATTAATTTCGACAAACTCGCTACTCGCGGTCTCGAGACTTGTAATGTTCTATCTTTGTTCGGTCTTTTGATTTCGGAGACTAATATGATGAATTGTATTCGGAGACTAATCTTCTATTGTATTCGATGAATCTGCTGTTGCTGTGTGGTGCTGTTTATATTCTGTCCAATAATATATTTTGTAATCTGTGCAAATATCAGAAAAGAAAAAAAATCCGTAATATACATACTAATGGCGCATCATCCAGATGTGCGCCATTAGTATGCCAAAGGATACTAATGGCGCATCGCCCACCAGTGCGCCATTAGTATGGCAAAGCACATACCCACTGGGAGGCATACTAATGGCGCACCGGGGCCTATACTAATGGCGCACTGCCTGGTGCGCCATTAGAGTACCAGATACTAATGGCGCACCAGCGGTGCGCCATTAGTAAAAATTACTAGTGGCGTGATGCTAGTGGCGCACCAGTGGTGCGCCATTAGTAGGCAAAACTGGTGCGCCACTAGTAAGCCTTTTTCTAGTAGTGTATTAAGTATTCAACAAATGTCTAACAAGAACATACATCAAGCCACCCGAAGCCATCAGTCACACCTACAAGCTCGACAATGTGGAGTTCTCTCACTCCCCATATCTAAAACCGATGTCACACGATCCATCCACATAACGTATAAGAACCTACAGCCGGTGCAGCAAACCTAAAGCGTACCCCACATTGATACGTCTCCAACGTATCTATAATTTTTAATTGTTCCATGCTATTATATTATCAATCTTGGATGTTTTATATGCATTTATATGCTATTTTATGTGATTTTTGGGACTAACCTAGAGCCCAGTGCCAGTTTCTGTTTTTTCCTTGTTTTTCAGTATCGCAGAAAAGGAAAACCAAACGGAGTCCAATTGACCTAAAAATTGACGGAGATTATTTTTGGACCAGAAGAAGCCCACGGAGTATCGAAGATGGGCCAGAAGAGTCCCGACGCACCCACGAGGGTGGGGGGCGCGCCCTACCCCCCTGGGCGCACCCCCTACCTCGTGGCCGCCTTGGAGACCCCCCTGACTTGTTCCCGACGCCAATACCTCTTATATATACCCAAACTTCCACAACATAACCTAGATCGGGAGTTCCGCCGCTGCAAGCCTCTGTAGCCACCAAAAACCAGTCGGAACCCTGTTCCGGCACCCTGCCGGAGGGGGATCCCTCACCGGTGGCCATTTTCATCATCCCGGCGCTCTCCATGACGAGGAGGGAGTAGTTCACCCTCGGAGCTGAGGGTATGTACAAGTAGCTATGTGTTTGATCTCTCTCTCTCTCTCGTGTTCTTGATTCAGCACGATCTTGATGTAACGCGAGCTTTGCTGTTATAGTTGGATCTTATGATGTTTCTCCCCCTCTATTCACTTGTAATGGATTGAGTTTTCCCTTTGAAGTTATCTTATCGGATTGAGTCTTTAAGGATTTGAGAACACTTGATGTATGTCTTGCATGGGATACCCGTGGTGACAATGGGGTATTCTATTGATTCACTTGATGTATGTTTTGGTGATCAACTTGCGGGTTCCGTGACCTTGGGAATCTATGCATAGGGGTTGGCACATGTTTTCATCTTAACTCTCCGGTAGAAACTTTGGGGCACTCTTTGAAGTTCTATGTGTTGGTTGAATAGATGAATCTGAGATTGTGTGATGCATATCGTATAATCATACCCACGAATACTTGAGGTGACATTGGAGTATCTAGGTGACATTAGGGTTTTGGTTGATTTGTGTCTTAAGGTGTGATTCTAGTACGAACTCTATGATAGATCGAACGGAAAGAATAGCTTTGTGTTAGTTTTCTACGGACTCTTGAATAGATCGATCAGAAAGAATAACTTTGAGGTGGTTTCGTACCCTGCCATAATCTCTTCGTTTGTTCTCCGCTATTAGTGACTTTGGAGTGACTCTTTGTTGCATTTTGAGGGATAGTTATATGATCCAATTATGTTATTATTGTTGAGAGAACTTTCACTAGTGAAGTATGAACCCTAGGCCTTGTTTCAACGCATTGCAATACCGTCTGTGCTCACTTTTATCATTAGTTACCTTGCTGTTTTTATATTTTTTCAGATTACAAAAACCTATATCTACTATCCATATTGCACTTGTATCACTATCTGTTCACCGAACTAGTGCACCTATACAATTTATCATTGTATTGGGTGTGTTGGGGACACAAGAGACTCTTTGTTATTTGGTTGCAGGGTTGTTTGAGAGAGACCATCTTCAACCTACGCCTCCCACAGATTGATAAACCTTAGGTCATCCACTTGAGGGAAATTTGCTACTGTCCTACAAACCTCTACACTTGGAGGCCCAACAATGTCTACAAGAAAAAGGTTGTGTAGTAGACATCAAGCTCTTTTCTGGCGCCGTTGCTGGGGAGGTGAGTGCTTGAAGGTATATCTTTAGATCTTGCAATCGAATCTTTTAGTTTCTTGTTTTATCACTAGTTTAGTTTATAAAAGAAAACTACAAAAAAATGGAATTAAGGGTGCCTCATATGCTTCATCTTTTTAATGTCTTTCGTGAAAATGATGGGAAGGAAAATTGTGCTCAAGTACTAGAAGAAGAATTACATAGAATGCTTGGCAGAAAATATGTGAATGATGAGCATGATTGCAATGTTGTTAGTATGAATTCTTTGAATACCCATGATGCTAATGATATGCAAAGCCACAAGCTTGGGGATGCTATGTTTGACGAAGATGATATTTTTTGTCCCCCAAGTTTTGATGAGCAAATTTATTATGATGATAGCATGCCTCCTATTTATGATGATTATATTGATGAAAGTGGATTTGGAGAGGTCATGACTTTATTTAGTGATGAATCCACTATTTCGGAAGAGGTTTCAATTGATTATGAGAACAAAGTTGCTATCTATGATGATTATTGTGATGACATGTATGCTACAAAGAATAAATATAACCATGAAACTTGTCTTCATGATTTTAATTTTCAATTGGATTATGCTTCACATTATAGTTATTTTGTTGAGTTTGCTCCCACTACTATTGATGAGAATAAATTTGCTTATGTGGAGAGTAGTAAAATTTATATGCAAGTAGATCATGAAAAGAATGCTTTATGTGATGGTTATATGGTTGAATTCATTCATGATGCTACTGAAAATTATTATGAGAGAGGATCATATGCTTCTACATAATGCAATAATATCAAGTTTCCTCTTTATGTGTTGAAAATCTTGAAGATTTGCTTGTTTTACCTTCCTATGCTAGTTGTTTCATGTTCCCATAAGTTATTTGCTCACAAAATCCCTATGCATAGGAAGTGGGTTACACTTAAATGTGCTAGTCATATTCTTCATGATGCTCTCTTTGTGTTTCAATTCTTATCTTTTATGTGAGCATCATTGAAATCATCATGCCTAGCTAGGGGCGTTAAACGTTAGCGCTTGTTGGGAGGCAACCCAATTTTTTTTGTTCTTTGCCTTTTATTCCTGTTTAGTAATAAATAATCTATCTAGCCTCTGGTTAGATGTGGTTTTATGTTTTAATAAGTGTTTATGCCAAGTAGAACCAATAGGATTTTCTTGGGTGATAGTTGTTTGATCTTGCTGAAAAAGACAGAAACTTTATGCTCACGAAAATAATTGTTAAAATTCACCAGAACGTGATAAAATGCTAATTCATTTTGCAGAAGATCAATATACAAATTATCCAGGTTGTCCTAGTTTTTCAGAATTTTTCGAGTTCCAGAAGTATTCGAACAAATCAGATTGCTACGGACTGTTCTGTTTTTGACAGATTCTGTTTTCTATGTGTTGTTTGCTTATTTTGATGAATCTATGAGTAGTATTGGAGAGTATGAACCATAGAGAAATTGGAATACAGTAGATATTACACCAATATGAATTTAGAATTAGTTCACAACAGTACCTAAGTGGTGGTTTTATTTTCTTATACTAACGGAGCTTACGAGTTTTCTGTTGAGTTTTGTGTTGTGAAGTTTTCAAGTTTTGGGTAAAGATTCGATGGACTATGGAATAAAGAGTGGCAAGAGCCTAAGCTTGGGGATGCCCAAGGCACCCCAAGGTAATATTCAAGGACAACCAAGAGCCTAAGCTTGGGGATGCCCCAGAAGGCATCCCCTCTTTCGTCTTCGTTCATCGGTAACTTTACTTGGAGCTATATTTTTATTCACCACATGATATGTGTTTTGCTTGGAGCGTAATTTTATTTTCTTTTGTTTTGCTTTCTGTTTGAATAAAATAACAAGATCTGAAATTATTAAATGTTAGAGAGTCTTCACATAGTTGCATAATTATTCAACTACTCACTGATCTTTACTTATATCTTTCGGAGTAGTTTTGTCGTTTGCTCTAGTGCTTCACTTATATCTTTTTAGAGCACGGAGGTAGTTTTATTTTGAAAAATTGTTGATCTCTCATGCTTCACTTATATTATTTTGAGAGTCTTTTAGAACAGCATGGTAATTTGCTTTGGCTGTAAAATTAGTCCTAATATGATAGGCATCCAAGATGGGTATAATAAAAACTTTCATATAGAGTGCATTAAAAACTATGAGAAGTTTGATACTTGATAGTTGTTTTGAGATATAAAGGTTGTAATATTAGAGTCGTGCTCGTTGAGTAATTGTGAAATTGGGAAATAGTTGTGTTGAGGTTTGCAAGTCCCGTAGCATGAACGTATGGTAAACGTTGTGTGACAAATTTGAAGCATGGGGTGTCCTTTGATTGCTTTCCTTATGAGTGGCGTTCGGGGACGAGCGATGGTCTTTTCCTACCAATCTATCCCTCTAGGGGCATGCGTAGTAGTACTTTGCTTCGAGGGCTAATAAAATTTTGCAATAAGTATATGAGTTCTTTATGACTAATGTGAGTCCATGGATTATACACACTCTTACCTTTTCGCAATTTGCTAGCCTCTACGGTACCGTGCATTGCCCTTTCTCACCTCGAGAGTTGGTGCAAACTTCGCCGGTGCATCCAAAACCCGTGATATGATACGCTCTATCACACATAAGCCTCCTTATATCTTCCTCAAAACTGCCACCGTACCTACCTATTATGGCATTTCCATAGCCATTCCGAGATACATTGCCATGCAACTTTCCACCGTTCCGTTTATTATGACATGCTCCATCATTGTCATATTGCTTTGCATGATCATGTAGTTGACATCGTATTTGTGGCAAAGCCACCTTCATAATTCTTTCATACATATCACTCTTGATTCATTGCACATCACCGCCGGAGGCATTCACATAGAGTCATATTTTTGTTCTAGTATCGAGTTGTAATATTGAGTTATGAGTAAATAAAAGTGTGATGATCATCATTATTAGAGCATTGTCCCATGTGAGGAAAGGATGATGGAGACTATGAAATAAAAAAAAGGCCAAAGAAGCCAAATAAAAAAAGAGGCCAAAGAAGCCCAAACAAAAAAATGAGAGAAAAAGAGAGAAGGGACAATGTTATCCTTTTTCCACACTTGTGCTTCAAAATAGCACCATGATCTTCATGATAGAGAGTTTCTTATTTTGTCACTTTCATATACTAGTGGGAATTTTTCATTATAGAACTTGGCTTGTGTATTCCAATGATGGGCTTCGTCAAAATGCCATAGGTCTTCGTGAGCAAGCAAGTTGGATGCACACCCACTTAGTTTCTTTTGATGATCTTTCATATATTTGTAGCTCTAGTGCATCCGTTGCATGGCAATCCGATGCACTCCTCGCATTGACATCAATTGATGGGCATCTCCATAGCCCGTTGATTAGTCGCGTCAATGTGAGACTTTCTCCTTTTTTGTCTTCTCACATAACCCCCATCATCATATGCTATTCCACCTATAGTGCTATATCCATGGCTTGCGCTCATGTATTGCGTGAGGGTTGAAAAGGCTGAAGCGCGTTAAAAAGTATGAACCAATTGCTCGGCTTGTCATCGGGGTTATGCATGATGGGAGCATTTTGTGTGACGGAAATGAAGCATGGCCAAACTATATGATTTTGTAGGGATAAGCTTTCTTTGGCTATGTTATTTTGATAAGACATAATTGCCTTGTTAGCATGCTTGAAGTATTACTATTTTTATGTCAATATTAAAACTTTGTCTCGAATCTTTTGGATCTGAACATTCTTGCCACAATAAAGAGAATTACATTGATAAATATGTTAGGTAGCATTCCACATCAAAAATTCTGTTTTATCATTTACCTACTCGAGGACGAGCAGGAATTAAGCTTGGGGATGCTTGATACGTCTTCAACGTATCTATAATTTTTTATTGTTCCATGCTATTATATTATCAATCTTGGATGTTTTATATGCATTTATATGCTATTTTATATGATTTTTGGGACTAACCTATTAACCTAGAGCCTAGTGCCAGTTTCTGTTTTTTCCTTGTCTTTGAGTATAGCAGAAAAGGAAAACCAAACGGAGTCCAATAGACCTGAAAAATGACGGAGATTCTTTTTGGACCAGAACAAGCCCACGGAGTATCGGAGATGGGCCAGAAGAGTCCCGAGGCACCCAAGAGGGTGGGGGGCGAACTACCCCCTGGGCACGCCCCTACCTTGTGGCCGCCTCGGAGACCCCCCCTGACTTGTTCCCGACGCCAATACCTCTTATATATACCCAAACTTCCAGAAAATAACCTAGATCGGGAGTTCCGCCGCTGCAAGCCTCTATAGCCACCAAAAACCAATCGGGGCCCTGTTCCGGCACCCTGCTGGAGGGGGGATCCCTCACCGGTGGCCATCTTCATCATCCCGGCGCTCTCCATGACGAGGAGGGAGTAGTTCACCCTCGGGGCTGAGGGTATGTACCAGTAGCTATGTGTTGATCTCTCTGTCTCTCTCGTGTTCTTGATTCGGCACGATCTTGATGTAACGCGAGCTTTGCTATTATAGTTGGATCCTATGATGTTTCTCCCCCTCTATTCACTTGTAATGTATTGAGTTTTCCCTTTGAAGTTATCTTATCGGATTGAGTCTTTAAGGATTTGAGAACACTTGATGTATGTCTTGCGTGGGATACCCGTGGTGACAATGGAGTATTCTATTGATTCACTTGATGTATGTTTTGGTGATCAACTTGCGGGTTCCGTGACCTTAGGAATCTATGCATAGGGGTTGGCACATGTTTTCGTCTTGACTCTCCAGGAGAAACTTTGGGGCACTCTTTGAAGTTCTATGTGTTGGTTGAATAGATGAATCTGAGATTGTGTGATGCATATCGTATAATCATACCAACGGATACTTGAGGTGACATTGGAGTATCTAGGTGACATTAGGGTTTTGGTTGATTTGTGTCTTAAGGTGTTATTCTAGTATGAACTCTATGATAGATTGAACGGAAAGAATAGCTTCGTGTTATTTTACTATGGACTCTTGAATAGATCGATCAGAAAGAATAACTTTGAGGTGGTTTCGTACCCTACCATAATCTCTTCGTTTGTTCTCCGCTATTAGTGACTTTGGAGTGACTCTTTGTTGCATGTAGAGGGATATTTATATGATCCAATTATGTTATTATTGTTGAGAGAACTTGCACTAGTGAAAATATGAACCCTAGGCCTTGTTTCAACGCATTGCAATACCGTCTGTGCTCACTTTTATCATTAGTTACCTTGCTGTTTTTATATTTTCATATTACAAAAACCTATATCTACTATCCATATTGCACTTGTATCACCATCTCTTTGCCGAACTAGTGCACCTATACAATTTACCATTGTATTGGGTGTGTTGGGGACACAAGAGACTCTTTGTTATTTGGTTGCAGGGTTGTTTGAGAGAGACCATCTTCAACCTATGCCTCCCACGGATTGATAAACCTTAGGTCATCCACTTGAGGGAAATTTGCTACTGTCCTACAAACCTCTACACTTGGAGGCCCAACAATGTCTACAAGAAGAAGGTTGTGTAGTAGACATCACACATGCACACGTTTTAAAAGCCGTTATCATCATTGTACCACCGACACATCTTTAGGAAGGAGATCCGCGTCATCCTTGCCAGTTCAGCCACCCGACGACGCCACCACGGCGCCCAACGGCACCACCTCCCTGCGCACGAACTGTTGAGCATGTCGCGGTCGCCGCCGGTACACACCTCAGCACCATGCCGCCAAGTACCACCAGTCGACACAGCTTGAAGTCTCCGGAAGATCTGTCGTGCGCAGCACTTGCCGAATAGGCATGACACCAGTGTAGCACCTGCCGGCCAGGCATGACTTGACATCTCCACCGAAGCTCCCTGCAAGACGAACTGACTCCACCTCCGGCCTCAGTCTTCCAGCGCTGCTTTACAAACGATACTCCCAAAGAGAGAAACGACATTGCAGTGTCGCCATCGTCCTATCTAGAAGACCAGATCCTAGGGTTTCCCCCGGAGCGGCACGAGTGGGTCGACAATAGCTACACGACGATGCATTCATCAAGGGAGTGACGCAGAGCGCTGCCATCGGCTCGGTTTTCACCGGCAACTATGCCTCCCCGACTCGCAGCCGGGACTAGATGACAAATCTCGAGATCCGATCACCCAGCCGGAGGACGACCACCTCTGACAGAAGAGATGACCACCACCGTTGGCTGTACCGGCCAGAACAGATCTGACCGGAGGTGCCGCCGACGCGTCCACAAGGCCCTCCATGTCGCCTCCGCCGATCCAAAGGATGGCGCGCCGCCGCCCGAAAAGGCCCGGCTGCCGCGCCCGCCACCCACTCCGCCTCCGTCTGAGGCAGGGCCGGCCACCACGCCGCCATGCCGCAGCCATCGCCGTCGATCCGCAAAGATCGGATCGGACGCGCCTCCACACGATTAGGGGCCCGCACAACCCCAGATACGTGGGAGAGAGGCGGTGTCCTCCGCCACTGCCATCGGGCCCCGGGCTTAGCCCGCGGGCGTCCACCGGCAGAGGCGGAGGGAGGGGAGGAGGGAGTGTGCGCCCCAGACGGCTGGGTTTAGGGCCCGCCCGTGTCGCCCTAGCGGGGACAGCACGGGGCTGGGCTCTCAGAACGCTATTTGGGTCTGCTCGTGAGTACCAGGAAAGCATGGTCCTCAAGAATAAATAGGAATATAAATTCGTCTATGTGAGGATTTGAACCTAGGTAAACTTGGGAATAGTTTGGATCAAAACTTAGTTTTTGGTTTGGTTTTTGATTTGGTCTCTATCGGATTTAGAGAGACAAACAATTCGGTTCGGTTTGGGTTGTGGCTAATAACAGACTGGATGGGTTTGGGTTGGGTTCAGACTTATCGGTTGAAACCAAACTGGATTGATCCATCGTCTCAAGCGAAGGTCCAAATGCCACCGTGTTCCCAACACGCTCAATCGCTTGTCAATCCATCCATCGTCCAGCCCAAGCTTCGTCCACGTCTGTACTGGTGCCATGGACACCTCTGACTTGGGAGAAGATGATATTGACTTCGACGTGGGTTATCTGGCCGGGTTATAGTGCTTCGACTTGGACCTGCTGCACCTCCATGACCACGCCAACGACAAGGGTGACATCCATGACCACGCCGACGCCGGCGTAGAACCGAGGATGTTGGGAATAAGCCGTGACCGGCACAGTGACGACTGGCGTGCGTGTGCGGCAGGAGCGAGCCGTGCAGGGGCACAGGCACATGTATGCATGTGTCCATGCGTGTGTGCGCCAAGAGTGGTCTGTGCAGGGCACGGGCGTGTGTGCGCGTGTGTGCGTCTACGTGCATGAGTGTGTTAGTTGGCACAATAGGTGGAGGAGTGACCGCGTCAGGGCGCTGGAGCCGGCCGCGTTAAGCGCGCATGCGTGTCGGGAGCGCGAGCTGTGGAGCACGGGACGTGGCAAGTGTGTGAGTGTGGTGCGTCGAGAGCACGGCGTGGCGCATCAGTGCGCGCGCCTATAAGTCCCCTTTCCTCCCATGTTTGTACCAAGCTGGTTGAGTTCGTGCATGAGGAAAAAAAAAACCGTTGGTGTGGCGAGGTGTTTGTGCGCCACCAAATTCTCCGTGTCCATTCTCCCACCGTGTCTTATTGTCTCTGATGATCGCCGGTGCGCCATGAGTCCGTTTTAGCTAACATAGGAGACGCCAGCGACCAACACACTCTGAGCAAACGATCATGACCTGAACGGCAACTGCCTTCTTCAAGTTTGTTTGTATCTAAATTCCAACACCCCAAGCAGGAGCTACTCACCAGTCAGTTACACGGTTGTTGTGCTTTGTCCATGGTTTGAGTTTGTGGGTTTAATCAAAAACTTGGAAACAATTTGAGCTGGATTGGGTGAAAAATACGTATAGTTTGGCTTGATGTAGATTCTAGCTATAAGTTTTTGGTTTGGATTGGTTTGGACGCTGGAGCTATACTCATACAGTCTGGACTGGTTTTGGGCTGGATGTCAAACTATTCCTAGGTTTAAGGGCCTGTTCGGTAACTCTCCAACTCCTCGCTCCTTCAACTCCGAACCTGGAGTTGGGCCGAACGGGGAAACTCCCGGAGTTGTGAATGAGAAGCTGGTGATGATTCTGGGGCAAAATTCGAGGAGTCGAGGAGCTGGAAAAAGCGAGCTCCACCAAAACAGCGAAGCAGGAGTTGTGGATAATTACCGAGTTGTGCCACCGCCAAGTGAGACTTGCATACCGATTCGGTCCATCCTTTTCTCTAGCGTACTGACCATTCACCCTGGCTGGGCTGTATACAAAACAAATCGGCTACCAGCCCAGGCTAGAGCAAACAAATGAGAAGCTGTCCACCCGAACGATCGTTGGCTCCGGATATTTTAACAAGAAGCTGGCGGCTGGCTGGTGGCTGAGGAGTTGAGGAGTTTGTGAGAGTGGAGAGCTACCGAACACGCCTTAAGTGTTGGGTTTGTACATCCACTTCTCAATCAGTTGAGCTAGGCTCACTTCCCTTCAATCCATGGATTTGAAATGCGTTTTCTAACAGACCTGGAGATTAGAAGTCTGATCCCACAGAAGCACGTCAAGGTGGCGCCCTCTATGGCACCCCAGATGGATTCCGCCACCTACTAATATGGTTAAGCTCAATGTGGATGGAGGTATAGCAAAACATAGATGGAAGGGTGCGGATGCTGTAGTGTGCAGGGACGTCCGTGGTGTCTACCTGGGGTCATCGGCAAGTGTAATCGACAACCAAGCATATTAATGAAGGGAGTAAGGGTGTGTACAACTCGATCCATCAGGAAATCGAGTTTCGTCATTGATGTTTCACGGAGGTTCATTTCGCTCACGAGGGAAGGGCTTCCAATTCAGAAGATCACAATCGTGTAAAGAGCTCGCTGTCCCTCGAGCATAGTCGTCACACTTGACTCATGCAGCCGAAATAATACTGCTATTATAGCTTATATTATCATGCAATAAAGCGACCATATTTATCCCTAAAGCTGTACGTAGGTATATCTGGAGAGGATTTTTCCTTTGATGAATAATGAATCATGTTTTGTGGCATTGGAGGAAAATGAATACAACATTTACTCGCTCAGTCATTTTGAAGACCAAACAATAAAATGAATGCATTTTTTGTGATACATCGGCCACCAAATATCTGTATCGTTTCGTTCTTCCGTGAGCTTTGAAAGGAAGTTAGAAGAAGAAAAGGAGGAGCTGGCGATCAGCTCCAACAATTGGTATCAGAGCCATGTTGGTTTGCTCATGTGATGGCAGGCAACGGAGATGAGGCGGCCTAGGCGGCGGAGTTGGTGAAGAAGAAGCTCGACAGGACGGCGACTCCACCGAAGGCGCGGCTCACGGACGGCAGCGGCAGCGGCGAGCTTCGCGTCGTCGAGCGCGTCGTCCGGCAAAGCTCGTCGTTGGTGCAGCTTCCCGCCCTGACCCGCACAAACTACACCGAGTGGGCGCTCGTCATGCGAGTACGGCTACAGGCGCAAGGCTTGTGGGAGGTGGTCGAGCATGGCGCCGTCATCGACTACCGCGACGACCGTGAGGCATTGGGCATCATCCTCCAGGCTGTGCCGCCAGAGATGTTGCGCTCGTTGGCGGCGAAGGACTCCGCGAAGGAGGCTTGGGACGCCCTCAAAACCTTGAGGATGGGGTCCGAGCGCGTCCGTGAGGCCTGGGCGCAGACGCGTCGATCGGAGTTCGAGAATCTCCTGTTCAAGGATGACGAGAGGATGGAGGAGTTCGCGGTCCGCCTCACCGGCATCGTCAACGACCTCGAGGCCCTCGGCGACGGCATCACCGAGCACAAGGTCGTGCTCAAGTTCTTCCGCTGTGTGCCGCAATGCTACCGACAACTCGCGCACTCCATGAAGCTCTCCTTTGAAGTTCCATGAAGAATCGGGAATCAAGATTAGAGGGGTGATTGTTAGCTTTTTTAATCTTGATTCACATGTATTTACATATTAGTTTGCTTGTCCATGCATATAGGTAGTTGTAGTAGGTGGAGCCTCGGAGAACATGCAGGAGGTGAGATGCGAGGCGCCATGAGATATGGCGCATGGCGAGATGCCGAACGGTGGCGAGAGGCTGTTGTGTATGCATGTCCGAGGTTGTTAGCTGCTGTATGAGTGGTCGGGTCGTGTGGTTCCTAGAGTGATTCTAGGAGAAGATCAGGTCATTAGTTAGTGGTGTGAGTGGGTGCGTGCATGCAGTTAGCGGGCGAGTGTGTGGCCCGGCTGCGTGGGCGTGAGTCTACTTAAGAACTTGTACGCATGTTTGCTTTGAGGAGAGAATACAGAGAAGAGAAAAGGGTCGGCTGTGTGATACAGCGGCCACCAAATATCTGTGTTCTTTTGTTCTTCCGTGAGCTTTGAGAGGAAGCTAGAGGAAGAAGAAGAGGAGCTGGCGATCAGCTCCAACATTTTTCGGATTCCCTGTCAAGGCTTAGCTCGGGACCCCACTGCTCCATGTCAGTTTATAAACGACAAAAACAATCATGAAAATAGTCATAGGTGAACATACACAGTTATTAGTATATTATTATATCATTATTAATACACCAAAACCACACACACATACAGAGTTTTAGTATTAGAAAACCACAACGGCACTAGATAGGCGGAGTTAGATCTCCTTAATTCATCGGGGGATTCAGACATGGAGTCAGCAAACTACCGGGCATTACTACTGGCCAACATTAGTTGTTGACTCTCCGGCATACCTTTCTGATCTCCGCGCCTTGCTGGTTGCCTATCGTCTTGACTCTGATTTTCCCCATAGTCTTCATGGCTTTCTCGAACTTCCTCTCCCACGCCCCGGCCATATTCGCGTTTTATATCACCTGCGTTATTGTTTCGGTCGAGTTGAGCACGGCATCTGAGGTAAACAACACTTTCTTGTCGACTACATCCAGGATGTTTACAAGTTTGATTTCATAGAAGCACGTCAAGGGGGAGCCCTCTGTGGCACCCAGATGGATTCCGCCACCTAATATGGTTAAGTTCAATGCGGACGGAGGTATAGCAAAACAAAGATGGAAGGGTGCGGCAGCTATAGTGTGCAGCGACATCCGTGGTGTGTACGTGGGGTCATCAACACGTGTGATCGACCACTAAGCATATTAATGAAGGAAGTGTAGAAATTATAGGATGGATGAATATTGTGTTGTATTGATCTGACCCTCGTAGGGGTATATATAGTACAATATGCGGGAGAGAGACTTGAAGTAGAGGGCAAGTCGTACATGGTTTAAACCTATCTCCTAATCTCTAACTTAACATAATTATACTTCTAACATTCCCCCTAGTCGTAGCGGGAGTGAAGCGACGATTGCGACTGAATTTGGAGTCTTGCGCTTATGTCGTCTTCTCCGCTGCGCCATCATCCACTGCGTCTCTGATGGGTCGGCACCTAGGGCGGTGACTTTGTCCCCTTCTGGTGCCTTCCTTGTCTCCCCTCTATTCCCTCCCGCAATCACAGCGGGAGTGGCGTGAACGCTAGTGACGACGCGGACGCTGCTGACTGGAGTTGTTGCCGATGAGTTTTGTAGACCAAGCCATCGATGTCGATGTCGAGGTTGCCAATCATGGTGATGTAGCCGTGGTCGAGGTAGTCGTGGTTGATGGTGTAGTCGTCGTGGATGATGAAGCCGCACAAAGCCGGAGGCGCAAAAAAAAGCGCTATGATGTATATGACGAAGCTGCAGTCGTGGATGATGCACCTTGCCGATGTCGAGCACACACCGGTTTTGCCATGACCATAGGAAACCCGTCGAGCACACACCGGTTTTGCCAGAACCATGTTGCCGTGTAGGGGTCGTCACTGCAGTCGTAGATGACGCGGTTGATGTCGTCGTCATGACAGGGTCATTGCCATCGTCGAGGTCACGTCTTGCAGAAAAGTCTATCAAAGGACGCTAGGTGTCCATTTTGTGAACGAGGCGGCGGCGGTGTGTTGACGAAAATGTTGATGAAGACCTTGGTGATGAAGTGTCGGTGATGCGTCGCAGCTGCGTGTCAATGATGATGCCTTGCCTGAAGGCGTCCTTGTGACGACGAAGTGTCGAGGCCACGCCGTGCCAGATTATGTAGGAGTCGCTTCTGTAGACGTGCTCGACGAAGTCCTGGCGTAGTCGCACAACTCGATGACGGCGGCCGGCTCGATGTAGATGTATCGTCAGACTACTCACAATGGGAGTAACATAGGTAGTAACATCACACATATCTAGATAAAATAGATGATGTGGCAAGTAATAAATGAAGAAAAAATGGAAAGTGGTAACATAGCTAGTTACTAGTAGTAGTAGTAACATCACACATATCAAGACAAAATGTGTCTATAGCATAATAAATGAAGTACTCCATATTACCACACATATGTTACTCCCCACTATAGAGGTAGTAACATAGACTAGTAACATGTCGATGTTACTACTCTATGTTACTACCCATTGTGGCTAGTCTCATAGCTCCATGCAGTGCAGGAGCGGTGTAGCTCGGCTCGGTGTCGCAGGTCGTCGTTGTACGAGGCGCTGGAGTAGGCGGAGTTTCGGAAGTCTGACCTCCCATGATCCAAATCGTGCATCTCGGCAGGTGTTCCAAGGCATGCACGTCACATGAAGGTGCGATGGATCTTACTGGATCCATCCCGTGCATGCACGCTGCTGCTGGCTGGATCGGTCGTGCAGGCGCGAGCAAAACTACGGCGGATTGATGGCCTGCCGCGTTACTGCGCGCGCATAGCCGCCGTGGTGTGCTCTGCCGCACACGACGTCCTGGGTCGATGTAGATGGACGCGTGCACTGTCGATGTAGAGCTGCGCTGCCTGCTGTGTTCCCGACCGTGACCGAAGCCGCCGCCCGCCTGGATTACTGCTCCGATTCAGCGTCGTAGATGCAGGAATTCCAACGATCTACAGATCGAATTTATCTGGTGGCTAAAAAAAGTACTAGATGGAATTTCAAAATTTATCTAATCTAATCTATTGGACCAATCTGATCTTTGATCGATCAGGTGTTGCGCCCCCGGGGAGAGGAGATTAGTCTTCCGGAGGCGGCGCTCTGCGGAAGTGGTGGAAGGTCCTAGGATCGACGTCGTTAGACAAACTGCTCTAATACCATGTAAAAATTGTAGAGTGGATGAATATTGTGTTGTATTGATCTGACCCTCGTAGGAGTATATATAGAGTATAATATGCGGGAGAGAGACTTGAAGTAGAGGGCAAGTCATACATGGTTTAAACTTATCTCCTAATCTCTAACTTAACATAATTATACTCCTAACAGGGAGTAAGGGTGTCTATAGCTCGATCCTTCAGAAAATTGAGTTTTGCCATCGATCTTTCACATAGGTCTGTTTCGTTCACGAGGGAAGGGCTTCCAATACAGAAGCACGCAATCTTGTAAAGAACTCGCTGTGCCTCAAGCATGGTCGTCACACTTCGCTCGTGCAGCCGAATGATACTGCTATTGTAACTTATATTATCATGCAAATCATGCAATAAAGCGACCATATTTACTCGTAAGAAAGTAGGTATATCTGGAGAGGATTTTTCCTTCGAGGACAAATGATTCAATTTTCGTGGTATTGGAGAAAAATTACTGCAACATTTACTGGTTCAGACATTTTGTCAAGACAAATGAGAAAATGAATGCATTTTTCGGATTCACTGTCAAGGCTTAGCTCAGGACCCTGCTACTCGGTGTCAGTTTTTAATCGACAAAAACAACCATGAAAATAGTCGTATGTGAACATACACGGTTACTTATATATTATTATATCTTTATTAATATATCAAAACACACACACATACAGAGTTTTAGTATAATACACCACAACACACACATACAGAGTTTTACTATGAGAAAACCAACAACGGCACTAGCTAGGCAAAGTTAGATCTCCTCCAGGGGGGGAACCAGACATGGAGCCGCATTAGCTGTTGACTCTCCAGCATACCTTCCTGATCTCTGCGCCTTGCTGGTTGCCTATGGTCTTGACCCCGATTTTCCCCATAGTCTCCATGGCTTTCTCGAACTTCCTCTCCCACGCCCCGGCCATGTTCGCGTTTTCTGTCACCTGCGTTATTGTTTCCGTCGAGTTGAGCACGGCGTCCGAGGTGAACAACACTTTCTTGTCGACCACGTTCTGGTAGTATTGTTTATCCAGAACGTCGGGGGTCACATCGTCTTGGTTCACGTTGTTGTTGTCGTTGCCGCACTGGGCCCTGAGCTTGGCGGCTAATGCCGAGTCCATCTCAGAGAAGCGGCTGGAGAAGAACAAGCAGCGGGCGCGGCCGATGGTGTGCGCGCCGGAGAGCGTGACCATCTCGTCGGAGGTGAGTCCCTTGGCCGCGAAACTCCCCTGGAGCGCCGTGAGGTTGGAGAAGGGCCCGGGCAGCTGGTCGGTCTCGTTGGAGAAGGACTCGCGGCCGTCGTAGCGACCGCCCGGCATCTGGATGTTGATCTTGCGGTCGCTGAGAAAGTAGGACGCGTCGCGGGCGGCGTAGGCGACGATGTCAGCACATGAGACTGTGTCGGGGCAGGCGGCCTCGATCGCCGCCTTGGCCTCGTCAACCACCTCGAACCCTCGGAGGCTGTTCTGGTTGGGAGGGCCTTCCCTCTCCGTGTCGCTGTTCTTGGAGTTGGTCGTGTTGAGAAGGACGGAACCATCGCAACCCTAAATATAGTAATCATGAAGGACCCCATAATTAACATGTTGATCATCGTAATGAACATATTATTACTCCCTCGGCAAACTAATATAAGAGCGTTTAGATCATTAAAGTAGTGATCTAAATGCTCTTATATTAATTTAGAATCGACGAGCTGTGTTGTGTTGTGTGTACCCGAACGAAGCAGTCGTGAAAGAAGAGGCGGATGAGCCCGGCACCAATGCCAGGATTCGCATCCACGGCCTTCTTCACGGCATCCGTGACGATCTTCTCTGCGCTGGGACACCTGGTGTTGTAATAGCCGGAGGTGAGCCCTGACCCCGAGGGAGCAGGTCTCCTCTGCCGCGTCTGAACGTCCGGCCTGGGGCGACAGAGCACCGGGTTGTAGGTGGGTAGCTTCAGCCAGCCGTTGAAGCAAATGCTGGCGGCCTCGGACGCCGCCGGCCCGGCGAGGAACGCGGCCAAGGCGATGAGCGCTGCGAGCTTAGTCGCCATCTTCCTTTCGCACTAGTCACTGGAGAGATGGTCGTTTCGTGTCGTGTGTTGTTTGCTCAAGCTGTGTTACGGATGACATATTTATAGGTCGTCCAGGACGATCACGTACCAAGGCAATAGCTTGGCAACGACGTATGTGGGCAAGCCGCGTTTCGTGGGCGGCGCACGTTGCGATGGACGCAAACTTGGACCGGACAGCTGAGAGCATATCCAATAGTATAAAAGATCAGTTTTGCTAAGTTTCAGTCGGCTGAGACTTCGTTATGTCTCAGTCGATACTATCTTCTTTTGATTTTAAATGAAGATTCGTGAAAAAAAAACTCTTTTCAGTTTTTCTTCTTCTTACATACTATATCATTTGACTGAGACTTGGTTAAGTCTCAGTCGACTAAAACATAGCCACACAAAATTTGAAGACGTAAACATGCGATGTAAAAAATTACATCTTTAAAAAGTGTTTTTTGCATCTTCACAAAAATGTCAACTCCAACAAAAGATGCAAATTGGAGATGTAAAAAAGCAACTCCAACAAAAGATGCAGAGTAGAGATGTAAAATGCTGAAAACTTCCAACTACTATTAGATGAAACTACTGATCATCATCGTCGGAGCTGCGGAACTGCGCCCAGAACTCGTCTGTGTCCGGGTCGTCGCACCCCTCATTCCCCTCCTCCGACTCGACCCAGTCCTCCTCCGATGAATCGATGGGGATCCCCGTCGATGGGCCGGCCTCGTCCTTCTTCTTCACCTCCTTCTTTTTCTCCTCGGCGTCGCGCTTCCAGAAGTACTCCTGCTCGGCCTGTACTCTGGATGCTCCCGTGCAAACCTCGCCATCGCCGCCTCGTCGCTCTCGCTGGGACCGACGACAACCGTCGGCTTCTTCTTCGCCTTCTTCGCCGGAATCTCCTCCATCCGGATGCCTTGCAGCATGAGCATCTCGGCAGCCGCATGGGTCTCGATCTTCGGGATGTTCAAGTCCGTCCTCGGCCTTCTGGCTCGCCACACCGCCACGTTGTAGGCACGCGTGGCCTCGTGGACAGTGGGGTAAATGCCGAGCCAAAAGCGGCGGTCGGAGTCGGAGAACTCGACTCCGAACTTCCCGGAGGGATTCGCCTCACGCCGAAGAACCCCGTCTTGCTCCTTGGGGTCTTCTTTGGCGCCATGGCAAAAAAACCGAGGGCGGGGAGCGGTCGGGGCGGCGGCCGAGTCGGGGCAGAGACGGCGCAATCGAGGCGGTGTCGGGGCAGGGCCGGGGCGGCGGGCGGAGTCGGGACCGAGGCGACAAGATCGAGGAGGGGTCGAGGCGGAGCCGAGGCGGCTTGTCGGGGTCGGGGCAGAGCGCGACGAAGCGGGGCGGCCCGACGGGGTCGGGGTGGGGCGGAGTGGCGACAGGTCGATTCGGGCCGTACAACGGCGGGCGGCGGCCAAAACCAGGCAGAATCGAAGGCGGACGGCGAGGCGGAGGTGGATCCGTGGCGACGCGCTTATTTGGGCGGTGGCCGAGCGGCAGCAGGCGGCAGGAGGATGAAGATGGGGGGAAGGGGAAGTGAACTGACAGGCGGTTGGTGATTGACGCGCGGTTGCTTTTTTACATCTTCAACACCTGAAGATGTAAATTTGCACCGCGAGGTGTTATAGTTTACATCTTCGGGAGGCGGAGATGTAATTTTTTTTTCATCTACATCATCTGTTGGAGACAGTTTTTTGGTCTCTGAACATTGCAAAAGTTAGGTATTTTTTACATATCCATCTTGCTCTGAAGCGTCTGACCGGCGACGTTCGATGGATTTTCGCGGTGTCTCGCTGATTGCGCGTCGGTGGTCTGATCGGGCTTTGAGATCTCGCGGTGCCGGTGAGCTGTGCGTGGAGGCAAGCTAGTTAGGTTGATCGTTGAATGTTGCATGGGAACAGTGTTCTTCGCTCCTCGCCGACTTGTTCTCTGAGTTGAAAATGTCCACAACGTCACAAACCATGCATTTACCATTCCATGCCGGCATGTACTACAGTATACAGCTGTTGACCGATTACATTAACTCCGGCAGGTTTCGTTTGACGTTCACGGCCGAACCTGCGCTTTCTAGAGCACTCCTAGCCTTGCAGTAACTTCAGTTAGACAAACACGCGTCAAAAGCGCTGTTACCGCGTGGCTAGCGATGACCTTAGCGACCAAAAAGGTCAAGTTTCCCGGCGTTGCTCTTGCCTGGCCCATGTTTCGTGCATTATTTAAGTCGAGTTTGCCACACGCCAATGAGTCGCTGACACAAGGATTAAATCTGGTGCCTATAATAATTCACACATTATGCATACGATCGACTGCTTTCGGTAGTTATTTTTTATCTGTACAAATGGGATAAAAGATGCTCTTGCATTGCTCAAGGGTATGTGAGTGAGTGTGCTGTGCGCGCGTGCGTGGTGATCACTGGTGTGTATGTGTTATGCGTCATTCTTAGTCGCTAAAGAAAAGTTAACACTCGCCAAGAAACAAATATCAGACTCTCGTTTTGATGAGAAACGGCCTGCTTTCATAAACAAATATCAGACTCTCGTCGGTTCCATCGAATGGGTCTGCTAATACCACTTCCCCCATATCCATTCAAAAAGCTTATTGCTCTGATCTGTTGGAAGCGCTGGATAACTCTGAAACTGAAACTGCAAGTGAAGCTGCTGAATCAGAGGAGGAAATGGACACATTTGAAGCCCCTGTAGTCAGTGGTCTGAAGATGATGGGGTTAGTGGAAAAAATGGATCTCTGCAATGAAAAACCTGCAACCAAGAAAAAGTGGGGGCCAATGATTGCTCCAAGACCAAGTACCAGGGTGCACAGCAGGCAGAACATCATGGAGACAGCTGCTGCATACAAAATGAAGAAAAACCTGAAAATCCCTGCTACTTTCAAAAGTAAGTCTTTTACCACTGAGTCTTTATCTAATTTAGAGGCTTATGCTTCTGCAGTCAACATTATGATTGGTGATAATGAAAAAGAGAGAACCCAGTTAATTAAGGACATCATTAGAGATGAGACTGAGAAATGTTTAGTATTTGCTTCTCAAAACCCTGAGATATCTCTACCTGATAATTTGGACACTGAAAGTAATGAGAATGTTGGAGTTTGTACTCCAAAAAATGACATTCCTGACCCCAACACACCAGAGGGCACTGCTGGTGCTGTAGGTGGCTCTGAGAATGTAGTGAGAGGTGGACTTTTTAGTCTGACACACCCCTTTAAGATCCCATGATTGGTATTTTCTGGAATATTAGAGGACTAGGACAAAAAGGAAAACTACAGTGCCTGTCTGATTTAGTGAACAAGTATAAACCTGATTTTTTAGGTTTTCAAGAAATTAAGAGAGAAACTGTGTCTGATTCCTTTCTCAATACATTAGCTGGTTCTACTGTTTATGAGTGGCATACACTCCCTGCAGTAGGTTCTGTTGGAGGTATCCTTGTGGGTACCAAATCCAACGTTTTTGAGGTCCTTGACTTTAGTATTAAGAAATACTGCATTATTATCTCCTTAAAAATAAAACTGATGGTTTCTGTTGGCACCTGGTTGTAGTGTATGGAACAGCTTATGTTGTAGATAAAATTGACTTTATTGCTGAATTGCATGAAAGTATGGAGGGCTTGTGCTATCTTGTCCTGTTTGGGGGAGACTTCAACCTGATTAGGGAAGCTAAGGAAAAATCATCTGGTAATATCAATACTTCGTGGGCGTTTTTGTTTAACGATTGGATTAACAAATGGGGTTTAATGGAATACAAGTTGTCTAACAGGGTTTTTACCTGGAGTAATAATCAAGACAACCCTATTTTTGCCACTATTGACATAGTTTTCTCTGCCACTAGTTGGGACAGTCACTTGCCTCTCACCACACTGTGTGCTTTGCCTAGAGTGGGGAGTGATCATGCCCCCATTTTGCTTGATTCTGGGGTGGGTATGTGTAACCCAACCAAGCCATTCAAATTTGAGAAATGGTGGCTTGAACAGCCTGACTTTCAAGCCCTGGTTGAGAAAATTTGAGCCACTCCTTCTCCTTTTACAACTGCTATTGAGACTTGGCAATTTAAAACTAAACTTTTTAGGAAACTTGTAAAGGGATGGAGTATTAATATTGAAGCGGCCATGAAAAAGAAGAAGAAGGATTTACTTCAAGAGTTTGATATATTAGATGTTTTCTCTGAGCAAAACAGAACTAGTGTTGAGGATATCCTCAGGATGAAACAAAGTAGAGATGAGCTTGGTGAGATTTGGAAAAAAAGAGGAAACTGCCATGTGGCAGAGATCTAGAGATAGGAAAATTAAAGAGGGTGATAGGAACCCAGCTTATTTCCATGCTGTTGCCAACCAACGGAGAAGGAAAAATCAGCTGTCTATCTTAGAGGGCCCGGATGGACCAGTTTATTCCACTAAAGATATGCTAGAGGTTGCAACTAATTTTTATAAAAAGCTTTTTGGGTATGAACCTAAACCTAACATTCACTTGGATGACCAATTTTGGTCTGAGGAGGAGCTTGTAACAGAAGCTGAAAATGCCTTGCTTGAGAGGTCTTTCTCGGAGGAGGAAATTAAGGAAGCTGTTATGGGCTCCTATGCTAATGGAGCCCCTGGCCCTGATGGCCTTTCCTTTTTGTTTTATCAACGTTTTTGGGAGATTATCAAGGGGGATTTAATGGCACTGGTGAGAGACTTTGAAAATGGATCTTTGGATATCCAGAGATTAAACTACTCTATAGTTACTCTCATTCCTAAGGAGCCAGATGCCAAAAGTATGAAGAAATTTAGACCAATTTTTCTGAGTAATTGCTCGGTAAATTTTTTTAGCAAGGCTATGGCAAATAGGGTTTCCCCTGTGGGTCATAGATTGCTATCCCCATGTCAATCTGCTTTTGTGAGAGGCAGGTTTATATTAGAAAGCGTGGTTACTGCCCATGAGGCTATCCATGAGGTTCCTAAATCGAGAGAAACTGGGATCGTTCTCAAGTTAGACTATGAAAAAGCTTACGATCGTGTGAACTGGGATTTCCTAGTGGAGATGTTAACGTCTAGGAGCTTTGGGGCTAAATGGATTAGATGCAATCTATCCATTCTGCAGCAGAGCTCTTTCTGTGTCAAGATTGATGATGTACTAGGCCCCTACTTTGTGGGGGGGGGGAGGGAACTGAAACAAGGAGACCCGAGCTCCCCCATGCTTTTCAATTTGGTAGCAGATGTGTTTTCTCGTATGCTAGTGAAAGCTGTTAATAATAACATAATCTCTGGGATTGTTCCTGTGACGCCCCCGATTTGACCGTACACTAATCATGCACGCAAATGTGTACGATCAAGATCAGGGACTCACGGGAAGATATCACAACACAACTCTACAACATAAATAAGTCATACAAGCATCATAATACAAGCCAGGGGCCTCGAGGGCTCGAATACAATTGCTCGATCATAGACGAGTCAGCGGAAGCAACAATATCTGAGTACAGACATAAGTTAAACAAGTTTGCCTTAAGAAGGCTAGCACAAAAGTAGCAACGATCGAAAAGGCAAGGCCTCCTGCCTGGGACCTCCTAACTACTCCTCGAAGCCGAACTCCATGTAGCATCATCCTCAAGATCTCTAGCTCCTGGACTCCAGCATCTGGTTGAGACAATCCGGTATAGAAAAAGGGAAAAGAGGGAGAAAAGCAACCGTGAGTACTCATCCAAAGTACTCGCAAGCAAGGAGCTACACTACATATGCATGGGTATATGTGTAAAGGGCCATATCAGTGGACTGAACTGCAGAATGCCAGAATAAGGGGGGATAGCTAGTCCTGTCGAAGACTACGCTTCTGGCCACCTCCATCTTGCAGCATGTAGAAGAGAGTAGATTGAAGTCCTCCAAGTAGCATCGCATAGCATAATCCTACCCGGCGATCCCCTCCTCGTCGCCCTGTTAGAGAGCGATCACCGGGTTGTATCTGGCACTTGGAAGGGTGTATTTTATTAAGTATCCAGTTCTAGTTGTCATAAGGTCAAGGTACAACTCCGGGTCGTCCTTTTACCGAGGGACACGGCTATTCGAATAGATAAACTTCCCTGCAGGGGTGCACCACATAACCCAACACGCTCGATCCCATTTGGCCGGACACACTTTTCTGGGTCATGCCCGGCCTCGTAAGATCAACGCGTCGCAGCCCCACCTAAGCACAACAGAGCGGTCAGCACGCCGGTCTAATCCTAAGCGCGCAGGGGTCTGGGCCCATCGCCCTATGCACACCTGCACGTTGCGAACGCGGCCGCGAGCAGACCTAGCAACCCACATGATCACGGCGGTTACGTCAAAGCGGTCCAACACGGCGCGCGCCACTCAGTCGTTGACGTCACGAAGGCTTCGGCTGATACCACGACGCCGGGATACCCATAACTACTCCCACGTAGATGGCTAGTGCGTATAGACCAAATGGCCAGACTCAGATCAAATACCAAGAACTCGTTAAGCGTGTTATGTATCCGCGAACGCCGACCAGGGCCAGGCCCACCTCTCTCCTAGGTGGTCTCAACCTGCCCTGTCGCTCCGCCATAAAGTAACAGTCGGGGGCCGTCAGGAACCCAGGCCCACCTCTACCGGGATGGAGCCACCTGTCCTTTCAGCCCCCTCATCAGAATCACTTGCGGGTACTCAACGAGCCGACCCGACTTTAGTCACCACATGTGTCATGTATATAATGTATATAGTATATACCCGTGATCACCTCCCGAAGTGATCACGGCCCAGTAGTATAGCATGGCAGATGGACAAGAGTGTAGGGCCACTGATGGAACACTAGCATCCTATACTAAGCAGTAGGATAGCAGGTAAGGGTAATAGTTGTAGTAACAAAGACAGGCTATGCATCAGGATAGGATTAACGGAAAGCAGTAACATGCTACACTACTCTAATGCAAGCAGTATAGAGAAGAATAGGCGATATCTGGTGATCAAGGGGGGGGGGCTTGCCTGGAAGGTCAGCCAAGAAGGAGGGGTCGTCAACACCGTAGTCGTACTGGGTAGCGGCAGCGTCGGTCTCGTAGTCTACCGGAGAGAAGAGGGGGAAGAAACAGTAAATACAATGCAAACATAAACATGACGATGCGTGACATGACAATGAGCAGTGCTAGGTGTGTCCTAACGCGACAGTAGGTGGTACCGGTGAAGGGGGGGAACATCCGGGAAAGTATTCCCGCTGTTTCGCGTTTCGGACAGACGGACCGGAGGGGGAAGTTGCGAGTTCGATAGGTTAGGGAGGTGGGGTGGACGAACGGACTGCGTATCCGGATTCGTCTCGTCGTTCTGAGCAACTTTCATGTAGAAAACATTTTCATCCGAGTTACGGTTTAAAAGATATGAATTTTCAAAGATTATTTGAATTTCTGGAATTATTTGAATTTAGCAAAAATGAATTATGACGTCAGCATGAGGTAACGCTGACGTCAGCAGGTCAACAGGTCGGCTGACCAGTCAAACCAGACAGGTGGGTCCAGTGGGACCCACATGTCAGCCTCTGTTAGTCTAACAGTAATTTAAACTAAACTAACAGTCTAATTAGAGGGGTGGGCCCCATATGTCAGTGAGTGTTTAATCTAACAAGTTAATTTTATTTATAAAAATGTTTAATTAGCCTTATTAACAGACGGGGCCCACCTGTCAGTGGCTGGGGGCCGCCCAGTCAGCACGTTGACCGCGGTCAACAAGTCAAGGGGGGACCTGGGTCCACCAGTCAGTGGCCCAGGCGGTGCCACGCGGGTGCCACGTCGGTGACGTCGCCGGAATCACGCCGGCGACCATTCCAGCGGCGGAAGTTCGCCGGAGTTGCTCGGATTTCCAGCACAGTGTACCATTCCGCGCGTTCTCGGTGGCGTTCGAACGAGTAGATCGTCCCGCGCCGATCTAGAGTGATCGCAGGAGCGGGGGTGGCCGGAGTGGAGCTCAACGACGACCGCGGGCGGCGCCGGACTACGGGCATCTCCGAAAACCACGCTACGGCTGCGTTCTAGCTAACAAACGACGCTAGCGGGCTCTACGGATCTCCGGCAACTCGACGGAGGCCACGGCTTGGCTCGGAGATGGACGGGGTGAGCGCAACGAGCTCGCGGACGAGGCCGCATGCGGCAATGGCGACGGCGGCACCGCGAGCCATCTACGGTGTGTGAGGAGGAACCAGAGGAAGGAGGAGGGGGCGGAGGCTTACGGCGCGGCACACGGAGGCCCTCGAGTGAACGGGAGCGCAGAGGGGAGGCGGGATGAATCGCGGCGGGCGGCGGCGACCGAGGTTTGGGAAAAGCTTGACCCGGCCGCTGCAGGGCACCCCAGCTCGTCCTGAAGCGCGGGGTCGACGAGGACGACGTAGAGGGAGCTCGGGGACTCGGCGGCTCGACGAACGGTGGTCGGGGCCACGCCTACGGCGAGGCTTCGGCGGCGATCTCGCTCGGGCGAGGGGGGGCCAGAGAGAGAGAGAGAGCGGCCGAGATGGAGAGGGGAGTTGGTGGAGGTAGGTGGGGAGGAGGCCGAGGCGTTGAGGGGAGGGGTCGGCCTTATCCTCTCCGGGTAGTCGTCGTCGAGGCGGTCCGGCGGGGCTCGCCCCTGTTGCGACCCCGGTCGGGGGAACAGGGGGGGAAGACGACCCGGGGAGGGGTTGGGCCGGACCAGCTGGAGTGGGCCGAGGCTCAGGCCAGGCACTGTGCACTTGGCCCAGTGCACAGTGGCCTGTGCTTTTACACTTTTGTTTTGTTTTCTATTTTTTTTCTTTTCTGTTTTATTTATTTTATTTAGCAAAACAGTTTACAAAAATACAACCCCTACTCCTAAATTAGCATAATAACATAGGCCACCTACTCCAAACAGTTTGGTGATTATATAAACTAGATTAACATTTGTTTAGTATTTAAAAGCATTTAAATAATTGTTTTGCTGCTGTTTTTACTTACTTTAGTGCAGTTAAATACTTTACAAAAGTGTGGTTTCTTCACCAATATTTAATATGGACTATTTGGCTCACTCCGAACATTTTAGTTTTAATATTTGTAAACTTTTATCATTTGCTTTTATTTAAATTTTGAATTTGTTTCGGTTCTGAACTATCGAGAGTTTATCAACAGTAAACGGGGTGACGTGGCATCGTTAACGTGGGATTACCGTAGCTTAATTATCCGGGCGTCACAGTTCTCCTCCACTACAAGAAATCTCGTCCCGAGATTTAAGAGGGCAAGTGACGGGAAAGGGATTTGGTCGCGAAATTCTAACGAGCGTCCTCGATCTTGGTTGCTCTTCTCGAAGCGGTTGATCCATTACGTTGATGTCTTCATTTTCCTGTTTCAGGTCAACATGATGAAGCTGGCATCCTTTCCTCGGGGACTCCATCATACTTACGAAAGGATAGGAGGGAAACTACAAGGACAGGTGTCTGCAAGGGCTGATATTCGGCAATTAGCTCTGGGGTTTTGGACCAAGGTATCCCTTGAGTCGAAACTTAGGAAAACATCGAGAGAAAAGTAAGAAGGTACAATAAGGAGTTTCAAGCGGCCAGGCAATCGTTCGATGCCTGAAACAGGGCGTGAAAGGGGCTCAAAGCAATCGGGAATAAGTATTGCGTCTTATACCAGAATAGATCAATAGGCAGGTGGCCGTGAATTACATACAAAGTCAAGCACGAGGAATAACTTTGACAAAAGGGTGTACAGGAGAGTCAGGTTTCGATCCTGTGGAACTGTGGGTTATGGGCCCACCATGTGGGTTAAAAGTAGGAAGGGCGGAGACGTCTTGCATGATCATGTAAGCAAGGCATGTCAGAGGATAGCATGTCTTTTATGTCGGCAACCACATCGGTACCAAGGGCGAGGGACGAAGAGAACCATTTTCCTGCTCGTCGAAACGAGGCGGACCAATAGGCAAAGTTCTCGTCCATCGGTGGTTACCGGAATATCATCGACAATAGTAACAGGGTCTTACTGACAGAATTGTACACCGGGGTGTTTACATAAGCAGGAGAATACTACTGCTTAGATCATATAGATCACCAGAAAGGTTAAACCAAACAATGGAAAGGAAAATATGATTATCAGATTAAACAGAAGAATGGAAAGGAAAATGTGTTTAAACACATATTTCAAGGGTGTATCCTCCCCAAGGACAAGCAGAGCATGATATCCAGGACAGGATATAATGTAGAAAACTCTTTAGGTAAGGTGAGAGAAATTTCATGACATCACCCATACAACGGTGTTTGGATAATGGACAAAGAAAATTTTGCATTGTTCTTCAAATGCTCTTATTGAAAATCGGAGTACCACAGACATGCTTCGAGATAACATTGGCATGGTCTTCAAGCAAAGGTTAGACTTTGGATACAAAGGATCCATCGGAAACAACTTATAGAATAAGTCTTACCACTTTCTCATGGAAGAATAGCTAACCTTGCTAAAAGGGAAAACTTATAACAATAGGTCCTCCCGCCAGGTTTGCTGGGTATCATCACCTTACCGGGTCATAAATAGGCCAATGTTATAACTCTTGGAAATATGTTCCAACCATCATATCTGACCGAGATTCAGATCTGATTGGTGTCAGGATACCTCAGACTCAGGATGTCTGAGAAGAAAAGTGCAACACAAATTGATGGGATGACATTATAAGATTCTCGGGAAATGAACTATGAAAGCAAGTTTCGAAACCAGAGTTCTTCATTAAACCAAAGAGAGGGATAGGAGGTGGCTGATGGACTCAGCGACATTCCATTGAGAGTTCCAAAAGATGGATTTCCACAACTATGTGAACAAGGAGATAACAATAGCTAGATCGAATGACTTAATGATGTATGCTCGAGGAAAACATACACAGTTAAACATTGGTTGAAATGTGCACCTGAAATGTGGGCTAGGTAGCACGATCAATGTTCGAATGATGATTCATTAAGCCATAGACGTAGAATCAAACTATAGACCAATAACTTCAAAGCAATAGGGTTGCTAGAAGTTTAGAATTTACACGTCACAGACCATTTGTCGGTATTTCGTTTAGAAACAACACGGGGACCAAGAAAGAATGGTGATGGTGAGAAGTATCACTGTACCAAGAATTCTTAAGAGGTGGAGTAATGTTCACGACATTCTTGACATCAAAAATGGTAATACTCCACCGTAGAACATAACATAAGTTGGATAGCAGGGGAAATCAAGATACATCACAAAATATGAACAAGTTCGTGTTGGGGGGAGGTAAGGATGTTGTCGATGATAACATAATTTATCGAGGGGCAAGGATGGTATTTCTCATCCTGAATTTCGACACACAACTTGGAAGAAGTCAAATTGTTGACAATGATCACGACAAATTTGTCGAGAGGTTTTCAAGAAGATGTAATTGATCGACGATGACATTAAGTCAAAGGAATGATGAAAGCGAAAGGTTATTGGAACCACGGGTAGCACACAAACTCGGGGTCAAGTTTGTTGTTCGAGGTGAAACAATATGACGAGGAAAATCGACGTAAGCTTAGCATCATCGTCGAAAGTGGTGCTCCGGGAATAAGGACCAGGTAGCACAGTTAAAATCATCAAGATAATGATATAGCCAAACAGGCTAGGAATGACGCGATCGGGTACAAACTCGTAAGTAAGGAACATTACTAAAAGTTGTTGAACCGTAGTGCGGACTCGATTCAATTATCGGGGTACTCGAGTGATTAACCACTCAAAACCCAGGAAAAATAGTAATCCGTGAGAATGTAGTACTTGATGAAGAACTCATAAGAAGTTATGCGGTTCCGTGATAATCTCGAGATACCAGGGGGTAATGCTCGACGACAGATCAAAGTAGAGGTTGGACTAGGGTATTGCTCTGCAGAAGACAAGTGCTTAAACTTGCACGAGAAATGGTATTTAAAGGAGAACATGGTCGGAACCATGATTGAAAAAGGCCAGATCCCAGATATAAGATGAACTTATACCAAAGGAATAATTAATTTAAGAAAAGCTTTAATGATAAGATCTACATCGTGTCCATGGGCATGAACGCAAAGTTCAAGGTCGACTCCCACTTCTCCAATGCATAACCTTTCATTTACTTCTCGCTTTCGATGAAGTTGTATGGTAGAAAATTATCTGGTAAAATACCAGAAGGGTATGGCTTGTGAAAACCTTCGGGTTCATACGGTTTTTAGGGAAGGTATAGGTTCAACCCATCAAGGCATCTTAGGAACATATACCACAAACTTCGGAGTAAATATTACAAGCTCGAAAGAAGGGCATTGTTCAAAATCAGATGATACAATTTACCAAAGGCATTATATACCCATGGAAAGGCTCACAAGGTTATTCAATAGGAAGGACACTGTCGGATAAAATCCAACAAGGGAACCGATGGTACACAAGGGATCTGATGTGAGCATCGGTACTCAACCATAGGAAGAAGAATGCCAGGAGATCTGATTATAGAAACAACTGACTAACTCAAAGTTCAACTGCAAAAGAATTATGATTTCCAACTCAGGGGGGTCAGAAGCAACGCTCTGATCAAGGATGGATAAGTTGAATAGGCTTAGGGGTACAATCGATGGCAATTTGATAGGTCGAGATCCAGCTCACGTTTAAAATGACGTCTGAGCCGGAAGAATGAATTCTAGGATATGATTGAGGATTGCGAGCATTCGCAACAAATTGAATCAACGGACTCAAAATGATAATGACAAGAGATGCCAATAAGATTACGAGAATTTTGGGATTAACCATAATGCAAGCAAACAAGAATTTCAAGAGCAATAGGCTCCTGAGGATTTTCGGAAGATCGAATAGTATTTTGAAGACTATTGTGGAATACTTGAAACAACTGGGGATGACCGGATACTCGGTAAGTGCGAGAATTATCCGTAGGGGTATTCAGGTGACAAAGAACAGCAAGGCAGTAAGCTCAAAGGATTCTCGGAACAACAGAGAGAATTTCGTGGTATCTTGTAATAACAAGATCAACTGGGAAACATTGTATGAATGGCGAGTATACGTGGTTATCCATAGGAGTTTATCGATGAAAGGGAATTGCAAAAGCGATGAACACAAGTCCTCGGGTTATCAGCAGAGAGTATCTTCAGGGTCTTCACGTGCAGCAGACGATCATCAGTAAATAAGGGACTCTCCAGGTGAAAGTGATAACGAGATCCTAATGTTAGATTTAGTAAAATCATTTAACCCGAATAGAAGAGAGATCAGAGTCCCAGAGTATATGCAGGGAGTAAAAGATCCTAATACCACCCAATGGCGACGTGGGCCCGTAAGACACACAGCCATGTTAGTAAAAGTTTTGTAATGTCTAGACTCGACTTCGGCCAAGGAGTGTGGAAAGGGGGATTCCTACAGGCAGTCGGCTCTGATACCAACTTGTGACGCCCCCGATTTGACCGTACACTAATCATGCACGCAAATGTGTACGATCAAGATCAGGGACTCACGGGAAGATATCACAACACAACTCTACAACATAAATAAGTCATACAAGCATCATAATACAAGCCAGGGGCCTCGAGGGCTCGAATACAATTGCTCGATCATAGACGAGTCAGCGGAAGCAACAATATCTGAGTACAGACATAAGTTAAACAAGTTTGCCTTAAGAAGGCTAGCACAAAAGTAGCAACGATCGAAAAGGCAAGGCCTCCTGCCTGGGACCTCCTAACTACTCCTCGAAGCCGAACTCCATGTAGCATCATCCTCAAGATCTCTAGCTCCTGGACTCCAGCATCTGGTTGAGACAATCCGGTATAGAAAAAGGGAAAAGAGGGAGAAAAGCAACCGTGAGTACTCATCCAAAGTACTCGCAAGCAAGGAGCTACACTACATATGCATGGGTATATGTGTAAAGGGCCATATCAGTGGACTGAACTGCAGAATGCCAGAATAAGGGGGGATAGCTAGTCCTGTCGAAGACTACGCTTCTGGCCACCTCCATCTTGCAGCATGTAGAAGAGAGTAGATTGAAGTCCTCCAAGTAGCATCGCATAGCATAATCCTACCCGGCGATCCCCTCCTCGTCGCCCTGTTAGAGAGCGATCACCGGGTTGTATCTGGCACTTGGAAGGGTGTATTTTATTAAGTATCCAGTTCTAGTTGTCATAAGGTCAAGGTACAACTCCGGGTCGTCCTTTTACCGAGGGACACGGCTATTCGAATAGATAAACTTCCCTGCAGGGGTGCACCACATAACCCAACACGCTCGATCCCATTTGGCCGGACACACTTTTCTGGGTCATGCCCGGCCTCGTAAGATCAACGCGTCGCAGCCCCACCTAAGCACAACAGAGCGGTCAGCACGCCGGTCTAATCCTAAGCGCGCAGGGGTCTGGGCCCATCGCCCTATGCACACCTGCACGTTGCGAACGCGGCCGCGAGCAGACCTAGGAACCCACACGATCACGGCGGTTACGTCAAAGCGGTCCAACACGGCGCGCGCCACTCAGTCGCTGACGTCACGAAGGCTTCGGCTGATACCACGACGCCGGGATACCCATAACTACTCCCGCGTAGATGGCTAGTGCGTATAGACCAAATGGCCAGACTCAGATCAAATACCAAGAACTCGTTAAGCGTGTTATGTATCCGCGAACGCCGACCAGGGCCAGGCCCACCTCTCTCCTAGGTGGTCTCAACCTGCCCTGTCGCTCCGCCATAAAGTAACAGTCGGGGGCCGTCAGGAACCCAGACCCACCTCTACCGGGATGGAGCCACCTGTCCTTTCAGCCCCCTCATCAGAATCACTTGCGGGTACTCAACGAGCCGACCCGACTTTAGTCACCACATGTGTCATGTATATAATGTATATAGTATATACCCGTGATCACCTCCCGAAGTGATCACGGCCCAGTAGTATAGCATGGCAGACGGACAAGAGTGTAGGGCCACTGATGGAACACTAGCATCCTATACTAAGCAGTAGGATAGCAGGTAAGGGTAACAATTGTAGTAACAAAGACAGGCTATGCATCAGGATAGGATTAACGGAAAGCAGTAACATGCTACACTACTCTAATGCAAGCAGTATAGAGAAGAATAGGCGATATCTGGTGATCAAGGGGGGGCTTGCCTGGAAGGTCAGCCGAGAAGGAGGGGTCGTCAACACCGTAGTCGTACTGGGTAGCGGCAGCATCGGTCTCGTAGTCTACCGGAGAGAAGAGGGGGAAGAAACAGTAAATACAATGCAAACATAAACATGACGATGCGTGACATGAGTATTCCCGCTGTTTCGCGTTTCGGACAGACGGACCGGAGGGGGAAGTTGCGAGTTCGATAGGTTAGGGAGGTGGGGTGGACGAACGGACTGCGTATCCGGATTCGTCTCGTCGTTCTGAGCAACTTTCATGTAGAAAACATTTTCATCCGAGTTACGGTTTAAAAGATATGAATTTTCAAAGATTATTTGAATTTCTGGAATTATTTGAATTTAGCAAAAATGAATTATGACGTCAGCATGAGGTAACGCTGACGTCAGCAGGTCAACAGGTCGGCTGACCAGTCAAACCAGACAGGTGGGTCCAGTGGGACCCACATGTCAGCCTCTGTTAGTCTAACAGTAATTTAAACTAAACTAACAGTCTAATTAGAGGGGTGGGCCCCATATGTCAGTGAGTGTTTAATCTAACAAGTTAATTTTATTTATAAAAATGTTTAATTAGCCTAATTAACAGACGGGGCCCACCTGTCAGTGGCTGGGGGCCGCCCAGTCAGCACGTTGACCGCGGTCAACAAGTCAAGGGGGGACCTGGGTCCACCAGTCAGTGGCCCAGGCGGTGCCACGCGGGTGCCACGTCGGTGACGTCGCCGGAATCACGCCGGCGACCATTCCAGCGGCGGAAGTTCGCCGGAGTTGCTCGGATTTCCAGCACAGTGTACCATTCCGCGCGTTCTCGGTGGCGTTCGAACGAGTAGATCGTCCCGCGCCGATCTAGAGTGATCGCAGGAGCGGGGGTGGCCGGAGTGGAGCTCAACGACGACCGCGGGCGGCGCCGGACTACGGGCATCTCCGAAAACCACGCTACGGCTGCGTTCTAGCTAACAAACGACGCTAGCGGGCTCTACGGATCTCCGGCAACTCGACGGAGGCCACGGCTTGGCTCGGAGATGGACGGGGTGAGCGCAACGAGCTCGCGGACGAGGCCGCATGCGGCAATGGCGACGGCGGCACCGCGAGCCATCTACGGTGTGTGAGGAGGAACCAGAGGAAGGAGGAGGGGGCGGAGGCTTACGGCGCGGCACACGGAGGCCCTCGAGTGAACGGGAGCGCAGAGGGGAGGCGGGATGAATCGCGGCGGGCGGCGGCGACCGAGGTTTGGGAAAAGCTTGACCCGGCCGCTGCAGGGCACCCCAGCTCGTCCTGAAGCGCGGGGTCGACGAGGACGACGTAGAGGGAGCTCGGGGACTCGGCGGCTCGACGAACGGTGGTCGGGGCCACGCCTACGGCGAGGCTTCGGCGGCGATCTCGCTCGGGCGAGGGGGGGCCAGAGAGAGAGAGAGAGCGGCCGAGATGGAGAGGGGAGTTGGTGGAGGTAGGTGGGGAGGAGGCCGAGGCGTTGAGGGGAGGGGTCGGCCTTATCCTCTCCGGGTAGTCGTCGTCGAGGCGGTCCGGCGGGGCTCGCCCCTGTTGCGACCCCGGTCGGGGGAACAGGGGGGAAGACGACCCGGGGAGGGGTTGGGCCGGACCAGCTGGAGTGGGCCGAGGCTCGGACCAGGCACTATGCACTTGGCCCAGTGCACAGTGGCTTGTGCTTTTACACTTTTGTTTTGTTTTCTATTTTTTTTCTTTTCTGTTTTATTTATTTTAGTTAGCAAAACAGTTTACAAAAATACAACCCCTACTCCTAAATTAGCATAATAACATAGGCCACCTACTCCAAAAAGGTTGGTGATTATATAAACTAGATTAACATTTGTTTAGTATTTAAAAGCATTTAAATAATTGTTTTGCTGCTGTTTTTACTTACTTTAGTGCAGTTAAATACTTTACAAAAGTGTGGTTTCTTCACCAATATTTAATATGGACTATTTGGCTCACTCCGAACATTTTAGTTTTAATATTTGTAAACTTTTATCATTTGCTTTTATTTAAATTTTGAATTTGTTTCGGTTCTGAACTATCGAGAGTTTATCAACAGTAAACGGGGTGACGTGGCATCGTTAACGTGGGATTACTGTAGCTTAATTATCCGGGCGTCACAATTCTCCTCCACTACAAGAAATCTCGTCCCGAGATTTAAGAGGGGAAGTGACGGGAAAGGGATTTGGTCGCGAAATTCTAACGAGCGTCCTCGATCTTGGTTGCTCTTCTCGAAGCGGTTGATCCATTACGTTGATGTCTTCATTTTCCTGCTTCAGGTCAACATGATGAAGCTGGCATCCTTTCCTCGGGGACTCCATCGTACTTACGAAAGGATAGGAGGGAAACTACAAGGACAGGTGTCTGCAAGGGCTGATATTCGGCAATTAGCTCTGGGGTTTTGGACCAAGGTATCCCTTGAGTCGAAACTTAGGAAAACATCGAGAGAAAAGTAAGAAGGTACAATAAGGAGTTTCAAGCGGCCAGGCAATCGTTCGATGCCTGAAACAGGGCGTGAAAGGGGCTCAAAGCAATCGGGAATAAGTATTGCGTCTTATACCAGAATAGATCAATAGGCAGGTGGCCCATGAATTACATACAAAGTCAAGCACGAGGAATAACTTTGACAAAAGGGTGTACAGGAGAGTCAGGTTTCGATCCTGTGGAACTGTGGGTTATGGGCCCACCATGTGGGTTAAAAGTAGGAAGGGCGGAGATGTCTTGCATGATCATGTAAGCAAGGCATGTCAGAGGATAGCATGTCTTTTATGTCGGCAACCACATCGGTACCAAGGGCGAGGGACGAAGAGAACCATTTTCCTGCTCGTCGAAACGAGGCGGACCAATAGGCAAAGTTCTCGTCCATCGGTGGTTACCGGAATATCATCGACAATAGTAACAGGGTCTTACTGACAGAATTGTACACCGGGGTGATTACATAAGCAGGAGAATACTACTGCTTAGATCATATAGATCACCAGAAAGGTTAAACCAAACAATGGAAAGGAAAATATGATTATCAGATTAAACAGAAGAATGGAAAGGAAAATGTGTTTAAACACATATTTCAAGGGTGTATCCTCCCCAAGGAATCTTTTTTCACGAATACGCAAGTTACGTATCTTTTCATTGATTGGAGAAGAGAGTTTAGCATGTGATTACAACCACTTACAAGGCCATGTACACATGTGGCATGGATGAAAGCATCGGAGCAACAGAGTATGGGGTTGCTCAGCCCCGAAACAGTGGGCTAACTAAGCGCCGAGGATGATGTTTTGTAACCCGGTGGTGCCTGCCTTTGCCCAAAGGCGTGCCTCATCTTTGATGGTGTTGGAGAGGAGGGATATCAATGTCCCGTCGCCGTCGAAGATGCAACCGTTGCGATGTTTCCACAAGCGCCAAGCGGTCAGAATGATGAGGGTCGATAGGCCCTTCCTCATCGGGGCGGTGATGAGGCCAGTCGAAGTCGTCAACCAAGTGTGGAAGGGTGTGTCGGGATTAGGTATGTCCACCGAGGCTCTCACCCAGCTGAGGATCTCATGCCATACCTGTCTGGAGAAAGGGCAGCCAGTCAGAAGGTGTTGCATGGTCTCCGAATCCTGATCGCATAGAACGCAAGTCGCGTCATGTGGTAAGCTGTGGCGGGCTAGACGGTCAGCAGTCCAGCAACGGTCCTGAAGGGTGAGCCATAGGAAGAACTTGACGCGCAGCGGTACCCATGGTCGCCATGTGAACTTCCAGTGGGGGTCCTCGCCAGCACCGATGAAGAGGGCCTTATAGCACGAGCTGGCTGAGTAGGTGGCGGAGGCGGTCCAGCGCCATTTGAGTGTATCCGGCTCATCTGAGAGGTCAATGTGGCGCACACGACGCCAAAGATCAACACATTGCACCATGGTCGTCGGTCCGAGTGCTCCATGAATGTCTTGCACCCAGGATCTAAGGTGGAGGCCCTCGTGAACGGTGCGAGTCTTGCGTCGGCCTTGAGGGACGAGGGCGAGGACTAGGGGGGGGGGCGATCTCAGCCACAGATCTACCCTCTATCCAGTGGTCGGACCAGACTCTGCAGGTGTTGCCGGACCCGAGGTCCTAGGTCGTAGACGCCCTGAAGATGGCAGTCACGTCTGGGTCGTGAGGCATGTGTAAGTGGCTCTAGGGTCGCGAGGGGACGGTGCGTTGTAACCAAAGCCACCGCGCACTGAGGGCCATGCCGGTCCTTTGGATGTCCCTGATGCCAAGACCGCCAAGAGAGATTGGGCGGCAAACTTGCTGCTAGTTAACACGACACTGGCCTCCATTGGCTTCGGTGCCTCCCACCCAAAGGAATTCACGGATGATCTGGTTGACTTTCTTGAGGATGGATTGGTTGAGGGCGAAGGCGGTGAGGAAGTGCGTGGGGATAACACTTAGTATGTGAAGCACGGGAGCAAGGCGGTTGCCGTTGGACAGCATGGAAGTGCGCCAAGTGTAGAGCTTGCGTCCGAGCTTGTCGACGACTGGGAGCAAGCTAATCGTGGAGGCCTTGCGGATGGAGAGAGGCAACCCGAGGTATGTGATGGGGAATTGGGCCATGGGACACTGCATCTCGGATGTGATCATCACGATGTTGTCATCATCGCACCGGATCGGGCTGGCAGAACACTTGGCGAAGTTTGTATGAAGCCCGGATGTCTTCCGAATATGTGTAGGAGGGCTCGCACGGTAGTAATGTCGTGGCTGTCCGGGTGACAAAAGATGACAACGTCGTCCGCGTATAGCGATATACTCGAGGCCGCGTGCCGAGTGGTAAGGCGTCGGAGAAGGCCTAGGTCCACCGCACGGAGTAGCATTGTGTTGAGCGCGTCGATGACCAGCGTGAAGAGCATCGGAGAGACCGGGTCGCCCTGACGGAGGCCATGCGCATGGTCGATCGGTGGCCCCGGATGCCCATTGATAGGAACTTGCGTGGAAGCTATTGAAAGGAGTATGGACATCCACTCACGCCATCGGGGTCCAAAGCCAAGGTGTTGCAACGTCTGTAAGAGGAATGGTCAGGAGACGCTATCGAAGGCCCGTGCAATATCAAGCTTGAGGAGCATGCGCGGCGTCCTAACGTTGTGAAGGAGGCGAGCGGTCTTTTGCACCAAGAGGAAATTATCGTGGATGCAACGCCCCGCAATAAACGCGCTTTGATTGGTGGACACCATGTGTCCCAATCGTGGTGCCAGTCTAAGGAAGAGCACCTTCGCGACAAGCCTGGAAAGAGGTGAATGAGGCTGATGGGCCGGTAATCGAAAAGTGTTTGTGCGTCCGCTCGCTTCGAGAGCAAGGTGAAGAGGGCTTCATTAACCTTGTGGAAGCCCCTTCCATTCATGGTATAGAGCTTCTCGAATGCCTCACAGAAGTCGTTCTTGATCGTGTCCCAACATGCAACGAGGAATTCAGAGATGAATCCATCGGGGCTGGGCGCCTTGCCGGCAGGTAAGCTCTTAATGGCATTCCAAATCTCGTCCTCGGAGAATGTTGACTCATGCTCATGTAAGTCAAACTGTGGAACACGCAAAGCGCCGAGATCCACAAGAAATCAGAGGGACCAATATACATATAAAGCAGCCTACGTTGCGCGTCGGTGGTCCGATCGGCCTCGAGATTTTGCGGTGCCGGTGTACTGTGCGTGGGGACAAACTAGGTTGACCGTTGAAAATTACATGGGAACAGTACGTGCCTCAGCCTTGCTATCGGACTTGTTCATTGCGTGGAAAATGTCCACAACGCCAACAACCACTCCATGCAAGTTGAGTTAACAGCTGCAACAGCTACTAACCGGGTTACATTAACTCGAGCAGCTGCGAACCGGCCTGCGCTTGCAAAGCAGTACAGTAGTGTATGAAAAGCTCGTATACCGCGTGATTGACGATGACATTAGTGACCTAAAAAGAGTCAAGTTTCTCGGAGCTGCTCTTGCCTGGTCCATGTTTCGTGCATTATTCAAGTCGAGTTTGCCACGCGCCAGTGAGTGGCGTCACTAGGATTAAATTTGGTGCCTTATGATAATTTAAACATTATGCATATGATCGAGTGCTTTCACTACTTCTTTTTATCTGTACAAATGTGACAGGAGATGCTCTTGCACTACTCAAGGCCACAAGTCAAGGGTGTGTGAGTGTGCTCTGCGCGCGCGTCTGTTTTGATCACTGGTGTGCACGTTATGCGCCACTCTTAATCGCCAAAGAAAAATTAGCACTCGCAGAGAAACAAACATCGACTCACGGTTTAACCAAAAATGGCTAGCCCGAAATTGACCTGTTTGTAAATGGAGTCGACACAGATCGCGGCTGTACTGGACTCTATGTAATGTCAACACAATAGCAGTCGACACAGATCGTTTCTTAAGGCACGATTTGTCATTCTAAAACAACACAATGAAACGGTTTTTTTTTAGAAAAGGAGGCTGACCCCCGGCCTCTGCATCTGGGCGATGCATACAGCCACTTTATTAATTATTCTCACAAGACCTTACAAAGTCATACAACAGTAAGACTAAAGCTGCCGTCTAAGCAACAAGCTGTCGCTACACCTATCTAGTTGATGAAGGGGCGCAGATAGCCTGGGCCTAATACCAAACATATATCGCAGCCAAGCCTAACATCTAAGACCTGAGAACACACAATGAAACGTATGTCTTCGAATGTATTATGTTTCGGTAACTTGTTTGGATTCATTGAATTATGTTTCCCCGTTCTAGAAAGGGAAAAACACTAGTAGAAACATCATAAGGCGAGCACGGAAACCACTTGGCAAAGACTTTGCCAAGCATTACAATCGGCAAAGTCAATTTGTCTTACCACTGGCCAGCTAGCATAGAGACGTGAGCCGAGTGTTATTCGCCGTCCAATTCAGCAAAGGATGTAAAATATGCACCCCCCACAGCAACATAAAGGCACATGATGGTCGGCCGACAGAAACATAGTTGAATAGGCTGAGTGTCGTCGCTCGGCTTCCATCCTAGCCGAGATCACCCCACTGCTTAAATGTTTGCCAATGGTCAACCATCTACTAGCTTATAAGCAGGTTGTTCCATTGGAACTTCAAGGCATAGGTATAAGCCAAGTGCTGTCCCTCGGCTTATACATGTGTCGTGATGTGCCATTTGGTCCTGCATTACCAGATCGTGACACGTGTCCCGTACGTCAGGTGGGGCACTTGGTGTCCAGTATAGAACTCGGCTTATTGCCCAATATATCTTTTTTTTCTTCTTGTTTGTTGGACGTACCATCCTGGCAATTCATCACATATATAGACAACATCTACACATACATAGACTATTCCAGGAAGCACTACATATATAAATTACAATAACTAGCACATATTAGTAGAATCACATAATGATCTCATGACCATTTCTAATATCCATACTAGCACATATCCATACATAGACTCATATATGCACATATAGATGATCCATTGGAGAAATAAGTCATGACCAACGAGCATAAGTGAGATAAGGAGTTCATTACCAACAAGCACCATACTCTCTCAAAATACAAGATGAGCTCTGTGGACATGAGCTCTAGGGTTGTTGTGGAGGGGGAATGGTATGCCTCGTCATAGCATTCATACTTTGCCAATGCAAAACAATTTGTTAGCATTGTAGCAAAAAAAAATCACCGGATAATAGTCTTGGCTATGTATTATAGAAAAGAACTTGCATTCGCTTCGATACTAACCTTGCACAGGATAAGAGCAACACCACAATCACGATGAAATGGATGAAGATAATTGATGAGTGGACCTTTGCATCACTTTTAAATCTCTCATGTCATATCCATCTATAATTTTTCATGTCCACAATGCATAGTTTCTAATCTTTATGTGACGCCCGGATAATTAAGCTATAGCGAACCTCTGCTAATGATGCCACGACCTCCATTACTGTTGCTAATCTCGCGTTAGTTCAAAACCGATTCAAAATCCAAATTCAAAAACAAGTCAAACAATTAAAGTTTTCAAAAGTTAAAACTAAAATGTTATTTTTGTGAAAAATAATTCATAAGATATATTGGTGGAGAAACCAAGTCTTTATAAAAATGTTTAAATGCACTAAAATAATTAAATAAGTAGCTAAAACCATTAATTAAATGCCCTTTATATTTTGTAAAATACTAAACTATATTATTTTGGGATGAAACCTTTTGAGGTTGTGACATAATTTGTAAAATAATTTTAGGTGCCACTTTGGTATTTTATTAAAACTAAAATCATTAGGAACTAAAAGAAAACACAAAAGAAAAATAAGAAAAGTAAAACAAAACAAAACAAACAAAAAAAGGAAAAGGACCCCCCCTCACTGGCCTTTGGCCCACTAGGCCACCAGGCCCGCCCACCTCGCCCCTGCTTCCCCGCTCCCTTGTTCACGGGAGGGCGTGGCCGCGCGGATGCCCGCCACGGCACCGGCCGTCACCGTGGCGGCCATCCGGCGGCCCTCCCCGGCGACCACCTCGCCTATAAAACCAGCGCCACCCTCCCCCGGCACCCGAAACCCTAAATCCCCTTCCCTCGCTCCCTCTCCTCTCCCCGCGCCAAACTAACACGCACCCGAGCGCTACCGCCCCCGCGTCATCATCGTCTTCCCGGCCAGGAGCCACCCCGAGTGACGGACGGATGTGGAGGAGCTTCTGCGTCCTCGTCTTCGTCCACTACGCACAAGAATCCGAGTTGGAGCGCCACGGAGCCGTCGATTCGCTCATCTTCCTCGGCCACGGTCGCCGCACCTCACCGCATCGATCCGCCGTCGTCGCTGCATCCCCGGCCTTGTCAACCCCTCCTCTGCGACCGGGGTGAGCCTCTCCTCCGATTCCCCCTATATCCCCTTTGAGGGAGTCCTGGACTAAGGGGTCCTCGGGCGTCCGGCCTGGTATCCATGGGCCGGACTGATGGGCTGTGAAGATACGAAGGCGAAGACAATACCCGTGTCCGGATTGGACTCTACTTGGCGTGGAAGGCAAGCTAGGCGACCTATTATGAAGATTTCCTCCTATGTAACCGACCTCATGTAACCCTAGATCTCTCCGGTGTCTATATAAACCGGAGAGCATAGTTCGGATGGGGACAGATTCATTACCATATATTCACATAGGCTAGACTTCTAGGGTTTAGCCATTACGATCTCGTGGTAGATCAACTCTTGTAACACTCATATTCATCAAGATCAATCAAGCAGGAAGCAGTGTATTGCCTCCATAGAGAGGGCCCGAACCTGGGTAAACATTGTGTCCCCCGTCTCATGTTACCATCGATCCTAGACGCACAGTTCGGGACCCCCTACCCGAGATCCGCCGGTTTTGACACCGACATTGGTGCTTTCATTGAGAGTTCCACTGTGCCGTCGACATAAGGCTCGATGGCCCCTTCAATCGTCGGTAATGGCGTCGTTCAGGGAGAAGCCTTTCTCCCCGGACAAATCTTTGTGTTCCGCGGCTTCGTACTGCGGGCCAACTCACTTGGCCATATGGAGCAGGTCGATAGCTACGCCCCTGGCCATAAGGTCAGATTTGGAAGCTTGAACTATGTCGCGGATATCCGTGGAGACTTGATCTTCGATGGATTTGAGACGGCGGCGATCGCTCCCCTTCTCTCCGTTGAACATGACTTAAATCTGTCATGAGAGCACACCGAGGAGATGGATCCTGTTGCTGCAACGGCCTCAGTACCGAAGCAGATCACCCCCTCCGAGGCCATAAAGTCCGCGGCTTTGGAGCCGCACACGGACTTGACATCCTGCAATGCTTGCGTCAATGGAAATCCGGACTCGTCTCCGGCTACACGTTCCGGATCAAGTGCGCCTGCGGACACCGAGCTGGATCGGTTATCGATTTTCGAATTTAGCGCCGCAGACATCTTCCAGCATTCGCCTTTGGGTGACGTACTAAATTCTTTGAAGAACTTGTCCTTGGAGGATGACTCATAGCCGAACTATGTTCGGTTCGAGCTAGAGGCGGACGACGAGGAATTTTGCTTCCCACCCGCCACTCACTTCATAGCCGCCGTCGACGACTTAACCTACGTGCTTAACTATGGCTCCGAAGACATCACCGGTATGGACGACGATGCCAACAATGAGCAAGGCCAAGACCCGCCATTCAATGGACGTTGGACGACCACCTCTTCGTACGATGTATACATGGTTGATACACCCAAAGGATCTGGCGACGACAAAGAAGAGCCAGATAAGAATAAACCTTCTGAGACGCAGTCCAAGCACCGGCGCCCCAAATGCCGTTCTAAGCCTGGCCGCTCAAAAGATAGCAACACTGGTACCGGAGAAAATAGCACTCCGGGCGACGCCGAAAACAATGAAGACCCTGTCGGTGCTGAATCCGAACAGGAGGAACATGACGACATGCAAGACAACCCTGATGAGCAGGCCATAGAAGATGACTCGGGGGACGATAGTTACCGTCCACCCTCCGAAGAGGATACAAGCCTCGGCAACGAAGATTTCATCGTGCCTGAGGACCCTCTGGAGCAGGAGCGCTTTAAGCTTCAACTCATAGCCACTGCAAGGAGCCTGAAAAAGAAACAGCAGCAGCTTCAAGCTGAACAAGATCTGCTCGTCGACAGATGGACTGATGTCCTGACAGCGGAAGAATACGGCCTCAAGCGCCCAGCCAAGAGCTACCCGAAACGCAGACTGCTACCTTAATTCGATGAGGAGGCACTGGAGCACACATCTCCGTCGCGTAATGCGGAACGACCACCACGTGGTCGAGACAGGGCGGCCGACCGGCCACCACGTGGTCGGGATAAAGCGGCAACTCAGGCCGAACAGTAGCCTGCCCAACCGCCCCGCAAAAATAAAGACGGAAGAGTTCGGGGTCACACGTATGACCTCCGGTAGACCCTGGACAGTAGAGCAGGACATACTAGATCGATCTACGGATCGCGAGGGCGTACCTCGAGGCACGACGACGGCTACCTATTCGGACGTGATAAATCTAACCACGCCCGGGCCGAATACCGCAGACGGACTCCGTCAGAGCTACGCCATGACGCGGCCTGATATAGAGACGCCACACACCCTCTCTGCTTCACAGATGAAGTACTGGATCACGAATTCCCCGAGGGGTTCAAGCCCGTCAATATCGAATCATACGACGGCACAACTGATCCCGCAGTATGGATTGAGGATTTCATTCTCCATATACATTGGCTCGAGGAGATGACCTCCACGCAATAAAATACCTCCCACTAAAGCTCAAAGGGCCAGCTCGACACTGGCTTAACACCCTGCCTGAAAATTCTATCGGCAGCTGGGAGGACTTGGAAGAAGCTTTCCTGGACAACTTCCAAGGAACCTATGTCCGGCCACCAGACGCAGATGACTTAAGCCACATAGTTCAACAACCTGGAGAATCAGCCAAAACATTCTGGACTAGGTTCCTAACCAAAAAGAACCAGATCGTTGACTGTCCGGATGCCGAGGCCTTAGCAGCCTTCAAACACAGCATCCGTGACGAATGGCTAGCGCGCCACCTCGGCCAAGAAAAGCCGAAGTCCATGGCAGCCCTCACGACACTCATGACCCGCTTTTGCGCGGGAGAGGACAGTTGGCTAGCCCGTAGTAACAACACAACCAGCGAGACAGGCCCCTCTGAGGCCAAGAATAGCACTGGCAAGCTCCGGCGCAATAGGCACAAACACTGAAGCAATGACAACAACACCGATGACACCACAATCAACGCCGGATTTAGTGGCTCCAACTCCGGCCAACGGAAGAAGCCCTACAAAAGAAACAATGAAGGACCTTCCAGCCTGGACCGCATACTCGACCGTCCGTGCCAAATACACGGCACCCCGGATAAGCAAGCCAATCATACCAACAGGGATTGTTGGGTTTTCAAGCAGGCTGGCAAGTTAAATGCCGAAAACAAAAAGGGATCACAAAGTGAGGACGAGGACGAAGAGCCCCGGCAGCCGAACACTGGGGGGAAGAAGAAATTTCCCCCTCAAGTCAAAACGGTGAACATGATATATGCTACACACATCCCCAAAAGGGAGCGCAAGCGAGCACTCAGGGACGTCTACGCGGTAGAGCCAGTCGCCCCAAAGTTCAAGCCGTGGTCGTCATTCCCAATCACTTTTGATCGACGAGACCACCCAACTAGCATCCGCCACGGCGGTTCAGCCACACTAGTCCTGGACCCAATTATTGACGGGTTCCACCTAACACGAGTCCTGATGGACGGTGGTAGCAGCCTCAACCTGCTCTATCAAGACACAGTACGGAAGATGGGTATCGACCCCTCACGAATCAAACCAACAAAGACTACCTTCAAAGGAGTCATACCAGGCGTCGAGGCCCGCTGTACGGGCCCAATCACGCTGGAAGTGGTCTTCGGTTCTCCGAACAATTTCCAAAGCGAGGAGTTAATCTTCGACATCGTCCCGTTCCGCAGCGGCTACCACGCACTGCTCGGACGAACAGCGTTTGCTAGATTCAACGCAGTGCCACACTACGCTTATCTCAAGCTCAGGATGCCCGGTCCACGCGGCGTCATAACAATCAATGGCAACACGGAACGCTCCCTCCGAACAGAGGAGCACACCGCCGCCCTAGCAGCAGAGGCACAGAGCGGCCTTCTCAAGCAGCACCATAGTGCGGCTGCTGAGCCCCTAGACACCATCAAGAGGTTCCGAACTACACTGCAGCAGGACAACAAGGCTCGTCAAGAGCTTGACTAGCAATTCGGCCCCCGTCCCAGTCCCGATGAAGTAGTGGCATTCGTACCACGCGTACATAATTACGCACTCGAAATTCCATGGACATCGACCGAGGCACAAGCTAACCCGGGATCTACAGTTCGGCTAGACCGACCCCGGACACACCTTTTTCCTTTCTGTTTTAGGTTCCTTTTCCTGCGAGCCTGATCACCAGCCCCTTCGAAGGATCGGCATACAAACGGGGCATGCATAGGTGCATAGGGTAACCTCCATACGTTCTTCTTGACGGTATTTTTACTTATTTCCCAGGACCCGCACGCTGCTCCTTCTTGATCCCGGCATGTTAAATAGTCGGGGTGCTTATCGCACTATTTGTATAAGATACGCCTTGACGTATCCATTCAGTTATAATAAAAAGGATTTGCGGCCCAGTTTCTGTGGTCTTCGCTTCTTACTTCATTTTATTTCGATCTGCTTATCAGCTACATCGGTACTCTTTTGTACGTTTCATATTCGCCAGGGGCTGCTTATCACCCCATAACACGGCAACAAAGTCCGAACACTTCTTGTATAAAAGTTCGGCACCCCGAATTTAGCATTATATGCATTGGCTCCGAATCATGTCTTTGGTCAATAGTTGGGTTGCCCGGCTCCTGTGCTTGCTACCCTACGTTCCGCTCTATCGGCCAGGGTAGTAAAGGGAGAACTACTGCGATTGTGCCCTGGCCTTGACCGGATGAGCACCTCAGTAGAGAAAGCCGAAAACTGACTGTCATGATACGGCGAGAGCCGGTCAGCTGTTCGAGGGTTACAAAATCGTTGGAGATTTTTTCGGCGTCACGCGAAGGATCGGCACTTCCCGATCAGATGCTGACAGCACCCTGGTTTGGACCAGGGGCTGCGCACTTGCTTAATTATAAAACTCCTATGGCTAAGTGAGGGCGTTTAAGCCGTATAGTCTGATTGCCTTGTTCGTTGCGCTAAACAACTCCTTCAAGGACCATATAATTGGATCAAGATTGTTTAGATCCTATGCCGAACACCTCCGTACATATTACGTGAGGGCAGAAGCCGACGACTGGCCAACCCTCAGATTGCATATAACACGGCCGCACAGGAGGAAACAATTTAAAGCATAACGAAATTACAAAACAAGCTTTGTCTTTATAATACAAGGCAAAGGATAACATGAATGTATTCATTCGAAAATAATCTCCTGCGAACATTGACCTGCCACAAGTCGAGACCCTTCTATGACATCCGCAAAATATTTCTCGGGCGTGCGGTGCTCCTTGCCCTCCGGCGGCCCGCTGATGCAGCAAAGTAGAGTAAGTATTTCCCTCAGTTTTTGAGAACCAAAGTATCAATCCAGTAGGAGGCCACGCACGAGTCCCTCGCACCTACACAAACAAATAAATCCTCGCAACCAACACGATAAGGGGTTGTCAATCCCTACACGGTCACTTACGAGAGTGAGATCTGATAGATATGATAAGATAATATTTTTGGTATTTGTATGATAAAGATGCAAAGTAAAATAGAAACAATAAAAATAACTAAGTGTTGGAAGATTAATATGATGGAAAATAGACCCGGGGGCCATAGGTTTCACTAGTGGCTTCTCTCAAGAGCATAAGTATTACGATGGGTGAACAAATTACTGTTGAGCAATTGACAGAATTGAGCATAGTTATGAGAATATCTAGGTATGATCATGTATATAGGCATCACGTCCGAGACAAGTAGACCGACTCCTGCCTGCATCTACTACTATTACTCCACACATCGACCGCTATCCAGCATGCATCTAGAGTATTAAGTTCATAAGAACAGAGTAACGCCTTAAGCAAGATGACATGATGTAGAGGGATAAACTCATGCAATATGATATAAACCCCATCTTGTTATCCTCGATGGCAACAATACAATACGTGCCTTGCTGCCCCTACTGTCATTGGGAAAAGACACCGCAAGATTGAACCCAAAGCTAAGCACTTCTCCCATTGCAAGAAAGATCAATCTAGTAGGCCAAACCAAACTGATAATTCGAAGAGACTTGCAAATATAACCAATCATACATAAAAGAATTCAGAGAAGATTCAAATATTGTTCATAGATAAACTTGATCATAAACCCACAATTCATCGGTCTCAACAAACACACCGCAAAAGAAGATTACATCGAATAGATCTCCACGAGAGAGGGGGAGAACATTGTATTGAGATCCAAAAAGAGAGAATAAGCCATCTAGCTAATAACTATGGACCCGAAGGTCTGAGGTAAACTACTCACACATCATCGGAGAGGCTATGGTGTTGATGTAGAAGCCCTCCGTGATCGATGCCCCCTCCGGCGGAGCTCGGGAAAAGGCCCCAAGATGGGATCTCACGGGTATAGAAGGTTGCAGCAGTGGAATTAGGTTTTTGGCTTCGTATTTGGTAGTTTGGGGGTATGTATGTATATATAGGAGGAAGAAGTACGTCGGTGGAGCAACGTGGGCCCCAGGAGGGTGGAGGGCGCACCCTGGGGGAGGGGGGGTAGGCGCGCCCCCTACCTCATGCCTTCCTGGTTGCTTTCTTGACGTAGGGTCCAAGTCCTCTGGATCACGTTCGTTCCGAAAATCATGTTCCCGAAGGTTTCATTCCGTTTGGACTCCGTTTGATATTCTTTTTCTGCGAAACTCTAAAACAGGCAAAAACAGCAATTGTGGGCTGGGCCTCCGGTTAATAGGTTAGTCCCAAAAATAATATAAAAGTGTATAATAAAGCCCAATAATGTCCAAAACAGAATATAATATAGCATGGAACAATAAAAAATTATAGATACGTTGGAGACGTACCAAGCATCCCCAAGCTTAATTCATGCTCGTCCTCGAGTAGGTAAATGATAATAACAATTTTTTTGATGTGGAATGCTACTTGGCATAATTTCAATGTAATTCTTCTTATTGTGGCACGAATGTTCAGATTTGATATGATTCAAGATAAGAGTTTAATGTTGACATAAAAACAATAATACTTCAAGCATACTAACTAAGCAATTATGTCATATCAAAATAACATAGCCAAAGCAAGTTATCCCTACAAAATCATATAGTCTGGCTATGCTCCATCTTCCCCACACAAAATATTCATATCATGTACGACCCCGGTTTTAGCCAAGCAATTGGTTCATACTTTTAACGCGCTTCGGCCTTTTCAACTCTTACGCAATACATGAGCGCAAGCCATGGATATAGCACTATGGTGGAATAAGGTATAATGGTAGGGGTTATGTGGGAAGACAAAAAAGGAGAAAGTCTCACATCAACGAGGCTGATCAACGGGCTATGGAGATGCCCATCAATTGATGTTAATGCGAGGAGTAGGGATTGCCATGCAACGGATGCACTAGAGCTATAAGTGTATGAAAGCTCAAAAAAGAAACTAAGTGGGTGTGTATCCAACTTGCTTGCTCACGAAGACCTCGGGCATTTGAGGAAGCCCATCATTGGAATATACAAGCCAAGTTCTATAATGAAATTTCCCACTAGTATATGAAAGTGACAAAATGAGAGACTCTCTATTATGAAGATCACGGTGCTACTTTGAAGCACAAGTGTGGTAAAAGGATAGTAACATTGTCCCTTCTCTCTTTTTCTCTCATTTTTTTATTTGGGCCTTTTATCTTTTTATGGCCTCTTTTGTTTTTTAGTCCGGAGTCTCATCTCGACTTGTGGGGAAATCATAGTCTCCATCATCCTTTCCTCACTTGGGACAATTCTCTAATAATGATGATCATCACACTTTTATTTACTTACAACTCATGAATTACAACTCAATACTTAGAACAAAATATGACTCTATATGAATGCCTCCGGCGATGTACCGGGATATGCAATGAATCAAGAGCGACATGTATGAAAGAATTATGAACGGTGGCTTTGCCACAAATACAATGTCAACTACATGATCATGCAAAGCAATATGACAATGATGAATGTGTCATGATAAACGGAACGGTGGAAAGTTGCATGGCAATATATCTCGGAATGGCTATGGAAATGCCATAATAGGTAGGTATGGTGGCTGTTTTGAGGAAGATATAAGGAGGTTTATGTGTGATAGAGCGTATCATATCACGGGGTTTGGATTAACCGGCGAAGTTTGCACCAACTCTCAAGGTGAGAAAGGGCAATGCGCGGTACCGAAGAGGCTAGAAAATTGCGGAAAGGTAAGTGTGCGTATAATCCATGGACTCACATTAGTCATAAAGAACTCATATAGTTATTGCAAAAATTTATTAGCCCTCAAAGCAAAGTACTACTACGCATGCTCCTAGGGGAATGGTTGGTAGGAGTTAACCATCGCGCGATCCCGACCGCCACACAACGGAAGACAATCAACAAATACTTCATGCTCCGACTTCGTTACATAACGGTTCACCATACGTGCATGCTACGGGAATCACAAATTCCAACACATGTATTTTTCAATTCCACAATTACTCAACTAGCACAACTATGATATTACTACCTTTATATCTCAAAACAATTATCAAGCATCAAATTTCTCATAATATTAAAGCAAATTGCCATGCTATTTTAAGACTCTCAAAATAATATAAGTGAAGCATGAGAGATCAATAGTTTCTATAAAACAAATCCACCACCGTGCTCTAAAAGATATAAGCGAAGCACTAGAGCAAAACTATATAGCTCAAAAAAATAAGTGAAGCACATAGAGTATTCTAATAAATTCCGAATCAAGTGTGACTCTCTCAAAAGGTGTGTACATCAAGGATGATTGTGGTAAACTAACAAATAAAGACTCAAATAATACAAGACGCTCCAGGCAAAACACATATCATGTGGTGAATAAAAATATAGCTCCAAGTAAAGTTACCGATGGAAGTAGACGAAAGAGGGGATGCCTTCCGGGGCATCCCCAAGCTTTGGCTTTTAGGTGTCCTTAGATTATCTTCGGGTGCCATGGGCATCCCCAAGCTTAGGCTCTTGCCACTCCTTGTTCCATAATCCATCAAATCTTTCACCCAAAACTTGAAAACTTCACAACACAAAACTCAGCAGAAAATCTCATGAGCTCCGTTAGCGAAAGAAAAAAAAAGACCACTTCAAGGTACTGTAATGAACTCATTATTTATTTATATTGGTGTTAAACCTACTGTATTCCAACTTCTCTATGGTTTATAAACTATTTTACTAGCCATAGATTCATCAAAATAAGCAAACAACACACGAAAAACAGAATCTGTCAAGAAACATAACAGTCTGTAGTAATCTTTAACTAACGCAAACTTCTGGAACTCCAAAAATTCATAAAACCTAGGAAGACCTAGACAATTTGTTTATTGATCAGCAGCAATTGGAATCAATATTTTATCACGTTCTGGTGAGTTTTAACAATTATTTTCGTGAACAGAAAGTTTCTGGAATTTTCAGCAAGATCAAATAACTCTCATCCAAGAAGATCCTATAGGTTTAACTTGGTCCAAACACTAATTAAAACATAAAAACACATATAACCAGTGGCTAGATCAAATATTTATTTCTAAACAGAAGCAAAAAGCAAAAAAACAAAAATAAAATTGGGTTGCCTCCCAACAAGCGCTATCGTTTAACGCCCATAGCTAGGCATAAAAGCAAGGATAGATCTTGGTATTGCCATCTTTGGTAGGCAATCCATAAGTGGCTCTCATAATAGATTCATAAGGTAATTTTATTTTCTTTCTAGGGAAGTGTTCCATGCCTTTCCTTAACGGAAATTGGAATCTAATATTCCCTTCCTTCATATCAATAATTGCACCAATCGTTCTAAGGAAAGGTCTACCAAGAATAATAGGACATGAAGGATTGCAATCTATATCAAGAACAATAAAATCTACGGGCACATAATTCCTATTTGCAACAATAAGAACATCATTAATTCTTCCCATAGGTTTCTTAATGGTGGAATCCGCAAGGTGCAAGTTTAGAGAGCAATCATCAAAATCACGGAAACCTAGCAAGTCACACAAAGTTTTTGGAATCGTGGAGACACTAGCACCCAAATCACACAAAGAATAGCATTCATGATCTTTAATTTTAATTTTAATAGTAGGTTCCCACTCATCATAAAGTTTTCTAGGGATAGAAACTTCCAACTCAAGTTTTTCTTCATAAGATTACATCAAAGCATCAACGATATGTTTAGTAAAAGTTTTATGTTGACTATAAGGATGTGGAGAATTTAGCATGGATTGCAACAAGGAAATACAATCTATCAAAGAGCAATTATCATAATTAAATTCCATGAAATCCAAAATAGTGGGTGCATTGAGATCTAAAGTTTTAACTTCTTCAATCTCACTTTTATCAATTTTAGCATCAAGATCTAAAAACTCCAAATTTTTGGAACGCCTTCTAGGTAAAGGTGGATCATATTCAGTCCCATCATTATCAAGATTCATATTGCAAAACAAAGATTTAATAGGGGACACATCAATAACTTTTAGATCTTCATCTTTATTTTCATAGAAACTAGAAGAACACGCTTTCACAAAGCAATCTTTCTTAGCACGCATCCTAGCAGTTCTTTCTTTGCACTCATCAATGGAAATTCTCATGGCTTTGAGAGACTCATTGATATCATGCTTAGCTAGAATAGATCTAAGTTTTAAAGAATCAACATCAAGAGAAATTCTATCAACGTTCCTAGCCAATTCATCAACTTTAAGCAATTTTTCTTCAAGCAAAGCATTGAAATTATTTTGCGAATTCATAAACTCCTTAACACTAGTCTCAAATTCATAGGGCATCTTATTAAAATTTCCATACGAATTGTTGTAGGAATTACCATAATTATTAGAGGAATTACTAGGATACGGCCTAGGATTAAAGTTTCCTCTATATGCGTTGTTACCAAAATTATTCCTACCAACAAAATTCACATCCATAGATTCATTATTATTCTCAATCAAAGTAGACAAAGGCATGTCATTAGGATCAGAAGAAACACTCTTATTAGCAAATAATTTCATAAGTTCATCCATCTTTCCACTCAAAACATTAATTTCTTCTATCGCATGCACTTTTTTACTAGTAGATCTTTCAGTGTGCCATTGAGAATAATTAACCATAATATTATCTAGGAGTTTAGTAGCTTCTCCTAAAGTGATTTCCATAAAAGTGCCTCCCGTGGCCGAATCTAAAAGATTTCTAGAAGCAAAATTCAACCCGGCATAAATTTTTTGTATAATCATCCACAAATTCAAACCATGTGTAGGGCAATTACGTATCATTAATTTCATCCTCTCCCAAGCTTGTGCAACATGTTCATGATCTAGTTGCTTAAAATTCATAATATTGTTTCTATGAGAGATGATCTTAGCGGGAGGAAAATATTTACAGATAAAAGCATCTTTGCACTTATTCCAAGAATCAATACTATTTTTAGGCAAAGATGAAAACCAAGCTTTAGCACGGTCTCTAAGCGAAAAAGGAAATAGCTTCAATTTAACAATATCATTGTCCACATCTTTCTACTTTTGCATATCACACAAATCAACGAAGCTATTTAGATGGGTAGCGGCATCTTCACTAGGAAGGCCGGCGAATTGATCTTTCATGACAAGATTCAACAAAGCAGCATTAATTTCACAAGATTCAGTATCGGTAAGAGGAGCAATCGGAGTGCTAAGAAAATCATTGTTATTGGTATTGGTAAAGTCACACAATTTAGTATTATCTTGAGCCATCGTGACAAGCAAGCAATCCAACACACGAGCAAACAAGAGACGGGCAAAAAGAGGCAAACGGAAAAGAGGGCGAATAAAACGGCAAGGGTGAAGTGGGGGAGAGGAAAACGAGAGGCAAATGTCAAATAATGTAATGCGGGAGATAAGGGTTTGTGATGGGTACTTGGTGTGTTGACTTTTGCGTAGACTCCCCGGCAACGGCGCCAGAAATCGTTCTTGCTACCTCTTGAGCACTGCGTTGGTTTTCCCTCGAAGAGGAAAGGGTGATGCAACAAAGTAGCATAAGTATTTCCCTCAGTTTTTGTAGAACCAAGGTATCAATCCAGTAGGAGGCCACGCACGAGTCCCTCGCACCAACGCAAACAAATAAATCCTCGCAACCAACGCGATAAGGGGTTGTCAATCCCTACAGGGTCACTTACGAGAGTGAGATCTGATAGATATGATAAGATAATATTTTTGGTATTTGTATGATAAAGATGCAAAGTAAAATAGAAACAATAAAAATAACTAAGTGTTGGAAGATTAATATGATGGAAAATAGACCCGGGGGCCATAGGTTTCACTAGTGGCTTCTCTCAAGAGCATAAGTATTACGATGGGTGAACAAATTACTGTTGAGCAATTGACAGAATTGAGCATAGTTATGAGAATATCTAGGTATGATCATGTATATAGGCATCACGTCCGAGACAAGTAGACCGACTCCTGCCTGCATCTACTACTATTACTCCACACATCGACCGCTATCCAGCATGCATCTAGAGTATTAAGTTCATAAGAACAGAGTAATGCCTTAAGCAAGATGACATGATGTAGAGGGATAAACTCATGCAATATGATATAAACCCCATCTTGTTATCCTCGATGGCAACAATACAATATGTGCCTTGCTGCCCCTACTGTCACTGGGAAAGGACACCGCAAGATTGAACCCAAAGCTAAGCACTTCTCCCATTGCAAGAAAGACCAATCTAGTAGGCCAAACCAAACTGATAATTCGAAGAGACTTGCAAAGATAACCAATCATACATAAAAGAATTCAGAGAAGATTCAAATATTGTTCATAGATAAACTTGATCATAAACCCACAATTCATCGGTCTCAACAAACACACCGCAAAAGAAGATTACATTGAATAGATCTCCACGAGAGAGGGGGAGAACATTGTATTGAGATCCAAAAAGAGAGAATAGGCCATCTAGCTAATAACTATGGACCCGAAGGTCTGAGGTAAACTACTCACACATCATCGGAGAGGCTATGGTGTTGATGTAGAAGCCCTCCGTGATCGATGCCCCCTTCGGCGGAGCTCCGGAAAAGGCCCCAAGATGGGATCTCACGGGTACAGAAGGTTGCGGCGGTGGAATTAGGTTTTTGGCTCCGTATCTGGTAGTTTGGGGGTACGTAGGTATATATAGGAGGAAGAAGTACGTCGGTGGAGCAACATGGGCCCCACGAGGGTGGAGGGCGCACCCTGGGGGGGGGGGGGGTAGGCGCGCCCCCCTACCTCGTGCCTTCCTGGTTGCTTTCTTGACGTAGGGTCCAAGTCCTCTGGATCACGTTCGTTCCGAAAATCACATTCCCGAAGGTTTTATTCCGTTTGGACTCCGTTTGATATTCTTTTTCTGCGAAACTCTGAAATAGGCAAAAACAACAATTCTAGGCTGGGCCTCCGGTTAATAGGTTAGTCCCAAAAATAATATAAAAGTGTATAATAAAGCCCAATAATGTCCAAAACAGAATATAATATAGCATGGAACAATAAAAAATTATAGATACGTTGGAGACGTATCACCCGCTGGCAACTTCGATAGCGTTCATCTTCGCCCACCACATCTTGAAGCGAGCGAAGGCCATACGGGCACCTTCAATACAGGGAGAGCGCTTGACGACGTCCAGCCGCGGACAGGCTTCCACTATGCGCCTCATGAGTCTGAAGTAGCTGCCGGGCATAGCTTCGGCTGGCCATAGCCGGATTGTCAAATCCTTCATGGCTAGTTCGGCCATCCTGTGCAGCTCCACCAGTTGCTTCAGCTGATCGGTGAAGGAAACGGGATGCTCAGGCGTCGCGTATTGCGACCAGAATAGCTTCTTCGTAGAACCTCCTCCTTCGGCTCGGTAGTACTCTGCAGCGTCTGATACGCTGCGTGGTAGATCCGCAAAAGCCCCTGGGGAACTCCGAACCCGGGTTAGTAAAAGGTGTTGCTTTTCCGTATACTTGCTTTGCATCTTAAATGCCTTACCCGCCGTGATCTTTTTGGCCTCCTGGATCTCCTGGAGGGCGGCCTGGGCCTCATTCCGTGCGGTCTCTGCGCTCTGACGAGCCTCGGCGAGCTCGGCCTTTTGGGTCGACGCATCATTCTCCAAGGTCTCACACTTTTTCACCGCATCCTGGAGCTCCTCCTGGATTTCCTTGACCCGGGCCTCGAGCTTCTTACGAGCGGATTGCTGCTCGACAGCTTTCTCCTCGGCCTCACCCAGGGCCTTCCTCAGGGACTCGACCTCGGTCGCGGCTCCTGCACATATTACGACACTACAGTCAATATACATCGTCTACGCTTTCCGAACATACAGCAAGTCGTCATTCACCTTGCTTCTCCTGGAGTCGAACCCTAACCTCGCCGAGCTCGTTCTCGGTCCGCTCCAGCCTCTGCCTCAATCCAGAGACTTCGGCAGCATGCGAGGTTGCGGCCAACAGCGACGCCTGCTTATGCATACATGCTATGCTACTCTCCTACAATAGATCCACTATCCGGTTTTTCTCACCGGACAGTGTCTCAGGGGCTACTGACTACAGTTTTTTTCTCTTTCGATGTCACTTACCTCGAAATCTGTCAACAGGTTGCTGCAGGCCTCGTTCAGTCCAGTCTTGGCAGACTGAACCTTCTGAATCACCGCGCCCATAAGGACACGGTGCTCGTCCATAACGGAGGCGCCTCGCAGCACCTCCATCAGGTTGTCTGGCGCCCCTGGATGGACAGGGACCACCGGCGGAAGCGGCGCACCCCCCTCCTTCAAAGGGGGATGCTCGCCCAACTCCGGAGCCATATGGGTCTCCGGAATCGTATCCGGCTGAGAGCCAAACTGGATACAGCCCTCTTCGCCAGTTTCCATGGGGATCGTCTCCTCCATGTGTCCGGCAGTGGAGGCCTCGCCTCGTGACACCTCCCCGACGGCGTCCTGGGCTCCTCCTCGGTTCGGATCGGCCCTCCGGGACAACACTTCGGTGTCGTCCCCGGCCCCGGGGGAATAAGCAGGCGGTGGCGACTGGCTCGCCATCTCCGACGGAGCCAACGAACTTCCAGACGATGATCGTTGGATTAGGTCGCGGGCCAGACTGCAATAGTACAGTTAACCACATCAAGATAATGGAGAGAAAGGGCAGGATGTGCGCACAAGTGAGCCCTGTCACTTACGATGCGGCCTGGGGCTTAGTGCGGGGGCGCCGTTCCGGACTACTGTCAACGTCCCACGCGGTGTTGACCGCTGGGGCGCCCTTCCCCTTTTTGGGCGCTTTCGCCTCCGGATGTGCCGAGGCCGCCCTTTTCTTCTTCTTCTCCTAGGGAGGAGGGCTCTTCTCCTCCTCCTCCTCCTCCTCCTCCTCCTCCTCCTCCTTGTCGTTGTCCTAAGGGACGGAGGAATGGGCCTCGTCGTCTTCGGACGTCGCGTCCGAAGTGCCCTTGCGACGGGGGCCACTCTTGGCCTTCTTCTTGGCCTTCTTCTCCGGCGCCTTATAAGGCGCCGGCACCAGCATCTCCGCTAGGCGTGGGATGACCGGTTCTTCGGGCAGCAGAGCCGGACACTGGATCCGCTTCGCCCTCTCCGTCCAGTCCTGAAGGAACCATAATAAAAGCTCTGATATCATCCTCGAAACAATTAGGTTGAGGACTCGTTCGAAATAACATACCTTGCTGGCGGGGTGTGTACAATCGTGACCACGGTCCGAATCCGTGGCCGGTGGTTTCTCATTACCCTTGAAGAGCAATTTCCATGCGCCTTCGTGCGTAGTCTCGAAGAGCCTCACCAGGGTCCGGTGCTTCTTTGGATTGAACTCCCACAGCGGGCGGCTTCGGCGCTGGCATGGAAGGATCCGGCGAACTAACATCACCTGGATCACATCAACGAGCTTGACGCTCTTGGTTATCATGCTCTGAACACGCGTCTGCAGCGCTATCAGCTTGTCAGGAGAACACCAATCCGGACTCTTCTCGACCCAGGAGGTGAGTCGCATAGGAGCGCCGGAGCGGAATTCGGCAGCTGCGGCCCAGGTGGTGCCGCGTGGTTCTGTGACGTAGAACCACTGCTTCTGCCACTCCTTTACCGTATCCACAAAGGTGCCTTTGGGCCAAGAGACGTTGGACAATTTACTCACCATTGCCCCTCCGCACTCCGCGTGCTGGCCATCTACCACCTTCGGCTTCACGTTGAAGACTTTGAGCCACAGTCCGAAGTGGGGGTGGATGCGAAGGAAGGCCTCGCATACGATGATAAATGCCGAGATGTTGAGGAAGGAATTTGGGGACAGATCATGGAAATCTACCCTGTAATAATACATTAGCCCGCGGACGAAGGGGTGAAGTGGAAACCCTAGCCCGCGAAAGAAATGGGGGATGAATACCACCCTCTCTGTGGGCTCCGGCGTGGGGACGATCTGTCCCTCGGCGACAGACGGTGGGCGATCTCCTTCGCCAAATATCCGGCCGCCCGGAGCTCAGTAATGTCCTCCTCCGTGACGGAGGAGACCATCCACTTGCCCTCACCACCGGATCCGGACATGGTTGCTGGGGTGGAAAGGAGATTGGAACTTGGGCGCTGGAGCTCGAGGTTGGGAAGGCAGAGACAGAGAGAAAGCGTGATAAGAGGAAGGGGGAGTCCTTATCTCCTTATAAAGGCAGCAAATATTAAATGCCTCCTCACTCTCCTTGAGATTCGCCTATTCACAAGGGCTGTGTAAACGGCACGGTTGGGTTACCCATGCCCGCATTGATGAGAATCCCGCGATAAGGGGACACGATCTCTGCTTCGACAAGACGTGCCAATAGCAACCGCGTCTTGAAATGTGGGACAAACGGTTCGAAATTATGACCGAACGGACGTAATGTCACATGGCAGAAAGCTGTCAGCGGATGGAACTCGTGTAAAATATATATATTCTCTCTGTGGTTGTGCATGGTGTGTAACAGGTCCGGATACAACCATCGCGTCTGAAGACTATCTTAGAGTTCGGAAGAGGGGCAACCCGCCTTGCAATGCCTAAGACAATCTGCGCGCCGGACTCCTTGTCATTGAAGCCAGGTCAGGGGCTACTGAGGGAGTCCTGGACTAAGGGGTCCTTGGGCGTCCGGCCTGTTATCCATGGGCCGGACTGATGGGCTGTGAAGATACGAAGGCCGAAGACAATACCCGTGTCTGGATTGGACTCTACTTGGCGTGGAAGGCAAGCTAGGCGACCTATTATGAAGATTTCCTCCTATGTAACCGACCTCATGTAACCCTAGATCTCTCCGGTGTCTATATAAACCGGAGAGCATGGTCCGAATGATGACATATTCATTACCATATATTCACATAGGCTAGACTTCTAGGGTTTAGCCATTACGATCTCGTGGTAGATCAACTCTTATACACTTATATTCATCAAGATCAATCAAGCAGGAAATAGGGTATTACTTCCATAGAGAGGGCCCGAACCTGGGTAAACATCGTGTCACCCGTCTCCTGTTACCATCGATCCTAAACGCACAGTTCGGAACCCCCTACCCGAGATCCGCCGGTTTTGACACCGACACCCCTCGAACCCCCTGCCGTGGGCCGCCGTCACCGCCCGTGCTCGCCCTTGGCCGCACCGGAGCTCTCTGCTCCTACCGCGCGCGCCTCCTACCTTGGCCGGTCGCGCCCACAACCGTTCGGTGCACCGCCCCCGGAGCTGCGCTACTGCTACCGCCGCTCGCCCAGCCCGCCATTGCCTACGGCCGCCACCGCCTCCTGCTGTTTGCCGCTTTACTTGCTGCTACTCTGCTTGTGCCGTTGCCGCTGCTATTTGTGTTGCTGCCCTCTGCTGCTACTCTCTACTGCTGCTTGTTGGAATAAACCACGATTTCTTGTTCTGCTCCGTCAAGTTGATCGAAATCAACTAAAGCTAGTGCCGGCAAGACGCGTATTGTACGTTGTGACTACTGTTCATCAATTAACCTGCTAGCTAGGTTCTATGTGTGGGTTGCTCCGGTGTACTTGTTCAAAGATCAGAAACCAACACTGCTTGCTACTGCCCCTAGCCGCTGCTGTCGATGCTGATCTGCCCTGCTAAGTGCTGCCGCTGCTGCTCCTTCTGCTACTGTAACTGCTCCCCGTCGCTGCCTCCCGCTTCGCCCATGCCCAACCACGAGCGCCCGCCCCTGCTTGCGGTCCTCCGCCAGCGCCCTCGCAGGCCCGCGCTAGCTGCTGCCTCGGCCGAGCAGCCCCATGGCCGCAGCCGTTGCGCGCCGTGCGGCCGCGCGTGTGTGCCAGCCAGCCGGCTGTTGCCTCCGCTAGATGGGTCGGCCCTTGCGTAGATTAGGCACTAATTCCATTTAGCACTAACCTCCTGTTTAGACTAACTAGCAAAAAGGCCCGTGCGTTGCAACGAGAGAAAAAAAAATCCAGCAATTTTATTTTTTTGCCAGCTCTCCAGACCTGGGCCACAGTGGGTCGCCAGATGGGCTTCCTCCGTTGGGCCAAAACGGGTGGCAAGTAACGAAACCAAATAGCGTACGTGAAATTAATATAAGGGAGACCAAAGGAAGCGGGACGAAACCAAGAATATCACCTCTCTTTAATAGTAGGTATAGATATAGATATAGATTTGGTTTTAGTTAGTAGTGCTTACCCAATAACATGTGGGACACAATGCTAAATAAATCAATTTGGTTATATTAAATAATTACCAGTCAATGACATCATGGACCCACAACCCAGTTTGACTAGTCAACTTTGACCCAGTCAACCTTGACTATACTGTTGACTTTGACCCGGCCCCACATGTCATTTGACTGTGGCTGGCACTGCACTAGGTGACATAAGTATTTCACTATTTTTAATTCGAATTAATATATTCTAGAAAATCAATTAAAACTTTGATAAATAATAGAAAATAAACCGTAGCTCGGATGAAAATACTTTGTGCATGAAAGTTGCTCAGAACGACGAGACGAATCCGAATACGCAGTCCGTTTGCCAACCACACGTCCCTAGCATAGTGAACATGCAACTTTTCCCCTCCGGTCCGTTTGTCCGAAAGCACGAAACACCGGAATACTTTCCCGGATGTTTCCCCCCTTCGCCGGTATTGCCTACTACTGCGTTAGCTCACTCCTAGCACCGCGTATTGCCATGTTATGTTTTGTGTTGCTTTGATTGCTCTATTATTTATTGTGTTCCCCCTCCGTTACTTCTTTCCGGTAGACCCCGAGACTGCCGGCGACCCCTAGTTCGACTATTGTGTTGATGACCCTTCCTTCTTGCCAAGCAACCAGGCAAGCCCCCCCCCCCCTTGATCAACCCGATATCGCCTATTCCTTCTCTCTACTGCTTGCATTAGAGTACTGTAGCATGTTACTGCTTTCGGTTAATCCTATTCTGCTGCATAGCCTGTCATTGTTGCTACAGTTGTTACCCTTACCTGCAATCCTAAATGCTTAGTATAGGATGCTAGTATTCTATCAGTGGCCCTACATTCTTGTCCGTCTGCCATGCTATACTATCGGGCCGTCATCACTCGGGAGGTGATCACGGGTATATACTCACATACATATTATATATGATACATGTGGTGACTAAAGTCGGGTCGGCTCGTTGAGTACCCGCGGTTGATTTTCATGGATTGGGGGCTGAAAGGACATACTTTCCCGACGGTCCTCTGAGTGGATCTTTCTGGCGGAGCGACAGGGCAGGTTGAGACCACCTAGGAGAGAGGTGGGCCTGGCCCTGGTCGGCGTCCGCGGTTACATCAATTAACACGCTTAACGAGATCTTGATATTTGATCTGAGTCTGGCCACTGGCCTATACGCACTAACCAACTACGCGGGAACAGTTATGGGCACTCGACATCGTGGTATCAGCCGAAGCCTTCTTGACGTCAGCGACTAAGCGGCGCGCGCCGGATTGGACTGGAACGCCTGCTCTTGTATTAGGGAGGCTAGGTCTGCTTTCGGCCGCCCACGCAACATGCAGGTGTGCAATGGGCGATGGGCCCAGACTCCTGCGTGCCTAGGATTTAGACCGGCGTGCTGACCTCTCTGTTGTGCCTAGGTGGGGTTGCGACGTGTTGATCTTCCGAGGCCGGGCATGACCCAGGAAAGTGTGTCCGGCCAGAGGGATCGAGCGTGTTGGGTTATGTGGTGCACCCCTGTAGGGAAGTTTATCTATTCGAATAGCCGTGTCCCTCGGTAAAAGGACGGCCCAGAGTTGTACCTTGACCTTATGACAACTAGAACCGGATACTTAATAAAACACACCCTTTCAAGTGCCATATACAACCCGGTGATCTCTCTCTCACAGAGCGACGAGGAGAGGATCGTCGGGTAGGATTATGCCATGTGATGATACCGGTGAACTTACCATCTACTCTCTTCTACATGCTGCAAGATGGAGGCTGCCAGAAGCGTAGTCTTCGGCAGGACTAGCTATCCCCCTCTTATTCTGACATTCTGCAGTTCAGTCCACCGATATTGCCCCTTACACAGATACCCATGCATATGTGGTGTAGATCCTTGCTTGTGAGTACTTTGTATGAGTACTCACGGTTGCTTTGCTCCCTCTTTTCCCCCTTTTCCTCTTCTTCTCGGACGTCGCAACCAGATGCTGGAGGCTTGGATCTGGACGCCACCGTCGACAATGACTCCTACTACACCGGAGGTGCCTACTACTACGTGCAGGCCACTGACGACGACCAGGAGTAGTTTAGGGGGATCCCAGGCAGGAGGCCTGCGCCTCTTTCGATTTGTATGCCAGTTTGTGCTAGCCATATTATGGCAACTTGTTTAACTTATGTCTGTACTCAGATATTGTTGCTTCCGCTAACTCATCTATGATCGAGCACTTATAGTCGAGCCCTAAGGCCCCTGGCTTGTATTATGATGCTTCTATGACTTATTTATTTTTAGAGTTGTGTTGTGATATCTTCCCGTGAGTACCTGATCTTCATCATACACGTTTGCGTGTATGATTAGTGCACGGTCAAATCGAGGGCATCACACTTTACCCGCTTCACCAGGTTCATTGGACAACTTTTATTTTTATCAATATTTCCTTTGTTTAGTTGTCTTTGTATGTGTATTGGCATTTTGGTGGACATGGCACATCAAAAAGGACCAAGTGGGGCAAAACCAGAGGAGTTCCAGGCATTAGATTCGAGTCCCTTCGAGAGTTGGATATTTTAACTTTTTTATAAGTATCCAAGATCCAATACAATAGGTATATCGGGCTTTTTGAAGTGAATCCAAGAGTCCAAGAGCACCCAAATCGGAGTTCGTATGACGAAATGACGGTGGAAATACGAAACTGCACATGAAAGTACATGAGAGAAGACGACACCTGGTACGACCATGCCAGGTCATACCAGCGCTCGTACTAGCCTACGGATACTGCGAAATCAGGCATAACTTCTGCTGTTTCTTCATAGATTTCATTCCAGTTTGTTCCTACATGATCCCTAGCGACAAGGTAGGTTACCAAGGGAGGATTTGTCTCTCCTACAACACTTACTTTTAAAAAAGGACACATCCATGATGATATGCGTTCGTCATAGTAGGTCATGTTTTCTGTCATCCACGTACATCATGATGTTTTAATGACAGAATCAAGATAGTCATATCTGTGCTATCACGGATGTATTTCATGACAATAATCACTACTCCTCCGTCCTTGAAAGAGTGTACTTCCAACTTTGTTGGAAAGTCAAACTTTTTTTATGTTTGTCTATATTTATACAATAATAGACCAGCATCTATGCCATCAAATTAGTAGCATTAGATTCATGATAAAAATATATTTTCGTCATATACCAATTTGGTTTCACAAGCATTGACATATTTTTTCACAAACTCGGTCAAACTTTGAGATAGTTTGACCCTCCAACAAAGTTGGAAGTACACTCTTTCAAGGACAGAGAGAGTATTTCATCATTCAAGTGTTTACTTCAATGATGAAACATAGCGTGTCATGAAACTATTTTCGTCAAGGGTAATTAATCAACATGTGGTACCACCATAACAAGATGTCATGTGAATACTATTCATCTTTTGATGGGTATGTTCTGAGCTCAAGACCATCTTGCCTAAACATCAAGAAAACAAAGTGATCTCGTTGTTTGATCCAATCATGCCTGCCTCATACGCGACAAGTCTGTCATACCCATGTGTAAGGGCATATTTATCCCTTAGTAGTTTTGGTGATTGATGACAATGCTTTTGAGGACTAATCGTGTGAAGTGAGCATTTCAGATATACCATGTCTAAGCACAAGACGATTTGGTACCCCTCGGAGCTTATTGAAGACGACGTTTCTCTACGTTTCTTTTTGGTGGATTTGAGTCGTAGGAAAGCCGTGCTATTAAGAGGGGGTCCGCGTTGGAAAGGTTTTGGTGGAATCATCACATACACGTCTATTCCATTTGCACCACCTTTCCCATTGGCTCTTTGGAGCATCCTCCGTCTCTTCGTGTCTATGCAAAATTAAGGACTCCTAGTGTTGCTGTTCTGGGGCATGCTGTAGTACTGCTCCTCGGAGCGGTAGTACCGCAGGTGCTCACGGTAGTACCGCTCCCTGGGAGCGGTAGTACCGTGGCCTCAGGCCTGGCGCAGCTGCTCGAGCGGTAGTAGGGGCGGATGTAATTTTTTACATCCGGGCCCTACGCGGTAGTACTGCTCCGTTGGCGCGGTAGTACCGTGGGCCCTGGCCAGGCGCAGCAACATGAGTGGAAGTAGGGGCGGATGTAATTTTTTACATCCGCGCCCTACGCGGTAGTACCGCTCCAGGCATGTGGTAGTACCGTGTCGGATTTTTGCATGGATCAAAACTCAGCGGAAGTAGTCACGGATGTATTTTTATATGTCTGTGCCTTTCCCAACCTAGACTTGTCCTGCCTCGCGGTAGTACCGCGCCAGCGGTTCTACTGCTCCCTGTCTTAGCGCATCTATGCTGGTTCTAGCCTCTGTCGTGCCAGCGGTAGTACCACAGCTCTTCGCGGTAGTACCGTGGGCGCGTGCGGTAGTACCGCTTGTTTGGTGCGGTAGTACCGCATGTCGCAGGCTGAGTTGGTGGATAACGGTTGGATTTGTTCTTTCACTATATAAGGGGAGTCTTCTTCTCCGAGTTGACTATCTCTTCCACCCCCAAGCTCCATTGTTGCTCTCAGCTCCATTTTTGCCCGATCTCCCTCCCTAGCCAATCAAACTTGTTGATTTTCTAGGGATTGGTTGAGAAGGCCACGATCTACACTTCCACCAAGAGAAATTTGATTCCCCCCACTAATCCCTTGCGGATCTTGTTACTCTTGGGTGTATGAACACCCTAGACGGTTGAGGTCACCTCGGAGCCATATTCCATTGTGGTGAAGCTCCGTGGTTTTTGTTGGGAGCCTCCAATTCGGTTGTGGCGAGAGCCCCAACCTTGTTTGTAAAGGTCCGGTCGCCGCATCCAAGGGCACCAATAGTGGAATCACGGCATCTCGCATCGTGTGATTGCGTGAGGAGAATACAGTGGCCCTAGTGGCTTCTTGGGGAGCATTGTGCCTCCACACCGCTCCAATAGAGACGTACTTCCCCTCAAAAGGAAGGAACTTCGGTAACACATCCTTGTCTTCACCGGCTCCACTATTGGTTATCTCGTACCTTTGCTTGTGCAAGTTTATATTGTGTTGCATCTCTTGCTTACTTGTGTGCCTGTTGTTGTTGCATCATATAGGTTGCTCACCTAGTCGCATATCTAGACAACCTACTTTGATGCAAAGTTTAAATTGGTAAAGAAAAGCTAAAAATTGTTAGTTGCCTATTCACCACCCCTCTAGTCAACTATATTGATCCTTTCAATTGGTATCGGAGTCTCATCTCTTTATTAAGGACTTTGCTGATGACCCACAAGTGTAGGGGTTCTATCGTAGTCCTTTCGATAAGTAAGAGTGTCGAATGCAAGGAGGAGCAGAAGGAAATGACAAACGGTTTTCAGTAAGGTATTCTCTGCAAGCACTGAAATTATCGGTAACAGATAGTTTTGTGATAAGGTAATTTGTAACGGGTAACAAGTAAAAAAAGTAAATGAGGTGCAGCAAGGTGGCCCAATCCTTTTTGTAGCAAAGGACAAGCTTGGACAAACTCTTATATGAAGGAAAACGCTCCCGAGGATGCATGGGAATTATCGTCAAGCTAGTTTTCATCACGCTCATATGATTCACGTTCGTTACTTTGATAATTTGGTATGTGGGTGGACCGGTGCTTGGGTAATGTCCTTCCTTGGACAAGCATCCCACTTATGATTAACCCCTATTGCAAGCATCCGCAACTACAAAAGAAGTATTAAGGTAAACCTAACCATAGCATGAAACATATGGATCCAAATCAGCCCCTTACGAAGCAACGCATAAACTAGGATTTAAGCTTCTGTAACTCTAGCAACCCATCATCTACTTATTACTTCCCAATGCCTTCCTCTAGGCCCAAACAATTGTGAAGTGTCATGTAGTCGACGTTCACATAACACCACTAGAGGAAAGACGGCATACATCTCATCAAAATATCGAACGAATACCAAATTCACATGACTACTTATAGCAAGACTTCTCCCATGTCCTCAGGAACAAACGTAACTACTCACAAATCATATTCATGTTCATAATCAAAGGGGTATTAATATGCATAAAGGATCTGAACATATGATCTTCTACCGAATAAACCAACTAGCATCAACTACAAGGAGTAATCAACACTACTAGCAACCAACAGGTACCAATCTGAGGTTTTGGGACAAAGATTGGATACAAGAGATGAACTAGGGTTTGAGAGGAGATGGTGCTGGTGAAGATGTTGATGGAGATTGACCCCCTCCCGATGATAGGATCGATGGTGACGACGATGGTGACGATTTCCCCCCTCCCGGAGGGATGTTTCCCCGGCAGAACAGATCCGCCGGAGCCCTAGATTGGTTCTGCCAAGGTTCCGCCTCGTGGTGGCGGTGTTTCGTCCCGAAAGCTTCCTTCTGGTTTTTCCAGGGTGAAAGACTTCATATAGCAGAAGATGGGCACCGGAGGCCTGCCAGGTGGCCCACGAGACAGGGGGCGCGGCCAGGGGTGTAGGGCGCGCCCCCACCCTCGTGGCCAGGGTGTGGGCCCTCTCTGGTTGATTCTTTCGCCAGTATTTTTTATTAATTCCAAAAAAGTGCTCCCGTGAAGTTTCGGGACTTTTGGAGCTGTGCAGAATAGGTCTCTAATATTTGCTCCTTTTCTAGCCCAGAATTACAACTGCCGGCATTCTCCCTCTTCTTGTAAACCTTGTAAAATAAGAGAGAATAGGCATAAGTATTGTGACATAATGTGTAATAACAGTCCATAATGCAATAAATATCGATACAAAAGCATGATGCAAAATGGATGTATCAACTCCCCCAAGCTTAGACCTCGCTTGTCCTCAAGCGGAAGCCGATAACTAAAAATATGTCCACATGTTTAGAGATAGAGGTGTCGATAAAATAAAATACGGACATGAGGGCATCATGATCATTCTTATAACAACAACATGAATATATATTGTAATATGATTTCTTATGCTAAAGTAACAATCTATTCACAATGTCAAGTATGAATCAGAAACTTCAGTGAAAACTAACAAACTATAATCTCGGTCATTGAAGCAATTGCAATTTATCATAACATCGGAAAGAGTCAATATAAGAGCTTTTCAGCAAGTCCACATACTCAACTATCATTTAGTCTTTCACAATTGCTAACACTCACGCAATACTTATGGGTATGGAGTTTTAATCGGACACAAAGAAAGATAGGGGCTTATAGTGTTGCCTCCCAACCTTTTACCTCAAGGGTAATGTCAACAATAATAGTTCATGCTAACTTACATCCAATTGGGTATATATATATCAGGATCTTTCCAACACAATGCGCTTACCAAAGGATAAAATGTAAAATGGAAAGGTGAAGATCACCATGACTCTTGTATAAGGTATAAGACAAGAATAAAAGATAGGCCCTTCGCAGAGGGAAGCAGAGGTTGTCATGTGCTTTAAGGTTGGATGCACAAAATCTTAATGCAAAAGAACGCCACTTTATATTGCCACTTGTGATATGGACCTTTATTATGCAGTCCGTCGCTTTTATTGCTTTCATATCACAAGATCATATAAAGCTTATTTTCTCCACACTAATAAATCACACATATTTAAGGAGCAATTTTTATTGCTTGCACAATGACAACTTACTTGAAGGATCTTACTCAATCCATAGGTAGGTATGGTGGACTCTCATGGCAAAACTAGGTTTAAGGATATTTGGAAGCACAAGTAGTATCTCTACTTGGTGCAAAGAGTTGGCTAGCATGAGGTAGAAAGGCAAGCTCAACTTGTTGGATGATCCATGACAATATACTTTATTTTGGATATAAGAAAACATAACCCATTATGTTGTCTTCCTTGTCCAACATCAACTCTTTAGGATGTCATATTTTAATGAGTGCTCACAATCATAAAAGATGTCCAGGATAGTATATTTATATGTGAAAACCTCTCTTTCTTTATTACTTCCTATTAATTACAACGATGACCAAAACTATGTTTGTCAACTCTCAACAACTTTTATTCATCATACTCTTTATATGTGAAGTCATTACTCTCCATAAGATCCATATGATCTCTTTATTTCTTTTTACTCTTTCTTTTTCCTATATTCCCTCAAGATCATAGCAAGATAACCAAGCCCTTGACTCAACACTAATCTTTATTATATATAGCTCACGGACTCGATTACATAGAGAGATCACAAAGCAAAACTCAAAAGTAGATCATACCAAAAAATTTATTCTACTAGATCAAGATATTACCAAAAGGGATCGAACAAAAAAACGGTAAAGATAGGAGTGTGATGGTCATACGATACCGGGGCACCTCCCCGAAGCTTGGTAGTTGCCAAGGGGAGTGCCCATACCCATGTATTTATTTCTCTTTCTTCGGAGGTGGTGATGTAATATTCTTGGCGATGATGCCCCTCAGGATACGATTCTCTTCCTCAAGCTTATTGACTTGATGCTTGAGGTCCATTATTTCCTTACGGAGCTTGCCCGTGACGGCTAAAGCTCCTTTCACCCAAGGACGTTGCATAGCGCGGGAGAACAAGTAACACTCTTTTTCATATTTTCATAAGAAAGAAATCTGACATTGGAAGGGATGACCGAGTTTGGAATAGCTGAGCTCTGTAGTTCCCCCATCTCGAATCCGACACGGAAATGAGAGGTAACTTCTTGATCCTCCTCCATGGCATCTATCCTTTTCAAGTCGGCCTCCATCTCTTCCTCCGTTGCTGGCCCAAAGTGGTCAGCATCGCTGTTTGCTCCTGGTCTCGGTGTCGGACGAGACACCCGGTCCTCCCCGACCGACTCTTGAGAAGACATCCTGCTCTAATCTGCGGCAGAAAACAGCTCGAAACAAAAGTAGTGGATATTTGCATGATACAGTGGTCAAAACCTTCGGGAGATTATATAATGAATTTTTACCGACCAAAAGAAGTATCGTGCAAGAAAACGGAGTCCGGAGAGCACACGAGGTGCTCACGAGGCAGGGGGCGCGCCCAGGGGGTAGGGCGAGCCCTCCACCCTCGTGGACGCCTCGTGTCCTTCCCGGACTACTTCTTATTTTCCTAATTTTTAAAATATTCCAAAACGGAGAAAAACTGCCATTAGAACTGTTTTGGAGTCGGTTTACTTACCGTACCACATACCTATTCCTTTTCGGAGTCTGAAACGTTCTGGAAAGTGTCCCTTATGTATTCCTCCGGGGTTACGGTTTCAATAACATTAGTTTCAACAATTATGGGATTACCTAAGATATAATGTTTGATTCTTTGACCGTTCACCACCTTCGGATTTGTGCCTTCGAAGTTGTTGATTTTTATGGCACTGGAACCATAGACCTCCTCGATAACGTAAGGGCCTTCCCATTTAGAGAGAAGTTTTCCTGCAAAAAATCTCAAAGGAGAGTTGTATAGCAAAACATAATCACCTACGTTAAACTCACGCTTTTGTATCCTTTTGTCATGCCATCTTTTAACTTTTTCTTTAGACAGTTTGGCATTCTCATAGGCTTGGGTTCTCCATTCATCAAGTGAGCTAATGTCAAATAGCCTCTTCTCACCGGCAAGTTTGAAATCATAATTGAGCTCTTTAATGGCCCAATATGACTTATGTTCTAATTCAAGAGGTAAGTGACATGCTTTTACATAAAGCATTTTATACGGAGACATACCCATAGGATTTTTATATGCAGTTCTATAGGCCCATAATGCATCATCAAGTTTCTTGGACCAATTCTTTCTAGATCTATTAACAGTCTTTTGCAAAATTAATTTAAGCTCTCTGTTACTCAGCTCTACTTGACCACTAGACTATGGGTGGTATGGAGATGCAATTCTATGATTAACGTCATACTTAGCAAGCATTTTACGAAAGGCACCATGAATAAAGTGTGAACCACCATCAGTCATTAAATATCTAGGGACTCCAAACCTCAGAAAAATAACTTCTTTAAGCATCTTAATAGAAGTGTTATGATCAACACTACTAGTTGGAATAGCTTCTACCCACTTAGTAACGTAATCAACAGCAACTAAAATATGTGTATACCCATTAGAGGAAGGAAATGGTCCCATATAATCAAAGCCCCATACATCAAATGGTTCAATAACAAGTGAATAATTCATAGGCATTTCTTGACGTCTACTAATATTACCAATTCTTTGGCACTCATCACAAGACAAGACAAACTTACGGGCATCTTTGAAGAGAGTAGGCCAATAAAACCGGATTGCAATACCTTATGTGCAGTTCTATCTCCAGCATGGTGTCCTCCATAAGCCTCGGAGTGGCACTTGCGTAGGATCTGTTCCTGTTCATGCTCAGGTACACAACGACTAATAACACCATCTACTCCTTCCTTATAAAGGTGTGGGTCATCCCAGAAGTAATGTCTTAAATCATACAAAAACTTTTTCTTTTGCTGGTATGTGAAACTAGGTGGTATAAATTTAGCAACAATGTAATTAGCATAATCAGCATACCATGGAGCAGTACGAGAAGCATTTATGATAGCTAATTGTTCATCAGGAAAGCTATCATCAATAGGTAGTGGGTCATCAAGGACATTCTCTAACCTAGACAAGTTGTCTGCAACGGGGTTCTCAGCTCCCTTTCTATCAATAATATGCAAATCAAATTCTTGTCGCAAGAGAACCCACCTAATAAGTCTAGGTTTAGCATCTTTCTTTTCCATAAGGTATTTGATAGCAGCATGATCAGTGTGAGCAGTTACTTTAGAATCAACAATATAAGGTCTGAACTTATCACAAGCAAATACAACTTCTAAAAGTTCTTTTTCAGTAGTAGCATAATTTCTCTGGGAACTGTCTAGAGTTTTACTGGCATATTGGATAACATTTAATTTCCTATCAACTCTTTGTCCTAGAACAGCACCTACAGCATAATCACTAGCATCACACATAATTTCAAAGGGTAAATTCCAATCAGGAGGCTGAATAGGTGCTGAAATCAAAGCTTTCTTAAGTATTTCAAATGCTTCTACACAATCATCATCAAAGATAAAAGGAATATCTTTTTGTAAGAGATTAGTCAGAGGCCTAGAAATTTTTGAGAAGTCCTTAATGAACCTCCTATAAAAACCGGCATGACCAAGGAAACTTCTTATACCTTTAATGTTCTTGGGACACGACATCTTTTCAATAGCGTCAACTTTAGCTTTATCAACTTCAATACCTCTTTCAGAAATTTTATGCCCCAAGACAATACCTTCATTAACCATAAAGTGGCACTTCTCCCAATTCAAGACAAGATTAGTTTCTTCACATCTCTGCAGAACTCGTTCAAGGTTGCTTAAGCAATCATCAAAAGAAGATCCATAAACAGAGAAATCATCCATGAAAACCTCCACAATCTTTTCACAAAAGTCAGAGAATATAGCCATCATGCATCTTTGAAAGGTAGCAGGTGCATTGCATAAACCAAAAGGCATACGTCTATAAGCAAAGGTACCGAAAGGACAAGTAAAAGTAGTCTTTTCTTGATCCTCTTTTGACACAGGTATCTGAGAGAAACCAGAATAGCCATCTAGAAAGCAAAAATGTGTATGTTTGGATAATCTTTCTAGCATTTGATCAATAAAAGGTAACGGGTAATGATCCTTTTTAGTAGCTTTATTTAATTTGCGGAAATCAATTACCATCCTATAACTTGTAACGATTCTTTGTGGGATCAATTCATCTTTATCATTAGGAACTACAGTAATACCTCCCTTCTTAGGGACACAATGGACAGGACTTACCCACTGACTATCAGCAACAGAATAAATTATAACTGCCTCCAGAAGCTTTAGTATTTCTTTTCTTACCACTTCTTTCATCTTAGGATTTAACCGTCGTTGGTGATCAACAACCGGTTTAGCATCTTTCTCCAATTTTATTTTGTGTTGGCATAGAGTGGGACTAATACCCTTAAGATCATCAAGAGTATATCCAATAGCAGCACGGTGCTTCTTCAGAGTTTTCAATAATTTCTTTTCTTCATGCTCTGAAAGGTTTAGCACTAATAATAACAGGATATATCTTCTTTTCATCAAGATAAGCATATTTAAGAGGATCAGGTAATGGTTTAAGCTCAAACACGGGATCACCCTTGGGTGGAGGAGGATCCCCTAGGATTTCAACAGGCAAGTTGTGTTTCAAAATAGGACCTTGTTTAAATAATATTTCATCTATTTCCCTTCTTTCATTCATAAACATATCATTTTCATGGTCTAGCAAATATTGTTCTAAAGGATCATTAGGAGGCACGGCAATAGAAGCAAGACCAATAATTTCATCGTTACTAGGCAATTCTTCAGCATGGGGTTGTCTACGAAATTTAGCAAAATTAAACTCATGAGACATATCCCCCAAACCAATAGTAACAATATCCTTTTTGCAGTCTATCCTAGCATTAACAGTATTCAAGAAGGGTCTACCAAATATAATGGGACAAAAGTTATATTGTGGGGAACCAAGAATAAGAAAATCAGCAGGATATTTAACTTTCCCACACAAGACTTCAACATCTCTAACAATCCCAACTGGTGAAATAGTGTCTCTATTGGCAAGCTTAATTGTAACATCAATTTCTTCTATCTCAGCAGGTGCAATATCATGCATAATTTCTTTGTATAAGGAATTAGGTATTGCACTTGCACTAGCACCCATATCACATAAGCCATGATAGCAACGATCTCCTATTTTAACAGAAATGACAGGCATGCCTATAACAGGTCTATGTTTATTTTTAGTATCGGGTCTAGCAATTCTAGCAGCTTCATCACAGAAGTAAATAACATGCCCATCAATATTATCAGCCAAGAGATCTTTAACCATAGCAATACTAGGTTCAACTTTAATTTGCTCAGAGGGGTTTGGGTGTCCTAATATTACTTTTGTTGACCACAGCTGAAGCTTTAGCATGATCCTTTATTCTAGCAGGGAAAGGTGGTTTCTCAATATAAGCAGTAGGAACAATAGGATCATTATAAGTGATAGTCTTTTCTTCAACTTTAATAGGTGCAACTACTTTTACTTCAATGGGAGGATTATATTTAAACCACTTCTCCTTAGGGAGATCAACATGAGTAGAAAAGGATTCACAGAAAGATGCTACTATCTCAGAGTCAAGTCCATATTTAGTGCTAAATTCACGGAAAACATCGGTATCCATAAAAGATTTAACACAATCAAACTTAGGTGTTATACCTGACTCCTTACCTTCGTCGAGATCCCAATCTTCAGAGTTGCGTTTAATTCTTTCCAATAAATCCCACTTGAATTCAATAGTCTTCATCATAAAAGAACCAGTGCAAGAAGTATCGAGCATGGAGCGATTATTGAGAGAAAGCCGAGCATAAAATTTTTGAATAATTATTTCTCTTAAGAGCTCATGATTAGGGCATGAATATAACATTGACTTAAGCCTCCCCCAAGCTTGAGTAATGCTTTCTCCTTCGCGAGGCCAAAAATTATATATATAATTACGATCACGATGAACAAGATGCATAGGATAAAACTTTTGATGAAATTCCAATTTCAATCGGTTATAGTTCCATGATCCCATATCATCACATAGCCTAAACCATGTCAATGCCTTTCCCTTCAAAGATAAACGGAAGACCTTCTTCTTGATAACATCCTCGGGCATACCTGCAAGCTTAAATAATCCTTAAACTTCATCCACATAGATTAGGTGTAAATCGGGATGCAATGTTCCATCTCCTGCAAAAGGATTAGCTAGCAGTTTCTCTATCATACCCGAAGGGATTTCAAAGTAAACATTTTCAGTAGTTCAGTAGGTTGAGGAGCAACTCTTTGCTCTACTGGTCGGGGTGAAGATACCACGAACAAGCCCTCAAAGGATTACTTTCCATAGTAACAAGTGACAGTGAAATTCAGCACACTATATAAATTTTTCCTTACCAAATTCCACCTACCAAAGGCGCTTCACTACCCGGCAACGGCGCCAGAAAAGAGTCTTGATGACCCACAAGTGTAGGGGATCTATCGTAGTCCTTTCGATAAGTAAGAGTGTAGAACCCAACGAGGAGCAGAAGGAAATGACAAGCGGTTTTCAGTAAGGTATTCTCTGCAAGCACTGAAATTATCGGTAACATATAGTTTTGTGATAAGGTAATTTGTAACGGGTAACAAGTAACAAAAGTAAATGAGGTGCAGCAAGGTGGCCCAATCCTTTTTGTAGCAAAGGACAAGCATGGACAAACTCTTATATGAAGGAAAACGCTCCCGAGGACGCATGGGAATTATCGTCAAGCTAGTTTCATCACGCTCCTATGATTCGCGTTTGTTACTTTGATAATTTGGTATGTGGGTGGACCGGTGCTTGGGTACTGCCCTTCCTTGGACAAGCATTCCACTTATGATTAACCCCTATTGCAAGTATCCGCAACTACAAAAGAAGTATTAAGGTAAACCTAAACATAGCATGAAACATATGGATCCAAATCAGCCCCTTACGAAGCAACACATAAACTAGGGTTTAAGCTTATGTCACTCTAGCAACCCATCATCTACTTATTACTTCCCAATGCCTTCCTCTAGGCCCAAACAATTGTGAAGTGCCATGTAGTCGACATTCACATAACACCACTAGAGGAAAGACAACATACATCTCATCAAAATATTGAACGAATACCATATTCACATCACTACTTATAGCAAGACTTCTCCCATGTCCTCAAGAACAAACGTAACTACTCACAAATCAAATTCATGTTCATAATCAAAGGGGTATTAATATGCATAAAGGATCTGAACATATGATCTTCCACCGAATAAACCAACTAGCATCAACTACAAGGAGTAATCAACACTACTAGCAACCAACAGGCACCAATCTGACGTTTTGGGACAAAGATTGGATACAAGAGATGAACTAGGGTTTGAGAGGAGATGGTGCTGGTGAAGACGTTGATGGAGATTGACCCCCTCCCAATGAGAGGATCGATGGTGACGACGGTGGTGACGATTTCCCCCCTCCCGGAGGTATGTTTCCCCGGCAGAACAGCTCCGCCGGAGCCCTAGATTGGTTCCGCCTCGTGGCGGCGGTGTTTCGTCCTGAAAGCTTCTTTCTGATTTTTTCCAGGGTGAAAGACTTCATATAGCAGAAGATGGGCACCAGAGGTCTGCCAGGTGGCCCACGAGATAGTGGCCAGGGTGTGGGCCCCCTCTGGTTGATTCTTTCGCCAGTATTTTTTATTAATTCCAAAAAAGTGCTCCCGTGAAGTTTCAGGACTTTTGGAGCTGTGCAGAATAGGTCTCTAATATTTGCTCCTTTTCCAGCCCAGAATTCCAGCTGCCGGCATTCTCCCTCTTCTTGTAAACCTTGTAAAATAAGAGAGAATAGGCATAAGTATTGTGACATAATGTGTAATAACAGTCCATAATGCAATAAATATCGATATAAAAGCATCATGCAAAATGGACGTATCATTTGCCGTCCGAAGAGTATGGTTGACATTGTAGACAGTGGGGAGGAGCACTCTGGTGTGAATCCGTTCTTGTCTACGGCCGATGGGGGAACCGCGGTCTCTCGTGAGGAATTAAATGTGGCTTTGGAAACATTGAAAACCTCCATGACGACCGAGGTTGAAAGCATGTTTAACAAGTTCTTAGAAGGGCTTAAATTATCCACCGCACCTATGAAAGCGGGTGATCCCGCTAGCAAGGTGACAGATGCTATCTCCGACAAGGGGGGAGCTACTAGTGAAAAAGCTCCTTCTTCTAGTGGTAAAAATGGTAACGGCATCTTTGCCCATGTGGAACCTCCGCTTACTTATGGTGGACCGATCCCTTCCACTCATTTGAATCATGCCGGTTCTCCACCTAAGATTGTGAAAAATGATGACTTTGATGCTTGGGTATATCGCTTTAAGCGTCATTCAAACCATGTTAATACTAATCTTTGGAGAATCATTGAAGAAGGTTTCTATCCGCATGACCGAAGCAACTTCACTCCTAGAGAAGCCGTGGACAATCAATTCAATGAGAATGCTCTCTTCATCATCCAAGCTGCAATTCCGCCTGAAGATATTGCTCACCTCCGACCCTTCACCGTGGCCAAGGAAGCATGGCACCATGTCGTTTCCCTTTACAAGGGAAGCGCAAGCATTCAACGCTCCAACTATGAAGTGGTGCAAGATGAAGTCGATGAGTTCGCAATGAATGAAGATGAAGAACCTCGTGAGCTTTACCGGAGGCTAACCACTCTTGCGGTCTCACTCTGAGATCATGGGAGCAAGGATACAGATGAAAATTGGATCAAGCGCAAGTTCTTCAAGGCCATGATACCCTACCACAAGGCCATGTCATCCGTCGAAGGCCGGACTTCCACACCTTGTCCTCAAGTGAAGTCTTGGATGAGTTTGTGGCAATGAGGATCTTGGACAAGACCGCCGACAATGCGGTATTGCGTTCTCAAAGAGCTAAGGAGCCCAACCTTGCTTTGAAGGCCAAGGTTAGTGTGGAAAAGAGGATGAAGAGGAAGAAGAAGAGAGCAATCCCGAAGATACAAAATATGCTTATCATGAGCACATGGCTCTCGCTTCAAGGCAATTTTGGAGCAAGAAGAACACGAGGCCCAACTTCAACAAGAACAACTCAAGTGGTGCGAAGGGCAAGCAACGAGTGAGGACTTGCTATAATTGTGGAAATGTGAGCCACTTTGTTGCGGAGTGCCCATATGAGAAGAGGGAAGACAATGGTGGCAAGCTCATCCGAAAAGACAAGGCCAAGTCTTTCCCCAACAAGAGCAACTTCACCAAGAAGACTCCTCCCAAGGGGTTGGTGGCGCAAAAAGAATACAATGAGGATGATGATGATGAAGGCGGTGACTCGGTTGCCATGGCCTCCGTGGCCATTGCAACAACTCCACGGGTGTCCCTCTTTGACTCACCCAATGAGAACATCACCGCCAAGTGCCTCATGGCTAAAGCCACCAACAAGGTAACCCCCAACATCAAAACTACCATCATTACTAATCCTTCTTTGACGGATTGCATTGATGAAAGTGAGGGGCCTAATGAGGAAGAAAATGAATTTGAGTCTTTTATGAGTAAGCTCAAGGGCAAGTCCAAGAAGCACTTTGTTTCTCTCTTGGAACAACTTGGTGCAGCCAATGACATGATCGAGGCTCACGAAGAAACCATCTCTAAGATGGAGGGTCATAGTCATGACTATGCCGATGAGACGGATCTCTCTAATGCTCTTGAGGAAGAGCGTGGTCATCGTTTGGCTCTTGAGGAGTCATAAAACGATGATCATGCTAGATTAAAGAAAGATCTTGATCATGCTCTTGTTGTATCTCGTGTGCTAAATTCCGAGAAGGCCAAACTTGGGATTGATCTTGCTAGACTCAAGGAGGAGTTTGATATACTTGAAAAGGATCACAAGGCCTTGAAGGGTACTCATGCTAGTCTTAAAGAGTCTCATGATCAACTCCAAGTGAAGCTAACCAAGGAGAAAGCCACTTTTCCTCATATGGTTTTAATTGATAATGCAAATGCTACTAACCCTTGTTGTGAGCATGTGCATCTTGTTGAGGAGAATGCTAAGTTGAAGGAGCAACTTGAGAAAGGCCTTGTGTCATGCATACAAGGTGAGAATAACCTCAACAACCTTTTGAGCAATCAAAAGGAAGTTGTGGCCAAGGAAGGGATTGGGTTCGCACCCAAGTCCAAGAACAAGAAGAAGAATGACAAGACCAAACGACCTCCTCCTCTCAAGCAATCTTTTGTGAAAGATGGAGAGGGTGCTTCTAAGGAGAACAAGAACAATGTGAAGGGTGGTGGTGTCAAGAAAGGCAATGCCACCCCTTCCAACAAAGTCGGCGACTTTAACCCTTCCTATGTGTTATGTCGTGCTAGTGATGGACATGTTTATGCTAAATTTGTTGGTTCTCCTTATGAGTACATTGAATGGTCTATTTTTCTAAGACCCTTGTCACTAACATCAAAGGACCCATTACAAAATGGGTACCTAAAACCAAGCATTGATCTCTTGTAGGTGTTTGCTTCCGGTGGGGGATCATGGTTGCTTGATAGTGGAGCTACTAATCATATGACCGGAAGCAAGGACTTGGTGGTGGACGTGCACAAGATTCCATCTATGCCCACCAATGTCGAGTGGGGTGATGCCTCGTCTTCTAAGGTATTGGGTCTTGGCAAGGTTGTCATTTCTCAAGATCTCACGATCGAGAAAGTCATGCTTGTTGAGTCCCTTGCATACAACTTACTTTCTGTTCGTCAACTTGCACTTATGGGCTTTGCTACTTTCTTTGATATTGATACCATGGCCCTCTTGTGGAGCAAGACTCTTAAAGTAGCCTTTGTTGGGCATGTCGAGAACGGTCTCTATGTGATTAACTTCTCGAAGCGACCCACTAAGACCGCGACATGCCTAATGGCTAAAGTTGACGTGGGATGGCTTTGGCATCGCCGTTTATCCCATGTCAATATGAGATCTTTGCAGAGTCTTCTCAAGGGGGACCCTGTCCGTGGACTAACAAATGTTAGTTTTGCCAAAGATTGTGCTTGCAGTGCTTGTATCGAAGGAAAGCTACATGAGAAGGCTCACCCTCCCACAACTATCATCTACTCGAAGAGGCCTTTGGAGCTCCTTCACTTGGATCTCTTTGGGCCTCCATCCTTTGATAGTCTTGGGGGTAGAAAGTATTGCTTGGTGATTTTGGATGATTATTCAAGATACACTTGGGTATATTTCTTCAAGAGGAAGAGTGAGACCCAACAAACCGTCATTGATTTTGCAAATGAAGCTCAACGTCAACACAATGCAAAGATCTTGACGATAAGAAGTGACAACGGCACCGAGTTCAAGAACTACACCTTGGATGAGTTCCTTAGTGATGAGGGGATCAAGCATCAATATTCCGCACCTTACACCCCTCAACAAAATGGTGTAGGGGAGAGGAAGAACAGGACGTTGATGGATGCGGCAAGGACTATGATGGCGGAGTTCAAGTCTCCATACAACTTCTGGGCCGAAGCCATCAACACCGCGTGTCATGCATCCAATAGGCTCTATCTCCACAAAGGCTTGAACAAAACTCCATATGAGATTCTCACCGGTAACAAGCCCAACCTCAAGTACTTTCGGGTGTTCGGGTGTAAGTGTTTCATTCTCAAGAAAGGTGTTCGTTTGTCTAAATTTGGGGCTAGAGCTCATGAGGGCATATTTGTTGGTTATGCTACAAACTCTCATGCTTACCGTGTCCTCAATAAGTCCACGGGACTTATTGAGGAGACGTGTAACGTGGAGTTTGATGAGAATAACGGCTCCCAAGTGGTGCAAAGTGGTACTTGTGATGTAGGTGATGAAATTCCTCCCTAAGCCATAAGAAGAATGGGTGTTGGTCATATCCTACCCATTAAGGAACCCCTTGTGGCCGAAGGAGAAGGACAATGTTCCACTCAAGTGGAACCATCACCAACCCAAGACCCACACGCTTCCGAAGAACAAAGTGAAGGCCCTCAACCAAAAGAACAAGATCAAGGTCAAGATCAACCTCAAGATGGTGGTGAACCACCAAGTGATGCTCAAGGTCAAGTTCGCTCCTCCGAGCAAGTTCAAGATAAAGAGCAACCTCAAGATCAAGAACAAGCTCAAGACGATGCTCAAGATGATCAAGTTTCCGCTCCTCAACTCACCCCTGAGGAGGAATTGGAGCTCGTGCCGCCAAGATTGCATCCAAGATCTCCACCAAGGGTCATCTCATGACGAATGTGCTTGGAAGCATTCGAAAGGGGGTAAGCACTCGTAGACAATTGGCAAACTATTGTGAACATCACGCCTCTATCTCTTGTGTTGAACCCCAAAAGGTCTATGAGGCGCTCGAAGATCCGGATTGGCTTAATGCATGCATGAAGAACTCAACAACTTCGAGTACAACAAGGTGTGGAGATTGGTGCCAAGGCCAACGGGGAATCATAATGTCATTGGAACCAAGTAGATATTCAAGAACAAGCAAGATGCTCATGGGATTATCATTCGCAAGGCAAGATTGGTAGCACAAGGCTACTCCCAAGTCAAGGGTATCGACTACGGTGAAACCTTTGCTTCTGTTTCTCGCCTTGAATCCATTTTTTTGTTGATTGCTTATGCTTCTCATCATAACTTTAAGTTGCAACAAATGGATGTGAAGAGTGCTTTTCTTAATGGTCCTATTAATGAGTTGGTGTATGTCAAACAACCCCCCGGGTTCGAGGATCCCTACTTCCCCGATCATGTGCATCAACTCGATAAGGCACTCTATGGCCTTAAACAAGCCCCACGTGCGTGGTATGACCACCTTACCGAGTTGTTGCAAGATCGTGGGTTTGAAGTTGGGAAAATCGACCCCACTCTTTTTATTAAGAAGGTCAAAGGGGAGTTGTTTGTGTGCCAACTATATGTTGATGATATTATCTTTGGTTCCCCTAACAAAGCTTTCAATGAGGAATTTGCTGCTCTCATGACCTCGAAGTTCAAGATGTCTTCGATGGGAGAGTTGAAGTTCTTTCTCGGGTTCGAAGTCAAGCAAAGAAAAGAAGGAACCTTCATCAACCAAGCCAAATACACTCAAGACATGCTCAGGAGATTCAAGCTAAGTGATGTCAAGCCGGCTTCCACTCCCATGCCTATCAAATGCCAACTTGACATAGATCCCAATGGTAAAGTGATGGATCAAAAGGTATATCACTCCATGATTGGCTCCTTGCTTTACCTTTGTGCATCTAGACCAGATATCATGTTGAGTATGGGAATTTGTGCACGGTTTCAAGCCGCACCTAAGGAAAGCCACTTTGTGGCGGTCAAGTGAAACTTTTGATATTTGGCTCATACCCCAAACTTTGGCCTATGGTACCCAAGAGGTGCAAACTTCAAGCTCGTTGGATATTCGGACTCTGATTGGGCGGGAGACAAAGTGGATAGGAAGTCCACTTCCGGAGGGTGCCAATTTCTTGGTTGCTCTTTGGTGAGTTGGTCTTCTAAGAAGCAAAGTTGTGTATCTCTCTCGTCCACCGAAGCGGAGTATGTGGCGGCCGGAAGTTGTTGTGCACAACTTCTATGGATGAGGCAAACTTTAAAGGATTACTGTGTCATATGTGACAAAGTGCCTCTTTGGTGTGACAATGGAAGTGCCATCAAGATTTCTCTCAACCCGGTGCAACACTTCAAGACGAAGCATATTGAGATTCGGTATCACTTCATCCGGGATCATATTAGGCGAGGGGAGATCGAGCTCAACTATGTCAACACTCATGATAACCTTGCAGATATCTTCACGAAGCCCTTGGATGAAGCAAGATTTCGCGATTTAAGGCATGCGCTAAATACCATTGATTCGAGCAATGTGGCTTGAACCCTTGGACACCCTACCATACTCATATTGATGTCTTGTTTAGGTGTAGGCATGGACATAGGGGGAGTGTTGTTCTCTCAATGAACTCTCCCTCCCCCCATTATGCATAAATTGATCAACTCTTTCACATTAGCCATTGTTGATGGTACTTGTGCTTCAAAGACGAGTTTTGGTCATGGGCCCAAGGATAATTCTTCGCGGTGCCATACCAATTGACTCAAACATAGGTGGCTCCGGCCACCGCCCTCTCTTGGAGAGGTGTGTTGCGTGTTTAGTCCTTGTTGTCTCTTGCCTTTCCTTCTTCGTGTAGAGCTTGCGTGTGTTAGCTCTTTCGTGTGTCCGTTCGCTTCAAGGTTTCTTTGCAAAGGCTGCTTTCCTCTCTTTTTGCGAAACTTGCATTTTCTTGGGTCTACGGTACTACCATGGCTTGCCACGGTACTACCGCAGGAGCTACACATGGTACTACTGCAACCAGCACGGCAGTAATTTTTTACCCCCGCTGGACGAGCGGTACTACCGCCCCGCGTGCGGTACTTCTGCCCGGGCGGTACTACCGTGATGACGCGCGGTACTACCGCGTAGTCACGGGCGCGTGGGGGTTAAGAGCGCGCGTGGTCGTTTCTCTCTCCTGCCCAAGAACGACACCGGAGCACCTCGCCGGATCTCCGTCTCTGGCCGCTCTCCTCGCATTCCATCCGGTGTGATCGTTCCCCACCACGCCCTCTTGCCATGGAACAAGGTTTCTCCCCAAATCCCTCTCTCTTTGGCTCGCTATTTCGTCTCTAGGTTTTTGGGGAGATGCATGTTGTTCTTGAGATTTTAGGCCAAATCTTTGCAAGAGTAGGGTGTAGGAGAGTAGTATTGCGTAGAGATGGTATTTGGTATGTTGCTCCTTGGTAGATTTGATCAACCGTAGTACCGCTCCATTGTCGCGGCTGTGTTCAGATTCGTTCTATCTCGGATCCGACCCCGTGCGGTACTACCGCTCGTACGGTACTACCGCTCCTCCGGAGCGGTACTACCGGGTGAGGCGCGGAAGTAAAATTTTACTTCCGCTCTAGGCGCGGTACTACCGTGCCATCTCGGCGCGGTACTACCGCGGCTAGAGCGGTACTAAAATTTTAGTTCCGCACATCCGTGCGGTACTACCGTTGATGTCAAATCTCCCATGTGGCAATTACCCAATGCTCTTTCTACTTGTTTCACTTGTTTTGCTGTGGTTTTTGCATTGATCCTTCTCGTTTCTTTTGCGTGTTCTTGTGTTGTGTGTCATAGGTGGTGGCTCCGGTTCCAATGTCCGTCGGTCGAACCCTGTTCGTGCAACGGGCTCGAAGCGCCTGCGCAACCAAGATGAAGCTCCAGAGGGTCCAATGCCCCTCAACACAGAACCAAGACCACCGCCAACAAGAACAAGGAGCCCTCAATGGGTAGGGATGAGATACCACTAGCTGAGTTTGTTACTCGAAGGAAGATCAACCCCTCTGTGAATGCCCGTGCAAACTTCAGATGGAATGATTTGTTCTGAACCAACCAGCAAAATCTTATCTATTTGGATGTGATCAAGGCCAAGCAGAACATTTACGTGGATGTGCACTGGATTGATATGAATCATATGAGGCAGGATAAGCACCGTGGCTATTTTGGTGAGGCTTTGGACCTGGTAGAGCAGTTTTGCATTGAGGACTTGATCACTTTCCATCTGGACTTTGACCCTGAGATTGTGGCTCAATTCTTTGCTTCGGTCCACTTCCATCCTGTTGAGGAACGGATCATGACCTGGATGACCAATGGACTGCGGATGACTGCTACGTGGAAGGACTTCATGGATTTGCTGCAGGTTCCTGATGAGGGGCTCAACATGCCTGTTGGTGTCCGCCCTCATGCCAATCCTGAGTCAGCCAGCAAGAACAAGCTTCAGCCTTACTATGTTGAGAAGACGCTTCCCAGTGGCAAGAAGGCGTGGGTGATGAACTCATTCCTTGACATCATGCATCGCATCTTCCGCAACACCCTCTTTCCGCGCATTGGTGACAAGGACAAGGTGCATGCCTATCTCGTGGATATGATGCTCATTTGGGAGGAGGCGCGTCATGCTCAGACGCAACCACTTGATGTCTCACATATAATGTGGTGCGACCTTCGGTTTGCGGTGTTCAATCGTAAGGTACCCATCTATGGACCTTACCTATTTTTTTATCACGAAGACTTGGGAGAAGCTCTATCCCGATGATGAGTTTCTTGCCCCTGACTGGACTCGTCATGAGCCCATCAAGCTCCGCATCAAGACCAAGTGGGTCAACACCACTACCCGTGCTGAGGCAGCGGCTGCTCGGATGGATGTGGATGAGGATGAGATCGAGGAGGAGGACGCTGATGAGGACAGCTCTGCTGGCTACTCGCCTTCATCTTCTGAGCCTTCTTGGGCTAAGAAGCTGAAGAACAAGATGAAGGCTCTGTTCTGCATGTAGGCCAAGGGGCAGTATAGGTCTCATGTTGCTTAGAAGGAGAGTCGCCGGCGCGACAAGAGGATCTTGAGGACGTTTGGCGAGGAGGTATCCAGCGGGTCCGAGAAGCACATCACCCCAGAGACAGCTTGGATGGCAAAGCAGGGCTACAAGTGGACTAATTCTGAGGAGGAGAAGGAGGAGACCATTCCCACTGCCGAGACCGACGAGGAGCACGATGAGTGATCTTATCAGCCTGAGCTACCACCTGTGTCGCAGGTGTCCTCTCTGCCTTTTTGGTGTCTCGATGCCAAAGGGGGAGAGAGTGTAGGATTTCCGAGTTGCGTCTTGTGTCATGTTGTTTCGCTTTGTCGCTTTGCTTTCGTTCTGTTAGACCTCGTTTGGTTTGGTCTGGTTTGTGCTCGTAAGACCTAGTTCCCTATCATATGGTGTAAGACATACGCACTCTAGCGTATCTTATTGTCTTTCATGCTTAGTATCCCGTGAGCGTATGCTATCTTGTGCCAGTTTATTTATGCTCACAGTTATTATCTTGCCTGTTTGCTTAGTGTTAGGTTCATTATTGCAAGATATGCCTTGTCTATAAAATATAGGGGGAGTGTTGATCCTAGTATGTGTGCCGTGCAGTCCAAAGCACTTCTCTAGTGTGCACACATCTAGGGGGAGCCCGTCTATATTTTATAGATGGTGGGATTGCCGTTGTTTGTTTTTATATCCCTTTGTGCAAATCCCGTATTGTCATCAATCCACCAAAAAGGGGGAGATTGTAAGGGCATATTTATCCCTTAGTAGTTTTGGTGATTGATGACAATTCTTTTGCAGACTAATCATGTGCAGTGAGCATTTCAGATATACCATGTCTAAGCACAAGACGATTTGGTGCCCCTCGGAGCTTATTGAAGACGATGTTTCTCTACGTTTCTTTTTGGTGGATTTGAGTCGTAGGAAAGCCGTACTATTAAGAGGGGGTCCGCGTTGGAAAGGTTTGGGTGGAATCATCACGTACACGTCTATTCCATTTGCACCACCTTTCCCATTGGCTCTTTGGAGCATCCTCAGTCTCTTCGGGTCTATGCAAAATGAAGGACTCCTAGTGTTGCTATTTTGGGGCATGCGGTAGTACTGCTCCTCGGAGCGGCAGTACCGCAGGCCCTTGCGGTAGTACCGCAGGTGCTCACGGTAGTACCGCTCCCTGGGAGCGGTACTACCGTGGCCTCAGGCCTGGCGCAGCTGCTCGAGTGGTAGTAGGGGTGGATGTAATTTTTTTACATCCGCACCCTACGCGGTAGTACCGCTCCGTTGGCGCGGTAGTACCGTGGGCCCTGGCCAGGTGCAGCAACATGAGCGGAAGTAGGGGCGGATGTAATTTTTTACATCCGCGCCCTACGCGGTAGTACCGCTCCAGGCATGCGATAGTACCGTGTCGGATTTTTGCATGGATCAAAACTCAACGGAAGTAGTCACGGATGTATTTTTATATGTCCGTGCCTTTCCCAGCCTAGACTTGTCCTGACTCGCGGTAGTACTGCAAGGGGGCACGGTAGTACCGCGCCAGCGGTTCTACTGCTCCCTGCCTTAGCGCATCTGGGCTGGTTCTAGCCTCTGTCGTGCCAGCGGTAGTACCGCAGCTCTTCGCGGTAGTACCGTGGGCGCGTGCGGTAGTACCGCTTGTTTGGTGCGGTAGTACCGCGTGTCTCAGGCTGAGTTGGTGGATAACGGTTGGATTTGTTCTTTCACTATATAAGGGGAGTCTTCTTCTCCGAGTTGACTATCTCTTCCACCCCCAAGCTCCATTGTTTCTCTAAGCTCCATTTTTGCCCAATCTCTCTCCCTAGCCAATCAAACTTGTTGATTTTCTAGGGATTGGTTGAGAAGGCCACGATCTACACTTCCACCAAGAGAAATTTGATTCCCCCCACTAATCCCTTGCAAATCTTGTTACTCTTGGGTGTTTGAGCACCCTAGACGGTTGAGGTCACCTCGGAGCCATATTCCATTGTGGTGAAGCTCCGTGGTTTCGTTGGGAGCCTCAAATTCGGTTGTGGAGAGAGCCCCAACCTTGTTTGTAAAGGTCCGGGCGCCGCCTCCAAGGGCACCAATAGTGGAATCACGGCATCTCGCATCGTGTGAGGGCGTGAGGAGAATACGGTGGCTCTAGTGGCTTGTTGGGGAGCATTGTGCCTCCACACCGCTCCAACGGAGACGTACTTCCCCTCAAAAGGAAGGAACTTCGGTAACACATCCTCGTCTTCACCAGCTCCACTCTTGGTTATCTCGTACCTTTCCTTGTGCAAGTTTATATTATGTTGCATCTCTTGCTTACTTGTGTGCTTGTTGTTGTGGCATCATATAGGTTGCTCACCTAGTCGCATATCTAGACAACCTACTTTGATGCAAAGTTTAAATTGGTAAAGAAAAGCTAAAAATTGTTAGTTGCCTATTCACCCCCCCTCTAGTCAACTATATCGATCCTTTCACCATGCGACATGGCACACCTCGAAGCGACACACATTCTAGACGGTGCTAAACTTGGGAGAACACTAACTGCTTGATATTTGTGTGAGTGATCACCCTATAAAAACACGTTTACCGTGCATCAAACAAGGTGCATAAAAAGGGATTAACATGACAGACAAATATTATGTGATATGGCATAGTCCCTTCGCGCCAAGGAATGTTCCAGACGTCATGTCCCCTTCCTTCAACACCTTACGTGGAGAGCACCTTCTTTGTGTATGGCATAAGACCGAGGTTCACCGATGCAGGATCGTCATCTTCATGTCCATGCAATTATAACTATTGTTATCTCTATAGCTAATATAATAAATGCATTGGAGGAAGTTTGACACGCTGGTCAAATAAATGACAATCATATGGTTCATGCCATCATGCCGTTCCATGACACGCAGTTCAAGCAAATAATAATTTACAACATATATCATGTCATACAATCTCATTGTCATGATGAAGACTATACCACTTCACATGTAAATCCCGCAAAACAAGTTAGACATGTCTAAACTGCTTTTTTGCAATTTTATCGTGGCTACCAGGGTTTCGTTGCAAAATGTTAGCTACTTACATTATCATCAAGAATGATTATTCAATTTGTTAGTTTAACTTTCGGGGTGTATGAAATGCAAGATTTAATGAAAAATCTTGAGCCTCATACTAAACATTGTTAAATGCGTGACCCTGCGTAGACCACATCTACAAGCCCTTTTGGTTGCAAAAAATATATTTATTAAGTAAAGTGAGATCCAAAGTGACTGAAGCATAATATTGGATGGACCACTGGAAGCCAGGCCTTTGTAACAAAATCATCACCATGTCGTCAAGATAAAAAAACTACAAATATGAGGGATGCAAAAAGAGAATCGAGTAAAAGATCCAATCTAATACCAGGACACAAAAAATTATGCAATGCCCGCACATCCTATGTGCTCTAGATCGAATTTGCATCGACTCATAGATCGCTCATGATGCCACTATTTAGAAATATAGTAGAATAGAAGAAAAAAATTGGCATATGAATAAAACCCAGAATCACTATGAAGATGCAAATAGGTCTGGTCTCATATTTACCAACTACGTAGCAAAGAGAAGAGCTTGGTCAGCATGTTGATGCAAATTCTCGCAGCTAAGATTAAACCTCCCAACCGCGAGTCTCTTGTTCAAGGATCAAAACTACGACCCCTCAGTCGGTATCCACTCATACAAAGTCACCAATCTAGTAGGCTTCTTCGTGCATGACAAAGAACTACCCAGGGACTAGATGGTGGAGCAACCTGGCGTCGATGGCAGAGAACTGTAGAGAGAGTGGAGGGGAGGCACAATTCCATATTGGAATTGGGGGCTGCCCCCTCCACTATTTATAGGCGCAAGAGGGGGGGGCTTACCTTAGAGGATGGGCTCCCCCCCCTCCTAGGGTCGGCTGCACCTTGGGGTGCACCCCTAAAACCGCGGCCGCCACAAGTGGCTTGCCCCCTAAGGCAAGGGGCGCCCAACTATTGGGTCACTTAGGCCCAGTTTGGTGTCACCCCATGGGTCAGCCCAAGGGACAACCCACTAGGGTCTCTAGAATATTCCACGAGTTTTAAAAATATACTGGAACCTTCCCATATATTTGGAGAGGACTATTCCTTTAACGAATAATGAATCAATTTTTGTGGCATTGAAGTAAAATGAGAGCAACATTTACTAGTTCAATCATTTGTTATGAACAAACTACAAAATGAATGCAATTTTCGGATTCCCTATCATTATCCACTTTAGCTATATGTAAGTCGCCTGAATTTTAAATCTGGTCAAGTTAATTTTCTGACCATTGATTCTTCTGTCACGATTCGTGTTGTTTTTTTTCCTTGTATTGTTTACGCTGGTTTTTGACTTGCCCCTGTTTGCGGTAAGTCATTTCTTTTTTCTTCGTCTCGATTTTTAACTTGCCCCTATTTGGGGTAAGTCAATGTTTTCTTAGGCTGATTTTTTGAATTGCCCCTGTATGCGCTAGGTCAGTTTTCATATTGGCCTTGAAGCACCTTACACATTGCTTGTTTCTTTGTTTGTATGCATTTTCTGCTGTTGCTTTTTAATTAGTTTTTAGCTGGTTTTTCTTTTTTCTACATGGATATTTTTTGCCTATTGGATGAGTGGAAAGTTGTACACCTAGGTACTATAGACGGCATGTGTGTAAATTACAGTATAATGTGGAAATTGTAGTATTATATGCTTATTCCTTGCATATTTAGAAATTGCATTTTCAGTGCAAAGTTGTGTGCAAGTTTTATTTTTTAAATATTGTCTTTCTTCTTAAACGACAATACCAAATGACACTAATTGATTCTTCCTTGCAATACTTCATTATTTTGATTTTGTTTTTATTTCTTGTTTCATTTTCTTTCTTCTTTAGGATAATACCAATGTCACTAATTCATTCCTTCTTTGGAAACTTATTTTTGAGAAATTCCTCTATTATATGTTTATTATTGCATATTATTAAAAATGCGTAATTTCTGTGTAAAGTATGTACAAGTTTTATCATTATTTTTTATTTTTCTTCTTCTTAACTATTTTTATTTTTGTTTTAGTTTTAACTTCATTTTCTTTCTTCTTTAAAGATAATACCAACGTCACTTGTTCATTCCTTCTTACGAATCTTCTCTTAGCGAAAATTCCACTATTATATGCTTATCTTGCATATTATAAGAAGGCATAATTTTTTTGTATATTGCGTGCAATTTTTGTCGATGTTTGTTTTTTAGATTTTATTTTCAGTTTCTTTCTTCTTAAAGGGTAATATTAATGACAGTAATTCATTTTTTTCTTAGATAACCTATTTTTTTAGTTTTTATTTCATTTTATATCTGTAAAGGGTGATACAAAAGCCACCAATTCATTCTTTCTTAGAAAACTTCATTATTTTGATTTTGTTCTAGTTGTAATTTTATTTCTCTTCTTCATTAAGGCTAAGACTGATTCCTCCAATTCATTTCTTCTTAGAAAACTTCATTTTCATGAAAAAAATTCATTACTATAAGCTTATCCTTGCATACCATAAAGGCATATATTTTGCAAATGGGACATTCACATTTATGCCCCCAACTCGAACCCACTACTCAAACTTACCGCTAACTTTTTTGATGTGCTCAAATTTGCCCCTAAAAAACATTTTAGGCCACAAGAATGCCCTTCCTTCTGGTCAAAGTTGCTTTACCAAAACTTTGAAAATTCATAACAAATTCGTATGAACACAGAAGAATGCAAAATAAGATATCAAAATGTCCATAAACACATCACCTATATGTGCATGTCATTTACAGTCATGACAAAAGCACTCTTTAAAGCATTTTAGGGTTTATAACATTAAAAAATTATTAGGGTGAATGCAAATAAATGCATGTGTAGGCGATGAACATAAATGACATGTGCGTATAGGTGATATTTTTATGAACATTTTGATACCTTATTTGCATTCTTCTGTGTTCATATGAATTTGTTATGAATTTTCAAAATTTCGGTCAAAGAACTTTGACCAGCTGGAAGGGCATTCTCGTGACCTAAAATACTTTTTAGGGGTAAATTTGAGCACATAAAAATGATAGGGGTAAATCTGAGAGTGGGCGCAAGTAGGGGCATAAATGTCAACGTTCCTTTGTAAATTGTGTGTTATCTTTTTTATTTTTTAGTTTCTTTTTTTCATTTTTATTTCTTCTCGAAGGGTACACCAATGCCACTACTTCATATTTTTTTCCATAGAAAAAGAATTCTTATTTCGATTGTTTTTTCATTTTAATTCCATTCGGTTATTTCTTTAAAGGTAATATCAATGCCACTAATTCATTCTTCCTTATAAAACTTTATTATTTTGATTTTTTTATTTTCATTTCAATTTCTTTCTTAGTTGTGGGTAATACCAATGCGGGTAATTCATTCCTTTTAAGGAAACTTATTTTTTGTGAAAAATCCACTATGAATGTGCTTATTCTTTTATATTTTTAAAAAGCTCAATTTTAGTGTATATTATATGCAAATTTTGTTATTGTTTGTTTCAGAATTTTTATTTTCTTTCTTCTTAATGTGTAATATCAATCCCACTAATTATATATTTCTTAGAAACCTTCATTCTTATGATTTTTTAGTTTTATTTTGTATTATTTCTTTCTTAGAAAACTGCACTATTTTGATTTTGTTTTAGTTTTTATTTTATTTTTAAAGGTAATATCAATGTCACTAATTCATTATTGCTTACAAAACTTCATTATTGTGTTTTTGTCATTTGCTTTCTTCTTTAAGGGTAATACCAATGCCACTAATTCATCATTTGCTAGAAAACTTCATTATTTTGATTTGATTTGATTTATTTTATTTGCATTTGCATTTTTATTTATGGATAATGCCAATGCCACTAATGTATTTCTTCTTAGTAAACTTCATTGTTTACGAAAGTTCTACTATTATATGTTTATTCTTGCATATTATAGAATTATGGGCAGAAAATTTCATTGTTTGTTTTATCTTTGTTTCTTTTACTCTTCTTAAAGAGTAATACCGTAGCCACTAATCATTCTTCTTTAGAAAAACCAGTATTTTGATTTTTTAATGTTTAGTTCTATTTTATTATCAAGTGTTAATACCAATATCACTAATTTTATTAGTTAAGGCACCCCTAGCTACATACTCTCTGCATGATAAATTACTTGTCTTAGATTTATCTAGGTACAAATGTATTTAGACACGTTCATATCTAGAAAAATCTAAAACAAATAATTTGGGACGGAGGTAATATCCACGAGCGCATGCGCCTGTGCATAGTGACACGAAGCATGTGAAATGCAATGCATAGTTCATGTGGATGTGGATGCATACATGCATGTGCAAGTTCTTCTATATCTACCCCTCGCGATCCATCTCTTAATATTCTACTACTACTTGTTTGCTCCTACTACCGGACGGAGCTATTCTCAGCTCGAGCTCACATGAGCCCGTATGATCAGTAAAACCGTAAAAAATGAAAAAAAATCAAAAAATTCTGATTTTTTGTGCGATACATTGACAAATATTCTGAGTGCCTGTGAAATTTCATCATAAAATCACATTTGTTGAAGTGGTGGCAAAAAAATCGATGCTCCAAAAATGCCATTTTTAAAAGAATTTTCGAGTGCTGATTTTTATTCTGCGATTTCCACAAATGTCGTTTCAAAGTGAAGTTTTGCAGGCTCTTAAAACATTTGTTACAATTCACCAAAAAAATTCAGATTTTTTTTTATTTTTCCTATTTACTGTTCATTCTAGCTCGTTTGAGCTCGCGAGCAGTTGGGGACTTCCCCCTACTATCTAGCTAGCTAACTGAAGTAACTAGCACAATCTGTGTGCCGTATATCCCTTGCTACGAAAAAGTGACTGACCCCATAAGAACTCAGTCGATTGACAGCTAACGGGTCGAAACATTATTGGTTTTTTATCGGCAGAAACAACCAAAAAATAGAACATACACAACTAATTATCTTGTGTATTTATGTGTTTATTAACACAAGGGCTGGCTCGAGCTCTGGGACACGAACGTACCCGCGAAGGTCAAAATCCACACCTGGCGGTTAGCTCGGAACGGCTTAGCTATTGGTGTAGAACTTCAGCGAAGAACCATAAAGTCCGGTGTGCTTGGCCCAGTTTGTGGAAGAGAGGAGACTGCTACTCACAGATTTTGGAGGTGTCCGCATGCTCGTCATGTGTGGTCTATTATAAATGCGGACAGGGGAGACGATGTGTTCGACTTGCCAGAGATGATTAATACACAGCAATCTCTCAGGTTATGGATGTTAGATTGGTTAGGCAAGGCCACAGACGCGGATAAGGGCGTGATGTTGATGGTCATATATCACATGTGGCTTGCGAGGAATGCGACAAAACAAGGGAAGCTCATAGAGGACGCTCGATCCTTGGTCGATCGTGTTTAGAGACTGCTAGAGGAATGGGCTAGTGTTCATGCCTCACCGATAACCACACAGGGAGGAAAGCCAACGGAGCATTGGCAACCTCCTGTCCAAGGATGGCTAAAGGTAAGCATTGATGGAGCAACGTCGAAGGTGGAGCGGTCGTGCGTGACTATCATGGCATGTTTGTGGGAGGCTTTTGTCGTTTTTTTCCCTACCGTTGCAGACCCGGAACATGCAAAGCTGTTGGCGTGCAGGAGAGGGATCCAGCTGGCCATCGAGGTGGGTGCCCGGAAGATTGTTGTCGAGATAGACAACCAGAGTGTCATGCAGGCTTTGTCAAGTTCGGAGCTGGCTAGATCCCGGTATGGCCCGCTCATCGAAGAGATCAAAGAGCTTCTCTCCTCACATGATGAATTTACTGTGGTTTGGGCTAGTCGAACTGCAAATTCTGCGGCACATAAACTACCTAGAAATGGCTGCCTGAATAAGTTATGTAAGACTTGGTTTTATATTCCACCGGATTATATTTGTGACATTGTCGTAGCTGAGGCCACTTAGATAATAAAAGGCAGCAAGGTTGAATCGCAAAAAACACCCCCCCCCCCCCCCCCCCCCCCGAGTTTTAGTGTGAGAAAACCAACAATGACAGTAGCTAGACGAAGTTACATCTCGTCCATCAGGCGATCCCGCCATGGAGCCGGCCAGCCACCCCGCATTACTACTAGCCAACTTTAGTTGTTGACTCTTGAGCATACTTTCCTGATCTCTGCGCCTTGGTCGGCTCTGGCCTTGATCCCGATTTTCCCCATATTCTCCATGGCTCTTTCAAACTTCCTCTCCCACGCTCCTGCCCTGTTTGCGTTTTCTCTCACCTGCGTCATCGTTTCCGTCGAGTTGAGCACGGCGTCCGAGGTGAACAACACTTTCCTGTCGATCACGTTCCGGTAGTACTGCTTATCCAGGACGTAGGGAGTGACATCGTCTTGGTTCACGTTGGTGTCGTCGTTGCCGTTGCACTCGGCCCTGAGCTTTGCGGCAAAAGCCGGGTCCATTTCAGAGAAGCGGCTGGAAAAGAACATGCAGCGAGCGCGGCCGATTGTGTGCGCGCCGGAGAGCGTGACCATCTCGTCTGAGGTAAGCCCCTTGGCCGCGAAAGTCGCCTGGAGCTCTGTGACATTGGAGAAGGGCCCGGGCAGCTGGTCGGTCTCGTTGGCGAAGGACTCGCGCCCGTCGTAGCGGCCGCCTGGCATCTGGATGTTGATCCTGCGGTTGCTGAGGAAGTAGGACGCGTCGCGGGCGGCGAAGGCCACGATGTCGGCGCATGAGACCTTGCCGGGGCAGGCGGCCTCGATCGCCGCCTTGGCCGCGTCGATCACCTCGAACCCTCGCAGGCTGTTCTTGTTGGGAAGGCCTTCCCTCTCCGTGTCGCTGTTATTGGAGTTGGTCGTGGTGAGGAGGACGGAAGCATCGCACCCCTGGATCATAATGCACATGAAGTAAGGACTAATGAACAATGCAGTTAGTATTCGAACGAATCGACGAGCAGTGTGTGTACGGTGTACCCGAACGAAGCAGTCGTGGAAGAAGAGACGGATGAGCCCCGCACCAATGCCAGGGTACGCGGCCACGGCATCCCTCACAGCATCCCTCACGATCCCTTCCGCTCTGGGGCAGTACGACCTCGACCACCTGTTGTCGTAGTAGCCGTTGCCGAGCCCTAACCCCGAGGGATAAGGCCCCCGCTGCCGCGGAAGGCTTCTCATCCTGGAGCCGCGAGAACAGAGCCACGGGTTGTAGGTGGGTAGCCTCAGCCAGCCGTTGAAGCAAATGCTGGCGCCCTCGCACGCCGCCGGCCCGGCGAGGAACGCGGCCAAGACGACGAGCGCTGCGAGCTTAGCCCCCATCTTCTTTTCGCACTAGCTAGCCACTAGATAGATGGTCGTGTCGTGTGTTGTTTGCTACGTCTGGGTTACGGGTTGCATATTTATAGGTCGTCCCGGACCGACGACGACGAAGCCATGCAATAGGCACGGCCGCGTTTCGTGGGCGGCGCACGTTGAGATGGACGCGAATTTCCACTGGAGCGGGCGCGCGTACAGTCAGCTCAAGCGGCTGACCGGCGGATGCCATGTCTCCTGTCGTTGGCCGTCTGATCGGCCTCGAGATCTCGCGGTGCCGGTGTGCGTGGCGTGGGGAGGTTGACCGTTGAATGCTATAAAGATAGTAATATGGGCATGTTACTAGTCTATGTTACTATGTTACTATCCATTGTGGCATGTTACTCCCTACTATAAAGGTAGTAACATAGACTAGTAACATATGTGTGATAACATGCAACACTTTATTTATTATGCTATACACACATCTTGCCTTGATATGTGTGATGTTACTCATACTACTAGTAATTAGCTATGTTACTACTTTCCTCTCTTTATTTATTTATTGTTTGCCACATCATCTACTTTATCTAGATGTGTGTGATATTACTACCTATGTTATTTCATGCAGGTTTCCTTTGACAATCGCATGGAATGGATCACGTGCGAACCTGCGCTTGCAGAGTGCATGTCTCTTGCAACTTGAGTTAGGCGAAACAAGCATAAAAAAAGCTGGGATACCGCGTGATTAGCGATGACCTTGGTGACCTAAAGAGTCAAGTTTCTCGGCGCTGCTCTTGCCTGGTCAGTGTTTCATGCATTGTTCAAGACGAGTTTCCACGCGCCAATGAGTGGCTGTCACTAGGATTAAATCTGCTGCCTATAATAATTTACACACATTATGCATACCAGCTCTTTCGGTAGTTTTTTATCTGTACAAATAGGACCCTAGTATCCAACGATCGATCGCTAGGGGAGATCTCCCCTAGCGATCGATCGTTGGATACTACCGATTCGTTCCGGTTGTGCTCCTGGCGACCGTTCCTGGTTGTTCGCCAGGAGGGCAACCAGGCGAACCCCAGAGACCTAAAAATGCCCCTTTAAATTGTCGCGACTTTGAAATAAAAACAAAAGGCCGAGTGATCTAGAATTTGTTTTTGTCATGCTAAACTTTAAAAATGTCATCCTCTATATGAAAAATGACATGAACAAAATAAAACACACAAAATTATAAAAATGACATGCCCTAAAACAATAGGAAAATTACCGTACTACTTTGATGAAACTGCCATCCTCTGTATACAAAAAAGCCATGACACACAAATTTATAAAAATGCAATGCTCTGAAAAAGTATGAAATTTGTCATGCTACTTTATAAAACTGCCACCCTGAATATATAAAATGCCATACAAAAGAATACATACAAATTTATAAAAATGCCATGCTCTGGAAAAAAATATAAAAATTAATGTGCTACTTTTATAAAATTGTGATCATCTATATAAAAATTACCAAGAACACAAAATTTATAAAAATGCAATGCTCTGAAAAAGTATGAAATTTATCATGCTACTTTATGAAAACTGCCATTCTCATATAAAATGCCATTAACAACAGAATACACAAAAAATTATAAAGATGACATGCTTTGAAAATAATAGGAAAATTGCCGTGCTACTTTACAAAAACTACCATCCTCTATATAAAAAATGCCATGAACACACAAATTTATAGAAATAACATACTCTGAAAAAGATATGAAATTTGTCGTGATACTTTATAAAAATGCCATTCTCTATATAAGAAATGCCATGAACAAAACAATACGTACAAATTTATGAAAATGCCATGCTCTGAAAAAGATGAAAATTGTCATGCTACTTTATAAAGCTACATCCTCTAGATAAAATATTTTATTAGGATAAGCCCAAAAAGAAAACTTCCATGCAATAAAAAATTAAAAATGCCATCCTATTAATAATAAAAATGCCATGCTCTCAAAAATAAAACTGCCACCTATTTATAATAATAACTGACATCCTCCTAATAATAATAAGACGATTTTTATTAACAATAAAAGTGCCATGTTACTACTAACAGAAATGGCATGTTGTTAATAAATAAACTGACATCTTGTTAATAATAATAAAATGTCATGTTACTAACTATGAAAATGATATGCTCTTATTAAGAAATGTCGTGTGGGTATTAAGAAAACATGGAAAATGCCATGCTTCATATAATAAAAAAAATACACATGGCAAGTTAGAAAACTTATCACCTCTAAAAAAGTAGGCATTTTTTCTCTTTCAGACTGTGGAAAAATTCAAGATTTTTGGATTTTCTGCCAAACAAAAAAAATAGAAATTTAAAAAGATAAATTAACTCGAATACATAAAAGGTGTTTGAGCGTGGGAATATTCGCAAACACCACTCTAGCTCCGCCCAGGGCTGCTCTCTAGGAGGGCGCGAGTTTGATTCTTAGGTCTGCACGTTTTTTGGAGAAAAACAAAGACAGGACATTCGCGACGAGATCACCTATAGCGACCTCGTCCAGAGAGCTGACGTGGCATTGGATTGGCGCCAAGAATCGTGCGCCCAGATCAGATGGCAGGAAGGGTATTCGCCGGCACCAGCCTCCTGGCGAATGTTCGCCAAATAACAATTCCGCACAAATACGTTAGGGTATGCTTTTGCATTGCTCAAGGGTATGTGAGCATGCTGCACGGCAGTGTGCCTATGCGTGATTCTTAATCGCTAAAGAAAAATTAACACCCACAGAGAAACAAACAACGACTCTCCCTTTCACGAGAAACTGGGCCCTTCCACCAAAAATGTCTAGCCCGAAATTGACCTGTTTGCGTATCGAGTGGACAGTTACTAAGTACGTATGGATCGCTGCTGCACTAGACTCTATAAAATCAAAACGAGATTGATGACGTACATGTTAACTGTTTTGTGTTTTTCGGTTAGTCAACTGTTTTCTGTTCCCTTTCAGTCTATTGGGGTTATACGCGTTCAAGCACGGATGTCGAACGTCATTACAACTTTCTTCGACATTTAGTGTCCATGATCTTGATATAATATCATACAGTTTCGTTACTAGCACCTAACCATGCACATCATGGCATACTACCAGTTAGTCAGGAACAATGGAAAAATAGCGTGCTATGACAAAATAGTATGGCCTTTAAAATACACTATTAGTGTACTATATCGTGTTATAGCATGCTATTAGCAAGACATTATATATTGATTTATTTAGCAAGACATTGCTCAGAATGCTATAGTGCAATGATGTAGTTAGTAAATTTGGCAAATTTGTTAGTTGGGACAGAGTAAGAAGCACAAGAGCAAACCAAATGGTCAAAGTTAAGGTGGAAGTATTGAGAGATATTCCTGCTAGCATTGTGTTTGCTGATGGAGAAAATTCAGCCTGGCATACATGCCCAGTTGTCATTCTTCGGCATCAGATTCTTGGAGTGGAGCCCCACGATGAGGACCCCATCTAGCCACATGGAAATCCTCACCCAATGCCATTACAGGAAAACTTCCACCCTAATCAGCACAATCACTTTCTTGGCCCACTGCAGCAGCATGAACACCAAGGACAACAGCTGAATCTGAATCTGGCACTGAACAATGAAGAGAATGTAGATTCGAAGGACGATGAAGCGCAAGAGCAAAATTTACCTAGCTGGGGGCACTGGGCTATGCCAAACTCCCAGGTTGATATGGAGAATCAACCTAGTGAATTTCTTGAACTAAATGATCTTATGGCACCCATGGAAGAAGATGTGCAACCAGCAAATTAGAACATTGATCATAGCAGTCTTTGATGGAAATATGCCCTAGAGGCAATAATAAAATGGTTATTATCATAGTTCCTTAATCATGATAAATGTTTATTATTCATGCTAGATTTGTATTGACCAGAAACTTAAATCCATGTGTGAATACATAAACAAATACCGTGTCCCTAGTAAGTCTCTACTAGACTAGCTCGTTGATCAAAGATGGTTAAGGTTTCCTAACCATAGACATGTGTTGTCATTTGGTAACGGGATCACATCATTAGAAGAATGATGTGATGGACAAGACCCATCTGTTAGCTTAGCATATGATCGTTCAGTTTATTGCTATTGCTTTCTTCATGTCAAATACATCACTACTAGAAAAAAGGCTGTTAGTGGCGCACCTGTTTTTGCTATTAATGGCGCACTATAGGTGCGCCACTATTAACACGCCACTAGTAACAAATAGTAATGGCGCACCTCTGGTGCGCCATTAGTATCCCAGATAATAGGGGCGCACCACACAGTGTGCCATTACTATGCCTCCTAGGGGGGCATATTTACCTTCACGTATGCCCCCAAGTGCGCCATTACTATGCCCCATAATGCGTCACTGGTATTTAGCCCTGATGCGCCACTAATGCTCAATATGGTGCGCCACTACTATGAATATTAGGATTCATTATTTTTTGCTTTTCTGGTATTTGCACAGGTTACAAAATATCTGGTATTTGCACAGGTTACAAAATATGTTACACAACACAGAATATAAACATCACACAATAGAATTCATCATATTAGTCTCCAAATTCGAAATAGCGAACACAGTTCAAACATTAGCCAAGTTTAGGTCTCGAGACATTAGCAAAGTTCATCATATATATTAGCCGAGTTTGTCGTCACATTACAAAGTCGATATCGATCATCTAAACTACCATCACATAGAAGAGAGCTGCGGTCACGATGAGCATCATCGCGATGAAACTGGTCTTCATCCGGTTCCTCCTCCGCTCCCTCCTCTCTCCCGCTAGATAGCGCGTGTATCTAGCTTCCGCCTCCGCCCTAGTGGTGTACCCTTTGTAACTGTAACCGCTAAAACGGCGAACCTGTCTCCGACACTCCTCCCACTCGTCGTAGACTCCGGAAACCTTACCCTTGTACACGACATACGACGACATCTCTATGCACTAGACAAACAAAACGTTAGTAGAAATTCACAGATAATACATAAGCAATATATAAGTATGCAACAAAAGGATCGGAAGAGAAAAGCAACACATTGATAGCACGATTCATGGTCCTACTAATAAATAGCATCGATTACATATAATTTGAACGACTGTCCAAACTAAAGAGACATACTAGTTCATTAAAGTTTAATTACAACATGAGCTAATCGATATTTTAGAACTACATAGCATCATTACTTTTGACTCGACTCAGGGACCGGAGCTTGGATGAAGCCGCCGTCTTTCGTGATGGTCATGAAATCGCGATCGTTGTCATCCTGCATTTGTAGCGTTGTTTCTATTTCACTGTTGGACGGTTGATATTTGAGGTAGAACTGCCCCGAGGTACAAAGGACATCTTGATGGATGATTTTCGCAAACTCCGACTGGATGCGAAAGAATTCTTGTCTGATGTCCGCGTCCTGGATTGCCGACAAGTGTGCGGCCCAATCTTTGAGATTAGTTGGTAGCAGAAGGTGATTATGGTCCCGTACGATCGCCCGCATGTGATGGAGGGCGTAGTAGGCATCCTTCTGACCGCCAGGCGGCTGCTTGACGCAGGGGAACGTCGTTACATGGGTGAACACGTGCTTGTCGTACCTACAAATTGGCCTCTTGAAGGTGCCTCCAGATTTGGCGTAGCCGGGGAGAGCATCATCAAGAACTTTCTTGATATTTGTGTAGTCTTTCTTCGACTGACGGTCCGAGTCGAAATACGTGGCCATGGAATATCTCGGGCTTAAGAGGATGAGTGTGCAATGTGTGTCACTGCACAAAACACTGAATGTTAGAAAAAAAAGAACGATCGAAATCTAAGAAATCATATGTTACGGGGCGGTGAGGGGATGACTTACTCGGGAAACTAAGGCACGAGGAAGTTATCCTTATCTGGGTTCGCCAGAATGACGCCTTCGAGGTATGAACTCGCGACTTGCCGGTCCCGAGCGCTGCCCAAGATCTTGGCACGCATGTAGAAGGGGTCGACTATCACGATGTCTGGGGTCTTGTCTCTAATGATCCGCATCTCCATATTGAGCGAAAATAGCCGAATGAAGGTGTAGTGCAGCCGATGAAGGTTAAACAGCGAAGATGTCATGAAACCGCAAGACGATCATACCCCCGATGGTGCTATCGACAAAGCCCTTTCCCTCTGGCACCTTGGCCACAAAAACCGGGTATGCCACATCATTCTCGGAGAGACGTCGCTTCTCCAAAGAAAGAACACTGTCATGCAGACTCCGCATAGCACTGGTTGCAGCATTGAGCAGATTAGTCGGTAGCATCGGCCTACCCGCCACATGCACCCTCCTCGAGATATCCTTAGGTGAAGGTGGCCCGTCCTGAGCACGGATCGTACTCGGTGCCGGCTGGCTCGCACCCTTGTTATTTTTTCTTTTCCGTCCCTTCTGCTTCTTCTGCTGTAATGGGATCGAGTTCTGCTCAGAGACCACCTTTTTGAGTGTGTTGGGGCTGATAATATTTCGCACCTCGGCTATCTGAGGCTCGGTGAAGGCAGCAGCTGGAGGCGTCTCCTGAGAACTGAACGCCAGACGACGCCTGTTGCAATTGGGTTTCTTAGCGGTACCAGCTAGATCGCGATCGTCTTTTGCAGGGTTGGGTTCTTGAGAAGGAGGCCCCAAGAATTCGTCACCGTACCCATGTTCGTTGAAGTACTTATCGACGTTGGTAAATGTACCGTCGTCGTCCGGATCCTGTGCCATATGCATATCTGGATCAGCTGACGGCGGTAGCGTTGCGGCGGTCTTGCCATGGCTTGGCGCCGGCACGACTGGCGGTGTTGTCTGTGGGGTGGTGTCCCCCGCCCCCAAACGAATCTGGCTCTTCGTCCAAAGCATGGACCAGCTTATGCAGGCGCTGAGGGTCATCACATCATCTTCGTCGGCCCCAGGGGGTCGATACGGAGGTAACAAGTCGTCGCAGCCCCGCAGCACCCGAACTAGTTGAACCCTATACACGGTGGGTGGTATCGGATTACCGTGGAAGACGCGGTTGCCCGGTTGAACGATTCTGGCCTTGGCGACATCGATCAACTCGCCATCCACGAAGTGCAGGAGAGTGCATGGAACGTCGGCGCCGCCCTGCGAAAACATGTAGGGCATCAGGGATGCCCAGTCAAAGGCAAGGAGATGAAGTCATCGGCCGAGAGGCTTAGTTACCATGATGGCATCGAGCTCGGCTAATGTCGAGGCACCGCCAACGGCGAGCGTGCAAGTGACGGAGGGGCCGCTTGCTGCCGAGGTGCCGGCCGGCGTAATCTTCCCACACCCGGGTGCATTAAGCTCCAATGCCGGCGCCGACGCCGGAGACACCAATGCCGCCTCCGCCGGAGACACCAATGGCGCCGGCGCGTTGTGCGAGTTGCTGCCCGTGAAGCTGGGAATCGGGGGCGGCCCCTGTTGGCCGCCCGCAATCCACGCCTACAGCCCCTCAATCAAGGTAGGCACAATGGCGGTGATCGTCGCTCCCAGTTGTACTCGCACTTGCTCTTCGACTATCTCCGGAATCCGCGCCACTTGTGCCTTGAGTTCTTGAACCTCGCGCTCCTGGCTTTCTGGTCTTTCTATCCTTTCGCCCAGCGTTATAGTATTCCGACCATTTCATGGACAAGCCTTTGTCGGCCACACGACCATCTGACGACGGCTTACTGAACTTATCCTTGTGTTTCATTACGTTCAATGCCCTATTTAAAGTGGTGTCCCAAGGGGAGCTCTAAGACGACCCCGCGCTACTGCTTTCAGTGTCCTGCGGAAGGAACGTGAACCATTTAGAAATTTGGCTTCATTAATTAGAATGCAACCATATGGAGCTAATTACGCGGGGGTGTATTCCTTACCAGAACAAGCTCAAGCGCCTTGGTCTTCGGATCCGTGGTAAGCTCCTTTGTTACTGGGTCCACCTTGTACCGGGCCCTGACATAGTTCCTGGTCTGCTTGTCACGGTATTTATCGAAGAGGGGCGGTAGGCCTTGCTCGGCACGCTCCGCGTCCTCCTTGTCCCATATAGGTTCCGCCACTCTGTAACTGCCGGGACCGAGTTTGTGGACCCCTAAGTTCAAGTCCCGCATATCTTTCCCCCACTGACTTGATTCCGCAGATGTGTTGCTCTCGCACTTGATCTTGAACTCCAGGTAGTCAGCTTTGCTGATCGAAGGATTTGTCTCCTTGATCTTCTCATAACTATCACCTCTTAGAATCCTTCTCTTCACCGCGGCTCTCCAAGGAGCCAGGGCCGTGCTCATCTTCGTGAGGGTGGCACTATTCACTTTATTCCCTGAGAGGCGTGTGTTTGCGAAGTCACTGGGGAACTTGTATCGTTCGTGCAGCTTCGTGAAGAGGAGGTTGCGCAAATTCCCTCGGCCACGATGCCTTAGGTTCTCGGTGTTGATCGAGACGGTGCTCCGGAGAATGCACCCGAGTTGTCCCGCGTACCCACTGACTAATTCTTTGGGCGCCGCTGGATGCCCACTGGAGGACACTTCAGTAAATTCCTCCTTGACGGTGCCGAGCACGTTCGGGCGCCGGTCCTTCCGTTGCCTCTTCGGCTGGCTGCCATCTGTGCATGTGCTGCCATCATCAATGGTGGTATCCTTGTCGGCACCATCAGTGGTGTGATACCCGACGCCACTAGGGGTTGTGTAGTCGGGATCGGTGTCTTCCGCGGCGTCCTCATAGCGGTGAGGTTCTTCCTGGGACAGCTCCCAGAATTGCTTGCCCGAACCGCCCGCCTCATCGTTGTTGGCCATGTTCGCTCAGAAAGCCAACCGAAGAGTAACTAGACTGCATTTAACAGGAGTACACTACTAGAGTTAACAAATTGGGCATCTTCTAGGTCAAACTATAAATGTTGATTAATTTTTGTCCCGGTTGAGAATCGGGCACCTTCTAGGTTAAAAAAATTGGTCATGACCTTTGCTAATTTTCTTGACCTAGGAGTGCCCCATTCTCAACCGAAACGGAAATTAATCAACATTTCAGGAGAAAGGGGTCATTTCAGAAGATCACAAGTTCAGAAGATCTACAGTAGCAGCAGCATCACAAGTTGACAAAATTCACAAGTAGTACAGCAGCAACATCACAAGTAGTACAGCAGCAGCATCATCACAAGTAGTACAGCTGCATCAGTGAATACAGTTTTTATAGCATGTACTTTGGGTTCGGTTCTCTTGAGAAAAAACAGTGCAGGTTTTTGCATTATTTACCATGGTTGGTATTAATCAGGACAAAATACCTATTAATCGATTGTAAAGGATAAAGATGTACAAAATTAGTTTTACTCCATGCAAGCAGTGTGTGAAAAAATAATAGCCTAACAAACAAAGCATACTTAAAAACTTCCCCATGCTGAATGTCGAAGGAAAAAAATCAACTCAAAATATTTATGCCACCAACATGCAACAATAAACTTCATTAAATTTGGTACCTTTGAAACCTCATGCACACATAACTAAGAAGGTAACTTTGTAGTCTATTTCTATCTCTTGTCATATGATCTTCCTTTGGTGACTGGCAACATGTATGTTAGCTGATCCTATCACCTGAAGATTCAGCTCCTAGGCGCTACTGCCAAACAACTATCAGTTCTTGAACAAAGTGACAGAAACACAATCTGCTGGGCTCAGTTCTCACACAAGTCAGTTGCCACATTTTCCTTGTGAAGACACTTTTCTACAGTAGTTCAATTTGTAATCAATGTTAACCTACTAGACACCGAAATCTGAACAGCTGGGATCTCCAGGCTTATCATCAAGAGCACAAAGTGGCATGGTTCAAGATCACACAAGAGGCATTCTGAAGCTGGATGCAACTCAGAGCTGAATGCAGGCTCACTCTTCTTGTGTACTTTTTCTTTGCATGCTCAAATGAGGCAAATTTGGACCTAGGGCTGTGCCATGATGTATTATTACCAGCAGCATCCTTGGATTTTTTTGTTGCAATAACATAATATAAAGTAGCAGGTGTGTCAGCAGTGCTAGATATTTTGCTAGTTCTTGTGCTGCTATTGTCATATGCCTACTTTTATTATTTCCTCTGAGATACCAGTACAAATTGCTGGTAAGGTGATGATGTAGAGAGGGTGTGTGTGTGTACTTAAAGGGTAACAGGGAGAGTGGGGCCCACATTGGGGGAGAAAAAGGTTCTCAGTCTGCACACAAGGCATCTCTTGTCAGGAAAAAAAATTAGGGTTAGCGCAAAGCTTTTTTGTGGCTGGTGGTTGTGATTTTAACTTAACCCTAGGCATAATCCTTGCTACGCAGTAGGAAATACCTGAAACAACCCTAGTCACATCTGATTGATCTAACAACAAAGCACTACCTGGATGTCAATTTCTTCTTTGCCCAGATATTTAACCAGGATTCATGTCTACATTTTTTTTATAACAGATTCTTAGACTAGCAGCTCCTCTACACTCTATAAGTCCTTAAAACACTATTGAAACAGTGTGTTGGTGGAAATTATCTCATTGGTTTTCAGAGAGAACTAATTTTTGCTCATTACCAAGCAACTAAAGAAAAATGCGGAAGCGTACAGTATGTATGGCAGAGCTTAGCAGGAGCAGCGGCAGTACAAGCAGCAATAGAACACAGCGAGCGGCAGCAGCACACGGGCTTGGGTGAGCGGGCGTGGCGCGTGCATGGACGGCGCGGAGGAGCAGCAGCGAGTGCACGACGACACAACGAGGCAGGGCGTGGGTGGCGCACGACCACGCGAGGGGCGGCCGGTGCGGTGAGCACGAGCCCGCAGGGAAGTGGTGGGCGGCACAAACGGTGACTAAACAAGGGGAAAAGCGGGGGAATCGATGGAGACGCTCACCGCGGAGCTGGGGAAGGAGAGTGCGAGGCCGAGGGTGGTCGGGGCAGCGCGGATCGACACCGAGAAGCAGTGGTCGGTGATGAGGAAGAAGAGGTCGATGCGCTCGGTCCTTGATGACCCGGCTCCAATCCGTGGACGTAGGCGATGAAAGGTGATGATGGTGTTGCTCCTGGCCCAGCTCCTAGGCACGACGATGGAGCACGGGGCGGGCGGTGGCCGCGGTGACGCGCGGCGGCCGCACTCGGGGAGGCAGATCTGGAGGAGGAAGGGAGGCCGAGAGGGCGATTGAAGAGTGGAGGGAAGCTAGGGACGGCGCAGTGGGTCTGGGCGGCGGCGCAGGTAGGGGCGGCGGCGCAGTGGGTCGGGGCGGCGGCGCAGGTCGGGGGCAGCAGGTCGAGGGCTCAGGGAAGGGCGCGTGGATCTGGCGAGGGAGGGAGAGAGGCCAGAGGGAGAGGGGAGCAAGTGGGAGTGGGGGGGGGGGGGGTTAGCAATGGCGCACCTTTTAGGGGTGCGCCATAAAAATACGTATACCAATGGCACACCTTCTAGGGGTGCGCCATAAAAACCGTGATAGCAATGGCGCACCTTCTCCTGGTGCACCATTACTATCTTTTTTTGGATTTTTAGTTGCGTGTAATAATCTTTTAGAAAATGACCATAAATTTTAAAATGTTACGATATAAGTAGTTATTACTAATTTTCAAATACTTGCGTTGCGAAACATTTGTGAATTGGTAAAACATTTGTGAATATGAAAAAATATCATCAAATTTGAAAAAATATTCATGAATTCAAAAAGTGCCCATGAAATTTAAAAATATTCATGAGTTCAAAAAATATTAACAAATTCAATACTTTTTGTGAGTTAGAAAAATGTTCGCATTTTCAAAAAAATGTTTGCAAATTTAAGCAGGAAAAGGAACACTGAAAAATAAAATACCAGAAAAAACATAAATAAAAATTGGTATATCAATGGCGCACCTCCTAGGGGTGCGCCAAAAATACCTTGATAGCAATGGCGCACCTTCTCCTAGTGCGCCATTAGTAACTTTTTTTTAACCAGAATAAACATAAATAAAAACAATTAAAATACCAGAAGAAAACACAAAGAAGCCCAAGGTGCCTGTAAATGATGATTTGCAACAAAACAAGAGGGAGAAGAACAGAAATTCCAGATCCAAGAAGAACGTGGTCGATACTTCAACTTGGGAGATGAAGACTACAATCCAAAAAGTGCCATTTCCATATGTCAAAATACAATCAAGAAATGAATACTACAATTCAAATACAATCGATCTTAGCTATCTTTTCACAATCTTCTTGCCCTTCTTTTTCGCAAATGGAGTTCTTCTCTTGAACGGACGTCCTTTAGGTAGGGTGGTCCTGCTTCTTCTTGTGGTGTATGGTACTTCATCGTCGTCGTCATGTTCCATCTTCGGGTCGCCGTACTTATCGAAGTCTCGCTCATTGGCGACTCCATCCATTCCGATGATCTTCCTTTAGCCTCTCCTCACGACAACACGACTGGGCTTTGACGGGTCGGTAATGAAGAAGAATTGGTCCACTAGGGAAGCCACTACCCATGGCTCATTTTTCACGGTGACGTTTGCGCCCGCGGTCTTGGATTTGGCTTCGGGTACAACCATGGTGGTGAAATACCGGTCTTCTTTTAGGACGCTCTTGGCCCATCTGACACGGAACATCGGGACCTTCTCTCCAGCGTAGCTCAACTCCCAGATCTCCTCGATCCTTCCGTAGTATCTGTCCTTGTCGTTACCGGTGTGGGATTCCATCGTTACCCCAGAGTTCTGATAATCATCGCTCTTCATGTCCTTTTCTTCGGTGTAGAATGTGTAGCCATTGATATCGTACGCCTCATAGGTCATCAGGTTGTGCTCGGCGCCCTGTGACAAGGCAAATATGAGTTTTTCTTCCGCGGAATAATCCTCATGTAAAGGGTACGACAGAAGCTTCTCCTTGAACCAACGCGTGAAACATGAGTTGTGCTCTCTGATTATATCTCCGTCCGTCCTCTATTGGCCTCGGTCATTGTACGTCTTCTCAATAAAGGTTTTGTGCTCTGCCACCCAAGGATTGACCACGTCTATGTGTTGTAGCGCGACTAGGTTTGCTCTTTCAAAGTCGGCGAGTCGACCCTTGAAGTCGACGTGCATTTCGCGGCGACCCTCGCGGTGACCCCATCCAGCGAGTCTGCTGAGGTGCCTGGTGACGGGCAGACCAACGGGGTTCTCGATGCCTAGATAATTCGTGCAGTAGGAGATGCACTCTTTGGTCAGAAAGCCCTTGGCTATGCTTCCCTCTGGACGTGACATGTTGCGAACGTATCCTTTGATGACACCATTCATCCTTTCGAACGGCATCATGATGTGCAGGAACGTCGGCCCGAGTTGGATGATATCCTCCACAATATGGACCAGCAGATGCACCATAACGTCGAAGAATGCGGGCGGGAAGTACATCTCAAGCTCGCATAGTATCACCATGATCTCTTCCTGTAGCCTTCTGAGTTGCCTCACGCCAACCGACTTCCGAGAGATGATGTCGAAAAAGTTGCATAGGCCAAATAGCGTTTCACGGACGTGCGCGTCCATGATCCCACAGATTGCAACTGGAAGTATCCGCGTCATCAGCACGTGACAGTCGTGAGACTTCATCCCGCTAAACTTCTGCTTCGCTGAGTCTAGGTATCTGCTTATCTTCCCCGCGTAACCGTAAGGAAGTTTTACTCCTACGAGGCAGGTGAAAAACGACTCGATCTCCTCCTGACTTAGAGTGAAGCACGCGGGAGGGCAGTCATTTCCGATCTTCTTGGCCTTTTTGCCTTTGCGACGACTTTTCGTGTCCTTCGCCTCATCATCATCATCATCATCATCATCATCATCATCATCATCATCATCATCATTAGCGTGAAGCTCCTCCCTAATGCCCATTGATTTCAAGTCTGCCCTTGCCTTCGGCCCATCTTTGGTCCTCTCTGGCATGTTGAGCAGGGTACCAAGTAGACTCTTGCACACGTTCTTCGTGATATGCATGGCATCAAGGCTGTGAGGCACACGGAGGATCTTCCGATACGGCAAGTCCCAGAAAACAGAACTCGTTTTCCATACCTTCAGCAGCGGCTCTGGCGCCTTTCGCTTCTTTCCCGGCGGTGGGCACTCTTTCCAATTTTTCAACAGCTCGTCTATTTCCTCGCCGCTCCTTGTACGCGGGCGTCTTAGGGATTCGGTTTCACCATCGAACAGATCCTTGCGTTTTCTCCATGAGTCATCGTCGCGAAGACACCTTCGATGTCCCATGAACACGGTTTTCGAAGACCCGGGATCTCTATCTAGCTGGCGATACGTTGTGTCATCCATGCACCTGACGCATCCAGAAAATCCGTGGACCACCTGCCCGACGACATATCCGTAACCGAGATAGTCGTGCACCGTCGTGAGCAGTGCGGCTCTCATAGGGAAATATTCTTTCTCTGCGGCGTCCCACATATTGGCTGGCATTTTCCACAGTATGTCTAGCTCCTCTTTCAGCAGCCCCAGATACAGATTGATGTCGTTCCCTGGTTGTTTCGGCCCTTCAATTAGCATACTCATGTGAATGTACTTCCTCTTCATGCACAACCAGGGGGGAAGGTTGTACATCCACACAAACACAGGCCAGGTGCTATGTGTGCTTCTCTGGCTGCCAAACGGATTGACTCCATCGGTGCTCGCGCCCAGCACGATGTTCCCTGGATCGTCCCCAAATTCTGGGTGTTCGAAGTTCAACGCTTGCCACTGGCTCGCATCCTTAGGGTGACTCAGCATCTTGTCTTTTTTATTTATCTCCGGATCATTTCCATCATCTTCTCGCTTCTTCTCCTCCCTATCCACGTGCCAACGCAGGAGCTTTGCTACCTTAGGGTCCGTGAAATACCGCTGCAGACGAGGAGTGATCGGAAAGTACGACACCACTTTTCGATGAGCTTTCTTCCTCTTCTTGTATCGAGTGACGCCGCACACCGGACATATGGTAGACTCCGCGTGCTCGTCCTGATAAATAATGCAATTGTTCATGCACACATGGTATTTCATGTGCGGTAAATCCAGAGGACACCCGATTTTCTTCGCCTCCTCGAAACTGGTCGGGCACTTGTTCCCCTTGGGAAGACGTTCGTGCCAGAATGACATGTTCTCGTCGAAGCATGCGTCGGTCATTTTGTGTTTTACCTTCATCTCCAGAGCCATGAGCGTTACTTTCAGGCAGGTATCCTCGGGCCTGCATCCTTCATACAATGGAGTAACCGCGTCTATCTCCAGTTGATCCAGCTTGGCTTTCTCTCGGGCGGTAGCTCTTGCGTTATCCATCTTCTTGAGAAGAAGCTCTTGAATATGAGGGTCCTACACCCAGCCCATCGATGGTCCATCATTGTCTGCTCCAACATCTTCATCTTCATGATCATGCCCTTCATCTTGATCTTCCTCATCATCATGTCCGGCATCTTCTACATGATGACTGTGTACTGCATCTACTTCATGATCATGTCCTGGAGATTCTTCGTCTTCTCGCCCGCCCTCGCCGCGATTGTCTTGCTGCCCTTCCTCATTTCTTGCCCGACCCCCATGGACGACTTCATAATCATCTTCATCACCTTGCCACTGATAGACATCCATGAAACCACGCAAGAGCAGGTGGTCCCGCACTTGTACGGAATCCGGGTCCATAAGGCTCTTCAGCTTGCATCTTCGACACGGACATCTTATCTCCGTCTCGTTCTTTTGAAGCATCTCGGCCTTCGAGGAGCTCATAAACCTATTCACGATGCCTTCGGTCATCGTGTGGACCATGGTCGCCTGCGGGGTAGAGCAAAATGACATTTTAGAACCCAAAAAAATTTGGCATGACTTTGCCTAAAAATAGGACCAAAAAGAATGCATAGTGCCAAATTCTCGCCGAAACGGAAATGAATCAACATTCCGGCAAAATATTGGCACCTATCGCATTTCAAATACCGGTACCTGCAAACACAAACATATGCAACACCACAAACATATGCAACACCACAAACATACATAGATCTAGGCCATAAAAAGTGTGTACGTTGTTGGAGGGAGAAAAAAGTAGATCTAGAACATAAAGAAAGCTTTCCCCTTACTTACCTATCAAAAAAAGGAAATTTAACCACTTAATTTGGGTGAATCTATGGTGCAAATGAGGTGAGGAGGGGGCAGCCGAGACCAAGCTTGGTAGAGGTGGAGAGAATGAAGTGGGGAATGTGAGTGTGGTAGGTGGCTGTCCAAAATATCTAGCTGCTCCTAGGTTACCAATGGCGCACCACCTAAGAATGCACCATTAGTAACCAGGGTTACTAATGGCGCACCTGGTGCGTGGTGCGCCATTACTAGTTTTGAAAAAATATATAAAAAAACATGTTAGTACACTACTAGGAAAAGGCCTACTAGTGGCGCACCAGTTTTGCCTACTAATGGCGCACTACTGGTGCGCCACTAGTACCACGCCACTAGTATTAAATACTAATGGCGCACCACTGGTGCGCCATTAGTATCTGGTATACTAATGGCGCATCACGCCGTGCGCCATTAGTATAGACCAACATGCGCCATTAGTGTGCCTCCCAGGGGGCGATATTTACACATGTGCTTTGCCATACTAATGGCGCACTGCGGGGTGATGCGCCATTAGTATCCTTTGGCATACTAATGGCGCACGTTGGGGTGATGCGCCATTAGTATGTATATTAGGGATTTTTTTCTTTTCTGATATTTGCACAGATTACAAAATATATTATTGGACAGAATATAGCCAGCACCACACAGCAACAGTAGATTCATCGAATACAATAGAAGATTAGTCTCCAAATACAATTCATCATATTAGTCTCCGAATTCAAAAGACCGAACAAAGATAGAACATTACAAGTCTCGAGACCGCGAGTAGCGAGTTTGTCTTCACATTACAAGTCGATATCGATCATCTAAACTACCATCACATAGAAGAGAGCTGCGGTCATCACGATGAGCATCTTCACGATGAAACTGGTCTTGATCCGGTTCCTCCAATGCTCCCTCCTCTCTCCCGCTAGATAACGCGCGTATCTAGATTCCGCCTCCGCCCTAGTGGTGTACCCTTTGTAACTGTTACCGCTGAAACGGTGAACCTGTCTCCGACACTCCTCCCAGTCGTCATAGACTCCGGGAACCTTACCCTTGTACACGACATACGACGGCATCTCTATGCACTAGCCAAACAACAGACAATACATAAGCAATATATAAGTATGCAACTAAAGGATCGGAAGAGAAAAGCAAGACATTAATAGCACGATTCATGGTCCTACTAATAAATAGCATCGATTACATCTAAGTTGAACGACTGTCCAAACCAAAGAGACATACAAGTTCATTAAAGTTTAATTACAACATGAGCTAATCGATGTTTCAGAACTACACATAGCATCACTACTTTCGACTCGACTCATGGGACCGGAGCGTGGATGAAGCCGCCGTTTGTCGTGATGGTCATGAAGTCGCGGGCGTTGTCAGCCTGCATTTGTAGCGTTGTGTCTATCTCCCTGTTGGACGGTTGATATTTGAGGTAGAACTGCCCCGAGGTACGAAGGACATCTTGATGGATGATTTCTGCAAACTCCGACTAGATGCGAAAGAATTCTTGTCGGATGTCCGCGTCCTGGATTGCCGCCAAGCTTGCGGCCCAATCTTTGAGATTTTTTGGTAGCAGAAGGTGATTATGGTCCCGTACGATCGCCCGCATGTGATGGAGGGCGTAGTAGGCATCCTTCTGACCACCAGGCGGCTGGTTGACGCAGGGGAACGTCGTATTGTGGGTGAACACGTGCCTGCCGTACCTACGAGATGGCCTCTTAAAGGTGCCTCCAGATGCGGCGTAGCCGGGGAGAGCATCATCAAGAACTTTCTTGATATTTGTGTAGTCTATCTTGGAGTCACGGTCCGGGTCGAAATACGTGACCATGGAATATTTCGGGCTTAATAGGATGAGTGTGCAATGTGTGTCACTGATCAGAACACGGAATGTTAGAAAAAAAGAACGATCGAAATCTAAGAAATCATATGTTACGGGGCGGTTAGGGGATGACTTACTCGGGAAAGTAAGGCACGAGGAAGTTATCCTTATCTGGGTTTGCCAGAATGACGTCTTCGAGGTGTGAACTCACGACTTGCCGGTCCCCAGCGCTGCCCAAGATCTTGGCACGCATGTAGAAGGGGTCGACTATCACAATATCCGGGGTCTTGTCTCTAATGATCCGCATCTCCATACTCAGCGAAAACAGTCGAACAAAGGTGTAGTGCAGCGGATGAAGGTTAAACATAGCAAAGATGTCATCAAACCGCAGGACGATCGTACCCCCGACGGTGCTATCCACAAAGCCCTTGCCCTCTGGCACCTTGGCCACGAAAACTGGGTATGCCACATCATTCTCTCTGAGACGCCGCTTCTCCAAAGAAAGAACACTGTCATGCAGACTCCGCATAGCACCGGTTGCAGCATTGAGCATATTTGTCGGTAGCATCGCCCTACCCGCCGCCTGCACCCTCCTCGAGATATCCTTAGGTGAAGGTGGCCCGTCCTGAGCACGGATCGTACTCGGTGCCGGCTGGCTCGCACAGGCGCCCTTGTTAGTCTTTCGTTTCCGTCCCTTCTTCCTGATCTGCTGTAATGGGATCGAGTTATGCTCACAGACCGCCTTCTTGAGCGTGTTGGGGCTGATAATATTTCGCACCTCAGCTATCTGAGGCTCGGTGAAGGTGGCAGCTGGAGGCGTCTCCTAAGAACTGAACGCCAGACGACGCCTGTTGCAATTGGGTTTTTCCGCCGTACCAGCTAGATTGCGGTCGTCTTTTTCAGGGTTGGGTTCTTGAGAAGGAGGCCCGCAGAACTTGTCACCGTACCCATGTTCGGCAAAGTACTTATCGACGTTGGAAAATGTACCATCGTCGTTGTCGTCGTCGTCCGGATCCTGTGCCATATGCATGTCCGGATCCTGTGCCATAGGGATGTCCGGCATGTCCGGTAGCGTTGCGGCGTTCTTGCCATGGCTTGGCGCTGGCACGACTGGCAGTCTTGTCTATGGGGTGGTGTCCCCCGCCCCCAAACGAATCTGGCTCTTCGCCCAAAGCAGGGGCCAGCTTACGCAGGCGCTGAGGGTCATCACATCATCTTCGTCGGCCCCAGCGGGTCGAATCGGAGGACACAACTCGTCGCAGCCCGGCAGCACCCGAACCAGTTCAACCCTATACAAGGTGGGTGGCATCGGATTACCGTGGAACACGCGGTTGCCCAGTTGAACGATTCTGCCCTTGCCGACATCGACCAACTCGCCGCCCACGAAGTGCAGGAGAGTGCAAGGAACGTCGGCGGCGGCCTGCGAAAACATGTAGGGCGTCAGGGATGCCCAGTCAAAGGCAAGGAGATGAAGTCATCGGCCGAGAGGCTTAGTTACCGTGATGCCGTCGAGCTCGGCTAATGTCGAGGCACCGCCAACGGCGGGCGTGCAACTGACGGAGGGGCCGCTTGCTGGCGAGGTGCCGGCCGGCGTACACGTGGGTGCATTAAGCTCCAATGCCCGTGCCGGCGCCGGAGACACGAATACCGCCTCCGCCGGAGACACCAATGGCGCCGTCTGCGCGTTTTGCGAGTTGCTGGCTGTGAAGCTGGGAACCGTGGGAGGCCCCTGTTGGCCGCCCGCAATCCACGTCATCAGCCCCTGAATCAAGGTAGGCACAATGGCGGTGAGCGTCGTTCCCAGTTGTTGTTGCACTTGCTCTTGGACAATCTCCGGAATCCGCGCCACTTGTGCCTTGAGTTCTTGAACCTCGCGTGACTGGCTTCCGAGCTGGTCTTTTTCTCCTTTCGCCCACCAGCGGTATAGTATGACGACCATTTTGTGGATAAGCCTTTGCCGGCCACACGACCAGCTGACGACGGCTTACTGAGCTTATCCTTGTTTTTCATTACGTTCAACGCCCTATTTAAAGGGGTGTCAAAAGGGGAGCTCTGAGACGACTCCGCGCTACTGCTTTCAGCCTCCTGCGGAAGGAATGTGAACCATTTAGAAATTTGGCTTCATTAATTAGAATGCAACCATATGGAGCTAATTACGCGGGGGTGTATTCCTTACCAGAACAAGATCAAGCGCCCTGGTCTTCGGATCCGTGGTAAGCTCCTTTGTTACCGGGTCCTCCTTGTACCGGGCCCTGACAAAGTTCCTGGTCTGCTTGTCACGGAATTTCTCGAAGCGGGGCAGTAGGCCTTGTTCGGCACGCTCCGCGTCCTCCTTGTCCCATATAGGCTCCGCCACTCTGTAACCGCCGGGACCGAGTTGGTGGACCCCTAAGTTCAACTGCCGCATTTCTTTCCCCCACTGACTTGATTCGAAGCTTGCGCTGCTCTCGCACTTGATCTTGAACTCCTTGTAGTCATCTTCGCTCATCAAAGGATATTTCGCCTTGATCTTCTCATAACTATCACCTTTTTCAATCATTGCCTTCACCGTGCTTCTCCATGTAGACAGGGCCGTGCTCATCGTCGTGAGGGCGGCACTGTTCACTTTATTCCCTGAGAGGCATGTGTTTGCAAACTCAGCGGGGAACTTGTATCGTTCGTGCAGCTTCGTGAAGAGGAGGCAGCGCAAATTCCCTTGGTCCTTATGCCTTAGGTTCTCGGTGTTGATCGAGACGGTGCTCCGGAGAATGCACCCGAGCTGAACCGAGTACCCCTTGACTACTTGTTTGGGCGCCGTTGGATGCCCGTCGGAGTTCACTTCAGTAAATTCCTCCTTGACGGTGTCAAGCACGCTCGGGCGCCGGTCCTTCCGTTGCCTCTTCAGTTGCCTTCCATCTGTGCGTGCGCCGCCATCATCAGTGGTGGCATCCTCGGCGGCACCATCAGTGGTGTCATCCCCGACGCCACTAGGGGTTGTGTAGTCAGGATCGGTGTCTTCCGCGGCGTCGTCCTCATAGCGGTGAGGTTCTTCCTCCAGCTCCTAGGACAACTCCCAGAATTGCTTGCCGCCCGAACAGCCGGCCTCATCGTTGTGGGCCATGTTTCACTCTAAATAGGAAAAAAGTTTGGTCAAAAAGTTGGTTATTGTCAAGGAACAAGATCTCTAAGTTGACCAAATAATCTAATTCTCGAGGAATGTCGCCAAAAAGTTGGTTATTGTCAAGGAACAATTGAGAGATGTTTGTGATATTGCCTAGGTGTTTTGGGATGGAACCTGTTAGTGTGTTGTTGCTAGGTGTTGTGGGATGGAACTAGTAGCTTCCTTGCAACCCACAAAAGACAAAGGAAAAGGGGTGAAAAGGGGGAGACGGTTAGCTTTGATGAGCAGGCAGCATCTTCCTAACCCCCTTCTTCTTGTCTCCTCTCACTATCTCTCTCACACACATGGCAAGCAAGGGTGTCTGAGTGTGTGAAAAAATACTAAACTAATCCAACCACTAAAGCACTAGATCACTACTATTGGTTGATGTCAAGATACATGCTGATTAATTTTTGTTTCGGTTGAGAATCGGGCACCTTCTAGGTCAAGAAAATTGGGCATGACCTTTGCTAATTTTCTTAACCTAGGAGGGCCCCAATCTCAACCGAAACGGAAATTAATCAACATTTCAGGAGAAAGGGGTAACGAAGTGATGGGGCAAATGTGCCAGGCACCACAATGTGATCACAGAAACAAAGCAGCACCACTGGTGTTGGATTCACAGTGTAAATGATGGATGAAAAGGCCACAGACCATATGGTCCTCTGCTTTCATATGGACAAAATAAAAGTTCACATGAATGGCTGCTTGACTGAATGGTGCCAGGTAAACAGCAAAGTCCACTAGCAGATCCAAGATCTAATTCTATTACACACAACATAGCAATTTAAGAGAATTAGAATAAGGATAGTAGGAAATGAAAAAGAATTATGCTCAAAGAACAATGGTAACAGCAAAATATTGAAACCTTTGGTAAGCATTATATTACAAAAAAACAAGATATGTAGTACTATACAATATCCATAACCAGAAAACAAGACATGCATATTCTTAGGCAGAGTAAAATAGTCCTGCATTCTTGGCAGTTGTCAGAGCGTGTAAACCTTCCGCCGTTTGGTTCTACAGGAAATTTCCCTACCAAAACTAAGGGAGAAACAAAACAATGCAACAGAAATGAAAGACCATGTGGATTTTCTCAGAACTTTAAGCGCAAATGTCAAGAGCACAGAGTACACATTCTCAAAGAGAAGTTCAGTTCTGCAATCGACAAACCAGACACTTTAATTTTTTATCAAGGAAGGGTTTACCCCTCCGATTTCCATTAAGAGAAACCAACAGCAAACTACAAGAACCAGTTATCTTACAAAGATAAAACCAAAAGCTACTTAGGAACCGCACCAGGCAACACAGCAAATCCCGCAAGCCGCAAGCGCAAAACCCAACAAGGGGGGAATTGCTTCGAGGCGGAGGATGCAACCATGCCCTGCTTGACAGACAAACCAGACACATGATAAAAGAAAATCAATATAGGTTCTGCCCATACTCCTGACGGTGGCGCGACCCTCTCTAAGATGTCCATCATAATCCATGGGCAGCTTGCTGTGAGATGCTTGAATCCATCAGTCTCCTTGACATGCATATTCTTGGCAGAGAAAAATAAATCTAGGCTTTCTATATGTGCCACTCAGACAGGATTTCAGATTGCACAACTTTCTGTCCCTTACTATCTGGCCAGATTCTAATTGCCCAAATGTTAAACTTGTTAATTCTTTTTCCTTCTCTTTTCACCAATGCACACATACAAAATGATCCATCCATGTCTCGAACTAATGGTCAGAGCTCAGAACAGTGTGTCTACAACTGGTAAATTGCAGTACAATACATTTGTTATATGAATTGGTGGTTCTGATCTTCACAATTAGAAAGAGCTATCCTAGAGAGATACATGCTCCTAGAGAGATACACTATCCTGGGCAACAATGCAGCACACAAGAGACACAGAACAGGGCAACAGGTCAATGGCCTGCGGGGTGGTGCTGCTGGAGATGCTGTCAGGAGAGGTACCTGGGCGGGCGCGGCCGGTCGCCGGAGGGGTCGGTGTCGGGGTTGGGGTCGGGGTCGGCGGCGGCGGCGGCGTCGAAGGGATGGATCGAGGGCGTCCGAGCTCGTCCGGGTCCTCGTAGTCGAAGAGGAAGATGGCGGCGGTCCTCCTGGGCGCCTCGGTTGGTCGTTGGGAGGCCGGCGGCCACGTGCTTCGCGGGTCGGCGCGGGGGCGGCGGCGCGGGGGAGCTGCAGTGGTGGGGGGCGGGGGCGCGGGGGTGGCGGGGGTGGAGTCCGGCGGGGGTCGGGGTGGCGGCGTCGTGGGTCAGGTGAGCGCGCGGGTGGACTGGCGAGGGAGAGGGACGAAGGGGATCTGGCGAGGGAGAGGGAGGAATTAGCTATGGGGGAAACTTACTAATGGCGCACCCCGAAGCGGTGCGCCATTAGAATGTTTTTTTAGATAGCAATGGCGCACCCACGATCGGTGCGCCATTAGTAATCTTTTTTATGTAGCAATGGTGCACCAGCCAGAGGTGCGCCCTTAGTAATCTTTTTTTATATAGCAATGGCGCACCAGCCAGAGGTGCTCCATAAGTAGTTTTTTTATTATTTTTTGTTGCATCTAATAATTTTTTAGAAAATGAATATGAATATGAAACAGTAATAATTTTTTTTATAAAAACAGTAATAATTTTTTAAAAAATATCATCAAATTTGTTATTTTAAAATATTTATGAATATGAAAACATATCATCAAATTTGTTATTTGAAAATATAATCAAATTTGTTTTTTTTTGCAATTTTAGTTGCATTCATTTGTGACGGTGGAGCAGGCCGGGGAGGGTGCGGGGGGTCGTCGGCGGCGGTGGAGCGGGCCGGGGAGGGTGCGGTGGGTCGTTGGCGGCGGTGGAGCAGGGGAGGGTGCGGTGGGTCGTCGGCGGCGGTGTAGCGGGGGAGGGTGCGGGGGGTCGGCGGCGGCGGCTGGTGGAGCGGGGTAGAGGGTGCGGGGGGTGCTCGGCGGCGAGGGGGACCGGATCTGGCGAGGTGGGATAGCGATCGAGATGGAGGGGGATCGAGATCGAGTGTCCATGAAATTTAAAAATATTCATGAGTTCAAAAAGTGCCCATGAAATACAATCGAGAAATCAAGGCTACAATTTAAATACAATCGATCTTAGCTAGCTATCTGTTCACAATCTTCTTGCCCTTATTTTTCGTAAATGGAGTTCTTCTCTTGAACGGACGTCCTTTAGGTAGGGTGGTCCTGCTTCTTCTTGTGGTGTATGCTGATACTTCATCGTCGTCGTCATGTTCCATCTTCGGGTCGCCGTACTTGTCGAAGTCTTGCTCATTGGCGACTCCATCCATTCCGATGATCTTCCTTTTACCTCTCCTCACGACAACACGACTGAGCTTTGACGGGTCGGTAATGAAGAAGCATTGGTCCACTTGGGAAGCCAGTACCCATGGCTCATTTTTTGCGGTGACGTTCGCGCCTGCGGTCTTGGATTTGGCTTCGGGTATAACCATGGTGGTGAAATACCGGTCTTCTTTTATGACGCTCTTGGCCCATCTGACACGGAACATCGGGACCTTCTCTCCAGCATAGCTCAGCTCCCAGATCTCCTCGATCCTTCCGTAGTATCTGTCCTTGTCGTTACCGGTGTAGGATTCCATCATTACCCCAGAGTTCTGATAACCATCGCTCTTCATGTCCTTGTCCTCGGTGTAGAATGTGTAGCCGTTGATATCGTACGCCTCATACGTCATCAGGTTGTGCTCGGCGCCTTGTGACAAGGCGAATATGAGTTGTTCTTCCGCGGAAGAATCCTCATGTAAAGGGTACGACAGAAGCTTCTCCTTGAACCAACGCGTGAAACATGAGTTGTGCTCTTTGATTATATCTCCGTCCGTCCTCTATTGGCCTCGGTCATTGTACGTCTTCTCAATAAAGGTTTTGTGCTCTATCACCCAAGGATCGACCACGTCTATGTGTTGTAGCGCGACTAGGTTTGCTCTTTCAAAGTCGGCGAGTCGACCCTCGAAGTCGACATGCATTTCGCGGCGACCCTCACGGTGACCCCATCAGCGAGCCTGCCGAGGTGCCTGTTGATGGGCAGACCAACGGGGTTCTCGATGCCTAGATAATTCGTGCAGTAGGAGATGCACTCTTCGGTTAGAAAGCCCCTGGCTATGCTTCCCTCTGTACGTGACATGTTGCGAACGTATCCTTTGAGGACACCATTCATCCTTTCGAACGGCATCATGCTGTGCAGGAACGTCGGCCCGAGTTGGATGATATCCTCCACGATATGGACCAGCAGATGCACCATAACGTCGAAGAATGCGGGCGGGAATTACATCTCAAGCTCGCATAGTATCACCACGATCTCTTCCTGTAGCCTTCTGAGTTGCCTCACGCCAACCGACTTCCGAGAGATGACGTCGAAAAAGTTGCATAGGCCAAATAGCGTTTCACGGACGTGCGCGTCCATGATCCCACGGATTGCAACTGGAAGTATCTGAGTCATCAGCACGTGACAGTCGTGAGAGTTCATCCCGCTGAACTTCTGCTTCGTTGAGTCTAGGTATCTGCTTATCTTCCCCGCGTAACCGTAAGGAAGTTTTACTCCTACGAGGCAGGTGAAAAACTGATCGATCTCCTCCTGACTTAGTGTGAAGCACGCGGGAGGGAATCATTTCCGGTCTTCTTGGCCTTTTTGCCTTTGTGACGACTTTCCGTGTCCTGCTTCGCCTCATCATCATCATCATTAGCGTGAAGCTCCTCCCTGATGCCCATTGATTTCAAGTCTTCCCTTTCTTTCGGCCCATCTTTGGTCCTCTCTGGCATGTTGAGCAGGGTACCAAGCAGACTCTCGCACACGTTCTTCGTGAAATGCATGACATCAAGGCTGTGAGGCACACAGTGGATCTTCCGGTACGGCAAGTCCTAGAAAACAGACCTCGTTTTCCATACCTTCGGCAGCGGCTCTGGCGCCTTTCGCTTCTTTCCCGGCTCTGGCGCCTTTTGCTTCTTTCCCGGCAGTGGGCAATCTTTCCAATTTTTCAATAGCTCGTCTATTTCCTCGCCGCTCCTCGTACGCGGGCGTCTTCGCGGTTCGGTTTCACCATCGAACAGATCCTTGCGTTTCCTCCACGGGTCATCGTCGCGAAGCCACCTTCGATGTCCCATGAACACGGTTTTCGAAGACCCGGGATCTCTATCTAGCTAGCGATACGTTGTGTCATCCATGCACCTGACGCATCCAGAAAATCCGTGGACCACCTGCCCCGCGAGATATCCGTAACCGAGATAGTCGTGCACCATCGTGAGCAGTGCGGCTCTCATAGGGAAATGTTCTTTCTCTGCGGCGTCCCACGTATTGGCTGGCGTTTTCCACAACGTGTCTAGCTCCTCTTTCAGCAGCCCCAGATACAGATTGATGTTGTTCCCTGGTTGTTTCGGCCCTTCAATTAGCATACTCATGTGAATGTACTTCCTCTTCATGCACAACCAGGGGGGGAGGTTGTACATCCACACAAACACAGGCCAGGTGCTATGTGTGCTTCTCTGGCTGCCAAACGGATTGACTCCATCGGTGCTCGCGCCCAGCACGATGTTCCTTGGATCTTTCCCAAATTTTGGGTGTTCGAAGTTCAACGCTTGCCACTGGCTCCCATCCTTAGGGTGACTCAGCATCTTGTCTTTTTTATTTATCTCCGGATCATTTGCGTCATCTTCTCGCTTCTTCTCCTCCCTATCCACGTGCCAACGCAGGAGGTTTGCTACCTTAGGGTCCGCGAAATACCGCTGCAGACGAGGAGTGATTGGAAAGTACCACAGCACTTTTCGAGGAGCTTTCTTCCTCTTCTTGTATCGAGTGACGCCGCACACCGGACATATGGTAGACTCCGCGTGCTCGTCCCGATAAATGATGCAATTGTTCATGCACAGATGGTATTTCATGCGCGGTAAATCCAGAGGACACATGATTTTCTTCGCCTCCTCGAAACTGGTCGGGCACTTGTTCCCCTTGGGAAGACGTTCGTGCCAGAATGACATGTTCTCGTCGAAGCATGCGTCGGTCATTTTGTGTTTTACCTTCATCTCCAGAGCCATGAGCGTTACTTTCAGGCGGGTATCCTCGGGCCTGCATCCTTCATACAATGGAGTAACCGCGTATATCTCCAGTTGATCCAGCTTGGCTTTCTCTAGGGCGGCAGCTCTTGCGTTATCCGTCTGCTTGAGAAGCAGCTCTTGAATATGAGGGTCCTGCACCCAGCCCATCGATGGTCCATCGTCGTCTGCTCCGCCGGCATCTTCATCTTCATGGTCATGCCCTTCGTCTGCTCCCGCATCTTCCTCATCATCATGTCCAGCATCTTCTACATGATGACTGTGTACAGCATCACCGTCGTGATCATGTCCTGGAGATTCTTCGTCTTCTCGCCTGCCCGAGCCGCGGTGGTTGTCTTGCCGCCCTTCCTCATTTCTTGCCCGGCCCCCATGGACGACTTCATAGTCATCTTCATCACCTTGCCACCGATAGCCATCCATGAAACCACGCAAGAGCAGGTGGTCCCACACCTGCCTGGAATCTGGGTCCGCAATAAGGCTCTTCAGCTTGCATCTTCGACACGGACATCTTATCTCCGTCTTGTTCTTTTCAAGCATCTCGGCCTTCGCGGAGCTCAAAAACCTATTCACGATGCCTTCGGTCATCATGCGGACCATGGTCGCCTGCGGGGTAGAGCAAAACGATATTTTAGAACAAAGAAAAAATTTGGCATGACTTTCCCTAAAAATAGGACAAAAAAGAATGCATAGTGCAAATATTGGCAACTATCGCATTTCAAATACCGGTACCTGCAAACACAAACATATATGCAACACCACAAACATACATAGATTTAGCTAGGCCATAAAAAGTGCATGTGCATGTTGTTGGAGGGAGAACAACATAAAGATAGCTTCCCCCTTACTTACCTATCAAAAAAGTTAATTTAACCACTTAATTTGGATGAATTTATGGTGCAAATGAGGTGAGGAGGAGGAGGCAGCCGAGACAAGCTTGGAGGAGGAGGTGGAGAGAATGAAGTGGGGAAAGTGAGTGGGTAGGTGTGGCTGTCCAAAATATCTAGCTGGTCCCAGGTTACTAATGGCGCACCACCTACAAATGCGCCATTAGTAACCCTAGTTACTAATGGCGCACCTGCTGGTGGTGCGCCATTAGTAACCCTGGTTACTAATGGCGCACCTGCTGGTGGTGCGCCATTAGTAGTTTTGCAAAAAAAATTTTTATAGTAGTGGCGCACTATGAGGTGCGCCATTAGTATGTTTGGAAAAATAAAATAAAAATTTGTTACTAGTGGCGCACCGTGTGTCTGGTGCGCCATGACACTAATGGCGCCCCAGCACATGGTGCGCCACTGCTATATAGTAGTGGCGCACCACATGTCTGGTGCGCCATTAGTGGCCATTTCATCTATAGCCCTTTCCCTAGTGGTGGTAGTGGCGTACCAGTGGATAGTGCGCCATTACTACTATCCCCTGGTGCGCTACTACTAACAATTTTTTTATCTTTTTTTTTTCAAAACTAGTAATGGCGCACCACACACCAGGTGCACCATTAGTAATGTGGCCAATAATGGCGTACCTATATCTGGTGCGCCACTGCTATATAGCAGTGGCGCACCACATACATGGTGCGCCATTAATGTCCATATTAGCTATAGCCGTTTTCCTAGTAGTGCATATTCCTTTGACTATGAGATCATGCAACTCCCGGATACCGGAGAAATACCTTATGTGCTATCAAACGTCACAACGTAACTGGGTGATCATAAAGATGCTCTATAGGTATCTCTGAAGGTGTCTGTTGAGTTGGCATGGATCGAGATTATGATTTGTCACTCCGAGTATCGGAGAGGTATCCCTGGGCCATCTCGGTAATACACATCATAATAAGCTTGCAAGCAAATGACTAAGGAGTTAGTTACGAGATGATGTATTATGAAACGAGTAAAGAGACTTGCCGGTAATGAGATTGAACTAGGTATGCAGATACCGACGATCGAATCTCGGGCAAGTAACATACCGACAGACAAAGGGAATTACGTATGTTGTCATAATGGTTCGACCGATAAAGATCTTCGTAGAATATGTAGGAGCCAATATGGGCATCCAGGTTCCGGTATTGGTTATTGACCGGAGAGGTGTTTTCGGTGTCAAAACCGGTGGCTCTCGGGTAGGGGGTCCCGAACTGTGCGTCTAAGGTCAATGGTAACAGGAGACGGGGGACACGATGTTTACCCAGGTTCGGTCCCTCTTGATGGAGATAATACCCTACTTCCTGCTTGATTGATCTTGATGAATATGAGGATTACAAGAGTTGATCTACCACAAGATCGTAATGACTAAACCCTAGATGTCTAGCCTGTATGATTATGATCGGCTCTACGGACTAAACCCTCCAGTTTATATAGACACCGGAGGGGCCTAGGGTTGTATAGAGTCGGTTTACAGAGGAAGGAATCTTCATATCCGAACGCCAAGCTTGCCATCCACGCAAAGGAGAGTCCCGTCCGGACACGGGAGGAAGTCTTCTGTCTTGTATCTTCATGGCCCATTAGTATGGCCCACGTCACACAACCCGGACGCCCGAGGACCCCTTAATCCAGGACTCCCTCAGTAGCCCCCGAACCAGGCTTCAATGACGATCTGTCCGACACGCTGATAGTCTTCGGCATTGCAAGGCGGGTTACTTCTCCGAATACTTCAAAGCATCTGATCCGAAGAGTTATACTCGGCTTTCCATTTAATGTCGTACCGTTTGACTTCTACGCCTCCATTGCTTCAGCGTCCACATGTCAAGCGAACACGAAAGGTCAGAGTATTTTTTGCACATAACACCCTGGCCGTGTAAGAAAGGCGTCTATTTAAATGGATTGGATCTCAGATGTCATCCCACACCTGGTGAAAAAAATCCTTAGAGCCTGCTAGGAGAAACCATTCAAACATGGCTAGCGCTCCCAGTTCTTCCTCCCGTCCCCATGGCTCCGAAAAAGGTGATTGGGAGAAATGTTCAGTATCCCATGACCAGCTGAGTAAGCTTCAAACACAGGGATTCCTCCCCCCCCCCCCCCGCGGATCTAGTCCCCCCGTTCGGGTGGTATTAACCTCTTCGCCGGCGAAGCCCTGGCGGAAAATTTCCCTAATCCAACCAGGGGGGAGCGAGTGTGCTTTGTATCCTTCTTATTAAGAGGCGTCGGGTTTTCAATCCACCCCTTCCTCCGAGGTCTCCTGGAGTACTATGGCCTCCAACTTCACAATCTCACTCCGGCCTCCATCCTGCACATCGCGGGATTTGTCGCTCTTTGCGAGCTGTTCCTGGGCTGCAAGGCCCATTTTTAATTATGGAGGAAGCTTTTCTGCCTCGTCCCTCGTACCCAAAAGGGATCTATATTCGAGGTGGGCAGCGCCGAGATATGGCGCATAGCCGGGACCGGATACCCGTCCGGCACGGCGAAGAAGGCATCCGAAGAGTGGCCCTCGGAGTGGTTTTATATTGAAGATGTCGCTCTCCCCGACCCAGTCCGAATGGGCCTTCCCGAATTTTCCAGAGCTCCGTTGAGGAAACGCCACAGCTGGCGTCCTCGGAGCCTCGAGGAGGAAGATAGCGCAGAAGTCCAACAATTAATGGGCAAGATAAGGACACTTGCCCAGTCCGGATTATCAATAATCGAAGTAATGGCGACTTCCATAGTGCGAGGTGTTCAACCGCTCCAATTCAGAGGGCTCCCTATGTGGCACTACAATGGGGAAGATGATGTCTCTCGCTGCGGACGAAAGGGTCCGGACACCCTTGCCGCCCTGGCCACAATATTGGCCGATCTGTATAAAGGGGAGAAAGAGGAGTTCAGTCGTCTTAAGCGCCGAGAGGGATTTTCCATGTACAATCCTCCTAACTGGGTGAGTTTTAATCCACACCCTACTCAATCCTCTCCCCGAGTCATGTTTAACTGATATCAACCCGTCCATCTTTAATAGGAATGGCGGATGGTTATCGCGGGGATCCATAGCCCCGCTCCACAGCCGGAGGATCATAACCGGGACCTCGATCCCGGATTCAAAGAAGATCCAGACATATTTGTAGAGCTCAAGGATGGAGTTTTCTACCAGGCGAGCTATGATGGCACAGAAGTGGCCATCATGGCTGATTATCCCGGCCTCCTTCCTGCCTCATATGTAAGTAGTCAGGAGACATTTCCTCCGAAGGAGCTTCCTCATTATGCCTCACCCACCACACTGTCTTGTGCTCCAAAGGGGAGGCACTCGGCGCGTCATATTGCACCAGAGGCGTCTCAGAAGAGAGCGGCGCCAGTGCCAGGCGGGTCTTCGAAGAGGAAGGCAATGACAACACGGCCGAACCTTCATCAAAGAGGTATGGCAGTCACATCGAACCATGACATGTTCGCTGTGTTTTATCAGGAAGAGCGTTCGCCGGACTGTGTCCGAGGAGCCTGCCGGTCACGCCCCCACCAATCAGGTTCCAGACCCTGCTTCTAGGGCGGGGGTAGACACGGGAGTAACGCCGGATTGTCCTCCTTCAGAGGATTCGGATAATGTATCCGACACGAACTCTGAAGTAGAGAGCGCCATGAATCATCGGTGCCAGAGGGCCGCTCTTCGCGACCCCGGCTTTACTAAAGAGGCGTTCGACGCCTTCAGCTCAGCTGATGCGTACATCTGAGCTGCTCGAGATGGGCTTACCAGAGCCACTGACCAGCATTTGAAAGATATGCGGGTAAGTACACATTGTAATCACATACCAGTAGCCCCCAAGACTTGAAGCAGTTGAAACAACTGATTTAAGGATCATTGTATAATCAGGCACTCACAGAGAAGAACAACATGCTGTCGCATGAGCTGGAAAAGTGCCGGACTCAGCTAGCTGTTGTTACCGCCAAACTAGAGAAGTCCAAGGAGGCACCGCCTGGTAATGTTCCCCTCCATCCAGAAAAAATATAATCATATACCAGTAATGTTAATACTGTTGCATTTCCCATGACAGGATCATTAGATCAACTGAAGGTCGCGCAGGCAGGTAAACAACAGGCCGAAAGGCAACTGGCTGCTAGCGAACTTGTGTTGACACGGGTCAGGGATGAGAAGACCAAGCTGCAGGATTCCAACACCCTGCTGGGCGAAGAGCTAAAAGATGTGCGAGCCCAGCTAGCGGATGCCGTAAAGGAGAATAGGAGGCTATGGGGCGGCATCTTCAGTATGCTTTTGAACTTACCTTCGTGTAATTCGGTAAAGAAATGAGTTAATAGATTTATGACCGCAGGTATGCTGATTGGCCGCCCCGAAGAGGAAATGTCTGGATCGCAAGGCGATCTGCTGCAAGAGCTGTCCCAAGTGCACGAGTGAGCTCGGCAAGCAATGCGGAGTGTTGCCAAGTCTTTGTGGCCATCCGCCTCCCCTCCAGGAAGTATTGAGTAGCTTGTGAAGCTATTCAAGGGAGCTCAGCGCCGCTTTCGATTATGGAAGATATCGGCCTGCCGCGAAGGTGCGCGAGAGGCCTGGGCCATGGTGAAAACGCGGTACACCAAGCTTGATCCGAATCATATGGCCCGGGTCAGACCTCGGGGGTCAGATGGACAAGAAATTCCAGTGAGCTTGGTATATGACCAAGTAAAGATAGCCGCCAAGTTTTCTCAACAGGATTGTAAGCTAGACAGCCTGTTAGACGGCATAGAGGAAGAAGTTTTTGAGTCCAAGTGACTATGTACTTCAATTGACAAAGTTGTCGCTAGCCGGATTGTAAAACGATTGTCATGGCAGACCTTTTCGCTTCGACCTCTTGACCCGAAGGTGCGGAGTGTTTCCGTATAACGTAGCGGCAATATATACCGGGGTATGCGTGGAAACCAGGCGTAGGGGTCATAGTTGCTTGAAGAGACTAGTTGTATCCAGCTAGCTATGTTATATTACATGTTGATTGTAAGAAACATCTTCCAGAGAGAATAGTCCCGTTAAGGGTTCCTTTCCCTGGGTGAACATGCATTAGTATGCATGCCGAACTGTGATTGAAAAATCGCAGTATACGTAACATCTGGGGTTCATAGTATAATGAGGGTAAAACGTCTTTAGTCCGCTGACCGATTATTCCCTTAAGAACGCTAGCTTTCGGCTTCACCCAGTCTTAGGTACAAGTCCGGATAACCCGGCTGTAACAATCGCAGAGGTGCTCCCTTTATGCCCTAGCCAAACAAACGGGAACATAGGGCATAAGCACAGGAGCCAGGCAACACAGCTTGGCAAAAACTTAAGTCATAACGGTGCATATAATGGCGAATAAAAGGTACATATGAGGAAAGGACACATATGTGGTGAGCTTGATGCTCGGAAAATAATAATAAGCTTCTGTAAAAGAAGCCCCCAGGTATTATGGGCGTATACATTTAAGAATGTGTACTTCATAGGTGTGCAGTCTAGCCGCACAAGAGCTATAGAGCTAAAGAAAAAGTTAAATAGAGAAAAAATGGAAAAAGAGAGAAGAAAACGAACAAAGAGTCCGGCTCTAGGCGTAGAATCTTTGGAGTCTGGCGGCATTCCACGGGTTCGGCTCTAAGCGATATTCCGATGCATCACGCAGGCGGTACGCTCCTCCGGTGAGAACTTCATCTATAATGAAGGGACCCTCCCACTTGGGCTTGAGTTTGTCCTTTTCCTTTTCTGGCAAGCGTGGAACGAGTTCACAAACATTATAAGTCTTGGCCCGCACTTCTCTGCTTTGGTATCTGTGAGCCTATTGTTGATAGAATGCAGAATGGGCTTTTGCAACGTCGTGCTCCTCCTCCAGGGCATCTAGACTATCCCGCCGATCAAGCTCGACCTCTCTCTCTTCATACATGTGCACTCGAGGTGAGTCATGAAAACAGCCTCTGCGTCGTACACCATGAAGAATGGTGTGTATCCGGTAGTGCGATTGGGCGTGGTCTGCAGCCCCCAGAGTACGGAGTCGAGCTCCACAACCCAGTGGTTGTCTGAATCTTTCAAAGACCGCACTAGTCTAGGCTTAATGCCGCTCATGATAAGACCATTAGCTCGTTCGACTTGACCGTTTGTTTGTGGGTGATGGACAGAGGCGTAATCGAGCTTGATTCCCCGGTTAGCACACCAGGTTTTCATTTCATCGGCTGTAAAATTGGAGCCGTTATCGGTGATGATGATGTGTGGGACACCATAACGGTGTACGACACCGTATATAAAGTCTATCACTGGTCCGGCCGTTTTAACTGGTTTGTCCTCCATCCACTTGGTGAATTTATCTACCATGACCAGCAGATATTTTTTGCTATGGCCTCCCCCTTTAAGGGGTCCGACCATATCAAGCCCCCAGACCGCGAAAAGGCCAAGTAATGGGGATTGTTTTGAAGGAAATATACCCTAGAGGAAAGAATAAAGTTGTTATTTGTATTTCCTTATGTCATGATAAATGTTTATTATTCATGCTAGAATTGTATTAACCGGAAACTTAGTACATGTGTGAATACATAGACAAACAGAGTGTCACTAGTATGCCTCTACTTGACTAGCTCGTTGAATCAAAGATGGTTAAGTTTCCTAACCATAGACATGAGTTGTCATTTTATTAACGGGATCACATCATTAGAGAATGATGTGATTGACTTGACCCATTCCGTTAGCTTAGCATTTGATCGTTTAGTATGTTGCTATTGCTTTCTTCATGACTTATACATGTTCCTATGACTATGAGATTATGCAACTCCCGAATACCGGAGGAACACTTTGTGTGCTATCAAACGTCACAACGTAACTGGGTGATTATAAAGATGCTCTACAGGTGTCTCCGATGGTGTTTGTTGAGTTGGCATAGATCGAGATTAGGATTTGTCACTCCGATTGTCGGAGAGGTATCCCTGGGCCCTCTCGGTAATGCACATCACTATAAGCCTTGCAAGCAATGTGACTAATGAGTTAGTTGCGGGATGATGCATTACGAAACGAGTAAAGAGACTTGCCGGTAACGAGATTGAACTAGGTATTGGGATACCGATGATCAATCTCGGGCAAGTAACATACCGATGACAAAGGGAACAACGTATGTTGTTATGTGGTTTGACCGATAAAGATCTTTGTAGAATATGTAGGAGCCAATATGAACATCCAGGTTCCGCTATTGGTTATTGACCGGAGACGTGTCTCGGTCATGTCTACATAGTTCTCGAACCCATAGGGTCCGCGCGCTTAACGTTCGGTGACGATCGGTATCATGAGTTTGTGTGTTTTGATGCACCGAAGGTAGTTCGGAGTCCCGGATGTGATCACGGACATGACGAGGAGTCTCGAAATGGTTGAGACATAAAGATTGATATATTGGATGACTATATTCGGACACCGGATGAGTTCCGGGGGTCACCGGATAATTATCGGAGTGCCGGGGGATTATCGGAACCCCCAGGGGAACTATTGGGCCAACATGGGCCATATGAAAGAGGGGAGGCAGCCCACAAGGGGCAGCCACACCCCTCCCTATAGGGAGTCTGTCGGTGTACAAAAGTAGGGGCTCTCCTTTTGACCCCTTTACTTGTGCACGGGCAGTCAGAGCCGCGCACCATGACCACACATGGAAGGGCAGAGGAGGGAGGCCGGAGGGAAACCGAAGCTCAAGACAAACAAGGCGACACCAAGACCAGAAGCATATAAGAGAAAAGGCGCGAGGTGGACTCCCCCGGCAAGATCCTTGCCGGGGCGGCCTCCGCGGCCCCGGCAAGAGCCTTGCCGGGGCAACTTGCCCAACGCCAACGGAGCAAGCCACCGTTGAGCCCAAGGGTTCCAAACACCGCCAACAACTACATTGGGACCAGGGCTCGGGAGGCACCTCCGTAGTGGCATGCAGATCTTCGTCAAGATCATAAACATGTGAGATCAGATGAGAACCAGAAGACGACGACCCTCGGCGGGATTCTAGCCAAGGAAATCCACAAGACCCCCGGCAAGCGCCTTGCCGGGGACGACCGCAGCGCCACGGCAAGACCCTTGCCGACCCCCAGCAAGACCCTTGGCGAGGGCATCAGCAGGGCCACAGCCAGGCCCGCGCCTGCCAAGACTCCACCGCCGTTCCCAAGTAGGTGCTAGCTCAACCAGCTGGGCAGGCACCTGCGTGGCGACGGGTGGCCTCTACACCGACTCAGCAAGGACCTGCGTGGTGGCATGCGACCCTTCGTGAAGGCTGCACCACCGCACCAGCCCAGCAGCCAGCCAGCGTGGCACAGCAACGCCATGTCTGCTCGGACACGCGTCGGAACTGGGCGAGGCGGCGACAGCTGGCACATGCTTCCTCGTCGTCCCCGGTAAAGTGAGAGGGCCACGTCGGCAGCGCATTAAATGCGTTTGCCCGACGGTACCAGAGGATATGCTTATCGATTGTAGACCTTTCCACCTCCTGTGTGCCACTGTGGCGACCCCTTTTGCCTATAAAAGGAGGCCCGAGGCGACCAGGAGAAGGATTCGGATCTTTTGGGCAGATTACACCCCGTAGCTAGCTCAAGAACACAAGAACACTCTGAAATACACACCAAAGCAGGACTAGGGTATTACGCATCCTCGCGGCCCGAACCTAGGTAAACAATCTTTGTGCTAGCTCCTAAACCTGCTCTTCTCACAACCCGCGCCCGCCAACCGTAGAAGGGATTCCAGTGATCCCATAGGTGTCGTTCCCCAACATCTTTGGCGCACTAGGTAGGGGGCGCAGTTGTGATAATCTGGTTTAGCAGCCAGCTTAGCAGTCCCTCGTGGCCATGGCTTCTAAAGAATAAGATGGCCAAGAGAACGGCGCCGCCTGCAAGCGCAAAGGGCGCCAGTGCGGCGACAGAAAAGCTAAGTCATGCTGAACTTTAAATATTTCCTTTTTATATAAGGTTATTCCCCTCGGAGATCTCGTTCTTTGTATGGAAAACCTGCATGCAATGGGGCCATTCCGCTATTGGCAACGCCCTTACTCTATTTCGAGTCCGCTCAACAGCTTAAGCGGCCGCGTCGAGAGCGCCACGGTAGCCTTCCGCAATTGGCAACGCTCTCGATTCTGACTCGAGTCAAGATCGACAGGGCGGTAACGTGGTTCACCTGGCAGCAAGTATACCCGGCAGGCTATTGGGGATCCATCCTCAAGGCGCCGTGGCCTAGGTTACGGGCCGGCAAGCCTACCCGATCCACGTAGGGTGGACATACAAAGGGGGATCAAACAGGGAAATAACATGCATCGTATCCAAAAGTACTACAGAGTTATATTACATCAATTGTTGCTGCGGTTCTAACTAAAGATAAAAATTGTCTTGGTCATGAACCTACAGCGGCGGTGAGAAATGGGGTGCCTAGTCCCGGCGCTGGCCCTCTATTCGCTGGATTCCGTCGATACGGCTGATGATGGGCTCGATACGCTCCTTGAGCACCGCGAGGTCCGCATCCTCCGGCAAGCTCTCCAGCGCGGCGTCGAAGTCGAGGTTGGGATTCCAGTGCGCCACCATGGTGAGGACCTTGGTCGTGGCACCCCGGGAAAGTCTCCGGGCCTCATCGGTCAGAGAGGCCTCCAGATTAGAGTGAAGATGCTCCAGGGTTCCGAGAACACCCTCGAAGAACAGGGTCAGCTTGGTGTTGGGGCTCACGTTGCACTCCGGGGTGTACCTCACATTTGGCATCCCCATGGTAGCCAGCTGTGTGGTGATCCTGCCGGCGACGTCTTCGAGGCGGCTGATCCAACGGTTCTCTCCCTCCACAAAGTCCTTGTGGTTGGCGGTCTCGTTCTTTCGCAGCTGCTTCTCCTCCTCTAGATTCTTGGTCAGGGTCTTCTCCCGGGCCCTGACCTCTGAAAGTGTCCCCTAAAGGGCCTCCAGCTTCCGCTTCAGGTCTTTGATGGAGTCGTTGGCCTTGGAGTGCTGCTCGGCCTTGCCGAGGACTGCGCCCTGCGCCTCCACCAGCGCACCGTTGAGCGTGTCCTTCTCCTTGGGCAGCTTCAGGACCTGGTCCTTCAGCTTGTCCCGCTCCACCTCCAGCTCCTTCACCTTGCCGGCGTGAACCAGAGCCTGGGCATTGAGTGCCTCCTTGTGCCTCTGCTCCAGCTTCTGGGTCCGCTGCACGACGAGCTTCTCCACCTCTTCATCCTTGCCACGGAGCGTTGCGGCGAGCCTCTCCTCGCACGCGGCAAGGTCCTCCTCCGGGGAGTTCAGCGTAGCCTGCTGCTGGTGCCGAGCGGCCTCGGCCTGAGCGGCCTCTTGCTTCACCAGTTCCCGGGCCTTCTCGATGTCGGCCTGCTTCATGACGAGCGCGAGGTCGCGCTCAGCCAACGCGTCCTGGGCGGCCTTCAGGTCCTTGTGGGCCTGGCGGAACCAAGCCTGTGCCTCGGTGACGCGCCCCTCGAGGTCCGCCTCCGCCTTGTCCACCAACGCCATCCTGGACTTGGCCTTGTCTAGGCGTGTGCGGTGAAGCGCCCGGAGCTTCCGGAAATTGGCGCACATGGCCTGGAGGAGCTTCTCTTCTAGGGAACCATCATCACCGGCGCTCGGCACGTCAACAACCTCAAGCCCGGCGGTGGCGAGCACCTCGTCATCGAACACCTCCCCCTCGACGGGCGCCCCGGTGCTCGCCGTCCTTGGGAGGTGGACGAACAGGTCTTCGCCCACCCTCAGGTACCTGCCTGAGCCAGAGGTAGCGGAGGAGGAAGGTTGGTCGTCAGCCACCTCCTCCTCAGCAGCGGCCTTGCCGGCCTCCTCGGCAGGACCCTTGCCGGTGTAACACCCTAAGGCCGACGCTTCAGAAGACTTCCATATTTTTGTGATCGCCGTGTGTTTCTTTTGTGCTTGCTCTTTTATTTTTCATTGCATCATGTCATCATGCCATCATGTCATTAAGCTTTAAAAACGCAACTAAGTAAATTGCATGGATCTTCGATTCATTTAAATCGTGGGAAATGCACATGGTGATTTCTCTTTATAGCATATATCCTCCCAATATTATTAGGGAGCTATATTAAAATATTCCATTAATTGGAGCTCACCATAACACACTTGCAAATATCCCAATGCCTTTGTTATCTTAATTCTTGGTCTCCAACCTAGCATTATATTTTTTCATCTTATTCCGGAGCTCCACCAAAAATCCGTTCATTTTTGGACCTTCCCAACCCTCACTTCCTATTCAAATCATTTGAATTAAATTCAAATGCATTTGAATTTATATCGTCCAATCAGGCCACTTCTATTTTTCCTGGATCAAGCGCATTTTTGTGAGTCCGGGAAAATAATCCCCATGTCCAACTTCTTTCCCTAACCCTCTCTTTCTTTTCTTCTCTCTAATTCTTTTCTGTTAAAGAAAGAGAGAGAGAGAGAGAGAGAGAGAGAGAGAGAGAGAGAGAGAGAAGAGAGAGCCCAGCCGCCAGGCCTCTGGCCACTTCCCTCTCTACTGGGCCAGCCTCTAAGGCCCATCCTTCCTCCCAGTAACCCTAGCCTCATCCCAATCCATCTCCTCCTCCTCCTCTTTCCCACGCGCGCCGCCATCCCTCTCTCGCCCACGCCTTGCCTCCTACGGCGCCCGAAGCCATGCCCCGTCGCCACTCTGGCCGGCGAGTCCAGGCCGCCCAGCTCGCCCCGCCTTCGTTCCCGGAGGGAACCGATGCTCCCGCGCCTCCTCCTCACCCAGTCCCCGTCGTCCGAGCGCTCGAGGAGAGGAGCTCCTCGAGCACCTGCGTCCGCGTCCATCGTCCTCGCGTCTCCCTTCCTCGTCCCGCACCCGAGCTCCTAGAGCCCGAGCCGTCCCCGAGCTCCTCCTCCTTGCTGCTTTGTCTGTCGCCGAGCAGGAGCTCCGCCGCCTCGACTACTGGTCCGGTCGCCATCGGCCGCTCCCTCCCGCTCGCCTCCTTCTTCTCTTCCTCGCGCGCCCGCGACCAGGGCTGCCTCGTCATCATGCTCGCCTTCGTCTCCCTGGTGACCGACTGCGTCGACCTCCTCTGCAAGGACAAGCCACTGCTGCTGCCACCACCACCACCTTGCTCCGTCGCTCGCCTCCCCCACGACCTCGCATCGCCCCGCTGCCCGAGCCGTCCTCTCCGCCCTCCTCTTGCGCCGCGCACACACGCCCCGCGCCTCACCTCCATGGCCTTCTGCCCGAGCCACCACGACCACGTGCGCCTCCTTCATGGTTGCCGTGCTGTCGGTTTTTCATGCCTCGTCCTGCTGCTGTGGGTGCCTCGCGAGCCGCCGATGTCCTCGCGAGCTGCTCTGTCCGATAGGGCTCCCTTCCAAGACGAGCTGGCTGCCGCGTTGGCCCTGCTGCCTTTGTCGTGGCCAAGTCAACCCAGACGCCCGGAGTACATCTTTGGTTGCACACCAAGTCGGCCATGCCTTGCTGCCTCCTGTACACTGTTGGTCAACAGTTGATGCACGCCAAGTACTTCGACTACAGCCGATGCCCCGAGGACACCGAGTACGACTACTCACGGGACCCATCAAGTTCATCTACGTGCGTGTACGACTACACATCCGGGATGCGTCCAGTACCTCTACGGAAGACACAAACGTCTATGAACCGTGTACGACGAACATTGCCAAAGACCGTCGAGTGAACCACTACCGTCGCCGTGGATTCGACAAGACAATGTGTACCACTACTTCCATGACGACCGTGTACCACTACCGTCGCGAGAACGACTACTTCCACGATGACCCCGTGAACAACTACTTCCTCGACATCGCACCGACTCAATCCGCCCCGAAAACGCACGCTTCAAAGGTATAACCCCGAGGCGACGCTCGTGTACGAATGCATGTGTTGTATGAGTTGCTTGTATGTGCACCGTGTCCGAGAGAGGTCTTTGCACGTTCCTCGATTGCCATGCCGCCGTACCGTGGGAACCAGGTAACCGGGAGCACCCCACCATCTCTTGCGTGTTTCACCCATCCGCACAATTCTCTTTTGCGCCGGTATCTCCATGAGCTACCGGAACCGATATGTTGTCGTGGCACCATTTCCGTTTCACCGCCGTGGCACCCTTTTTCTTCCACCACGGCGACAAATGCTTCATAACATGCTCATGTCCACGTTTTCATAAAATTGCTTAAAAACTTGCATATGTCATTCGCATCATGATAACAACATTTAAATGGTTAACATTGTTGTTTGCTTTAAACTGCTAAATGACATATGGGGATTTTCCGGAATTGTTGTTTGTTGTTCCGGCCTCATTTAAACTTGCCTAGATAGATAGTCTTACTTATGCTTCACCTCTTGGCATGTTAATCAACATTTAATATTGTTGGGGTACATAAACGTGAGAAAACTAAATAATTGAATGTGGTGTTTCGTCAATATGCAACTCGTTGCATATTGAACTCCACTTAATTTGTAGTATTGTTTGTTGCATTTTCCCATGCCATGCCTCATTTAAACCAGACATGCATCATACTTGACTGTGGCGATCTTCCCGGCCTCCGCCGCGGCATCCTTGGCGACATCCTCGATGACGGTGTCTATATCCTCCGGATCCGCCGAGGAAGGATCTGGATACCGAGAAGGGGATGAGACGACGCCAAGACCAAGATTCAGAAAGAAGAGAAAAAGGAACAGGGACAGAAGGCGAGTGACTTACCCGTGCTGGGCTGGGAAGCAGAGGTCCCCTCCCCGCCAACATTTGGCGCCGAGGCGAAGCCACCATCGCCCGAGTTTGCCTCCGCCTCCTCCGTGTGCATGGGCGCAGTGCTTGGCGCCCTTGCCGGGGACGCCCCTCGGGGCGGCGTGTTGGGGTAGCCCTCGGCGGCTCCTCCTGCTGCCGTCCTCCTCCTACAACCACGACAAGGTCAGCACCAAGAGATCGTTCCCCCAACACACGTTGACAAGGGGTGAGTGATGAACTTACGTTGGGGGCTACTGTCGGCGTTCTGGGAATGGGGGTCCCCAGATTTGCCTGCCTGCGGCCCATGGCGTGGCTGTGCTAGCAGGCCTGTACGGCCCATCTTCATCAACAAGGCATTCAAGGCCCTCGCGAGGGGCCAAGCCTCACGAGGCGGGCGACACAAGACCTCCTCAGGAGCGGCCTCACCAGGTTGGCTCACGAGGAGCAGAGAGATCAAGGCAGGGCAAACCTCGCGAGGTTTTCGTGACATGAGCCATGACGATCAAGACCAGGCGGGCGCCAGACAGGCGCCAGCGCATGCAGTGTCCTTGTTTCCCCTTTGGTGCTGAGGAAGCAAGCGCAGGCGCGGAGTACCGAGGCGTCATGCAAAGGTTTCCATATCGGTGCAACGAGACCAAGACCAGCCGGACGGCAAGACGGAGGTCACCATGGAGCCCAAGGCGGCGTCACCACCAGAGACTTTTGCAGGCGAAGATCGCTTTTGTCACGATAAGCTGTACTAGCTGTCCCCTTTCAAATTGGCCGTTGTTGGCTCCCTTCCCGCTCAATATTTGGGGAGAGGACCAGGGCCTATATAAGTAGGACTGGCCACCACCGTAGGAGGCAAGCTATCTAGAACTCGTCTAGAACCAGCCACCACCGTAGGGGATAACTCATTCGGAGGCATCTCAACTGATCCTGGATCATATCCATTCCATCCACTCACGCACAAGCTCACTGAGCTCAAGAACACCTCAACCTCAGGAGGTTGTTCTTCCCCTTGTACTGTTCATCATCAGCCCAAGAGGCAATCCACCACCACCACACTGGAGTAGGGTATTACACCACAACGGTGGCCCAAACTAGTACAAACCATGTGTCTTTTGTGTTGTGAGTTCGTCAAGTTCGTCCGCGAGATCCTAGCAAGCTAGGGCGTGGATCGGTAGGGGGGAAAGAACTTCGCGCGCACCCCAGAGTTCGAACCTTAAGGGTTTTGCCGGGACCCATGATCCGACAGCTGTGCCGGGGGCTGCTGTCCGGGCTGCTCAACACCACCAGCGGTGTACCGGAAGCGCCTGCCGGGGGCTGGCCGCTCGCCGAAGCCCTGGCCCTCTTCACCCTCTGGGCCAGTGTCTCCGCATCCCTGCAAAGATGGAAACAACTCAAGATAAGTGGCGTAGTCTGAGGAGACGGAGATGACAAAGAGAGCAAGATACTTACTCATCCTCCACCTCCTCTTCTGCTGCCTTCCTCTTCCTCCTTGGCCTGAGGGACCAAAATCGAAGACGACCTCCGTGTCGACCTCTGCCAGAGGAGGGGAAGCTGATGGAGTCCGAGGGCGCTTGGACGAAGAAGAGGCAGTTGCTTTCTTCTTCGCCACCGCGGCCTTCGCCAACTTCTTCGCCGCCACGACCCTTGTCTAGTGCGCGGACCCCTCCTGGGCTTGCCGCGGTTGCACGGCCCTGCCAGGCCAGACCGGCTCGCCGGAGGAGGCCCGCCGCAGGACTCGCCCTCTCCCCGGGGCAGGGGGATCGACAACCTCGGCCTCCTCCTCCGACGACTCGTCGACCACATCCTCGATGAGAGGAACCCCGGTGCCGGCGCTGCTGGTTTCCCCAGCGGACTCCGCCCACTTGGCAAGCTCCTTTTCCTCCGCAACCGCCGCGGCCTTGTCCTCCATGCCGCCGGCGCTGCCGACCTCCTTGGCGAGCTCTGCCTCCGCCGCCCTGGCAGCGATGTAGTCCAGCTCTGCCTGGGTGGTGTCCTGGACGAGCCGCGGTTCGGCGCAGACGTACTTCTCCTCCAGGGTGTCAAGAAACTCCTGCACCTGATCCTCCGGCAGCTCGGCCCAACTTGGGACGAGGCCGTGCGCGTTGAACTCTGGCATCATGGCGATGATGTCGGTTCGGCGCGAGTTGTTGCTCAGCGGGACCACGCCCGCTCGCAACCCAAACATGGGCCCCTTGGCAACCTTGCCGGCCTTTGCGGCGGCCTTCACGGCCTTGCCGAACCGCTCAACCTTGCCGTCATGGTTCACGTCGAGCTGGAAGAGCCGCTGGCGGAAGTGGGCGTGCCCCATCACCGTGAGGTTGTGGTCCAAGCCGGGGCGGAGCCTCATGATGTCGGCGGCGTTCGTGAAGAGCCAGGCCGGCCTCCCCTTGTTGTGCAGCGGAGCGATTCGGCGGCAGATGAAATCCACATCGGTCATCTCAAGGGTGAGCCCGGCCTTAGTGAGACGAAGAATCCTGGTGGTGGCGACCGTGAGCTTCTTGTCGTTGACATTGACATTGCTCCAGTCATTTCGGCGGACCAGCGGCCTGACGAACCTCGCAAAATGCTGGCGGATCCTCCTCTTCAATCCAGCACCACCGGCCCCGCCACTCCTCCCACCTCTCCTTCTGGGCGCCGTCCGGGTATGTCTTTTTCTCCTGGGTCCTTGGGATCCAGGCGACACAACCAGAAATGGCGCCCCCTTTTGGATGCGAGGGAAGAAGTAGTGGCGGAAGAGCGCCGTGTTGGGATGCACTCCGGCGAAGCCCTCACAGAGATGGGCGAACAAAGCCATGCACGCCACGGCATTTGGAGTAAAATCCAGAAGGTGGAAGCCGAATGTGTGCATGATGTCGTTGAAGAAATCGGAGAAAGGGGGGCAGAGGCCACAAGAAAAGTAGTCGACGAAAAATGGGTACCGATTCGGGCCGGCTTCGGCGAAGGCGGCGGGGATGACGCGCGTGGCCGGATGCCCCGTCATCTCGCTTCCCGTCTTGCACCCCCACAGGTGCTTGAAGTAGTCCCGGAGTTCGACCGCGTCGACCGTCAACGGAAAGTAGGCGTGCTGCATCCGTCGCACCGCCAACTCGCTCTCCGGCGGCTCCTTCTCCCCGGCGTCCTTGGCCACCCCCATGCCTCTGCTGATTTTGGGCGCCATGGCGGCCGGGGAAGATAAAGGCGCGGCGGCGGCGAGCGGGAGCAAGAGCTTGAGAGGGAGGACGAAGGGGACGACGGTTCAAAGATTGGAGAAGGCGCAGGGGGTAAATGAGCAGCATGCCCGCGGTTATTCCTTTTTACGGGGAAGGCGTGGGCCGCCTCTCTTTCCATTAACTGCGATGTGACGCACGCGTGCGGAAACCGCCCCACGCATGACCCCCACGTCACGCACGACCCTCCATGTCGCTTGTTCAACGTGGGTCATGCGGAAGCGCAGCGGACGAAAAGTTACTGCGGTAAAATCCGCCCCACCTGCTCGCGCACCGTTTTGGGCCTGGCCCAACAACGCGTCGCGCTTATGTGTGGCCCAGGCCCGGGGGCTCCTGTCGGTGTACAAAAGTAGGGGCTCTCCTCTTGACCCCTTTACTTGTGCACGGGCAGTCAGAGCCACGCGCCACGGCCACACATAGCAGGGCAGAGGAGGGAAGCCGGAGGGAAACCGAAGCACAAGACAAACAAGGCGACGCCAAAACCAGAAGCATAGAAGAGCAAAGGGGCGAGGTGGACTCCCCCGGCAAGATCCTTGCCGGGGCGGCCTCCGCGGCCCCGGCAAGAGCCTTGCCGGGGCAACTTGCCCAACGCCAACGGAGCGAGCCACCCTTGATCCCAAGGGTTCCAAACGCCGCCAACAATTACATTGGGACCAGGGCTCGGGAGGCACCTCCATAGTGGCATGCAGATCTTCATCAAGATCATAAACATGTGAGATCAGATGAGAACCAGAAGACGACGACCCTCGGCGGGATTCTAGCCGAGGAAATCCACAGGACCCCCGGAAAGCGCATTGCCGGGGACGACCGCAGCGCCACGGCAAGACCCTTGCCGGACCCCCCAGCAAGACCCTTGCCGAGGGCATCAGCAGGGCCACAGCCAGGCCCGCGCCTGCCAAGACTCCACCGCCGTTCCCAAGCAGCTGCAAGCTCAACCAGCTGGGCTGGCACCTGCGTGGCGACGGGCGGCCTCTACACCGACTCAGCAAGTACCTGCGTGGTGGCATTCGACCCTTCGTGAAGGCTCCATCTAAGAGCATCTAGTGTCCCTTAATGACTTTGGTGTATTGAAGACTTATAGGTTAAGGGACTAATGTGTTTATGAGTGTACACAGGTCTATAAGTCTATGAGGAGTTTGATATTTACAGAGAAAGTTGACCCCCTAAAAATGAAGTTCTTCGATTGAAGACTTTGGATTTCTGAAGACTTTGAAAGTGAAGAAATTGGTGTGACCCTGAAGACTTGGTATTCATTCGAGGAACATGAAGCATGAAGACTTTTGTTTTCGTAGTTTCATTTTCTCCTTCTTGAGTCATAGGAAACACCGTACTGTTAAAGGGGGTCGAGGAAATACAAAGGAAAAATTTCCATGTGATGCTCAACTCAAAATCCTACACCTACCAATCCCTTCGAGTGAAGCCATTGGAAATCTCATACAGTTCAGTCATATTCTTCAGTGACAGAGACGAAGTTCTTCTGGTCTCTGAGGAATTTGTTCTGAGTGAGGAGTTAGGAATTCGCCAGTGCGGATTGCCTACACAGTGAGGAACATGATAGCCCTAAGGAATTTGATACTCAAATTTCCGACCGTTGCTGTGCTACGCGCCAACTGTCCCAAAATATCTACCCACCTAACGGTCATATCATTGAAGGGCATTTATATCTTATCATGTCGGACTGCTACCTAGGCTATAAATAGCCCCCCCTACAACCACTAGCTGGTTGGCTGCTGCGAGAGAAACTGACACTTGTCATTTGAGAGCATCCCATCCTCTGAGGACTTTGAGCAAAAATTATCGAGTGAGGAAAACCCAAACTCAAACACCTACAAACCCAAAGTGATTGAGCATCACTGAAGAGATTAATCTTGCGTAGATCCGACGCTTGTTACCTTTGAAGACTGTGCATCTTCCAGACGGTTAGGCGTCATGGTCTAGAGCATCCAAGAGGAAATTGTGGATCGCCGAGTGACCGAGTTTGTGAAGGTTTGGAAGTCACCTGAAGACTTACCACGAGTGATTGGGCGAGGTTTGTGTGACCTTAGCTCAAGGAGAATACGGTGACGACTGTTTGTCCGGGACTGTGTGTCCTCAGGTTTAAATACCTAGCCGCTCCAACCAGACGTACAACTGTCACAGCAGTTGGAACTGGTCTACCAAATCATTGTCTTCACCAAGCCTACTAGTTCTATTTCCTCAACTCTTTCATTTCCACATTACAGTTGTTGTGTGCTTGTTCATATCTGTTTGAAGACTTTGACTGAAGACTGTCTCAATTTCCTTAGTTCAATTTCTTCATTCTATCTGTCTTCATCCTGTTTTATCCTGTGTTTACGCTTTCTGTACTCTGTGCTTGTCTTCATTTCATCATGATGACCATGCCTATGTTCTGTCATCTGAGTACTTATTCCGCTGCAAGTAGTTCTTCGCTTAGGAATTTCCTCACCCTAAAATTCCTCAGTGAAGAATTCATAAAAATCGCCTATTCACCCCCCTCTAGTCGCTATAATGGACTTTCAATTGGTATCAGAGCAAGGTACTCCCTTGTTCTGTGTGATTTTGGTTTAACCACCTAGAGTTTTAGTTATGTCGACCGCAGGTATGAAGAAAGTGGCATGCCCCATCTTTGACGGTCATGATTATCCCAAGTGGAAGGCCATGATGAGGAAGCGCCTCATGGCAATGAACAACGAGCTGTGGACCGTCACTGAGATTGGTCTTACCGATCTATGCAAGATGGCGGACACTGATGATATTTGCAAGTACACTCGACTTAACATCATGGCGAATGATATCATCTGTTCCTGCCTATCCAGAGATGAATTCAAGCGCATTATGCATCTTTGCAATGCGAAGCTTATCTGGGACCGAATCTCTGGCGTCTATGAAGGTCATCGAACTTTTCATGATCCCTGGTTTGAGGATTTCAAGGAATCACTCAAAACGATGACTTTCGAACCTGAACCATCATCTTCTGCACCATGCCTCATGGCAAAAGGTGCCAAGGTAACCGAATGTTCCTCATCCGAGTCTAGTGTTGATGAATCCGATGATGATTTTGGACCTAGTTATACCAAGCTTGTTTGTATTGCCACTAAACAACAAAAGGCCTTGGAAAAGGTTCAAAACATGCTAGACAAGAGCGATGATATGTTGGGTGAAGAAATGGATCGAACTAAAACTTTGACTGAAAATCTTCAGAGACTTCAGTCTAAGTTTGACAACCTTCAAAGTCATCATAACACTCTCTTATCTGATCATGAGAAGCTTTCTTATGAATTTCTTCAAAGAAAACAAGATCTTGAGAACCTAAGGGTGAGTTATGAAGATCTTCAGAAGGAGCGTTATTCATTACTTGCTCAACAAATCTGCGCTGCTTAGGAAGAATTTATTCCTCCATGTTTGAAGTGCATTGAACGTGAATCTGCTAATTCTTCACCTGAATGTTCAAATGCTTCTAATGTTACAAATTCTTCACCTGTCTCTGCTATCACTAATTCCTCATTTGAGGACATTGCTAGTATCACTGACGATGCAGGGCTGAAGGAATTGTATATGACAGGCATGTACAAAAGCCTCAAAGGGCATCAGGCTCTTTGTGATGTGCTTAAAAAGCAGATCCTCAACAGGAACGCTAGGAAAGAGGGTATTGCCTTTGAGAGGAAACTCAATGCTGATGGAACATACTGGAAGCCTGAGTAGTACCCCAAAACCTCATGGGTTTGCTGCAAAGGGACCTCCAGTAGATCCATCTACTCTATCTGGCTTTACATGTGAATCTCCTCATTCTTCTGATGAGTCTTTTGACTCTAACTATAAACTTTTCAAAAATCTGAATGGCGAAGTATTTGCTAGATATGTTGGCACTAACTGCAGGAACGGTTCCCCTATGAAGAAAATCTGGGTTCCCAAAAGGTGCCTTGAAAGTCTTCAGGTGAATGTCATCATGACATCACCTGTGAAGAATAGGAACCCCAGATCAAATTCTTCATATGGACCAAATTCTTCATATGGATCCAAGGCCTCATACGGACCAAATTCCTCACATGGATAAAATTCCTCGAAAGGATCAAAGTCCTCATATGAACATCATCGTGCTAACACCTCTGTTTCGCAGGGAAGGGCTAAGGGCTATGAATATGAGCATTATTCTTCTAACCATTATGTTCATAAGTGCTCAAAGAATTTCTCTGCTTATTCATATGCTTACCCTAACTCCTCTTATGTGAAACAAAATGGACTGGCTTCTATGCCACCTTTCTCGTATGGAGCTCGCAGAGTGATGAACTCTTTGCCAACCCTTCAGATGTGGGTGGTGAAGAAAAGAAACTAATCTCTTATGCAGGGTCAGGTCTCCAGACGCACTTAAACGTCTGAAGAATTTGCTAGAGGCCTGTATATGCCTGAAAGGACGCAGGCTAATCATGAAGAAATGAACTTTCATTTCTCACGTCCTCATACTGCTTTATCTGTTCTATTGCTTGATGAAATTGAATCGATGAATTTGATGTCATATTCTTCACTGATGAAGTATATGAGTTCGTAAGTTGCACTAAATCATCTGCAGGATGATCAACCCAAAGCCAATGAGTGGGTCCTCGATAGTGGATGTACAAATCACATGACTGGTGACAAGAATCTATTGATGGATGCTCCCTTATCTCCATCGCATCTGGAGCATATCATCTTCGCTGACAAAGGCAAAAGTTAGGTATTGCGTCTAGCTAAGGTTGCTATCTCAAAGGATCGGCACATGGACAAAGTCATGCTTGTCGAGTCCTTAGGATACAACCTCATGTCTATCTCAATGCTTTGTGATCTTGATATGGTTGTTGTCTTTGGCAAGTATCGATGTGTTGTGATCATGGAAGCTGACAATTCCAAATTCTTCGAAGGCTTTAGGAGAGGAGACTTGTATATTATTGATTTCTCTACAGGACCACAACCAGCCGTATGCCTACTTGCAAAAGCTTCAGAAGGCTGGCTATGGCATCGATGACTTGGTCATGCAGGCATGAGGAATCTGCACACGCTAGCAAAGAAGAAGCATGTCATTGGCATTGAGAATGTCAAATTCCTCAAGGATCACTTGTGTGGAGCCTGTGAAGCTGAAGGATGACCAAGGCCAAACATCCAGCGAAGACAATCATGACTACCACTCGACCATTGGGATTGCTTCATATGGATCTCTTTGCTCCTAACCATTATTCTGCAGTTACAAATGATGCATCTCAATATGGCTTTGTTATTGTTGATGTTTACTCTCGTTACACATGGGTACATATTGTCACTTACAAACATGAAGTGCAGGAAGTCTTCAAACGATTTTCCTCGAGGGATTCAACCAACTTTGGTGTGAAGATCAAGCACATCAGAAGTGACAATGGAACTGAGTTCAAGAACTCTGGTCTTGATGACTATCTTGATGAACTTGGTATTACTCATGAGTTATCTGCTCCTTATACTCCTCAGCAGAATGGCGTCGTGGAGCGCAAGAACAGGACTCTTGTTGAGATGGCTCGAACTATGCTTGATGAATACAAGACGCCTCGTCGTTTCTGGATTGAGGCAATTGACACTGCGTGCCACATCATCAACAGGGTATATCTTCACAAATTCTTCAAGAAGACTGCATATGAACTCCTCACTGACAAGAAACCCAATGTGAGTTATTTCAAAGTCTTTGGTGCTAAATGTTGGATTAGAGATCCTCATCACAACTCTAAATTTGCACCGAAAGCACATGAGGGTTTTATGCTTGGTTACGGAAAGGACTCGCACACCTACAGAGTCTTCAACAACGTTCACCACAAAGTTGTTGAAACTATAGATGTGCGGTTCGATGAAACTAATGGCTCGCAAAGAGAGCACCTACCTTCTGTGATAGATGAACCAGCACCTGAGGAATCTATCAAGTTCAAGGCTGCTGAGGATGTCATTCCGACCGAAGAATCTACTGAAGAATTCATTCCAGAATGTGAAGAACGTCGAGCTGATGCACCTGAAGAAAATGGTGCTGAAGAAAATGTTGATCAAATTCCTCGACGAAAACCAGCTCATCCTCGCGTTGCAAACAAAGTGCAAATTGAGAAAATCATCAGCAACATCAACATTCCAGGTCCTCTCACACGCTCAAAAGCTTCACATTTGTCTAACTTTTGTGGGCACCTTGCTTTTGTCTCTATCATAGAGCCCACTAAGGTAGATGAAGCATTTCTGGAGCCTGAGTGAATTCAAGCTATGCAAGAAGAATTACATCAGTTCGAGCTCAACAACGTCTGGGAACTGGTCAAACGTCCAGATCCTTGCAAGCACAATATCATTGGCTCAAAGTGGATCTACCGCAACAAGCAAGATGAAAATGGCCTTGTGGTGAGGAATAAGGCATGTCTTGTAGCTCAAGGCTACAGACAGGTTGAAGGAATTGATTTTGATGAAACTTTTGCACCTGTTGCTAGACTTGAGGCTATTCGCATATTACTTGCTTATGCTAACCATCATGATATCACCTTACATCAAATGGATGTGAAAAGTGCATTCCTCAATGGTAAGCTTGAGGGAGAAGTATATGTTGCTCAACCCCCAGGTTTTGAAGATCCAAAGCATCTTGACAAAGTCTTCAGACTCAATAAGGCCCTGTATGGCCTCAAGCAGGCCCCTCGGGCATGGTATGATACTTTGAAGGAATTCCTCATGAAGAAAGGCTTCAAACCCGGTTCACTTGACCCAACTCGTTTCACTAAATCTTATGATGGTGAATTATTTGTGTGCCAAATATATGTTGATGACATTATCTTTGGCTGTACTGACCAATGTTACATTGACGAATTTGGTTATATGATGAGAGAGGAATATGAAATGTCTATGATGGGAGAATTGAAATTCTTCTTAGGTCTTCAAATTCATCAACAGCGTAATGGCATATTCATATCTCAGGAGAAATACCTCAAGGACGTATTGAGGGAATTCGGCATGCAAGATTGCAAAGGGGTCAAAATTCCTATGCCCACAAATGGCCATCTATGCACTGATGAAAATGGTATTGACTTTGATCAAAAGGTATACCGCTCCATGATTGGTTCTTTATTGTACTTATGTGCATGTAGGCCAGACATTATGCTTAGTGTTTGCATGTGTGCCCGATTTCAAGCTACACCGAAGGAATCACACCATAAGGCTGTAAAGCATATTCTTCGATATCTAGCTCACACACCAACACTTGGATTATGGTACCCCAAGGGCTCGGCTTTTGATCTCATTGGATACTCAGACTCTGACTATGCTGGTGATCATGTGGACCGCAAGTCAACATCTGGCACTTGCCATTTCCACGGACGATCTTTGGTTTGTTGGTCCTCGAAGAAATAGAACTGTGTATCACTGTCTACTGCTGAAGCTGAGTACATTGCTACTGGTTCTTGCTGTGCTCAATTGCTATGGATGAAGCAAACTCTCAAGGACTACGACATCAACGTGAAGAATGTGCCTCTCTACTATGACAATGTTAGTGCCATCAAGATTTCTCACAATCCAGTTCAGCACTAGAAGACCAAGCACATTCAGATTCGTCATCATTTTCTTCGTGATCATGTGTTGAAGGGAGACATTTCTATTGAGCATGTGAAGACTGAAGAACAGCTAGCCGATATCTTCACAAAGCCCTTGGATCAGAAGAGATTTAGCAAGTTGCAGTGTGAGCTAAATATCTTAGAATCTTCGAATGTTCTTTGAAAAGGACACTCATCCTAACACTTATGCAAAATTGATGACTTAGATGTGCAACACATGAAGAAACGTTTCTCTTCAATCAATGAAGACTAACACTCTAAGTGTGAAGAAATTAACGAATGATTTGATTCTCAGAACCCTACGACAATTGTACGCGGTGTCTGAAATCATCATTCTTACACGGTGGGTCATGCCACCACTAAAAGTTGAAAATCTTCAATTTGAGTTTTTCCTCAGTTTTGAAATTCCTCAGTTGTTCATTTTCTTGAACTTTGTATTGTCTTCACTATTTCCATCGTTTTTCTTCATTGGCTATATATATATATGAGTTTTTGTCCTCTACAACATTCACTTATTGCTATTTCTTCAAGTTGCTTTTTCAGCTAAGTGAATGTGATCGGACCCTTCCCCCTCTATGCTATACTCAATCCAATCTATTCACAAATTCTTCATGTGCGTTCTATTTGAAACTCGTTCAAAATCTTCACTGTGTCCTTGTCAGCTGAAAAGTTGCGAACGAAACTTTTAACTTATCTTATCTAAATTTTCGGCTTTGCCGCTCAAACCGTTCCACATCCCATGATTATACTTATCTATTCACCCACGATCTCACACGATCGCCACCTCTCAGTACGTGGGTGACACATGTCAAGCGAATGAGAAGGGTCAGGGGCATGTTCGTCCAATTTCTTCGGGCGAACAGTTTTTCACCGTGGCTATATATACCCCTCCCTTTCCTCACTTCACTTTTACTCCGCTCGATCTCTCTCCCGCTCGAGCTTCTCCAACCCTAGCGCCACCGCTACTTCATCGTCGCCGGTGAGGAAGAGCTTCACTGCCTCGACTTCATCGCCGTCATACTCGCGCCGGCCATGGATTTCTTCACTCCGCCGCCGCCGTAGCTGTCTTCCTCTGCCAAGTTAGGGCGTGGAAGATCTGAACTGATGAACTTCACATCTACACTCCCCAGTTCGTCGTGTTCTTCGTCCAGGGTAATTAAAAGTTACTTTTACTGCCCTCTTTGATTCAATTGTTTTCTTTAAAATCTTCAAAAGGTGTTTATTCTTCAAATCTTCACACACTAAACACCTCACATGTCATCTGTTCTTGATTCCTTTCTCTAAGGTACATTTTTCTTCAAGATTCCTCAATTGTGTGGATTTTCAATCTATAGAACTATGGAACGTAAGACCATGAACGCTTTGTGAAATTCTTCAAGACTCATCTGGTCAAATTCCTCAAACTTGTGCTTTTTGAAAAACTTCTGAGAACGCATATGACCTCTCCAAATTCCTCGCAACTATACCCTGTTCACAGGTACACATGTCCGCTGCTGAATCACAAGGTTCTCATCAACTTAACTCGTTTGCAGCGTTCCTCGAAGAAAAGTTGCACACCTCTTCAGAGAATTCTACTGTTCAAATTTCTCAGCTGAAGAAAATGGCTGATGGAAAGAAGCCACAGAAGGGAGGAAAGAGGCCTGACATCAATACTGCTTTCGAGATCCGTGATGACATATACATGGACTATTGCACTCCTGATGAGGCCAAGTTTGGCAGGGAGGACAAAAATCAGCGCAAGGTGCGCATTCAAAGAATAGAGAGGAGATGGGCAAGAGAGTGGAGGGAGTACAAATATGTTACTCCTAAGTATATGAAGAAATTCACTCTAAATCCTCCATCCCCAAGACCTCCATTGGCCCATGGCCAAGTGGCTGATCCCGCCAGCCTCAAGCGTGGTGAGGACTACCCTGACGAATGGGCCAAGCGCCAGGCCAAGCTAGCCAAAATGGCTAAGGAAGTAGTGAGGAAATTTAATGAAGACTCTGCTGGTGTTGGTGCTACCACTGCTGAGGCCTCTGCAAGCAAGCCGAAGAAGGCCATGTCAAAGAAGCCTGCACACAAGCCAAGTGCTTCATCTTCAATGCCCTCACGGCCAAGTTCCTCAGCAATGCCCTCATGGCCAGATTCTTCAAAGCCCTCACGGCCAACTCCTCAAGCTGCTCCGGCTCCTCCAAAGTCCTCAGCTCTTCCGCCAAAGTCCTCGGCTGCTCCGACCAAATCTTCTGCACCTGTGCATCTCGCCATGTGCCAAAGGACAACAGGCATCTCTATTGCCTCAGGAGCATCTGCCAGTTCCTCAGCTGCACCAAATTCATCAACTGGCCCCTCTTTGCTGAAGAAAAAGGCCACTGCTGGACGAGGCTCTTGACCAAGTCCTCACAAGAAGCGGGTCGCCTTCCAAGTACCTTCTGATGAAGACGAAGCTGATGATGAGGAACTTGCTGAAATCATCAGAGACAGGCAGCTCAGGGCCGCTAGAGTCAAGGGCACAAATGTGGCTCTGCTTTTGGATCCAAAACTGATCCTTGATTACATTGATCTCTGGCATAAGGACCCAAACACTCCTATGCCTGATTTCAAACTGACTCCTGGCCAAAGTCATATGCTGACTGCCTTCATTCAAGAAGAAAAATGGAAATTTGGAAAGGCCAGGCAGATCAAGAAAGCGCAGTACAAGAAGGAGCGTTTCCTGAAGAAACACGTTATCTCTATGACAACTGAAGAACTTGTCAATATTCAATCTGAGATCAAGAAACTCAGTGATGAATTTGACGTATGCCGTGCTGACTGGCTTGAAGCCAAAGTCAGGTTTGTGAATTTGATTGAAAAGTTCACTTCCAATGTTGCAGCCCCAACGCAGCAAGAAAATCCTCGGGCTGAGGCATCTGCTTAGCCGACTGAAGAAAATGCTAGGGCAACCACTAGTGTTGCGCCTGAAGAAAATGTGAGGACAGCTGAAGCTTCAATGGCTGTGCCTGAAGAAAATGAAGAAGTCAGGGCAACTGCATCAGTTGCGCCTGAAGAAATTCAACCAAATTCCTCTGCTCCTCCTGCACCTACCCCAACTCCAATCCTTCCATCTACATCAGATGTGAAGAAGACCAAGGCTGCAGAGCGTGCAGCGGTGAAGAAAAGGAAGGCACCAACTTCATCAGATTCTTCAGCTCCGAAGAAGATGAAGCCACTGACTAGTTCATTTGACAACCCAATTGATGCTATTCCTGTCTCATCCATGCCATCAAAGGACCTTGTTCCTTTTGATGAAGAATATGTACTTCCAAGTGAATCTGATGATGACATTCCTTCTGCTGCTTCTTCAGAGCAGTTGGATGAAGAAATTGAAGTGGATGCAATCCCTTCAACCCCACTCGTCTCATCGCCCATGCCCCAGTTCACTGCTGAAAACGCCAACGTTGAAGAAATGAGCGAAGAAGAGGAAGATGTGGACATTGGAAGCACTACTCCAGTGATGAATGATGACTTTTGGGAAAGTCAGCACCCCAATTCTCCTCTGTTCACACCTCTGCAACAAATTCCTCAGTCCCCTGTCACTACTGAAGTACAAATGGGATCTGAAGAACCACGTGCAACCCCGTCTGTCCATGAAGAAATTCCAGCCACTAGTGCTGATGAAAATGTAAATGAAGAATTGAAGACCCAGGCTGTCACTGAAGAAGAACCTGAAATTCCTCAGCCTGTGGATCCTGAGATTGCGATTCCTGAGGTGGTGATGCAATTGACTGATACTCCTCAGCCCATGCCAAAGGATCCCTTCTCGAAGAAGCAAAAATTCAAGGCGATGACTTCTTCGGCGAGCACGTGTTCTTCACTGATTATAATCCTTATGACTCTGCTCATCTTAGAAGGAAGCGCTTCTGGACTGTCAGCCAGGCCAATTTCTATTCTTCACTGCTCTTCAACAAGGACAAAGTCTTCGACCACGAGCATATTCCTCATGTGGACATGGAATCATTACCATGCTTCTCACCTGTCCTCAGTGTGCTTCATGACGCAGGCCTCCTCAACTTTTGCTCTGACATTGTTGATTGGAATGAAGAACTTATTCTTCAATTCTACGCAACGCTGCACATCACAGGAGATGCCGACGATATGAACTCTTGGGTATTGGACTGGATGACCGAAAACACTCATTATAAAGCACCAGCCTCTGAATTACTTCATGCCCTGCCAATCAGTACTCCCCTTGAAGGTGCTCGTTGTCTGTACCAAGAGCCTGAGCTCACTGCTCTCATTACATGCAAGTGCTTATGAAACCTCTGAAGCCCAGTCAAGCCCCAAGGACCAAATTCCTCGTGAAGGAATTGGTATATGTGCCAAGAACAGTCTATCGCATTCTAACGAAGACAATGAGTCCCATCAAAGGTCACGACTCGTCTGATGAAGAAGTCGTTGGCATTATGAAGAATCTTCTATTCAACATCATGCATGGTATTGCTGTCAACTATCATGATTTCTTCATGAGGACTCTGGCCAATGTTGCAATCTCTCCGTTTGAGTTGAAGCCTTATGCTCCTTGGATTATGAGATTCCTCATAACAAGGTCTTCACTCAACTACAAGGCTGATTTTTAGAATCACCTCAGCTACTTGCCCCCAATTGGAGTCCTCAAGCGGACATATTCCTCAGCTAATGAAAAGGGCAAGGCACCCGCTGTCATTGATGAAGGCATTCGTCCATTGGATGGCCAATTTCGCAAGGCTGCATCTTATTCCACCAATGATGACTCTGCCACTCATGATTCTGCTGCCCATGCATCCAAGACAAATCCTCAAGCCACAGCTCCAAGAGTGATGACTGACCGTGAGCTGCTTCTTAGTCTTCACCAGAAGGTGGATCGAAACCATAAATGGGTCAAGCGTCAGTTTGGTTCTATTCTTCACAACATGACTGCTACACATAATGAAGTGAAGAAAAACCATCACTACCTCCATGAAGTCTTCAGTCGCACCTGGGCTATCTTATCTCATCTGTATGGTGAAGAAGATCTGAAGCAAATGGGTCTCAAGGAGGACTTTGACTGGTCTGCACCTCCACCAAACAAATACAAGAAGGCCAAGGTTCCTTCCTTGGTGGCCAGCTCATATTCTTCATCGTGCGAAACCGACGAGCATGAAGACTTGGACGACACTACGGCAGGCCCTACTACAACAACCGACCCCAACAACACTGGCGCTCCTCCATCAACATGATATTCTTCAGGGGCGTTAGTCCTCATTTTCAACCCTTTTGGTCATTCCATGACAAAGGGGGAGAAATTTGAGTTAGTCTTCAAACGGGTCTATCTTATATGGGCGTTTTTTGCGAAGTTACAACTCTCGTTCTTTTGATGACTTTGCTGGATCGAGTTGTAAACATAAACTCTATGGTGGCCTGATACTTTTGCTGTGTTTTTCTGCATGCTTATTCCTCATTAATGTTAATGCACGCATGCTGAATTACATCAGTCACTCATGCATTTCAAATTCTTCATATTATATGTCAAATGCGTGTATGAATTACAAGATATAGGGGGAGATCTCCATGATTCTACTCATATCAAGTGTGCATTGCTTCAAAAGCAAAATCCTCACTATGCACATCTTCAGGGGGAGTTCTTCTATATCTTGCAATCAAATTCCTCAAAATCCGTATTTACACTTCATATGTTTATCCCCATTTAAAACTTAACCTATATTGTGATCAATCACCAAAAAGGGGGAGATTGTAAGTGCATCTAGTGCCCCTTAGTGATTTTGGTGTATTGAATACTTATAGGTTAAGGGACTAATGTGTTTATGATTGTACACAGGTCTATAAGTCTATGAGGAGTTTGATATTTATAGAGAAAGTCGACCCCTAAAAATGAAGTTCTTTGACTGAAGACTTTGGATTTCTGAAGACTTTCTGAAGACTTTGAAAGTGAAGAAATTGGTGTGACCCTGAAGACTTGGTATTCATTCGAGGAACATGAAGCGTGAAGACTTTTGTTTTCATAGTTTCATTTTCTCTTTCTTGAGTCATAGGAATCACCGTACTGTTAAAGGGGGTCGAGGAAATACAAAGGAAAAATTTCCATGTGATGCTCAACTCAAAATCCTACACCTACCAATCCCTTCGAGTGAAGCCATTGGAAATCTCATACAGTTCATTCATATTCTTCAATGATAGAGACGAAGTTCTTCTGGTCTCTGAGGAATTTGTTCTGACTGAGGAGTTAGGAATTCGCCAGTGCGGATTGCCTACACAGTGAGGAACATGATAGCCCTGAGGAATTTGATACTCAAATTTCCGACCGTTGCTGTGCTACGCGCCAACTGTCCCAAAATATCTACCCACCTAACGGTCATATCATTGAAGGGCATTTATGTCTTATCATGTCGGGCTACTCCTTAGGCTATAAATAGCCGCCCACTACAACCACTAGCTGGTTGGCTGCTCTGAGAGAAACTGACACTTGTCATTTGAGAGCATCCCATCCTCTGGGGACTTTGAGCGAAAATCATCGAGTGAGGAAAACCCAAACCCAAACACCTACAAACCCAAAGTGATTGAGCATCACTGAAGAGATTGATCTTGCGTAGATCCGATGCTTGTTACCTTTGAAGACTGTGCATCTTCCAGACGGTTAGGCGTCATGGTCTAGAGCATCCAAGAGGAAGTTGTGGATCGCCGAGTGACCGAGTTTGTAAAGGTTTGGAAGTCACCTGAAGACTTACCATGAGTGATTGGGCGAGGTCTGTGTGACCTTAGCTCAAGGAGAATACAGTGAGGACTGTGTGTCCTCAGGTTTAAATAGCTAGCCGCTCCAACCAGACGTACAACTGTCACAGCAGTTGGAACTGGTCTACCAAATCATTGTCTTCACCAAGCCTACTGGTTCTATTTCCTCAACTCTTTCATTTCCTCATTGCATTTGTTGTGTGCTTGTTCATATCTGTTTGAAGACTTTGACTGAAGACTTTCTCAATTTCCTCAGTTCAATTTCTTCAATCTGTTTGTCTTCATCCTGTTTTATCATGTGTTTACGCTTTCTGTACTCTGTGCTTGTCTTCATTTCATCATGATGACCATGCCTATGTTTTGTTATGTTTACATCTGAGTCCTTATTCCGCTGCAAGTAGTTCTTCGCTTAGGAATTTCCTCACCCTGAAATTCCTCAGTGAAGAATTCATAAAAATCACCTATTCACCCCCCTCTAGTCGATATAATGCACTTTAACTCCACGACCGCGCCAGCCCAGCAGCCAGCCAACGTGGCGCAGCAATGCCTCATCAGCTCGGACGCGCATCGGAACCCGTTGAGGCAGCGACAGCTGGGACGTGCTTCCTCGCCGTCCCCGATAAAGTGAGAGGGGCATGTCGGCAGTGCATTAAATGCATTTGTCCGACGGTACCAGAGGATAGGCTTATCGACTATAGACCTTTCCACCTTCTGTGTGCCACTGTGGCGACCCCTTTTGCCTATAAAAGGAGGCCCGAGGCGACCAGGAGAAGGGTTCGGATCTTTTGGGCAGATTACACCCCGTAGCTAGCTCAAGAACACAAGAACACTCTAAAATACACACCAAAGCCAGGAGAAGATATTTTTGAAATTACTACGTTCCCCAATAGTGGTATCAGAGCCAGGTTTATGCGTAGATGTTATATGCATGAGTAGAACACAAGTGAGTTACGGGCGATAATAGTCATACTGCTTACCAGCATGTCATACTTTGATTCGGCGGTATTGTTGGATGAAGCGGCCAGACCGACATTACGCGTACGCTTACGCGTGACTGGTTCTACCGACGTGCTTCGCACATAGGTGGCTGGCGGATGTCAATTTCTCCAACTTTAGTTGAATCGAGTGTGGCTACGCCCGGTCCTTGTTGAAGGTTAAAACAGCACATACTTGATGAAAAATCATTGTGGTTTTGATGCGTAGGTAAGAACGATTCTTGCTCAGCCCGTAGCAGCCACGTAAAACTTGCAACAACAAAGTAGAGGACGTCTCACTTGTTTTTGCAGGGCATGTTGTGATGTGATATGGTCAAGATGTGATGAGATATAAATTGTTGTATGAGATGATCATGTTTTGTTAAAGTTATCGGCAACTAGCAGTAGCCTTATGGTTGTCTCTTTATTGCATAAGATGCAAGCACCATATAATTGCTTTACTTTATCGCTATGCGATAGCAATAGTTGCAAAAGCAATAGTTGGTGAGACGACCATGTGATGACACGTTGATAGAGATCAAGATGATGGAGATCATGGTGTCATGCTGGTAACGATGGAGATCATGACAGTACTTTGAAGATGGAGATCAAAGGCACAAGATGATGATGGCCATATCATGTCACATACTTTGATTGCATGTGATGTTTATCTTTTATACATCTTATTTTGCTTAGTTCGGCGGTAGCTTTATAAGATGATCCCTTACTAAAATTTCAACGTATAAGTGTTCTCCCTGAGTATGCACCGTTGCGACAGTTCTTCGTGCTGAGATACCACGTGATGATCGGGTGTGATATGCTCTACGTTCACATACAACGGGTGCAAGCCAGTTTTGCACAAGCAGAATACTCGGGTTAAACATGACGAGCCTAGCATATGCAGATATGGCCTCGGAACACTAAGATCGAAAGATCGAACGTGAATCATATAGTAGATATGATCAGCATAGTGATGTTCACCATTGAAAACTACTCCATCTCACGTGATGACCATACATGGTTTAGTTGATATGGATCACGTGATCATTTAGATGGCCCGAGGGATGTCTATCTAAGTGGGAGTTCTTAAGTAATATGATTAATTGAACTTAAATTTATCATGAACTTAGTCCTGATAGTATTTGCATATCTATGTTGTAGATCAATAGCTCGCGTATAGCTTCCCTGTTTTATTTATGATATGTTCCTAGAGAAAACTTAGTTGAAAGATGATAGTAGCAATGATGCAGATTTGGTCCGTGATCTGAGGGTTATCCTCATTGCTGCATAGAAGAATTATGTCTTTGATGCAACGCTAGGTGACGGACCTATTGTAGGAGCAGATGCAGACGTTATGAACGTTTGGCAAATCTCGCTATGATGACTACTTGATAGTTTAGTGCACCATGCTTTACGGCTTAGAACCGGGACCTCAAAAATGTTTTGAAATGTCATGGAGCATATGAGATGTTCCAAGAGCTAAAATTGGTATTTCAGAGTCATGCCCGAGTCGAGAGGTATGAGACCTCTGACAAGTACTTTGCCTACAAGATGGAGAAGAATAGATCACCCAGTAAGCATGTGCTCAGAATGTCTGAGTACTACAATCGCTTGAATCAAGTGGGAGTTAATCTTCTAGATAAGATAGTGATTAATAGAGTTCTCTAGTCACTATCACCAAGTTACTAGAACTTTGTGATGAACTATAATATGCAAGGGATGACGAAAACGATTCCCCGAGCTCTTCGCGATGCTGAAATCGGCGAAGGTAGAAATCAAGAAAAACCATCAAGTGTTGATGGTTGACAAGACCACTATTTTCAAGTAAAAGGGCAAGGGAAAGAAAGGGAACTTCAAGAAGAATGACAAGCAAGTTGCCACTCCCATGAAGAATCCCAAGCTAGACCCAAGCCTGAAACTAAGTGCTTCTACTGCAAAGGAAATGGTCACTGGAAGTGGAACTGCCCTAGATACTTGGCGGATAAGAAGGATGGCAAAGTGAACAAAGATATATTTGATATACATGTTATTGATGTGTACTTTACTAGTGTTTATAGCAACCCCTCGGTATTTGATACTGGTTCAATTACTAAAGAGTAGTAACGCGAAATGGGAGTAGCAAAATGAATAGAAACTAGTTGAGGGCGAAGTGACGATGTGTGTTGGAAGTGATTCCAAGGTTGACAAGATCACCATCGCACACTCCCTATACCTTCGGGATTGGCGTTGGACCTAAATAAATGTTATTTGGTGTTTGCGTTGAGCATGAATATGATTTGATCATGTTTATTGCGATACGGTTATTCATTTAAGTCAGAGAATAATTGTTGTTCTGTTTACATGAATAAAACCTTCTATGGTCATACATCCAATGTAAATGGTTTACTGAATCTCGATCGTAATAATACACATATTCATAATAGTGATGCCAAAAGATGCAAAGTTGATAATGATAGTGCAACATATTTGTGGCACTGCCGTTTAGGTCATATTGGTGTAAAGCGCATGAAGAAACTCCATGCTGATGGGCTTTTGGAATCACTTGATGCTTGCGAACCATGCCTCATGGGAAAGATGACTAAGACTCCATTCTTCGGAACAATGGAGCGAACAACAAACTTGTTGGAAATAATACATACTGATGTATGCGGTCCGATGAGTGTTGAGGCTCGCAGTGGGTATAGTTATTTTCTGACCTTCACAGATGATTTGAGCAGATATGGGTATATCTACTTGATGAAACATAAGTCTGAAACATTTGAAAAAGTTCAAAGAATTTCAGAGTGAAGTGGAAAATCATTGTAACAAGAAAATAAAGTTTCTACGATCTGATAGCGGAGACGAATATTTGAGTTATGAGTTTGGTCTTCATATGAAACAATGTGGAATAGTTTCGCAAACTCACGCCACCTGGAACACCACACCATAATGGTGTGTCCGAACATCGTAACCGTACTTTCTTAGATAAGGTGCGATCTATGATGTCTCTTACCGATTTATCATTATCGTTTGGGGTTATGTCGAGGATATACCCCGCGGCGTAACCCGGCCGGAAGTATTACCCGGCCGGACTTGGCGATTCACTGGCGACCCATTTGGACCTAGCGGTTTACGATTCATTGATAATCCGGCAGGCGGGTCAGAGGAGCGACAAGTCCTGGTGGCCCAACGGGCGGTTCATGAAAGGCCGGCTCATGTTATGGTGGGTCGGTTTATGAGGAAAGCACAAGGAATATTCTCCTACAAAGGAAGCAAGAATAGGACTCCACTTGTAATAGAGTAGTCCTAATCCAACTAGGACTAGACATGTAAACCGCCCGTTCAACATATATAAGGAGGGGCAGGGCTCCCCAAAGAGGGAGAAGCAAGAAGCAACAATCTCTAGGGCTAGACACAAAGAGCCGGTTTACCGGCGACTCCCTCGTGAGGATAATGAGACCTAACCACAAACAGCATGTAGGGTTGTTACCGGATGATGTTTCCTGGGGCCCGAAGCTGTCTAAATCCTTGTCTTGTGTTGCGTCTCTCGATCCCGCTCAACCCCTCTCAAGCTACCACATAGATGCGTTGGCCTCACGACTAAGTCCTCACACTAGGACATCTGCCGTGACAATTCCACGACAGTTGGCGCCCACCGTGGGGCCCGCGCACGGTGGTATTGAGTTCTTGGAGGGAGCTCTTTAAGGATCGAGAAACTCGCGTCTCGTTGAAACGAAGAAGTGCCGACAGATTCGTCACCTGTCCACAGCAGACACCTCGGCGATCCATCGAATCCAACAGAAGATTTAATTTTGTTCATTGCGCTACCGCAAGTCGCGAGCCCGACATGAGTTCAGAAGCCTTCCTTTGATTACACGTCGGACCGTGCGTCAAGTGATCTGTCCAAATCCTAAGTTTCCATCAGGGACAAATCTCTGCTGAGACCAATTAAATCAGTTTGACTTTTATGGGCACATCAATCAAGTTTTTCGCTGCTACTTCATGTGCTAAGTCTCATGTTTCAAATATCGAGGGAAGCAACTATCTTTGCGGCTGCCAATTTTTCTGACCTGAAGACCGAATCACATCCGAAGAATCCTCAAGGACTAGCACCAGTACATAACGAAGTGCTAGTAGATTCGGAAAGGAAAAAAAGGAAATGTGACCAGAGTGGCTTGCTACAACCGGATTAGGACACGACCCAGGAACGGGCACGACCACACCCCGGTCTCTTTAGCCCCGACGACCGCGGCCTCGCTGGCAAGCCGGCCACGGTTGAGCTGCTGTCGATACGGCCCCGCCGCAGGCTGCTGTCTTCACTTCCGAGGCCGCCTCCGCCTCGTCTCAAACCGATGATCCCGTAGCTGTGAGCCGCCGGGTCGCTGACCTCGCCTCCGGCCGCTGGTCGCCGCCGCTGTGCTTTGAGCCGTCTCTGCCGCCACAAGTCGCCGCCACCAAGTTGCCTTGCCGAAGCGTCGAGTTGCCCCGGGGTCTTGCTGTCTCCGCTGTGGCCGGGCTCGAGCAGCCACCTCTGTTTCCGCGCCCCGGTCCTCGCGGCCGTGTGATAAAACTGCCGGAGTCTGTCGTTGCTGCCAAGGCCACGGCCGTCCTGCCTCGCGGTCGTATGCCTCTGCCGTCGCCTTGGCCTTAACTTCTGCACATCGCCGTGAGCCGCCCGGTCGCCCTCTGGACCGTCCTGCATCAAGCTGCCGCTGGAGAGTCGCCGTCGAGCCTCACTACTCCTGAGTCGCCTTCATGCCTCACCTGCTCCAGCCCTAGTTGCCTCTCGCGCCATCGAGTCGGTCGCCAAGTTCTACTCCGGGCCGCCACCGCACGAACTCGCGTCCGCAGTGATGAGCCATCTGACGCATCCAAGGTGTTTGCCTCAACCCGCCGGTTCACCAGCGTTGTCCACTTCCGCGGCAATGACGCCTTGAGCCGCTATCATGACCTTGAGTCGCTGCTTCTGAGCCGTCTGTGTCGTTGCTCGTTTTCACTTCTGAGTCGCCGGTGCCGTGCGTGCTTCGGCCGTAGCTCGTTGAACTACACTGTCAAAACTAGTCTCAAAACTGCTATTGGAAACAAACAAAGATCAAAGGAAAATGCTATGCTACTGTGGTGGTCAAGTCAGCCACGAGAACCACCATTTTCTCACAAAAAGACAGAATCAAAAGCAACTAGTATTACAGTACTAGTACCGCATGGCGCTAGAAGGATCACATGGTCAAGGAATCAATTAGGTGTACTGGTAGTACTCCATGAAGACTAAAATACTGGCACATCTACACTGATATTTGGTCCAATCAAATTCTAGCCCGTGCACGGATCATTTGTCGTCCGGACAAGTCAGGTGATATCCATCCAAGTCTATTTTTAACACATATTGTTTTTTTTCAAAAAACAATTTATCTTTGCCATGGTCTGCAATGTTTTTATGCAGGATAATTATTTATGACAAAGGTATTGTTATACCGCGGACATGGAGCGCATGCCAGCATAGTTTCACAGTGGCGTTCTTCCGGGCCATGCTGCTCGACGGATACACATGCAAATCGCCGCCCCCGCTGTTCGGTTTACATCCGTCCGCGCATGCGGCCGACTCATTGTCCGCGCCGGCTTACAAACATCACGGCCGACTCACCCGTCCGCACCGGTTTACCACACTGCGGACGGTTCACCCGTGATTGATTTCAGCTTCATACAGTTATCATCAACTTCATGGCGGGTTATTTCCGGCCTAAACGCATCAGGTGATATCCATCTAAAAAATGTATATTTTATTAGGACATATTATTTTTATCAAAGAGCAGTTTATCTTTGCCTTGGTCTGCAATATTGTTTACGCGGGACAATTGTTCACTACGAAAGCTATGGCCGTATCATGGATGTATAGCTCGCGCCACCATTATAATGCGCTAGTATCTGAACATGCCATCAAGCTCGATGAATATATGTACAAGCCGCTGTTCTGCAGACCGGTCTACTTCAACATGATGTGGCTAACTCTCCCGTCCCTGCCGGCTTATAACATCGCGACCGATTCAGCTATCTGTGCTGCCTCTGAAGCCGCGGTCGTATTTTTCGTCCGTCTCTCGCGGCCTGGTCTACATCAACACGCCAAGACGCACCTGTCTGCATGAGCTATTTATTGAGTATGAGCAAGTCACAGCTTGGGTAGCCCGGTTTCCTTTCAAACAAAATGGAGGCAAATTATTATATACTATCAACCGCCGTCTGCACTGGGTGGCTCAATGGGCAGGCGCACAAGTGGCCGCCACTACAGTTTGGATAACTTCAAATAGCCAGTTGGAAGGAACCATTGGCCGAGTTGCTGACACGGCTCATACGGGATCATTTATAACCCGCCGCAGTCACCTCAACCTTCTATGGATTCACATCGTGCTATCAACACCATTGATATACAACTTATGCCAGTCAAATATGGAGAATCTCAAGCCAACTCCTCGAGTCGCCTTGAGACTCGGGGGCTACAATGATATGACTCAGCAAATGTTGCCCGTTTTCGGTGAAGTCAAGAACCCCAGGACGTTGGAGGGAAAGATAACCCAGTCCCAGAGGCTACTATCATCTTGATGAAAATTTAAAGGCCATCAGAAAATGTCCGGTTCAAAATAAAGAATTCCGGTTTACAATCCGGTTCAAGGGAAGTCAGTGTCACTGAAGCTCTCAAACATCCGGTTTACAATCCCGTTCAAGGGAAGTCGGTCTCACTGAAGCTCTCAAACATCCGGTTTACAATCCAGTTCAAGGGAAATTTGTCGCCCACAAAACTCTGAAGCTCTCAATTCCGGTTTAAGAATTTCCGGTTCAAAAAGAATTAATCTCTCGCAAATTCGAGTTTAAAGGCCGTCAGAAAATTTCCGGCTGAAAATAAAGATTCCGGTTTAAGATCCGGTTCGAGGGAAAGATGTCTCCCATAAAGCTCTGACGCTCTCAATATCCGGTTCAAAATCCTGGTTCAAGAAGAATTTATCTCTTGGAAAAAGTTAAAAGTTGCCAAAGAGGACCTGCTGCCATGATGCGCGGTTCAAACATGGGTATCATGCCTTATTGGCTTATCATATTATTGATCACTTGGGGGCTTGGTCGTATTCGAACCATAGCTACACCTCTTGATCGGTGCAAGGCCACCAGAAAAATCACTTGGGGGCGTGGTCGTGTCCGAACCATAGCTACACCAGAAAATTACTTAGGGGCCAAAGAGAGTGTTATAAAAGAACAACTCAAACATAGGCACCCACTGAGCACAGCTCAAAATATTGCTTGGGGATTCTTTGCTATCGCAATGAACAAAGAATCTACACTTGTAATAGGCTATCAAGCCACGGCTTGGAAGCCTGGTGTATACACCTAAAACCCCAGGTTAGCCTGCCTTTTTAAGTAAGTTACTCCGCCCAGGTAAACCTGGTATGACCCATCGAACTTTGACAAGTTACTCTGATAAGACCCTGAACTTGTCAAGTTAAAACGACGATTGGTTAAGGATTGAGGACCATCTTAAAAGGCTTTGCAAAATGGTTTAACTCAGTGGCCTGGCAGCCCATGAAAAGCCTCGAATTTGGGGCCTGGCAGCCCGTGAAAAGCCTCGACTACAAGTTTTCATATGCTTTTATTTGCCATGTTTTTTCTCCTTTGATGAGATTTATGATGTTTTTGATAAACCGGCGTTCATTAACCCGGCTCGGCTTTCAACTACAAGTCATCAGTACATGATCAGTTATAATCCAGCGCTTATTAACCCGGTCTAGTTTCGACTATAAGTCGCCAGTATTATATATGGTTAATCTAGTGTTTATCACAACCCGGTACGGTTTTATCATAAACCGGCACAATATGTAAGGAGTTATTAGTACTCAAGATTGGGGTTATCACCTTTACTACAATAAAGTTGGCCAACCAACGATGTGATCAATGTCACAGGTATGATATATTTCATATTTGATCATTCTTAAATGCAGCCTTGGTTATCAACCCAGGTTATATGTTGGGCATTATGACCCATCCGGCGGTAAACCGCCAGGACACTTTAAACTTGCTGTATGCATAAACAGTTTGAATAAAGCATAATTATAAATCACCGGTGTTTATTAACCCGGCCTTGCTTTAAGACGATAAGTTGCCAGTGTATGATGAGAAATTATCCGGTGTTTGTTAACCCGGCCTGGCTTGGGACTATGAGTCGCCAGTATATATTTGGATTGCGCCATTGGAATCATGCACTCATAAATCATTGGATTATCTTATTCAAATCTTCAAATAGCCAACATGGCTGGATTTTATTATGGTTATCAGTAACCAGTATTATGATTAAGGTTTTCAAAGTCGCTTTAGCGCAATGGCTATTATATTATCAATAGGTATGTTTTATTCTACAATTGAAGGAATAGTCCTGAGTCACTGTAGGCTTACGACCTGGCACTTGGGGGCTACATTATTCACGTTGAGATTTCATCAAATATGCAAGTCTCATGTCGCTGCAAGCATGCACCATGAAACTTGGGGGCTAATGCAAAGTCATTTTTGCTCACTTTATTGAAGACCCGACTCATCACATTATAATGAGCCGGCCCTTGGGAGCTACCAATTGCTCCTGTCAACAATTCAAGTATAGATAAAGTCCCAGCTCAGTATTATCTTATTGAGCCAGCCCTTGGGGGCTACACGTTGCTGTTCCAATCTACATGATCATATTTATAAAGTCCCTGCTCATTGTTGCATACTGAACCGACCCTTGGGGGCTACACTGGTTGAAGTTTTCTGAGCATGAGGCAATTACAAGTCCCAGGTTGCTGCAAGCATGACAACCCGTCACTTGGGGGCTACATAATATGGAATATTCAGTTGTGACTAATGAATGAGATGAACAATCTGGATTTTCTTCAAGGTTGCAACATTTATATTGAAACAAGTCTTAAGCTATCACTATGTTCTCCTATTATAACTTTGGGGCTCTAGGTAATATGCATATAAAGGAGGAACATCTTCAAATTCTCAGTTTTGGGCAAATCAGGAAGGTTAATTGTGTGACCCGGTGTTGGCAGCAATCATAACCCGGCATCTACAAATGGTCATAATCCGGGATCATCAATTTTTATAACCCGACAATTTTGGCAATGATAAACCGGCAAGTTCTACATTTTCAAACTCGCTGATATCAGTTGAATATTTGAAGACCAATATTTTTGTCACATCAGAGCATTGAAGGCCGATTCAAATGGATTCCTTATTTACAAAATATCTTCTGCAAGCAAATTGGTTATGAAGCTGGTCTATTGACACGGATTTTTTAGAAGGAAGAAATGACAAGGATTTAAGGATGATCAAGTGCCGGTTTATAAGAATATTTAACCCGGAGCACAAGCCGCCAAATTTATTCTTGTGTTTATGTTGCAAATTAGTTTAACATGGATAAATCCAAATTAAACTGGGGGCTAATGTCGGGGATATACCCCGCGGCGTAACCCGGACGGAAGTATAACCCGGCCCGACTTGGCGATTCACTGGCGACCCATTTGGACCTGGCGGTTTATGATTCATTGGTAATCCGGTAGGTGGGTCAGAGGAGCGACAAGACCCGGTGGCCCAACAGGCAGTTCATGAAAGGTCGGCTCATGTTATGGTGGGCCGGTTTATGAGGAAAGAACAAGGAATATTCTCCTACAAAGGAAGCAAGACTAGGACTCCACTTGTAATAGAGTTGTCCTAATCCAACTAGGACTAGACATGTAAACCGCCCCTTCAACATATATAAGGAGGGGCAGGGCTCCCCAAAGAGGGAGAAGCAAGAAGAAACAATCTCTCGGCCTAGGCACAAAGAGCCGGTTTACCGGCGACTCCCTCGTGAGGATAATGAGACGTAGCCACAAACAACATGTAGGGTTGTTACCGGATGATGTTTCCCGGGGCCTGAAGCTGTCTAAATCCTTGTCTTGTGTTGCGTCTCTCGATCACGCTCAACCCCTCTCAAGCTACCACATAGATGTGTTGGCCTCACGACTAAGTCCTCACACTAGGACATCTACCGTGACAATTCCACGACAGGTTATGCATTAGAGACATCTGCATTCACGTTAAATAGGGCATCATCTAAATCTGTTGAGACGACACCATATGAACTCTAGTTTGGCAAGAAACCTAAGCTGTCGTTTCTTAAAGTTTGGGGTTGCGATGCTTATGTGAAATAGTTTCAACCTGATAAGCTCGAACCCAAATCGGAGAAATGCGTCTTCATAGGATACCCAAAAGAGACTGTTGGGTACACCTTCTATCATATATCCGAAGGCAAGAACTTTGTTGCTAAGAATGGATCCTTTCTGGAGAAGGAGTTTCTCTCGAAAGAAGTGAGTGGGAGGAAGGTAGAACTTGATGAGGTAATTGTACCTTCTCCCGAATTGGAAAGTATTTCTTCACTGAAATCAGTTCAAGTGAGCTTACACCAATTAGTGAGGAAGTGAATAATGATGATCATGAAGCTTCAGATCAAGTTACTACCAAACCTCGTAGGTCAACCAGAGTACGTTCCGCACCAGAGTGGTACAGTAATCCTACTCTGGAGTTCATGTTACTTGACCATGACGAACCTACGAACTTTGAGGAAGCGATAATGAGACCAGATTCTACGAAATGGCTTGAGGACATGAAATCTGAGATGGGATCCATGTATGAGAACAAAGTGTGGACTTTGGTTGACTTGCCCGATGATTGGCAAGCCATAGAAAATAAATGGATCTTTAAGAGGAAGACGGACGCTAATAGTAGTGTTACTATCTAGAAAGATAGACTTGTCGAAAAATGTTTTTGACAAAGTTCAAGGTGTTGACTACAATGAGATTTTCTCACTCGTAGCAATGCTCAAGTCTGTGCGAATCATGTTAGCAAATTGCCACATTTTATGAAATCTGGCAAATGGATGACAAAACTACATTCCTTAATGGATTTCTTAAAGAAGAGTTGTATGTGATGCAACCAGAAGGTTTTGTCGATCCTAAAGGTGCTAACAAAGTGTGCAAAGCTTCAGCGATCCATCTATGGACTGGTGCAAGCATCTCGGAGTTGCAATATATGCTTTGATGAGTTGATCAAAGCATATAGTTTTATACAGACTTGCGGTGAAGCCTGTATTTACAAGAAAGTGAGTGGGAGCACTACAACTTTTCTGATAAGTATATGTGAATGACATATTGTTGATCGGAAATGATGTAGAATTTTCTGGAAAGCATAAAGGAGTGTTTTGAAAGGAGTTTTTCAAAGAAAAACCTCGCTGAAGCTACTTACATATTGAGCATCAAGATCTATAGAGGTAGATCAAGACGCTTGATAACTTTTTTCAATGAGTACATACCTTGACAAGATTTTGAAGTAGTTCAAAATGGATCAGTCAAAGAAAGGAGTTCTTGCCTAAGGTGTGAAATTGAGTAAAGACTCAAAACCCGACCACGGCAGAAAATAGAAAGAGAATGAAAGTCATTCCCTATGCCTCAGTCATAGGTTCTATAAAGTATGTTATGCTATGTACCAGACCTATTGTGTACCTCACCATGAGTTTGGAAAAGAGGGTACAATAGTGATCCAGGAGTGGATCACTGGACAGCGGTCAAAATTATCCTTAGTGGAATAAGGATATGTTTCTCAGTTATGGAGGTGACAAAAAGTTCGTCGTAAAGGGTTACGTCGATGCAATTTTTGACACTGATCCAGATGACTCTAAGTCTCAATCTGGATACAAATTAAAGTGGGAGCAATTAGCTAGAGTAGCTCCGTGTAGAGCTTTGTAGACATAGAAATTTGCAAAATACATACGGCTCTGAATGTGACAGACCCGTTGACTAAACTTCTCTCACAACTAAAACATGATCACACCTTAGTACTCTTTGGGTGTTAATCACATAGCGATGTGAACTAGATTATTGACTCTAGTAAACCCTTTTGGTATTAGTCACATGGCGATGTGTACTAATCACATAAAGATGTGAACTATTGGTGTTAAATCACATGACGATGTAAACTAGATTATTGACTCTAGTGCAAGTGGGAGACTGAAGGAAATATGCCCTAGAGGCAATAATAAAGTTGTTATTTATATTTCCTTATATCATGATAAATGTTTATTATTCATGCTAGAATTGTATTAACCGGAAACTTAGTACATGTGTGAATACATAGACAAACAGAGTGTCACTAGTATGCCTCTACTTGACTAGCTCCTTGAATCAAAGATGGTTAAGTTTCCTAACCATAGACATGAGTTGTCATTTGATTAACAGGATCACATCATTAGAGAAAGATGTGATTGACTTGACCCATTCCGTTAGCTTAGCATTTGATCGCTTAGTATGTTGCTATTGCTTTCTTCATGACTTATACATGTTCCTATGACTATGAAATTACGCAACTCCCGAATACCGGAGGAACACTTTGTGTGCTATCAAACGTCACAACGTAACTGGGTGATTATAAAGATGCTCTACAGGTGTCTCCGATGGTGTTTGTTGAGTTGGCATAGATCAAGATTAGGATTTCTCACTCCGATTGTCGAAGAGGTATCCCTGGGCCCTCTCGGTAATGCACATCACTATAAGCCTTGCAAGCAATGTGACTAATGAGTTAGTTGCGGGATGATGCATTACAGAACGAGTAAATAGACTTGCCGGTAACGAGATTGAACTAGGCATTGAGTTACCGACGATCGAATCTCGGGCAAGTAACATACCGATGACAAAGGGAACAACGTATGTTGTTATGTGGTTTGACCGATAAAGATCTTCGTAGAATATGTAGGAGCCAATATGAACATCCAGGTTCCGCTATTGGTTATTGACCGAAGACGTGTCTCGGTCATGTCTAAATAGTTCTCGAACCCGTAGGGTCCGCACGCTTAACGTTCGGTGATGATCAATATTATGAGTTAATATGTTTTGATGTACCAAAGGTTGTTTGGAGTCCCGTATGTGATCACGGACATGAAGAGGAATCTCGAAATGGTCGAGACATAAAGATTGATATATTGGATGACTATATTCGGACACCGGATGAGTTTCGGGGGTCACCGGATAATTATCGGAGTGCCGGGGCGTTATCGGAACCCCCGGGGGAACTATTGGGCCTACATGGGCCATAGGGAAGAGAGGAGGCAGCCCACAAGGGGCAGCCGCGCCCCCTCCTTATGGGGAGTCCGAATTGGACTAGGGAGGGGGCGCCCCCCCTTTCCTTCTCCTCTCCCTCTCCTTCCTTCCCCCTTCCTCCTCCTAGTTGGACTAGGAAAGGGGGAGTCCTACTCCTACTAGGAGGAGGACTCCTCCCCCTCCTTGGTGCGCCCCATGGGCCGGCCGGCCTCCCTCCTTGCTCCTTTATATACGGGGGCAAGGGGGCACCCCATAGACACACAAGTTGATCATTGATCTCTTAGCCATGTGCGGTGCCCCCCTCCACCATAATCCACCTCGGTCATATAATTGCAGTGCTTAGGCGAAGCCCTGCGCCAGTAGCTTCATCATCACCGTCATCATGCCGTCGTGCTGACGAAGCTCTCCCTCGACACTCTGCTGGATCGTGAGTTCGTGAGACGTCACCGAGCCGAACGTGTGCAGATCGCGGAGGTGCCGTATCTTCGGTGCTAGGATCGGTCGATCGTGAAGACGTACGACTACATCAACCGCGTTGTCATAATGCTTCTGCTTACGGTCTACAAAGGTATGTAGACGACACTCTCCCCTCTCGTTGTTATGCATCACCATGATCCTACGTGTGCGTAGGAATTTTTTTTGAAATTACTATGTTCCCCAAAATTGTTTGTACAGCGGTTGGCGGCATATGGCTTTGATTGGCGAAAAGCTGGCATCCTACACAACGTTGGACAAGGTCCTGTGCATCTGCTCGGGCCGTTGGCCAAAAGAAACCTGTACGGAAGGCTTTACTTACAAGGGCCCGAACGGCGGCGTGGTGACCGCCGAGACCAGCTTGGATTTCGGCCAGGAGCTGCCGTCCCTCTTCTTAGGAGATACATCTTTGAAGGACTCCGGTAGCGCTCTTCTTGTAGAGTTCTCCTTCATGAACCTTGGAGGCTTTTGAGCGCCGAACAATGCATCGAGCCTCATTCTGGTCCTCAGGGAGCTCTCGCCTATTAAGGTAGGCCAAGAAGGGTTCGGTCCATGGGGCAATGACTGCCATTATTAGATGGGCCGATGGTGTTATTTCGGTGGCTGAGACCCCGATGATATCAGTATTGTGTTCGGAATCTGGGAGTATAATCGGATCCGGACTGGTATTGCTACTCTCATCCTGCCACACCATGGATGGCTTCAAGAGCCTTTCCAGAAAGATGTTAGGCAGGACGGGGTCACGCTTAGCGCCCATGCACGGAAGGACATCCGCTGCTTGATTACTTTCTCGAGCCACATGATGGAACTCGAGTGCCTCGAACCGAGCTGATATTTTGAGTACGACATTACGATAGGCCGCCATCTTCGGATCTTTGGCATCGAAGTCTCCGTTTATTTGGGGTATTGCGAGATTTGAATCTCTGCGCACCTCCAGGCGTTGTATGCCCATGGAGACAACCATCTGAAGACCCTGCAATAAGGCCTCGTATTCGGCTGCGTTGTTGGAGTCTGTGTATAATATTTGGAGTACGTACTGGACTATGTCTCCAGTGTGGGATGTTAAGACAACGCCCGCTCCTAAACCGGCCAGCATTTTAGAGCCATCGAATTGCATGACCCAGTTGGAATATGTATCGTACTCTTTAGGGAGTTCGGCCTCTGTCCATTCAGCAACGAAGTCAGCCAATACTTGGGATTTAATGGCTCGACGTGGTTTGTAAGTTATGTCGAATGGCAAGAGCTCAATGGCCTACTTGGCAATCCGTCCTGTAGCATCGCAGTTGTTTATTTTGTCATTAAGTGGTACTTCGGAAGCCACCGTGATCGAGCACTCTTGGAAGTAGTGTCGTAGCTTCCGGGATGCCATGAAGACCGCATATGCTATCTTTTGGTAATGAGGGTACCGGGATTTGCATGGTGTGAGGACAGTGGATACATAGTATACTGGTTTCTGAAGTGGGAATTTGTGTCCGTCCTCTTCTCGTTCAACGACGAGCACCGCGCTCACCACCTGGTGTGTTGCGGAGATGTATAATACCATGGGTTCGCCGATGTTCGGCGTGGCCAGGATTGGGTTGCTCGCTAAAAGAGCCTTTATTTCTTCCAGTCCGGCCGTTGCCGCATCCGTCCACTCAATGTGGTCGGTGCGTCAGAGAAGGCGATAAAGTGGCAATGCCTTTTCTCCTAGTCTAGAGATAAAGCGGCTTAAAGCTGCCACGCATCCGGCTAGTTTTTGGACCTGTTTAAGGTCTATTGGTGTAGCCAATTGTGACAAAGCTCGGATTTTGGCTGGATTTACCTCAATTCCTCTATTGGAAACGGTGAAGCCCAGCAGTTTTCCAGCAGGGATGCCGAAAACACACTTTTCCGAATTGAGCTTGATGTCATATGTACGGAGGTTGTCGAATGTGAGACGCAGGTCGTCTATTAGTGACTCGACGTGCTTAGTCTTGATGACGACATCATCCACATATGCTTCAACCGTCTTGCCGATTTGTTTCTCCAGGCATGTTTGAATCATGCGTTGGTAGGTGGCGCCAGCGTTTTTAAGCCCAAAGGGCATAGTGTTGAAGCAGAAAGGCCCGTTTGGGGTAATGAATGTCGTTGCGGCTTGATCGGACTCCTTCATTTTGATACGATGGTATCCGGAGTATGCGTCTAGGAAACACAGTGAGACGTGTACTGCAGTAGCATCAATAATCTAATCGATGCGGGGGAGAGGGAAGGGATCCTTAGGGCAGGCCTTGTTGAGGTCTTTGAAATCGACGCACAGGCGCCAGGATTTATCCTTCTTTGGTACCATCACCAGGTTTGCCAGCCAGTCCGAGTGTTTTATTTCTCTGATGAATCCGGCCTCGATTAACTTGGCTAGCTCCTCCCCCCATAGCTTGTTGTTTGGGTTTGGAAAAGAGCCGCAGTGTTTGCTTGACCGGCTTATATCCCTTCAATATATTGAGGCTGTGTTCGGCCAACCTACGTGGGATTCCTGGCATATCAGAAGGGTGCCAGGCGAATATGTCCCAGTTCTCGCGCAGGAACGCGCGTAGTGCAGCATCGATCATTGGGTCCAGCTGTGCCCCGATGGAAGCTATATTCTTAGGGTCCGTCGGGTGGACTTGAAATTTGACTATTTCGTCTGCTGGTTTGAAGGAGGTGGATTTGGGCCGCTTATCAAGGATTACGTCGTCCCTATCCACCGTGGAGCGTAGTGCAGTTAACTGTTCGGCCGCGAGGGCCTCGGATAGTGCCTCGAGGGCCAGGGATGTGGTTTTGTTTTCGGCGTGGAGTGCTATGTCCGGATCACTGGCGAGAGTGATAATACCGTTGGGCCCGGGCATCTTGAGCTTCATATACCTGTAATGAGGTATGACTTGAAAGCGCGTGAATGCATCTCGCCCCAACAGGGCATGATATCCACTGTTGAAAGGGGCCACTTGGAAGGTTATCTCTTCGGACCGATACTTCTCCGGCGTGCTGAATACCACGTCGACTGTAATTTTCCCCGTGCATCGCGCCTCCCGACTGGGAATGATTCCTCGGAAGGTCGTATTACTTTGCTCGATGCGGCTCCTGTCTATTTCCATTTTATTGAGCGTGTCCTTGTAGATGAGGTTTAGTCCGCTGCCACCGTCCATGAGCAGTTTGGTGAGCCGAAAGCCTTCCACAATTGGATTAAGGACCAAGGCGGCTAGTTCCCGGACTGACCGGAATTTTGGTTCGTCACTGGCATTAAAATTTATGGCCGTGTCATTCCAGGGGTTTATTGCTGCGAGTTGGCAGACTTCGGCGAGGTCGCGGAGTGCCCTCTTGCGCCGATTGTTTGAAGGGAAAATCTCGAAGACCGTCAATACTCTGAGATCGTCATCTTCCGGGGAGTGTTGCTCTGAGGTGTTTTTGGTGAGGATATCCTCGCCGCTCTTGGCCACTTGCCGGAGTATCCAACATGCTCTAAGGCTGTGGGTTGGTTCGGTATCCGGTGTCGTGCGTATTTTGCATGGCTTATCGAGCCATCCCTCGAGAAAGGTTCCACGTCCCGTGATGGGTTTAATTTTCTTCACTATGGGGTCGGGTGCCCCGCAAGGGTGCATCCTTTTTGCCTGCTAGAGAGGTGGCGTGAAGACCGGTTGTTCCCAGCGAGCTGTCTGAGTTTTCCAGGCGCTTTCCATTGCGCAGTACTTCTGTACTATGGTTGCCAAGTCAGCAAAGTGTAATACGCGACGGCGGTTGAGGGCATTGAGGATTCATTCGTCCGTGCAATTATTGCAGAATATTGAAATCGCATCCTTGTCGCCGCAATCTTTAATCTTGTCTTTGACAAGGAGGAATCTGGCCCAAAAGTGACGGACTGTTTCCTGAGACTGCTGCCGTACGTACATGAGGTCGCATATATCCGGAGGGCCGGAATAGCTTGGCGAATATTTCTTGTGGTGGGTGGGTGGCTTTAAATCCAAACCCTGACCCAATGTGGAGTCCGGAGTTTGAAAAACTTCCGAGTTTATTAGTTCGGGCTCCGGGATGTCCAATGATTTTCCAGGCACAACGCCCCATTCTAAGTTCGGAGGGCTAGGAGTGTCATCCCGCAGACGGGTATCCGGCTCTTCGAGCTCGGAAATCCAAACATAGCTTGTCTTCAACATAGGGGAAGAGTTGTTGTTTTGCTCCTCTACGACCGCTATCTGATGGGTGATCGGCCGAGATTTGATTTCTCTCTGATCGGGTTTAAGCTCAGTCTGATCATAGTCTATAGCGACCCCTAGGGCGGAGATGCGATCCAGGAGTTTGTTTAAAGACGACAACTCCGCCGGATCCATCCGTTTGGAGTATTCAGGGCCAACACGGAGGCGATTTTCGATGACTTGGGAAGTCATCATCGGCTTAACTGCCGAACGGGCGGTCATGGTAAAGCCGCCCAGCCGGAGGGTTTGGCCTGAGACCAGGGCTCCTCCGGAGGTGATACTGTCCTTGATAACAAGGCGAGCCATCAATCCTGTTTTCGACATCACAGAGGAACTCTCAATGAAAGCACCAATGTTGGTGTCAAAACCGGCGGATCTCGGGTAGGGGGTACTGAACTGTGCATCTAAGGTCGATGGTAACAGGCGACGGGGGACACGATGTTTACCCAAGTTCGGGCCCTCTTGATGGAGGTAATACCCTACTTCCTACTTGATTGATCTTGATGAATATGAGGATTGCAAGAGTTGATCTACCACGAGATCATAACGACTAAACCCTAGATGTCTAGCCTGTAGACGTTGTTGATCGGCTCTACAGACTAAACCCTCCAGTTTATATAGACACCAGAGGGGCTAAGGGTTGTACATAGTCGTTTACAGAGGAATGAATCTTCATATCCGAACACCAAGCTTGCCATCCACGCAAAGGAGAGTCCCGTCCAGACACGGGAGGAAGTCTTCTGTCTTGTATCTTCATAGCCCATTAGTCCGTCCCACGTCACACAACCTGGACGCCTGGGGACCCCTTAATCCAGGACTCCCTCAGGTGTCTCAGTCATGTCCACATACCGATGATGTCTACTACGCAACCTTCTTCTTGTAGACGTTGTTGGGCCTCCAAGTGCAGAGGTTTGTAGGACAGTAGCAAATTTCCCTCAAGTGGATGACCTAAGGTTTAGCAATCCGTGGGAGGTGTTGGATGAAGATTGTCTCTATCAAGCAACCCTGCAACCAAATAACAAAGAGTCTCTTGTGTCCCCAACACACCCAATACAATGGTAAATTGTATAGGTGCACTAGTTCGGCGAAGAGATGGTGATACAAGTGCAATATGGATGGTAGATATAGGTTTTTGTAATCTGAAAAATGTGAAAACAGCAAGGTAGCAAGCGATAAAAGTGAGCACAAATGATATTGCAATGCGTTGAAACAAGGCCTAAGGTTCATACTTTCACTAGTGCAAGTTCCCTCAACAATAATAACATAATTGGATCATATAACTATCCCTTAACATGCAACAAAGAGTCACTCCAAAGTCACTAATAGCGGAGAACAAACGAAGAGATTATTGTAGGGTACGAAACCACCTCAAAGTTATCCTTTCTGATCGATCTATTCAAGAGTCCGTAGTAAAATAACACGAAGCTATTCTTTCCGTTCAAACTATCCTAGAGTTCGTACTAGAATAACACCTTAAGACACAAATCAAGCAAAACCCTAATGTCACCTAGATAATCCAATGTCACCTCAACTATCCGTGGGTATGATTATACGATATGCATCACACAATCTCAGATTCATATATTCAAACCAACACAAAGTACTTCAAAGAGTGCCCCAAAGTTTCTACCGGAGAGTCAACATGAAAACGTGTGCCAACCCCTATGCATAAGTTCACAAGGTCACTGAACCCGCAAGTTGATCAGCAAAACGTACATCAAGTAGATCACGTGAATATCCCGTTGTCACCACAGATAAGTGATACGTCTCCAACGTATCTATAATTTATGAAGTATTCATGCTATTATATTATCTGTTTTGGATGTTTATGGACATTACTAAACACTTCTATAATATTTTTGGGACTAACCTATTAACAGGAGGCCCAGCCCAAATTGCTGTTTTCTTGCCTATTTGAGTGTTTCTAAGAAAAGGAATATCAAACGGAGTCCAAACGGAAAGAAACCTTCCGGAAAGTTATTTTTGGAACGGAAGTAATCCAGGAGACTTGGAGTAGACGTCAGGGAAACTTCGAGGAAGCCACGAGGCAGGGAGGCACGCCCTACCCCCTGGGTGCGGCCCCCACCCTCTAGGGCCCCTCGTGGCTCCCCTGACTGACTTCTTTCGCCTATATATGTCCATATACCCTAAAAACATCGAGGAGAAAAATAGATCGGGAGTTCCGCCGCCGCAAGCCTCTGTAGCCACCAAAAACCAATCGGGACCCTGTTTCGACACCCTACCGGAGGGGGGATCCCTCACCGGTGGCCATCTTCATCATCCCGGCGCTCTCCATGACGAGGATGGAGTAGTTCACCCTCGGGGCTGAGGGTATGTACCAGTAGCGATGTGTTTGATCTCTCTCTCTCTCTCTCTCTCTCTCTCTCTCTCTTGTTCTTGAGGTGGTACGACCTTGATGTATCACGAGCTTTGCTATTATAGTTGGATCTTATGATGTCTCTCCCCCTCTACTCTCTTGTAATAGATTGAGTTTTCCCTTTGAAGTTATCCTATCGGATTGAGTCTTTAAGGATTTGAGAACACTTGATGTATGTCTTCCATGTGCTTATCTGTGGTGACAATGGATATCACGTGATCTACTTGATGTATGTTTTGGTGATCAACTTGCGGGTTCCGTAACATTGTGAACTTATGCATAGGGGTTGGCACACGTTTTCGTCTTGACTCTCTGGTAGAAACTTTGGGGCACTCTTTGAAGTTCTATGTGTTGGTTGAATAGATGAAACTGAGATCGTGTGATGCATATCGTATAATCATACCCACGGATACTTGAGGTGACATTGGAGTATCTAGGTGACATTAGGGTTTTGGTTGATTTGTGTCTTAAGGTATTATTCTAGTATGAACTCTATGATAGATCGAACGGAAAGAATAGCTTCGTGTTATTTTACTACGGACTCTTGAATAGATCTATCAGAAAGAATAACTTTGAGGTGGTTTCGTACCCTACAATAATCTCTTCGTTTGTTCTCCGCTATTAGTGACTTTGGAGTGACTCTTTATTGCATGTTGAGGGATATTTATATGATCGAATTATGTTATTATTGTTGAGAGAACTTGCACTAGTGAAAGTATGAACCCTAGGCCTTGTTTCAACGCATTGCAATACCGTTTGTGCTCACTTTTATCAATAGTTACCTTGCTGTTTTTATATTTTCAGATTACAAAAACCTATATCTACCATCCATATTGCACTTGTATCACCATCTCTTCGCCGAACTAGTGCACCTATACAATTTACCATTGTATTGGGTGTGTTGGGGACACAAGAGACTCTTTGTTATTTGGTTACAGGGTTGTTTGAGAGAGACTATCTTCAATCTACGCCTCCCATGGATTGATAAACCTTAGGTCATCCATTTGAGGGAAATTTGCTACTGTCCTACAAACCTCTGCACTTGGAGGCCCAACAATGTATACAAGAAGAAGATTGTGTAGTAGACATCAAGCTCTTTTCTGGCGCCGTTTCCGGGGAGGTGAGTGCTTGAAGGTTTATCTTTAGATCTTGCAATCGAATCTTTTAGTTTCTTGTTTTATCACTAGTTTAGTTTATTAAATAAAACTACAAAAAAAGGAATTAAGGGTGCCTCATATGCTTCATCTTTTTAATATTTTTCGTGAAAATGATGGAAAGGATAATTGTGCTCAAGTACTAGAAGATGATATGTTTAGTCCCCCAAGTTTTGATGAGCAAATCATGATGATAGCATGCCTCCTATCTATGATGATTATTGTGATGAAATTTATGCTATAAAGAGTAATGATATCCATGAAACTTGTCATCATGATTTTAATGCTCAAATTGATTATGTGAATAAAGTATCACATGATAGTTATTTTGTTGACTTTGCTCCCATTACTATTCATGAGAAGAATTTTGCTTCTGTGGACAGTAGTAAATTTTCTATGCTTGTAGATCATGAAAAGAATGCTTTATGTGATGGTTATATTGTTGAATTTATTCATGATGCTACTGAAAATTATTATGAGGGAGGAACATATGCTTCTAGGAATTGCAATAATATCAAGTTTCCTCTCTATGTGCTTAAAGTTTTAAAGTTATGCTTGTTCTGCCTTCCTATGCTAGTTGATTATTGTTCCCATAAGTTGTTTGCTCACAAAATCCCTATGCATAGGAAGTGGGTTAGACTTAAATGTGCTAGTCATATTCTTCATGATGCTCTCTTTGTGTTTCAATTCTTATCTTTTATGCGAGCATCATTGAAATCATCATGCCTAGCTAGGGGCGTTAAACGTTAGCGCTTGTTGGGAGGCAACCCAATTTTATTTTTGTTCCTTGATTTTTGCTCCTGTTTAGTAATAAATAAATCATCTAGCCTATGGTTAGATGTGGGTTTATGTTTTAATTAGTGTTTGTGCCAAGTAAGACCTATAGGATCTTCTTGGATGATAATTATTTGATCTTGCTGAAAAAGACATAAACTTTCTGCTCACGAAAAAATTGTGAAAAATCACCAGAAAGTGATAAAATACTGATTCCAAATGCAGTAGATCAATAATCAAATTATATAGGTTTTCCTATTTTGGCAGATTTTTCTGAGCTCTAGAAGTTTGCGTTTGATGCAGATTACCACAGACTGTTCTGCTTTTGACAGATTCTGTTTTCTATGTGTTGTTTGCTTATTTTGATGAATCTATGAGTAGTATCGGAGGGTATGAACCATAGATAAGTTGGAATACAGTAGATATTACACCAATATGAATTTAGAATGAGTTCACAACAGTACCTAAGTGTTGATTTATTTTCTTATACTAACGGAGCTTACAAGTTTTCTGTTGAGTTTTGTGTTGTGAAGTTTTCAAGTTTTGGGTAAAGATTCGATGGACTATGGAATAAGGAGTAGCAAGAGCCTAAGATTGGGGATGCCCAAGGCACCCCAAGGTAATATTCAAGGAAAACCAAGAACCTAAGCTTTGGGATGCCCCGGATGGCATCCCCTCTTTCGTCTTCGTTCATCGGTAACTTTACTTGGAGAAATATTTTTATTCACCACATGATATGTGTTTTGCTTGGAGCGTCAATTTATTTTGTTAGGATTTGCTTGCTGTTATTTAGAACAATGTTTTGCATCTCTATTCTCAATAAAAATGTCAAGGATAGCCTTTACCATGCTTATTTTGCAAGTATACATGTTGCTGTTTCAAAACAGAAAGTTTATCGCTGTTGCAAAAATTCCCTAGAAAAGCCAGAATATTATAAAATGTTGAAACTTTTTGCATATTGAGCTCTGATAAATTTTCTACAGTGTGGTAGAATTTCATAATGTTTGGAGTTATGGAAGTATGATGAATCTTGCATTCTTTACAGACTGTACTATTTTGGCAGATTGCTGTTATGTTTGCATTGTTTGCATATGTTTGCTTGTTTAATGATTCTATTTGAGGATAGGAGTATTAAATATGCAGAGGCATTTAGTATGCAATGTTGAATAATAATTTTAGTGATTTGTTACAGTAGAAAATGATAAGGTTTTTGCATTGGTTTATACTAACTTACCTCACGAGTTCTTGTTGAGTTTGGTGTGGATGAAGCTTTCGAGATTTAGGAAACCGTGATATGAGAGGAATTAAGGAGACACAAAAGCTCAAGCTTGGGGATGCCCAAGGCACCCCAAGATAATATTTCAAGAAGTCTCAAGCATCTAAGCTTGGGGATCCCCCGGTAGGAATCCCACCTTTCTTCTTCAACAATTATCGGTTAGTATTGGTTGAGCCTAAGTTTTTGCTTCTTCACAGGATGAGTGCTATCCTTAAAATGTCGTTTTATTTTGTTTTGCCTGCTGTATGAATAAAATACCAAGATCTGAAATTCTTAAATGAGAGATAGTCTTCACATAGCTACATAATTATTTAACTACTCATTGATCTTCACTTATATCTTTTTGGAGTAGTTTGTCATTTACTCGTGTGCTTCACTTATATCGTATGAATAAAGGGTTGAACGATTTGAATGTCATAAATTTGAAGTTATATATGTTTCATATGCCTTTCCCATGGGGAGTAATGCCTTCACATATAAGAAGTAGAGGTGGTAAAGTTTTTGAAGGTTAGCAAACATTGTATTGGTCACTTGAACAATTCATGAAAGAATATTGAAGGAAGATAGATTTCACATATAAATATACTATCTTGGACATCTTCTATGATTGTGATCCCCATTAATTATTTTCAAACCTGAGCAAATTAGTTGAAGTTGGACAAGGAAGACAACATAATGAGTTATGCTTAGGTATATTTGTATAGAAGTTATATTGTTATAGATCCTCCAACATGTGATGCTTGCTATTTAGAATCCTTTGCTAGCCAAAATATCTGTACTAAGCGGGAATACTGCTTGTGCATCCAAATTCCTTGAACCAAGTTTATTCCATATGTGTCCACCATATCTACCTATATGCGGTATTTACCTGCCGTTCCAAGTAAATTTGCATGTGCCAAACTCTAAAACTTCAAATAATAATCTGTTTTGTATGCCCGAATCGCTCATCTGGCGACTAGGGGTTGTCAGTATCTTCCATGCTAGGTGGGTTATTCTCACGATGAGTGGACTCCGCTCATCATTCACGAGAAAAATGGATGGTAACTGGGATGCCCAGTCCTATGATCAAAAGATCAAAAACAAAATCGCAAATAATTTAAACAAACTCCCCTAGGATTGTTGATAGTTGGACGGCACCCGTTGTTTCGGACAAGCCATGGAGTGTGATTGTTGGTGGAGGGGGAGTAAAATCTTTATCTTTCTGTTTGGGAACCGCCTACAATGTATCTAGTATGGAAGATATTGGGAACTCTTGGTCGTTATGTTGACAATGAAAGCATACCTCTCAAAATTATTTTCATCTACGTTTTAAGCTTCGAGCTCTGGCACCTCTGCAAATCCCTGCTTCCCTCTACGAAGGGCCTATCTTTTACTTTTATGCAAGAGTCAGTAGTATTCCTTCTCATTCCGACCTACTTTTTAGTTGGCAAGCATCATGTGGTGGAGAAAGATCTAAGCATATATGGCCATTCAAATATATTTGATCATGAATTATTATTGTTGACAATTATCTATATGATAAGTAAGTTGGGAGGCGAAACATTAAGCCCCTATCTTTCTCTGTGTTCGATCGATGCTATTTGTTCTAAAAATATGCTTTGAGTGGTAGCAATCATGGAAGACTATATGATAGTTGAGTATGTGGGATTTGCTAAATCAAAGCTCTTACATAGAGCCTTCCTGAAAATAAGATGAATTGCAATTGTTTGATGACTGAGAACATAGTTTGTTAGTTTTCAAGAAAGTTTATGGTCTATGCTTTAACATGTGAATAGCTTGTTACTTGATCATGAGAAGTTTTATGACATGAGCTACTGTTATGGCTTATAATGATGCTAGAAAAGGTGATTGAAATTATCATTGATCAAACTTGTGCACCTGCTACCATTCACACTTCATAAATTATTTCTTTTATCATTTACCTACTCGAGGACGAGTAGGAATTAAGCTTGGGGATGCTGATATGTCTCCAACGTATCTATAATTTATGAAGTATTCATGCTATTATATTATCTGGTTTGGATGTTTATGGGCTTTACTAAGCACTTTTATATTATTTTTGGGACTAACCTATTAATCGGAGGCCCAGCCCAAATTGATGTTTTCTTGCCTACTTCAGTGTTTTGAAGAAAAGGAATATCAAACAGAGTCCAAATGGAATGAAACCTTTGGGAATGTTATTTTTGGAACGGAAGCAATCCAGGAGACTTGGAGTAGACGCCAGGGAAGCTTCGAGGAAGCCACGAGGCAGGGAGGCGCGCCCTACCCCTGGGCGCGCCCCCACCCTCATGGGCCCCTCGTGGCTCCCCTGACTGACTTCTTTCGCCTATATATGTCCATATACCATAAAAACATCGAGGAGAAAAAAGATCGGGAGTTCCGCCGCCGCAAGCCTATGTAGCCACCAAAAACCAATCGGGACCCTGTTCCGGCACGCTACCGGAGGGGGGATCCCTCACCGGTGGCCATCTTCATCATCCAGGCGCTCTCCATGACGAGGAGGGAGTAGTTCACCCTCGTGGCTGAGGGTCTATACCAGTAGCTATGTGTTTGATCTCTCTCTCTCTCTTTCATGTTCTTGAGGTGGTACGATCTTGATGTATCGCAAGCTTTGCTACTATAGTTGGATCTTATGATGTTTCTCCCGCTCTACTCTCTTGTAATAGATTGAGTTTTCCTTTGAAGTTATCCTATCGGATTGAGTCTTTAAGGATTTGAGAACACTTCATGTATGTCTTCCATGTGCTTATCTGTGGTGACAATGGGATATCACATGATCTACTTGATGTATGTTTTGGTGATCAACTTGCGGGTTCCGTAACATTGTGAACTTATGCATAGGGGTTGGCACACGTTTTCGTCTTGACTCTCTGGTAGAAACTTTGGGGCACTCTTTGAAGTTCTATGTGTTGGTTGAATAGATGAATCTGAGATTGTGTGATGCATATCGTATAATCATACCCACAGATACTTGAGGTGACATTGGAGTATCTAGGTGACATTAGGGTTTTGGTTGATTTGTGTCTTAAGGTGTTATTCTAGTATGAACTCTATGATAGATCGAACGGAAAGAATAGCTTCGTGTTATTTTACTACGGACTCTTGAATAGATCGATTAGAAAGAATAACTTTGAGGTGGTTTCGTACCCTACAATAATCTCTTCGTTTGTTCTCCGCTATTAGTGACTTTGGAGTGACTCTTTGTTGCATGTTGAGGGATAGTTATATGATCCAATTATGTTATTATTGTTGAGAGAACTTGCACTAGTGAAAGTATGAACCCTAGGCCTTGTTTCAGCGCATTGCAATACCATTTGTGCTCACTTTTATCAATAGTTACCTTGCTGTTTTTATATTTTCAGATTACAAAAACCTATATCTACCATCTATATTGCACTTGTATCACCATCTCTTCGCCGAACTAGTGCACCTATACAATTTACCATTGTATTGGGTGTGTTGGGGACACAAGAGACTCTTTGTTATTTGGCTGCAGGGTTGTTTGAGAGAGACCATAGTCAACCTACGCCTCCCACGGATTATAATCCTTAGGTCATCCACTTGAGGGAAATTTGCTACTCTCCTACAAACCTCTACACTTGGAGGCCCAACAACGTCTACAAGAAGAAGGTTGTGTAGTAGACATCAATAAGCACATGCAAGACATACATCAAGTGTTCTCAAATCCTTAAAGACTCAATCCGATAAGATAACTTCAAAGGGAAAATTCAATCCATTACAAGAGAGTAGAGGGGGATAAACATCATAAGATCCAACTATAATAGAAAAGCTCGCGATACATCAAGATCGTGCCAAATCAAGAACACGAGAGAGAGAGAGATCAAACACATAGCTACTGGTACATACCCTCAGCCCCGAGGGTGAACTACTCCCTCCTCGTCATGGAGAGCGCTGGGATGATGAAGATGGCCACCGGTGAAGGATCCCCCCTCCGGCAGGGTGCCAGAACAGGGTCCCAATTGGTTTTTTGTGGCTACAGAGGCTTGCGGCGGCGGAACTCCCAATCTAGTTTATGTTCTGGAAATTTGGGTATATATAAGAGGTGTTGGCGTTGGGAACAATTCAAGGGGGTCCACGAGGCGTCCACGAGTTAGGGGGCCCGCCCAGGGGGTAGGGCGCGCCCTCCACCCTCGTGGTGGCCTTGGGACTCTTCTGGTCCTTCTCTAGTACTCCGTGGGCTTATTCTAGTCCAAAAAAAATCTCCGTGAAGTTTTAGGTTAATTGGACTCCATTTGGTATTCCTTTTCTGCGATACTCAAAAACAAGGAAAAAACAGAAACTGGCACTGGGCTCTAGGTTAATAGGTTAGTCCCAAAAATCATATAAAATAGCATATAGATGCATATAAAACATCCTAGATGTATAATATAATAGCATGGAACAATAAAAAATTATAGATACGTTGGAGACGTATTAGCATCCCCAAGCTTAATTCCTACTCGTCCTCGAGTAGGGAAATGATAAAAACAGAATTTTTGATGTACAATGCTACATAATATAATTTTCAATGTAATTTCCTTTATTGTGGCATGAATTTTCAGATCCGAAAGATTCAAGACAAAAGTTTAATATTGACATTAAAATAATAATACTTCAAGCATACTAACTAGGCAATTATGTCTTCTCAAAATAACATGGCCAAAGAAAGCACATCCCTACAAAATCGTATAGTTAGGCCATGCTTGATTTTCGTCACACAAAATGCTCTCATCATGCACAACTCCGATGACAAGCCAAGCAATTGTTTCATACTTTAGTATTCTAAAAAAAAATTCAACTTTCACGCCATACATGAGCGTGAGCCATGGATATAGCACTATGGGTGGAATAGAATATAATGATGGAGGTTGTGTGGAGAATAAAAAAAAGAAGAAAGTCTCACATTGACGCGGCTAATCAACGGGCTATGGAGATGCCCATCAATTGATGTCAATGCAAGGAGTAGGGATTGCCATGCAACGGATGCACTAGAACTATAAATGTATGAAAGCTCAACAAAAGGAACTAAGTGGGTGTGCATCCAACTTGCTTGCTCACGAAGACCTAGGGCATTTGAGGAAGCCCATTGTTGGAATATACAAGCCAAGTTCTATAATGAAAAATTCCCACTAGTATATGAAAGTGACAAAATAAGAAACTCTCTATCATGAAGACCATGGTGCTACTTTGAAGCACAAGTGTGGAAAAAGGATAGTAGCATTAGTCCCTTCTCTCTTTTTCTCTCTTTTTTGGGCCTTCCTTTCTTTATTTGGCCTTTCTCTTTTTATTTTTATTTTTTTATTTCCTCACACGGGACAATGCTCTCATAATGATGATCATCACACTTCTATTTATTTACAACTCAATGATTACAACTTGATACTAGAACAAAATATGACTCTATATGAGTGCCTTTGGCGGTGTACCGGGATAGGCAATGAATCAAGAGTGACATGTATGAAAAATTATGCATGGTGGCCTTGCCACAAATACGATGTCAACTACATGATCATGCAAGGCAATATGACAATGATGAAGCGTGTCATAATAAACGGAAAGGTGGAAAGTTGCATGGCAATATATCTCGGAATGGCTATGGAAATGCCATAATAGGTAGGTATGGTGGCTCTTTTGAGGAAGATATAAGGAGGCTTATGTGTGATAGAGTGTATCATATCACGGGGTTTGGATGCACCGGCGAAGTTTGCACCAACTCTCGAGGTGAGAAAGGGCAATGCACGGTACCGAACAGGCTAGCAATGATGGAAGGGTGAGAGTGCGTATAATCCATGGACTCAACATTATTCATAAAGAACTCACATACTTATTGCAAAAATCTACAAGTCATTAAAACCAAGCGCTATGCACATGCTCCTTGGGGGATAGATTGGTAGGAAAAGACCATCGCTCGTCCCCGACCGCCACTCATAAGGATGACAATCAAAGAAACACCTCATGCTTCAAATTTGTCACACAACGGTTACCATACGTGCATGCTACGGGACTTGCAAACCTCAACACAAGTATTTCTCAAATTCACAATTACTCAACTAGCATGACTCTAATATCACCATCTTCATATCTCAAAACAATCATCAAGTATCAAACTTCTCATAATATTCAATGCACTCTATATGAAAGTTTTTATTATACCCATCTTGAATGCCCATCATATTAGGACTAATTTTAGAACCAAAGCAAATTACCATGCTGTTCTAAAATACTCTCACAATAAAATAAGTGATGCATGAGATATCAATAATTTCTTCAAAATAAAACTACCGTCATGCTCTAAAAGATATAAGTGAAGCACTAGAGCAAACGACAAACTACTCCAAAAGATATAAGTGAAGATCAATGAGTAGTTGAATAATTATGTAACTATGTGAAGACTCTCTAACATTTAATAATTTCAGATTTTGATATTTAATTAAAACAGCAAGCAAAACAAAAGAAAATAAAATGATGCTCCAAGCAAAACACATATCATGTGGTGAATAAAACTATAGCTCCAAGTAAAGTTACCGATGAACGAAGACGAAAGAGGGGATGCCATCTGGGGCATCCCCAAGCTTAGGCTCTTGGTTGTCTTTGAATATTAACTTGGGGTGCCCTGGGCATCCCCAAGCTTAGGATCTTGCCACTCCTTATGTGATGCCCGGATAATTAAGCTACAGTGATCCCCCGCTAATGATGCCATGTCACCGCGGTTACTGTTGATAAACTCTCGATAGTTCAGAACTGAAACAAATTCAAAATTTAAATAAAAGCAAACAATAAAAGTTTTCAAATATTAAAACTAAAATGTTCGGAGTGAACCAAATATTCCATATCTAATTATGGAGGTGAACCAACATTTTTATAAAGTGGTTTAATGCCCTTGAATAATTAAAACAGTAGCTAAGACATTAATTAAATGCCTTCTATAAATATTAAATTGTTAAACTATTTTATCTTGGACCTAAGATAATTGTGGCAGTGGCATAATTGCTAATGCTAATTTAGGGGCTAATAACTATTTTATAAAACTAAAATATAAAATGAAACTGATATAAAACAGAAAGGTTTTTAAAAGTAAGACAAAACAAATGGAGTTAAGTATATAAAAAAACAGAAACCCCCACTGCCCACCCGGGCCTTGGCCAACCGGCCCAACCCAGCTGGCCGGCCCAGCCGCCTCCCTTATCCCCCACCACCCGCAAACCCTAACCGATCCACCCCCACTCCCACTCCCGCACGATCCCCTCGATCCCCCTCGCTCCTCTCTTCCCCCCCGATCTGTTCTGGATCGGGCGAACCGCCCTGACCCCTTCGCCCCACCGTTGTGCCCCGTCGTCGTCGCTGCCTCACCTCGCCCCGACGACGCCACCGCCCGACGTCGCCGTCGTCGCCTCACCGCCTCGACCGCGCCTCCTCGCCGGACCGCCACACCATCGTCCTTCCCTGCGTCGCGCCGTCCTCGTCCCCCTCCAAATGGGATCGAGCGTGTTGGGTTATGTGGTGCACCCCTGCAGGGAAGTTTATCTATTCGAATAGCCGTGTCCCTCGGTAAAAGGACGACCCGGAGTTGTACCTTGACCTTATGACAACTAGAACTGGATACTGAATAAAATACACCCTTCCAAGTGCCAGATACAACCCGGTGATCGCTCTCTAACAGGGCGACGAGGAGGGGATCGCCGGGTAGGGTTATGCTATGGGATGCTACTTGGAGGACTTCAATCTACTCTCTTCTATATGCTGCAAGATGGAGATGGCCAGAAGCGTAGTCTTCGACAGGACTAGCTATCCCCCTTTTTATTCTGGCATTCTGCAGTTCAGTCCACTGATATGCCCCTTTACACAGATACCCATGCATATGTAGTATAGCTCCTTGCTTGCGAGTACTTTGGATGAGTACTCACGGTTGCTTCTCTCCCTCTTTTCCCCCTTTCCTTTCTATCTGGTTGTCGCAACCAGATGCTGGAGTCCAGGAGCCAGACGCCACCGTCGACGACGACACCTACGACACTGGAGGTGCCTACTACTACGTGCAGGCCACTGACGACGACCAGGAGTAGTTAGGAGGATCCCAGGCAGGAGGCCTGCGCCTCGTTCGATCTGTATCCCAGTTTGTGCTAGCCTTCTTAAGTCAAACTTGTTTAACTTATGTTTGTACTCAGATATTGTTGCTTCCGCTGACTCGTCTGTGATCGAACACTTGTATTCGAGCCCTCGAGGCCCCTGGCTTGTAATATGATGCTTGTATGACTTATTTATGTTTTAGAGTTGTGTTGTGATATCTTCCCGTGAGTCCCTGATCTTGGTCGTACACATTTGCGTGCATGATTAGTGTACGGTCAAATCGGGGGCGTCACACCTTATTCCATAGTCCATCGAATCTTTACCCAAAACTTGAAAACTTCACGACACAAAACTCAACAGAAAACTCGTAAGCTCCGTTAGTATAAGAAAATAAATCACCACTTAGGTACTGTTGTGAACTCATTCGAAATTCATATTGGTGTAATATATACTGTATTCCAACTTCTCTATGGTTCATACCCTCCGATACTACTCATAGATTCATCAAAATAAGCAAACAACACATAGAAAACAGAATCTGTCAAAACAGAACAGTCTGTAGTAATCTGTAACTCTCGAATACTTCTGTAACTCCAAAAATCCTACCAAATTAGGAAAACTTGAGCAATTTGTGTACCAATCCGGATAAAAAAGAATCATATCAAAAGCACGTTTCTGTGAATTATCAAAACTAATTTACTGGGCGCAAAAGTTTCTGATTTTCAGCAGGATCAACACAACTATCACCGTAAGCTATTCTAAAGGTCTTACTTGGCACTTCATTGAAACAAAAGCTATAAAAAATGATTACTACAGTAGCTTAATCATGTGAACACACAAAAATAGTAAGGGTAAATATTGGGTTGTCTCCCAAGAAGCGCTTTTCTTTAATGCCTTTTTAGCTAGGCATGATGATTTCAATGATGCGCGTATAAAAGATAAGAATTGAAACATAACGGGAGCATCATGAAGAATATGACCAGCACATTTATGTCTAACCCACTTCCTATGCATAGAGATTTTGTGAGCAAACAACTTATGGGAACATGAAACAACTAGCATAGGAAGGTAAAACAAGCAAATCTTCAAGATTTTCAACACATAGAGAGGAAACTTGATATTATTGCAATATGTAGAAGCATATGATCCTCTCTCATAATAATTTTCATTAGCATCATGAATGAATTCAACCATATAACCAGCACATAAAGCATTCTTTTTATGATCTACTTGCATAGAAATTTTACTACTCTCCACATAAGCAAATTTATTCTCATCAATAGTTGTGGGAGCAAACTCAACAAAATAACTATCGTGTGAAGCATAATCCAATTGAAAATTAAAATCATGATGACAAGTTTCATGGTTATGTTTATTCTTTACGGCATACGTGTCATCACAATAATCATCATAAATAGGAGGCATGCTTTCATCATAATAAATTTGCTCATCAAAACTTGGGGGACAAAAAATATCATCTTCATCAAACATAGCATCCCCAAGCTTGTGGCTTTGCATATCATTAGCATCATGGGTATTCAAATAATTCATACTAACAACATTGCTATCATGCTCATCATTCACATATTTTATGCCAAGCATTCTATGTAATTCTTCTTCTAGTACTTGAGCACAATTTTCCTTCCCATCATTTTCACGAAAGACATTAAAAAGATGAAGCATACGAGGCACCCTTAATTCCATTTTTTTGTAGTTTTCTTTTATAGACTAAACTAGTGATAAAACAAGAAACAAAAAGATTCGATTGCAAGATCTAAAGATATACCTTCAAGCACTAACCTCCCCGGCAACGGCACCAGAAAAGAGCTTGATGTCTACTACGCAACCTTCTTGTAGACGTTGTTGGGCCTCCAAGTGGAGAGGTTTGTAGGACAGTAGCAAATTTCCCTCAAGTGGATGACCTAAGGTTTATCAATCCGTGGGAGGCGCAGGATGAAGATGGCCTCTCTCAAGCAACCCTGCAACCAAATAACAAACAGTCTCTTGTGTCGCAACACACCCAATACAATGGTAAATTGTATAGGTGCACTAGTTCGGCGAAGAGATGGTGATACAAGTGCAATATAGATGGTAGATATAGGTTTTTGTAATCTGAAAATATAAAAACAGCAAGGTAGCAATCGATAAAAGTGAGCACAAACAATATTGCAATGCGTTGAAACAAGGCCTAAGGTTCATACTTTCACTAGTGTAAGTTCTCTCAACAATAATAACATAATTGGATCATATAACTATCCCTCAACATGCAACAAAGAGTCACTCCAAAGTCACTAATAGCGGAGAACAAACGAAGATATTATTGTAGGGTACGAAACCACCTCAAAGTTATCCTTTCTGATCGATCTATTCAAGAGTCCGTAGTAAAATAACACGAAGCTATTCTTTCCGTTCGATCTATCCTAGAGTTCGTACTAGAATAACACCTTAAGACACAAATCAACCAAAACCCTAATGTCACCTAGATACTCAAATGTCACCTCAAGTATCCGTGGGTATGATCATACGATATGCATCACACAATCTCAGATTCATCTATTCAAACCAACACAAAGTACTTCAAAGAGTGCCCCAAAGTTTCTACCGGAGAGTCAAGACGAAAACGTGTGCCAACCCCTATGCATAAGTTCACAAGGTCACTGAACCCGCAAGTTGATCAGCAAAACGTACATCAAGTAGATCACGTGAATATCCCGTTGTCACCACAGATAAGTGATACGTCTCCAACGTATCTATAATTTATGAAGTATTCATGCTATTATATTATCTGTTTTGGATGTTTATGGGCTTTACTAAACACTTTTATAATATTTTTGGGACTAACCTATTAACAGGAGGCCCAGCCCAAATTGCTGTTTTCTTGCCTATTTGAGTTTTGTAAGAAAAGGAATATCAAACGGAGTCCAAACGGAAAGAAACCTTCGGGAAAGTTGATCACCAATACATACATCAAGTAGATCACGTGAATATCCCATTGTCACCACAGATAAGCACATCCAAGACATACATCAAGTGTTCTCAAATCCTTAAAGACTCAATACGATAGGATAACTTCAAAGGGAAAACTCAATCTATTACAAGAGAGTAGAGGGGGAGAAACATCATAAGATCCAACTATAATAGCAAACCTCGCGATACATCCAAACCAAGAACACGAGAGAGAGAGATCAAACACATAGCTACTGGTACATACCCTCAACCCCGAGGGTGAACTACTCCCTCCTCGTCATGGAGAGCACCGGGATGATGAAGATGGCCACCGGTGAGGGATCCCCCCTCCAGCAGGGTGTCG